>NC_090024.1:120484069-121084069 GCF_037176765.1 Anolis sagrei
TCCACAGTTCTGATGCCATGATTCCAATGTTAATTGCCATGGCAATATTATATAGAAACCTGGAATTTGCAATTTGCAAGGGGCATTTCTAATTTTTAATCTCAGATCTATACTGCACCCAGTCAGTTTTGGGGGGTTTATCTCATTGTCTTGGCACGGCAGTGCGAGGAGATTTGAATTTCTTTTTCTTGCACTGCTAGTTTGTATGAATTTATTTAAGCCATGCTTTTTGCAATCAGGTAGCTTCCCCAGGTTGCAGCCATAGGGCCAGCAACCTGGCAATCATCGTTAGAGTCTTTAGACCCACCCCTTTTCCCAGGGTTTTGGAGGCAAAGGAGGACTTTTGTTCAGTCTCATTGTTTGAAGCCTAACAGCAGGACATGTGGGATTCTCTTTCCCACCTGCACAAAGGCTTCACTTCTCACAGCTTTGCTGGGGGAGTAAAGGAATAGTTCCACAGCTTTTGCTGGGGGAATACAGCCAGCCTTTGCTGGGGCAACAGGACAGTTCCTACAGCCTTCGTGGAGTAAAACTAAAGGACACCTTTCAGCTTGGCAGATCTACAGAAGTCTTGTCTGGTAAGGGATCACTCGGGCTATCCATAAAGCAGCTCGGAGCCAGGAGTAGGGGCCTCACGCCAGCAAGGTAAAGAAAAATTGCCCAGGGAGGGGTCAGAAAATTTCCCTAAGGAAGAAAGGAACAGTTTACCACCAGTTGCCTGCCCTTGATAGCAGATTGAGGAAGCTATTGGTTTTCTAAGGTTATAAAACATTTAATTCATTTGTTTGAAGATTTAAGCCCAAATAAAGAACTTTGTTGAACTTATTTTGAGCCTCAATAGAACTTTGTGTTAGGAAATCTAAGGGGCACTTCAGCTGAGGCACCCCAGCGTCCCGTTGGGCATACAGAAGGCACGTCCTGTAAACAGACATTATTTCAGGCCCAGCGTGAGACAGCACACTCATGAAAAGGAAGAGGCATTATATTACTATGACATTAAGTCCTGTAGCATTACAAAGCTTATAGTTTCATTTGTCATTTCTTATCACATGTTCTCTCTTGCCTTTTCTCTCCACTAGGAGATTCAATCAATTTTCAGTTTTATCACACGAATGAGTGTAGTTCCTGTCCTCTTCATTTTTTTTTTAAATGAAATCTTGGGGAAAATAACTCTGGACAGACTGGGCTTTCCCCTCCCTCCAAACCTGCTGCTCTCTCTCTCTCTTTTTTAGATTTTATTTATAAATTTGTCCAACGAAATGTATAAGTATACATTCTTCTTTCTTTTTACAGTATCTTAGACAAAAAAGTATGTCATATTATATATAATCTAACAGTAAATAAACATCAAAACTTCTTTAATCATATTTCTTATCATTATTTTTAAATTTCCATTACAACTTATGCTACATAAGCTATCGCACACCTTTTATATTGTATTTCTTTATAATTATTATTATACCATTTCCCCCCTCTTCCTCTTATCCTTAGTTTGTGCCCTTTCCACCAGGAACAACCAACTCATGTTGTTTCACCATTCCAATATATAATTGTTTCTCTTGCTGGTTTATACCCTCATTAAACACATACTCGATAAATTTCCCCCATATTTTCCAAAAGTCTGTTTGTTTACATATCCCTCTTTTAATTTTAATATTGCAAGTTAGCTTATCATTAATCACTATATTCCAAATTTCCCCACACCATTCTTCTAATTGAATTTCTTTTTTTCCTTCTGGTTTTTTGCTATTAACAATTTAGCTGCTGTTATCAAATTAGAAACCAATTCTTTCTCCTCTTGTAAGGGAATTATATTATCATGTATAAGTAATAATGCTAATTTTGGTGTAATCTCAGTCTCTATTTTTATTATTGCTCTTATTTATTTGAATATGCTTTCCCAAAAATTTTGTATAATGTTACATGACCACCACATATGAAAATATGTCCCTATTTCCTGATTTGAATTTTTTTATTAATCTGATTTAATCTAATAGGAGTTAGATACCACCTCCATATCATTTTGTAGTAATTTTCTTTAATTCTTATAGACATATTTTTTAGTATTCTCATATTCCATATGTTTGCCCATTCATGGTTATTCATTTCCCCCCAAATCTGTATCCCATACTTCCTTCAAATAATCTAGTTCCTGTTCATTCATTAATAATAGTTTATAGATATCACTTACTGTGCCTTTTAATGTTATATTCTCTTCTTTAGTCTCCCTTTGAGTTCTTTTCTATTTTTGTATATTCCCTTCCTCCATTATATTTTTTCCTTATATCACTTGACCATTTACCCAATTGTAGATACTTATACCAATCTAAGTCTCCTAATTCCTCTTTTATTCTTCCCATACTGATCCCAGATCCCATACTGATTTTCAGATCCCAGTCATTTACTTTCTACTTCAAGTTCTTTTTTAAAATTTTCTGGGAAGTTTTCTGTCATTAAAACTGGCATGATAGGAGAAATACCTGGCATTAGGATTTTTTTATATCTCCCCCAAATCTCTAAAATATTTTTAAAAAGGGATTGTTTAAATTGTTATACCATTTCTTTTTACCCTTTTCTCTATTACCCCTATAAAATGTATTCTAATTTCAGTTCTATTTTTTTATCATCTTCTTCCAGCCAAGCTCTTTTGTTTTGTTAAACTTTCTACTATATATCTTATTTGATTTGATTGATTATATTATGATTAAGCCACGTTCTGGACAAAAAGCTCCAAGGCTCAGTGGGAGAGGGGAAGTTTGGGGAAGAAAGAGGGAGGAGGGATATTTGGGATGGAGGGGGGGGAGGGAGGGAAGGGAGGAGGTTAACACAATGGGGTGATCCTAACAGAGACCAACCAAGAAACAGAAGAATGAGAACAAATGCTGGATCGAGTTAGGCTGATATCGTGGAACTGTCGTGGGCTTGGATCATGTCAAAAAAGGAGGAGGATTACAAACCAGATTCTTAAAGCCAAGGGGGACATTTTTTTTTGCAAGAAACTCATCAATCACGAGAAGGTTTAAATGAATTGAAATTAAAGGGAACTATAATATATGAAAAAGCTATGGGCACTTTGAAAACAAAAGGAGTAGCAATTATAATTAAGAATAGTAGTGGATTTAGCATGGTACAAACAAAAAAAGATGAAATGGGAAGATATGTGATGATTCAGGGGTCTATGGGAGGGGAGGATTATACTTTGGTTAATATTTATGCACCAAATACAAAACAGAAGGAATTTTATGAATTGATTTTTAAAGAATTAGAAGAAATGTAAAAGGGGTATGTAATTTTAGGAGGGGACTTCAATGGAGTTATGGATAGAAAACTGAATAAATCCCACCTCACAAAAGAAGAAAAGTGGAAAGGAATATAACAGAACTTAATAAAGTAATAACTAAAGAGGGATTGATAGATGTTTGGAGAATGATAAAGGGTAATGAAAAATGATTTACTTTCCACTCCTCAGTGCATAAAAATTATTCGAGAATAGATTATTTCTTTGTTTCAAAAGATTTAATTTCTAAAACTCAAGATGCCGAAATAGAGACGATAAAAATTTCAGATCATGCACCCATTAGTATTATAATACAAATTAAAAAAATTATAGGCTAGCTAAAAGATGAAGAATTGACAATAGAGTACTAGAAAATAAAAAGTATTAGGAAATATAGCAAAAGAACTAGAGGAAATTTGGGATATAAATAACAATAATCAATGTTCTGTCGCAATAGTATGGGATACAATGAAGGCAGTGGCTAGGGGACTCTTCATTAAAGAATATAATAGTTTAAAAAAAACAACAGGAGGCAGAAGAAAAAAACTAGAGGCAGAAATCAAGGAATTAAAGAGAAGATATATGACAGAACAAAATAGAATGAGTTATGCAAAATTAATAGCAAAGAGACAAGAACTTGAAAAAAGAGGGATTGAAAAAGCACAGAGAGATCTGATTTATTTAAACAGAGAGTATTTTGAGTATAGTAATAGAAACTCTAAGTTATTAGCTAATGCAGCACAAATTAGGAAACAAAAGAAATTGATAACTGTGGTTAAAGATAAAGATGAGAATTGAGGATAAAATACTAATTTTTCAGGAATTCTATCAGGAGCTATATATAGCAAATGAAGCCCCTAGAAAGAAAGTTGAAGAGTATATAGATAAACACTGTAAAATAAAGATCCAAGAAACAGATAAATTAATTATGGAACAAGCAGTATCAGAGAAAGAGATTGAGGAAATTATAGACAATTTAAAACCTAGAAAGACCCCAGGACTGGATGGGTTGGGATCAGAATATTACAAAAAATTTAAAACATTATTGATACCTAAATTAAAAGATCTATATAATAAAATAATAACAGGGGAAAAATTCCGCCATCATGAGAACAATCATTGATTACTTTAATATTAAAACCCAATAAAGACCCTACAGACCCAGGATCATACAGACCTATCTCATTAATAAACCAAGATGCAAAAATATTAACTGCCGTACTGGCTGAAAGGATGAATAAATTTATATATAAATATATCAAAGAGGATCAGTGTGGATTTATAGGAGGAAGGCAAATGTCAAATTTAATTGGTAGGGTATTAAACGTAATTCATAGTATTAAAAAAAGAAATTTAGTGGCAGGAGTATTAGCTCTGGATATTTATAAGGCATTTGATAGTGTATCCTGGCAGACAATGAAATTAATATTAGCTAAATTTGGATTTGGAGAAAAATTTAGAAACCTAATTGATAAATTATATTCAAAAAATTATGCCCAAGTAATGGTGAATGATGGTTTAACAGGGAAAATAGATATAACACGGGACATACGACAGGGATGTCCTCTTTCCCCAATTTTATTCACAATTGTAATGGAACTATTAGCTAATGTAATTAGAGACTAGGAATAGGAATAGGAATAAAACAGAAATATAAAATAAATTTGTTTGCAGATGACACCCTTTTATCAATGGAACATCCAATAAAACAATGGGAGAAAATCGAGGCTCATTTAACAGAATTTGGATTAATGACAGGGTTACAAATTAATTGGAACAAGTCAGAAATGATGATATTTAATTATCGAGAAGAAGAGATAAAAAATATAAAACAGGCGGGGAAAATTAAAATTAAAATCAAAGAAACAATTAAATATTTAGGAATAAATATAACTAAAGATTTTAAAAACTTAGAAATAAATAATTAACCAAATTAAGAAAGGAAATTGATAAGAAATTATTGGAATACAATAAGCTCAAATTATCATGGTTCAGTAGGATAGCATTAAAATGAAGATATTACCCAAACTAAATTTTCTATTTAGAATGCTACCTGTAAAAATTTCAGATCAAGAAATAAAAATCTGGTAAAACACGCTAAATCTGTATTGTAATGGGAACAAAAAAGCTAAAATAAATAAAAGTTTATGGTATAAGTCACAGAAAGAGGGAGGTCCTGGATTACCAAACCAAAACTGCTGCTCTTGAGTAGATACAAGGCACTAATCCTAGAGACACCATTCTGGGGACACTAGGCTTTCCTCCCAATCTCAGTACTCTCCATTGCAGAAGTCTGAAACTCAAAAACTAGCAGTACAGACAGGAAAAACAAAGATATTTGGAAATTTTGGTATTTAAAATGATTATATTAATTTTTAAAAATTACTATGCCAAGCTCATGAAGCAGGATTTTGGGAGAGAAATATCAGTGCTTAGTAGGAGACCTCCAACAGGAAAGCTATGTTTAAGTGATTCAACATAGGCAGATTTGAAAGTTCCCATCCCATGTGTTTTGTGATGTTATCTCCAGTTATATCCCGATTCCTGGGTCCAGAAGATTATCTCTGATTGTCTCCTCCTCCTCCCTTTTTAAAGACTGTTTCAGACATTTCCATAATGAAGCATGTTGGGTGTTGACAGGAAGTCCCCCTGCATCATAGGATGCGCTCCATCACACATCGTTCCCTCATAGAATCATAATCATAGAATCAAAGAGTTGGAAGAGACCTCATGGGCTATCCAGTCCAACCCCCTGCCAAGAAGCAGGAATATTGCATTCAAATCACCCCTGACAAATGGCCATCCAGCCTCTGCTTAAAAGCTTCCAAAGAAGGAGCCTCCACCACACTCCGGGGCAGAGAGTTCCACTGCTGAACGGCTCTCACAGTCAGGAAGTTCTTCCTAATGTTCAGATGGAATCTCCTCTCTTGTAGTTTGAAGCCATTGTTCCGCGTCCTAGTCTCCAAGGAAGCAGAAAACAAGCTTGCTCCCTCCTCCCTGTGGCTTCCTCTCACATATTTATACATGGCTATCATATCTCCTCTCAGCCTTCTCTTCTTCAGGCTAAACATGCCCAGCTCCCCAAGCCGCTCCTCATAGGGCTTGTTCTCCAGACCCTTGATCATTTTAGTCGCCCTCCTCTGGACACATTCCAGCTTGTCAATATCTCTCTTGAATTGTGGTGCCCAGAATTGGACACAATATTCCAGATGTGGTCTAACCAAAGCAGAATAGAGGGGTAGCATTACTTCCTTAGATCTAGACACTATGCTCCTATTGATGCAGGCCAAAATCCCATTGGCCAAAATCCCTCAATGCCTTATATCCAGATTATCTGATCTATCTGGATTATATGAGTCTACAATGCCAGATAATTTGGGATAAGCAGATAATCTGAGATCAAATCCTAGAATATAGAACAGTGTAGATACAGACTATTTAGAAACCGGGGGGTGGGAGGCCCTAATCATGATTTTTAAACCCACATCCTGTGTTTTCATCTTTGTTCTGTGTATTTTAATATGTATTTTATCAAAATATGTTTTAATATGTGTATTTTATAGAATACTTACAATGATTATATGTTTTAACTATATGGCCTCAAGCTACTAAGAAAGATGAGTGAGCAAATAAATTATCATCATCATCATCATCATCATCATCATCATCATCGAACTAGGAAACCCCACCATTCAACAGGATGAATTACTAGCAATTATCTAGAATCATAATGCTTTAGTTATATAGTATGGATGGATCTCTGATACACAATGATGTCTAAGCAAAGTTATCGTTGACAGGATCAGTTCTTTTCGAATTCTAATTGGAAGAACTATGTCTTGTTGCATTTTTTTTGCATAACCACAGTAAACATCACTATGTTTATCTGAGAAAAATGAAACAGAAACTTCTAGTTGTAATGCTGGACACTTTCTTTTAATTCCCATTGTAATAGCTGGTATCCCTCAGAAACATAGCAATGGGTTGGGACACAAACGAGGACATGCCCTCCAATAAGAATTTTGCCCATAATTTATTTCACAAATTTCTAGTATTACAAATGAGGATTCATAATTACTGTTCAGGTTTCCAAAATAAAGAATATGGTATAATACAATAAAATTCCTACACTAACACTTTCCAAATTTACTAAACCATTGTACATGTAGGAAGAAAAATTTCCAGGTATGTACATCATGTATCTTTAGTGTATCTACAGATGTGTGTCAATAATCACTTAGTTATTTTGACTTTTGAAAGTAACATTGTCTGATGCTAGAAAGAAAACAAAGAGAGAAGTTAATATGTAAATCAGAAATATTTGCAATTCTGAACCAGAAACTCATGCATGTTTATTTTTTTTCTATGCCTAGCAAAAGACTGTGAGCTCCGAGAACATAAATAATTATATTAAGGAATATAGTGTTTAACTTCGTGACTGGCATTAATTTTATTTATTTATTGAATGGAATGAAAACAAAGAACAGTTTATTGCATTGCTTTACTTTCACGAAGTAAAAGTTTGCTTGCCGCAATTAAAATATTTTAGAGCAGATATGAAGAAAAAAATGGTGCAACTGTTTATTAGATTTTTAAAAAACGAATTCTTTAGATTCCCCTAAGTAGATTTTGGCCTGAGTCTAATCAGATGGTATTTTCTGGATCAAGGTACAAACAAAAATCACATGATTAGTAGGCATGAGCGGTTTTGGTTAGAAGTATCAGATGGTGGGAGAAGGAGATAAACCTGGAGTCAGAGCATTGCTGGGCCCTGCTTGGAATGGAAATGGTAGACAAGGACCACAAGGCTGAAATGATCTGCCAAAACTTGGAAAACATGCCGAGGGAGTGGATGCAGCACAGGCAAGAGAAAATGAAGATGGGATTCATGGTGACCGACGCTGGGAAAAATACGATAAGAGTAGTGAAAAGTGCAGGTTTTACCAACGTTAGCTGCATGGCGCACTTACGCCACAACACAGTCAAAGATGGCTTTAAAGCAGTGGTTCTCAACCTGTGGGTCACTAGATGTTTTGGGCTTCAACTCCCAGAAATCCTAACAGCTGGTTACCTGGCTGGGATTTCTGGGAGTTGTAGGCCAAAACACTTGGATACTCACAGGGGGAGCACTATTGCTTTAAGGGCCCCGAAGAACAGAACCCCAACCACATCAGTCAGCTGATTGAGCACTGTTGCAAGATCACAGGCTATTTCCACCGGAGAAGCAAGGCAGCCCAACAGCTATGTGAATGGCAGACCCTTGAGGGGCTACTGTAACACAAGCTGCTGAGGATGTTTTCACCACTGGAACTCCACATACAAGATGCTGCAAGGCATGGCAGTGCAGCGGGGGTGGTCCACGGTGTCTCTCTGATGGTGACTGCGCTGGTGACCAAGCTGGTCCCAAACAAGCAGGAGTGGCACACCATCTCCCAGCTGGTCAACATTCTCAAGCAAAAAAGCAAAAAACAAAAAACAAAAAACCATTCTCAAGCCCTTTAAAGACGCCACCAAGACCCTTTCTGGCACGAGAGCCCTCCTCAGCCAGGGGGTTCCTCTCATCTTAGGGCTGAAGAGACACTTGGATATGCTTGGGGGTGGGTGGATGCTTGACTCCATGGCTGGGTCCCTGACACCCCAGGACCAGGAGGTGGTGAGGAAGTTGATCTTTGCCCTCTGGAAACACCTGGAGCCACTGCTAACCAGTAAGATCCATATGCTGTCAGCAGTCTGCGATCCACGCCAAAAGGACACTGTTTATTCCAAAGACTTAGCTACATGGAAGGCACAGCTTGTAACCCTGGTGAGGGAGGCATACATTCTGAGGGTGGGGAGAACAGCTATGCCGCCCACCCCCAGCACAAGTGCCAGTGGTGAGTCCGACAGCCCCGTGGTATTGGAGGGTGCAAAAGCAGCAACAGCAGTGACAAGGCGATGCTTACTTTGAGGAGATCATTGCCATACTGGCACAGGTGGGAATGTCTTTGTCCACCCAGGCACGCAAGATAGATTTGGCTGAGTGTTCCTTGAACCGTTACTTTGAGGAGCCACCAAAGCCTATTTCCTGCGATCTGTTGGTCTACTGGTGTTCCCAGATCCATGTGTGGCTGGATCTTGCAAATGTTGCTTGTAAATTTCTCAGCTGCCCTCCTACCAGCGTGCAGAGCCAAAGGTTCTTCAGCTTGGTGGAGATGTTGTCACCCATCACTGGAGCTTGCTGGACCACCTTGTGGCAGAAAAGCTGGTTTTCCTGAAGGCCAACCTCCCTGTTCAGGGGTTCACCAATATTGATTTTGACACGAATGTCTCCTAGATTGATCTTGACACCAGTGAGATCATTCTACCACCAATGTTTTCTAGATTGATCTTGACATCTGTGAGATCATTCTACCACCAATGTTTTATAGATTGATATTGATATTTGTGAGATCATTCTACCACCAATTTTTTCTAGATTGATCTTGACATAGTGAGAACATTCTACCACCATTTCCTTGATTAATCGACCTCATCCTCTGTGGTTGCTGTTGCCCTGTTTTTGTCAACAGATTTATAGCTGTTTCTGCTCCTTCTGTTTTTATTAATTTGATTCCATTGTATGCATGTAGTGCTTTCGAAACAACTTAAGTGAAACCTCATCCTCTCTTCCTTTTCCAAAAATCTGTTGTCTAGCCAATTTTCTCACTGAAAAGGCACCTGCTGGCCGTTCTGAATTTAGCGCATATGAACTTTCCAGAATGGGGTGCAGCATGGATTTAAAAAGGAAAAATAGATTGTATAGAAAGGGAAAGTAATGGTTACAGGTTTTGAGGAATGATTGATTGTGATGATGGAATATTGGGATTTGGATAGATGGAAAGAAACAAATGAATAAAAAGTGAGAAAGGGAAGTGTGATGGAGACAGTAAGGGAAAGAAAAGAGAGAATAATAGAATCATAGAGTTGGAAGAGACCTCATGGGCCATCCAGTCCAACCCCCTGCCAAAGACCAGGAATATTGTATTCAAAGCACCCCTGACAGATGGTCATCCAGCCTCTGTTTAAAAGCTTCCAAAGAAGGAGCCTCCACCACACTCTGGGGCAGAGAGTTCCACTGCTGAATGGCTCTCACAGTCAGGAAGTTCTTAATAATGTTCAGATGGAATCTCCTTTCTTGTAGTTTGAAGTCGTTATTCCGCATCTTAGTATCCCGAGAAGCAGAAAACAAGCTTGCTCCCTCCTCCCTGTGACTTCCTCTCACATATTTATACATGGCTATCATGTCTCCCCTCGGCCTTCTCTTCCTCAAGCTAAACATGCCCAGCTCTTTAAGCTTCTCCTCATAGGTCCTCCAGACCCTTTATCATTTTAATCGCCCTCCTCTGGACACTTTCCAGCTTGTTAATATCTCCCTTCAATTGTGGTGCCCAGAATTGGACACAATATTCCAGGTGTGGTCTAACAAAGGCAGAATAGAGGGGTAGCATGATTTCCCTGGATCTAGACACTATACTCCTATTGATGCAGGCCAAAATCCCATTGGCTTTTTTTGCCACCATATCACATTGTTTAACTTGTTGTCCACAAGGACCCCAAGATCTTTTTCATACTTACTGCTCTCGAGTCACGCATCCCCCATTTTGTATATTTGCATTTCATTTTTTTCTGCCTAAGTGGAGTATCTTGCATTTGTCACTGTTGAACTTCATTTTGTTAGCTTTGTCCCATCTCTCTAATTTGTCAAGATCATTTTGAATTCTGTCAAGATCATTTTGAAGAAAAAAGGCATAGGTTACTTTGGAAAGGGACACTAAAGTGTGATTTTATTATAGTTCTTAGCAATTTGTCAAATGAGCCCCCCTCCAGACACTGGATAAAATCCCACATTTTCTGCTTTGAACTGAAATGTATGGCAGTGTGGACTCAGATAACCCAGTTCAAAGCAAGCATTGTGGGATTTTCTGACTTGATTTTCTGGGTTATATGGTTACGTGGAAGGGCCCCAAGAAGAAACCTTATGGGCATATTCATGTATTTCTCTGAGTACTTCTCTCTTCTTCTTACTAACTGATTGGTTGTAGTTAGGGCCCTTCTGCACTGCCTTTTATTCCAGGGCCTGATCTCAGATTATCAGCTTTAAACTGGAATATATGAATCTCCACTGCTAGATAACCTGGGATAAACAGATAATCGGGAATCAGATCCTGGAATATAGGGGCAGTGGGGAACAGTCCTTAGTTCGCATATTCAACAAAGCTGTGATTCAAGCTGCCAAACAGCTTAATCAGTGTTTCCTGAGATTCAAGCTGCCAAATAGCTTAATCAGTGTTTCCTGTTCCGATGTGCCTTTCCAGAATAGGAAAACTCCAGTAAGCACTTTATTTGAGTCCCAGAAGTACTTTATCAGAATTTTAAGATTCTCTGCACACTGCACTGCCTTGAAATCCGATAGACCACCTGTCACACCCAGCACTTTTTTAACCTGTACCCATTACCTTGGCCTAGCCCTGTTTTTATTGTGTTATGGTGTATTGTTTTGTTGTTTACTGTTATTGCTTTAATGTTTTTGATTTGCTTTGAATTGTATTGTTATGCTATTGTTTTGTTGAGGCCTTGGCCTTTGTAAGCCACATCGAGTCCTTCGGGAGATGCTAGCGGGGTACAAATAATGATAATAATAATAATAATAATAATAATAATAATAATAATTCATGATCAGCCGACAATTGCATCAGTGGTAGGGGTGAGATTTGCTCTTGTATCCTACTGGGCTGCACTGACATATTCTGCACGGCCTGGGAGAGATACGGGTAGTTTATTTTCAACAAACTTGAAAAGGCAGAACTACTTAATGCCTTCTTTGCCTCAGTCTTCTCACAAAAAGAAAGTCATCCTCAACCTCAGCAAGATGGAGTGGATGAAGGATTAGAGGACATCCAACCCCAAATTTGGAAACAAGCCATTCAGGAATACCTGGCAGCTCTAAATGAGTTCAAGTCTCCAGGGCCAAATCAACTACACCCGAGTATTGAAGGAACTAGCGGAAGTAATTTCATTGACAATAATCTTTGACAGTTCTTGGAGAACGGGAGAAGTCCCAACAGATTGGATGAGGGCAAATGTGGTCCCTATCTTCAAGAAGAGAAAAAAGGACCACCCAAAAAATTACTGTCCAGTCAGCCTCACATCGATACCAAGCAAGATTCTGGAAAAAATAGTTAAGGAAGTAGTCTGCAAACAAATAGAAACAAATGCGGTCATTGCTTATAGTCCACATGGATTTATCAAAAACAAGTAATGCCAGACTAATCTGATCTCTTTTTTCGATAGAGTTACAAGCTGGGTAGATGCAGGAAATGCCGTGGATGTGGCGTATCTGGACTTCAGTAAAGCCTTCGACAAGGCCCCTCATGACCTTCTGGCAAACAAAATAGTCCAATGTGGGCTAGGCAAAACTATGGTTAGGTGGATCTGTAATTGGTTAAGCAAACAAACCCAGAGGGTGCTCACCAATGCTTCCTCTTCATCCTGGAAAAAAGTGACGAGCGGAGTGCCGCAGGGTTCCGTCCTGGGCCCGGTCCTGTTCAACATCTTTATAATGACTTAGATGAAGGGCTAGAAGGCATGATCATCAAGTTTGTAGACAACACCAAATTGGGAGGGATAGCTAATACTCCAGAAGACAGAAGCGGAATTCAAAACAATCTTAACAGATTAGAGAGATGATTGGCCAAAACGAACAAAATGAAGTTCATTGGGGACAATTGTAAGATACTCCCCTTAGGCAGAAAAAATGAAATGCAAAGATACAGAATGAGGGACATGTGGCTCGAGAGCAGTACGTGTAAGAAAGAACTTGGAGTCCTCATAGACAGCAAGTTAAACATGAGCCAGAAATGTGATGTGGTGGCAAAAAAAGCCAATGGGATTTAGGCCTGCATCGATAGGAGTGTAGTGTCTAGATTCAGGGAAGTCATGCTATCCCTCTATTCTGCCTTGGTTAGTCCACACCTGGAATACTGTGTCGAATTGTGGGCACCACAATTGAAGGGAGATTTGACAAGCTGGAATGTGTCCAGAGGAAAATAACTAAAATGATCAAGGGTCTGGAGAACAAGCCCTATGATGAGCAGCTGAAGAAGAGAAGGCTGAGAGGAGACATGATAGCCATGTAAGGAGAAGTCATAGGGAGGAGGGAGCAAGCTTGTTTTCTGCTGCCTTGGAGACTAGGACGTGGAACAATGGCTTCAAACTACAAGAACGGAGATTCTATCTGAACATTAGGAAGAATGTGTGAGAGCTGTTCAGCAGTGGAACTCTCTGCCCTGGATTATGTTGGAGGCTCCTTCTTTGGAGGCTTTTAAACAGAGGCTGGATGGCCATCTGTTGGGGGTGATTTGAATGCGATTTCCTGCTTCTTGCAGGGGGTTGGACCGGATGGCTCTTCCAACTCTAAGATTCTATGATTCTATGATCCTGGGGGTTTGGCTGCAAGAAAGAATTGGGACTGCATGCAGGCCACAGGCTTCACCTTTCTGAGCCCTACTTTAGCTCATATCCTTCCATGCTCACACACCAAACACCCATTTGTAATTATTACTGTATGCTTTCAAGTTGATTCTGACTTATGGTAACCCTAAGGTGAATATATCACCTGATCTTTTGGGGCTAAGACTGTATCACTTGCCAAAGGTCACCCAGCGGATTTCCATGGCTGAGTAAATAATCAAACTATAGTCTCCAGAGTCAAACACTCCAATATGTTGGTTTTCAATTATGGTGTTACAATGTTCAAGTTATCCACCAGAGGGCCTGCTTGTAGACAGAACTGAATCCATTGCCTTCTACACAGGTTCCCAGGGAGAATGTTCAAGCCCCTGTTCATTTGGATATTAAGGAAAATTTGATCTCCAGAATTCTTTACTGATGCTTCTTAAAACCATCAGATTACCTTAAGAAAGACACAAGGCAGCAAGTGAGATTTCTTTCTGATTTTTTCGTTGTCACTCTGGTATACTTTATCTGTCAACTAGGTGTAAGAGGACTCATCATACACATATGGGTTTGGATTATTGTATTGTGCTCTACTTGGGGCATTTGGAAATTTCAACTGGTCAAGCTGCAAACCTGCATCTTCAGGGGGAATGTAACCCCATCCAACACAGGCTGTAACCATATGCCCTATTCGGCCTTTCGACTGACCATAGGACCTCTGTCTTGTCTGGATTCAGTTTCAATTTGTTAGTTCTCATCTAGTCTGACACAGCAGTCAAACACCAGTTCAAGGTTGGTGACAGGTGGAAAGGAGTGACAGATTTGGATGTCATCTGTATAGAGATAACACCATATTCCGAAACTCTGGATGATGGCCTCCAGCGACTTCATGTAGATGTTAAACAACATTGGGGACTGTACTGAACCCTTTGGGACTCCACAAGAAAAGGTTGTGGGATCAATCAGGTATCACCCAGTAACACCTTTTGAGACCATCCCTCAAGGAAGGACCAGAGCCACTGCAAAACAATACCTCCAAGTCCCATATATGCGCGGTGTTCCATGGTCAATGGTATCGAAGGCCGCTGAGAGGTCCAGCATAACCAACAGGGACACACTCCCCCTATCTAGTTCCTGGTATAGATCATCTACCAAGGCAACCAATGCTGTCTCAGTTATGGAACTAAGCCTAAAGCCAGACTGTGCCGAATCAAGATAATCAGTGTCTACCAAAAACCCCTGGAGTTGCAAGGCCACCACACGTTCGATGACTTTGCCCAACTAGGGGAGATTGGGAACTGGCCGATAGTTGACTAATTGAGTGGGGTCCAACAAGCAGTTTTATAACAGCTTGTTTTAAGCTGGCTGGAATTTTGCCCTCCTGTAAGGAGGCATTAACCACCACCTTAACCCACTCTCCTGTCCACATCCTCGAGCTCAACCAATTGAAATGAATCAATCAAAACCAGACAGAAAGGTGCTCATGTTACATCCTCATAGACTGCCGTTAACATGGTGTTGAAGTCAGAATGGATTAAAGTTACTTTGACCGCAAAGAATCGAGCAAAAGCTTCACAGCAAGCTGCTGAGTTGTCAGGGATCTCGCTCTGAGGCAGATTTAACAGCCCTCTGACAACTCAGAATACCTCAGCCAGACAGTTATTTGTGGACGCAATATTGGCCGCAAGAAAAGATTTCTGTGTGGCCTTTATTGCCATGTTGTAGGTCCTTAAGAAGGCACCCAGCCATGCTCGGGCTGATCCACTACTCTTCCGCCACTGTCAGGAATCCACTAGGATCCATAAGTCTCCTGGGGCGATCATTTTAATGGGTCCACCACACCTGCAGAGGTTAGGAGTTGCAGTAAGTTTAAACCTGATCAGGTGGTGGTCGGTCCATGGCAATGGAGCGATGGTCAGCTCCTCCACCACACCACCTTCTTCCCATCCCTGACAGAAAACCAAATCCAATGTGTGCCCAGCACTATGGGTTCAACCAGATACCAATTGGGACAGGCCCATGGTTACCATGGCGGTCATGAAGTCCTGAGCCGCACCTGACAGGGTGGTCTCCCACCACAATAAGCCATTGAGACTCCAATGCCAGGCCTGAGACCACTCTGGCTAGCTCAGGTAGGGAGACTGTAGTGCAGCGGGGTGGTCGGTACACTAGCAGAATCCCTATCCTGTTCTGGTTACCTACCTTTAGGCAGAAACATTAAAAAGCGATTGACTGAAGGATGGGGCACCTGGTCAGGGGTATGGAATCTTTATAGATTATTGCGACTCTACCTCCCCGCCCCTCCAGATCTCAACTGGTGCTGCACAGAATATGCCAGGTCTACATGTTCTTCAAGGATTAAATTCTGAATAACATATGTTTTACCATTAACTGACCTGGCATTAAACAGCACCACTTTCAACCTGGAGGGGCTGCCATCCTGGGTACTCAGCTTAACATTGTCAGGAGCCCGATTTAACATTGTAAGAGTTCTTCCACATATTTTAGGCCAAATTAGTCTTTCATCTATTTTAGGCCAAATTGGTAATTAAGATTGTTCACAAATTTCTAACCAAATTGGTAATTTGGGTCTCCCTTTCCCGTATCTCCCCCTTCCTGCCACCACCCCAATGGAAGCCCCCTGCCCAGGGCACCCCCCCCCCCAGCTTGTCTTCCCTCCCTGTCCTCAATCAGTGGCCTGGGTAGAGTTTCCTGGTTGAATGTATATTTGTTAGGTATTGATCTTAACTCAGCACCTCCCCCCACCCTGCAATCTCCACACCCCTCCAGTTTGCCCCAATCCTTCAAAAATGCACAAAGTGCTAATGCAAATATAAAGTGTGGTAAGATCAGGAGCAGCATGGATATCATGGTGCGTTCAGTGTTTTATTATAAAGTGCAAAGGCAGGCCTGAAGGATATCACACTTAATAGATAAAATTCATAAGTAATAATAATAAAGTGCATGTAGTGATAGATCGAGAACTATTAAACCATAAGAGACCAGGGTCTAGGACTTAGCAACAGAACAGTTATAGCAGCAGGATATTAATAGCAGCAAAAGCAAGACAATAAGGTCTATAGTTGATGATGATAGTAATGATGACAATGTCCACTAGTGTTGGACAGGATCTCGGTATGATGTTACAGTTAACTGTGAATTTGTAGCAGCGATGGAATGATAAAGGGGACCATTTCACTGGCACAGGAATCGGAGTAATTGCTATACCAGGAGACCCGTGAAAGCTAGCTGGCATCAGCTGGAGTCGCAGTTAACCATATCCCACCACAATAAAGTTGGCTCCCTTAGTAAGCTACCAGGAGACCCCAATCTGATATCACAGCGGCTGCAGGCTATGGACTGTAGACCTTGAGGAGACCTCTAAGATGGTGACAATTGCATCCTCTAAGGAGTGGTAACAGTGGGATTCTTCTGGCAAATACTGAGGATAGTGGGCTCATCCCCCTCCGGCATTTCTTCAGCTGCCTCCCGGTTTGGCGATGCAGCTCAGATTCCTCAGGTTGCTCCTAGGGAACAATGGCAGCTTTCCCCTCCAGCCGCCTCCTGGTTCAGCAAGACAGCTTGGCTGTTCCCTGGTTCAGCGGAGCAGCTTGGCGGGTAGAAAAGCACCAGGCCAGAGAGGGCTGCAGCGAGCTGTTAGTAACTTTCGCCTCTAAGATGTAAAAAATCCTCAATCCCATTAGCTGGACAACCATTTGTTTTGTTTAATTTCATTTTATGTCACCTCTTTGTCTCTAAACTGCCTTTCTTGCTTTTCCTCTCACCCATTCACTCCTCTCACCCATTCAGTCAAAGAGGAGTAGCAAGCCCCTAGCTTGCCCTGTTTTGGGGACAATTATTCTGGTGAGTGCATTGCAATTTGAGGCTCTTCCCTAGCCTTCTTTCCATTTCCCTTTCTATCCCTTCCATTCCTGTTGCATCCCTTCAGAGGTTCATCTGAAGATGTCAGCCAAAGATATTGGCAAAACATCAGGAGAGAATGCTACTGGAACATGGTCATGCACTCCAAAAAAGTCACAGCAACCCAGCAATTCTGACCACGAATGCCTTCTACAGTGTATTGACCCAGTTTTCAAGTGCTTTCAACAGAAACAAGCCCTATGAGGAGCGACTTAAAGAGCTGGGCATGTTTAGCCTGAAGAAGAAAAGGCTGAGAGGAGACGTGATAGTCATGTATAAGTATGTGAGAGGAAGTCATAGGGAGGAGGCAAGCTTGTTTTCTGCTGCCCTGGAGACTAGGATGCGGAACAATGTCTTCAAACTACAATAAAGGAGATTCCATCTGAGTATTAGGAAGAACTTCCTGACTGTGAGAGCTGTTCACCAGTGGAACTCTCTGTCCCGGAGTGTGTTGGAAGCTCCTTCTTTGAAGGCTTTTAAACAGAGACTGGATGGCCATCTGTCAGGGTGCTCTGAATGTGATTTTCCTGCTTCTTGGCAGAGGGTTGGACTGGACGAGATCTCTTCCAACTCTATGATTCTATGATTCTATGAAATTGCGGTATATTTTTGTAACCACTAAATTAACAATTTTCAGTTTTTAAGACTTGGAATTTGTAGCTAATTAATTTAATTTAATTTAATTTAACTAGGTCTATATACGAGTAAAATATTTATTTAATTTTTTTGTGTTCTGGACCCTCTCTTCATGATTTACTAAAAACCCCTCCCCCTCCCATTTTTTTCTGGCTATGGTACTTCACCTGTACAGCTAAATAAAATCCCACATTTTCTGCTTTGCACTGGAATATATGGCAGTGTGGACTCAGATAACACAATTCAAAACAGATATTATAGGATTCTTTGCCTTGATGTTCTGAGTTATATGGCTGTGTGGAAGGGTTCTTAGAGTACTAATGCACCTTTATCAGATCTTTGAATAGTAAAATTCAGTTTGGACATGAACTGGGCAGTTCTGAAAACAGTTCGATTTGACTTGGATACCTTCAGAAACTAGTTTGCCTTGAGTCCAGATCTGAATTTCACAACTCTCTCTCTCCCTTTTTCTTTTATTGTCTGCCTCAGCCAGGCTTTTGCTATTATTAGAAGGTAGTTCTACCAGTCACACTTTGTACTCACTTTTTCCCATCCTGCTATTTTCCTTATAGGGATAACTGCCCCCCCCCCCCCCCTTTAGAAACCCTTGGAGACTATTACTGATCCAAAATGATATACACTGTTTTAGAGGTCTCTTCATACGGAACCAGAAGGAACACATGTAGTCCATCTGCCTTATAAAATATGTGTCTGGCACACCTGGATGTTTATCACTGAGGATTTTATGCAATCCTTCTGGTTTCCATAAATTATTTTCTATGTCAATCCTAATGCCATCATAAATGTCTTGTATTTATTTATACCTTTAAAGTCTAAAATGTAATGGGGCAGGGATGGGTAAGTAAAAGAACCTGAATATAAAAATCAATTTTTAGTGTCTCTTTTCCCCCAAATTAATTTTATAAAATTAATTTCACTGTGGCATTTGAAAAGTAACAGCTAGAGGGGATTAATTAGCTTGGAATTGATTTAGAGGGTTACTCTAAATCTTGCATCATTCATTCCAGACATTAGTTTATTGTGAACTGATTTTGCTGTTCCTCCAACAAACCCTTGTAGTTGAACCTGTAAAATAATCACTGATAGTGAAACCTGCACCTAGATGACATTAAAAGTCTATTCAGATTTCTACATTGGCTCGGGCACATTCCAGCTGTTTCTTTGCATAGTATAGGGGGACAGTGTCATATTTGTATAACTTACACATAAATTGTATAGCCCCGAATACAAAGCCAAATGGCACACTGGGGCAAAAGGCTTCACTTTGAACTCCTGACAGGCATGTTTGTAGGCTTTTGGAAGATTAAATCAACATAAAGCACAATAAATACTCTTACAAAACGAAGGAAACTCCCAAGAGAAAGTTTACATGACTAAAAGAGCATTTCTTATTCAACTTCCTTAATTTTAGTTCTGTTTTCTCACATAAAAAACATACAAATGAATAGCATTGCCTGATCAGGTTCCAGCAATTAATGCGTCATAGTGACGCTCTGCAACTGACCAGTTACAGAAATCCAGCCAACCGGATGCCCAAATAAGCCTTTTCCAGGACTCAAAATATCTAGTGAGTTAATTTAACCATTTCCTTCCCCACAAACTACATGTTCTGTGTAGCATATACCACAACTCTCCTTACCGTTCTCGCCCTCTTAGACTGATTTTCCTTATTTTTATGGTAAGAGCTAACAGGAAATGGGCAATAGGTTTGCACACAGTTGAAAGTCACTGATAGAGCTACCGAAGTTTTGGAGAAACTCAAGACACAACTTTTTTATTCCATTATTGTCTGTTATCAAATTACTACAACCACTATTTTCCCTAGCCAAATTAATTCTGCTATTACTATTTTTGAATTGTTACAATTGCTTATTGTGAAGCACAGTTGTGTGCTCTCCAAGATCAAAATTCTATTTAAATTGAATCCCAGTATTTCTTTATTTACTGTATCAGAAGCTAACTGAAGGTCCAGTTCTAATGTATTTTAAGAAACACAGAGTTTAAAAACTTGTTTGTTGTTTATTCATTCAGTTGCTTCCTACTCTTTGTGAGCTCATGGACCAGCCCACACCAGAGCTCCCTGTCGGCCGTGGCCATCCCCAGCTCCTTCAAGGATGCCATTCATCCACCTTGCCCTTGGTCATCCCCTCTTCCTTTTTCCTTCCATTTTCCCCAGCATCATTATCTTCTCTAAGTTTTCCTGTTTTCCCATTATGTGGCCAAAGTACTTCACCTTTGCCTCTCATATCCTTCCCTCCAGTGAGTAGTCGGGCTTTATTTCCTGAAGTATGGACTGGTTGGATCTTCTCACGGTCCAAAGCACTCTCAGAATTTTCCTCCAGCACCACAAAATTTGGTATTATACAAAATGTCCTTTGACCACTAGCTGGCCACTTGGAGTGCCTCTGGTGGCAGGGCTCAGGTTGCATTGTAATAGATGATTTGTGGTTTGCTATTCCCCACACTCGCATGTCATGGACTCCGTCTTGTGACCCCATTTCTAAAAGTTGACTCTATATCTCGTGGTGCCAGAGCACAGTCTGTTCACTGCCTTCCAAGTTGTCCAGTCTTCTGTGTGCTCAGGGGGTTGTTTCTCATCTGGTATCAGCCATGGATTGAGGTTCCGGGTTTTAGCCTGCCACTTTTGGACTCTCACTTGCTGAGGTGTTCCTGTGAGTATGTCTGTAGATCTTGGGAAGCTATTTCTTGATTTAAGGCATTGGCTTGCTGGCTGATATCCGAACAGAGACTGGGCCAAAGTTTTCAATGCCTTGGTCCTTTCATTAGAGGCTGCTGCTTCCTGATGCATGTCAGGTGGTGCAATATTGGCTAAACAGTATAATTTCTCCAGTGGTGTAGGGCGTAGACAGCTTGTGATAATGCAGCATGTCTCATTAAGAGCCACATCCACTGTTTTAGCATGGTAAGATGTTCAACACTGGGCATGTGTAGTAGAGTAGCAAAGCACATGTCCTAGCATGTCAGAGAAACATTGGGATACTAACCTTTTTCTCTAACATAATACTTTCAATGGCAGATTTCACATACTGATTTTCCATCTCAGAAAAAATAGCTCAGATTGAAGACATCACGCAGAGGTCCAGTAAGGGAAACTGTGAGGCAATGTACAGCTTCATGCCCTTATCATTGTGGGTTGCCATCCCATGAAGTTTCCCCACTGTCCCCTGATTCATTCTGAGCTGTACCCGGCTTCTTCTATGAGGAGTCAAGTAGTTACCTGCCTCCCCAGGGCTCCGGCTTTGCACGCTGTTGGCACACTGCTGACACAGAACCCAAAGGAGCCCCTTGTTACCCCTAATGTCATTTTAATGTCGGCATAGAAGTGGAATGGGCACATCACACTAGGCAAGTGCCTGGTATATGGCACAGTCTGTGGCTATTGACAGGTTTTCCCATCAATAATGAGACAGGTTTATCATGGGGAGGTGGCAAACCAGCATTCTATATACATAAAATGTATATAGAATTTGATTTGTTCAAAATCTCAAATCTTCCAAAGTTCTTTACCGATTGCTTTGAAATTTTGACACAGTCAAATGGGCATATGTTTTTATGTTTTCACATACCCACTATTATATAGATGTCACACCTGTGACTGGTAAAAATATGTTTTTTTAAAAAACAGTGCCATCTGTTGGACGTCAAAGCAACACACACTATACTGCATATTTTACAATTCTATTTCAATGTACATTGTTAAATTGAATTTTCATATATTTCGATTTAGTTTCATTTTGATTTAATTATTTCGTGTGACATTGCATTGAAATTGAGATGTGTACCATAGTGTACATTTTGTGAAGATTGTTGTTCTTTTTCGCTTTGATGCTGCTTGTTCTGCCCTGAAAGGGACAGGATTACATGTGGGTGCATGGCGGGGGGGGGGGGGGGCTGGGGGGCACGTCTTTGCCTTCTCCCCTTAATGCTGCTTTTTTGCCTCTGTCTGAAGTTGTGTCTGAGGGAAAGGGACAGGGAGTGTGCCTCAGCCACTCACCCACTCAGCCAGGCCTCTTTGGGCAGGTAAGTTAGGCCTCGCCTCTTGGACTATATGTATTTATTTGGCTGCTCTGGCATGTGCATCACACCCCTTCCATTGGGTTTTCTTAACTTCAAAGAACCCCCTTTGAAAAATCCCTCACTGTCAATCATTGTGTCATCTGACGGGGTCAGGACATCCTCCCTCCTCCCCTCCTCCAATGCCACCACCGTCCCCAGGAATGCCACTGTATGTTTATTATTTACTTCATGGGGACTATTTGAGTGCCCTGTGTCTTTCTTTAGGACCCTTCCACACAGCTGTATTTTATCTGCATTGAACTGGGTTACATGGCAGTCTGGACTCAGATAACCCAGGTCAAAGCAGACATTGTGGATGATCTGCTTTGATTTTTGGGTTAAATGTCTGTAAGGAAGGACCCCAAGTCTACACTGACATATAATCCAGTACAAAGCAGGCATTATAGTTTATTTGCCTTGATATTCTGGGTTGAAGATGTCCTCATTCTTCGTATTCCTATGATTCCAATAGATATGCCATTTCAATTTAAAAGATTGCAATTCCCAATTCGATTGGCATTTGCAATCACAATCAACAAAGCTCAGGGCCAATCTTTAGAATTGTGCAGTTCAGATCTAGACGTGGATTGCTTCTCACATGGACAATTATATGTTGCATGTTCTAGAGTTGGCAAACCGGACAATCTCTATATCTGCACAGACACTGGAAATACAAAAATTGTATACCTACAAGCATTGTGAAATTAAATATATTAGAAACCTGCTCTTTCTCTTTTCTTTCTTTTCCATTTAACCAGACTGGTCCACAGCAACACATGGCCGGGAACAGCTAGTTGATAAATATAAAGTAAATCATCATCATCATCATCATCATCATCATCATCAAACAGGAATGGCTGTAATGGTCAGTGAGTTTGTCATAAGCTGATGACACAAGTCACTTGAGGGCCAAGCATTCCTATGATGAAAATAATATTTGTGGGAAAATATGTCATAAGGCAGGTTTTGTTGAAGTTATGGATTTTAAATTTACAACAAGCTATTTTCTGTCGTCTAACTTTCAGCTTCAGCTGGGACTGACCTGGAAGAATCATTACAAAAACAGGAAGTGGGCTGTCAGAATGCTTGGAAGGAAAACATGGCAATAATCAGGCAGCTGTGTTGATTTTTACTGAATTAAATGTCATATTTGGCCTGGAGGCTACATAAAACTTGATAGAGCTTTTTTCCCCATTTAGCATGACTCATGAAGCTTAGTGATTTTAATTTAGTTGCTTGTGGCAAAGAATTTATTAGCTGTACTATTCTTCAACTTTTGATAGTGCCCACACCATTTTCCCCCTGCATTGGAAAAGATTCTGCAACATGGAGGAGCCTCCTTCCCGCCAACTCATGGAGACCATGAAAAACAATCCAGTCTGATATGGTAGTAGTAGCTGCAAAAATATGTTTATCTGCTCCCCTCCCCCATAGTTCTTAAATGTTTTTAAATCTCCCTAACTCTAAAATGGTTTTGTGTTGACATTAATGGTGCTTCTTACACAGAGTTTGAATGTAACAATACTGAATATATAATTTTCTGATACTCTATTGACCTCATCAGACAGGGGTATAATTGGCAGCATGCCATCCCTTTCAGCACGGAGCCCACCAGCTCTCATCCCATGATGCACTGCAACTTCTGGTGGGCTTGTGCGGGAAAAGGGAACTGTGGCCACACAGGAAGCTTCCCATGTTACCTTGGATCAACAGTGGGAAGCTGGGCAGCTAACGCTTCCTTTGTGGAATGGACTTACTAGTAAGTAGGCCAATGTGGGCATGGGGCAACAGGTTCCCCACGTCCCCTGATGGGCACTGCCAGAATTGCTACAATCCATGGCAATTTCGGTGGCACATCTGAAGAGGTCCTTTGTTGACTTCTAAATGTCATAGAGCAATAAAATGAGTACACACACAGAAGGAAAATACACCAGATTTTATTTTCTTGTGTTATAGTAGCGCATAGCAAGCATACATGTTATACCACTCACATATCACTATGGATTCAATATTTTCCTTTAAGCTCTGTAATAGTGCATTGAAAATGCAGTATGTGACAGCAATGCAGGAACATAGACAGTGGAATATGCGATCTTGCTGCTGTCTCCAGTCTCTCCACCTCTCCATTGTTCCCTCATTAATGTGCAAATATGTTTGGAAAGGACTCCCCCCCCCCCCCCAAATCTTGCTTGCATTGTTAATGGGAAATGCAAGCAGGGAATTCAACTAGCTATTATCTTTGATTTCAGATGTTGACCGAGTATTATTTCAGATCCCACTGGAAAGGAAAGAGGAAATCTTGTTGTTGTCTCAAGTTTTAGATTGGAGGGAACAGTGGCTTTCTCTCACTTGCTACTTGTCATCCTTATTAAAAAGTAAGATACACTGTGAATAATCATAGGCGATCCCTTGTGGCTAAGTATGGTTTTTCAGAAAGAGTCTTGGTGATGGGTCTGTAAGTGACTGTAGAGGGCTATTCTGGATCCACATGCTCTTTCACAGCGAGGACATACATTGCCAGATGGAACGAGGTCCCACATCTTGGCATATTTCTCCCTCTGTTCATGCCTCTTCAAAATTCATAGCACCATTGGTGTTCTAACCTCCAGTTCGAACACTGAAGTGTCAGGGCTTCCCAGTTCTCTGTGTTTATTACACCTTTTTTTAGTTTTCAAATTTTATTGAATAAAAAACATGTTTAACAGAAAATATGTTAACATTTGAATTAAGAGACATTTTTCATATTAATATTGTCATTCCCTACTAGTAAGTTATAGTTTCCACTTGGACATATCATGGCCCATTAGATATAGCTGTGTAAATTTAGAAGAGACTAATACTATGGTGAAAGATGGAAAATGATAAGAAATGTATTAATTTCCAGGGTACAGGATTATGCTTCATTACAATTAGAGCATCGGCATTGGTTAGTACAGATTACTTTCCCAAGGCATTTTGTCAGTCAAATTATTTTGTCACATGGATCAACATAACTAAAAAGTGTCCCTCACACTTTCAGCCAGTAAAAATGACATTTTAAAAAAAACTAACAATAATATAATCTAAAAGTAGCAATAACAAACAATAATTCAATCACTTCCCTTAGTCTCATGGTAGAGATCCTGGATGCTCCCTCATGTGTGGTCACATACTCAGATATGAGGGACAAAAATGAAATGAATGAAGAAGTGGGATACTGACCTAGGACAAACAGGTTTTTTTTTCCTAATAGAACTCCTGTTTTATTGCTTACTAGCTTGGGTACCCGGTGATGTCTGGGTTATTTGAAAAAGGCATTGTTCATTTTTGGATGTTAGGTAATATCACTTAGGTGATTTGAAAGCTATTTATTAGAAAGAAGCAAACCCCGCCAGTACACAAAGTTGACTGCGTTGGGTCTATCTGCCAAGTTTGGTCCAGGATCCATCATTGGTAGGGCTCAGATGGCTCAATAGAATAGAGGTGAACTATAACTCCAATGTTCACAGTTGGACATGTTGAATTTGTGTACCAAGTTTGGTCCTAATCCATCATCTGCTGGGTTCTGTGTTTACTGAATATGGGTGAACTGTAATTCCTGGGTGCCAAGATCAATTGCCCCCAAACCTTGCCAGTATGCAAAGTTGACTGTGTTGGGTCTTTGTGCAAAGTTCAGATCCATCATTGGTGGGGTTCAGATGGCTCACAGAATACAGGTGAATTATAGCTCCCAGAGTACAAGGTCAATCATCCTCAAAGTCCACCAGTGTTCACAGTTCGACATGTTGAATTTGTGTACCAAGTTGGTCCAGATCCAACATCTGCTGGGATCAGTGTTCTCTGAATATGAGTGAACAATAACTCCTGGATTGACATTGTTAGGTCTGTGTAGCAATTGTTAGGTCTGTGTAGCAATTTTGCTCCAGATCCATCATTGGTGGGGTTCAGAGTGCTTTCAGGGTGAAGAGTGAACTGTAAGTCTCTTCTGGGTGGGTCATCCACCCAAACCCCTCCAGTATGTTCTGTTGGTCCTGGGGATACAGTGTGCCAAGTTTAGAAAAGTTTAGAAGAATCAACTGAAGATTCTGGCATGAGAAACACATGAAAAAGGCTTACAGGGCAACAAAACACAACCAAATGACAGCCCTAAGGAAGCAGGACCCAACAATAAACAATCCACAGCCTTCCTTAGCTATGCAAAAGGAATCAATTGAAGGTCTGCATGGGAATGTCAAGCCAGGGAACTCACACAGGCGGGCAGGGCAATGAACATGAAGGAAGAAAAGTTCAAACATGAAGAGTATTTTGATGAATTGAACCAAATGGGTACCTCAAAGGAAGGAAAAAAGATTCAAACAGGACTCAGGAAGTCCAGATGGTGGTTGTTAGATTGAATGATTCTGAATGATTTGTAATTGGGAAATTGTGGGGAAATTGCTTACTTGATTTATATTGATAAACAACTGACCAAAGAACCACATGTACAGGATGAAAGGGGAAAGTGACAGGATGAAAGAGAAAGAGAGGCATGAAAGGAGAAATGTTTGTAGGTGTGAAATGCTTGCAAAACCTATAAGAACCTCATGAGAGGTTTCATTTGTGTGGCACTTTCTGATTTACTACCCACAGATCCCTTATTTGCAAATAAAGGCTGTTGTATCTTCCAGCCCCTTGCCTCTCAGCACCTCATTGGGAAACCGGTCTTGAAAATTATAGGGTTAACTTTTTTAAAGGGGCAACACAACTAGGCCACAAAATTATAACTAACATTTTATAGAGCTAAATGATGCAACACTTGACATTCTGTGGAAATACTGAGTCTAGTCTTAAATATGCAAGAGGACTTAACCAAGATTTATACTCTGATCATGTGAACTGCTTCATCCTCTGAGCTGCATGACGTGTGACCCCCACCATAGCTGGACACACAGCAAAAACAGGTTTATCAAGTCCTATGTCTGATATATATGTTACTTTGTGCAAAGTAGCCTTCAGAGGAATGTCTACAATATTTGCCTTTTTTGACCTTTAGGATCTCAATAGATGGTTCAAATTGTGGAGATTTGTGGAGGCAAATTGAGGAGACTCTGATAAGAGCTTCTGACAGGCATATATTAGACAAATATTCTATGGAATTGGTATTATAGAGAGCAGAAGGAAGAGACTACCAGATCATGAGGAAGAGTACAGCCATACCACATTGCTTTGTAACAGAGCCTGAGGATCCAACATTTCACACATGAAAAACAGGACCTATGTGACCAAGTAACATCCGAGTATCGCCAAGATAACATAATGTATTAATGACGAAAAAAACACACACTAGGAGATGCTGCAGAAGTTTGCTTTTACGTGAAGGCAAGGGCTGAATTGAATGCAAACTTGCTGAATTGAATGCAAACTTGCATTTTGAATGCTGTTTGCGGCAATTGAAGTAAGTTGAGGATGAAAGATGTTTTAAAAACAGCTTTAAAAAGTGGAGCAACATAGGAATAATTGGGACTGTCCCTTCCTTGTGTAAAACAAAGAAGTGAGAAAAGTGTGGCCCAAAGGCTGCATGAAGCCCCCAACCCTACTTTTGTATCCCCCCAAAACTTCAGGCAATCTCCTGAAACTCCCCCAAAGTCTTCCCATTTAAGAAATTGTGAAACTTTAGCTAATATTTTGCCTGAAAACTGCCAAACTGCCCAAAAAACATGCAAGAATGGCAGCACCCTAATCAACCAAAACATCACCCAAAGCCCTGAAAATGGCCACCAGAAGTGACATGGCATTACTTCTAGGTCATTCTGATATGCCACTGGAGTACTATAAGGGATTGCTTACAGAGAAAGTGAGGTTACACCTAGATATTAAAAGGTTGCAATCCTCAATGAGAAAATTTACTTCACTGAGAACAGTGGGGTGGATGTCTAAGTAAGCACACCATGTGATCACGTTCTGAAGCTTTAGATAACACCATCTCCCCCTATTCAGACGAGTATCTAGGATATCAAAAACCACTTCATTTGGTTGAAAGATTATTTGTTGTAAGTCACTTTCTGGCTGGCAGGGTGATTTATTTTCCTTCCTAGTGGTAGTGAGATGATTCTCCCCCCTCAAATCCTTCTCTCCCCTTACCCTTACCAGATCCAGATTCTCCCTTCCCCGCTCTCCGTAGATCCATCTTTAACATGGCAGGTCACCCTGCTCTCACTTTCACACACAAAATGGGTCTATTGCTAATGAAGAGACATAAGTAAGCAGGTGGTCTAGTTTTTTGTTAAGTGCCTCAGTATGACTGAGAAAGAGGCACACTGTTCAACCCATCAAGTCACCAATGTGTAGGAATTCAGCATTCAGCAGTGTCCCAAAGTCAGCCATTGTCCTCAGTAAAGTGAGATCTCTGATAGCAGCATGTTGATAAAATGGAGGTGACCTTCACTTGGGAACAGGGAGGTGAGGTGGCAGAGTGGACAACAATCCTGTAGCTGATTCAATTGCAACTATAAGATCCCTTTTCTGTCTTTTACAATCTACCCTTACTCACTTTCTCTAACCCTTTCTGCTTCACTCTATCCTTCTTTGCCCTTCCTTACCTAAATCATTTTATCCTCCTCTCTCTTTTCTAATCTTCTTTCCAATACTTTTCTTCCTACCCTTCCTTTTTGCCTGTTCTCTCTTCTCTTTGCAAACCTTCTACCATTTTTCTCACTTCCTCTTACCTCCTATCACTTTCTTTATTCTCCCTTTCCTTCCTTGCCTAACTCATCTTATTCCCCCACTCTCTCTTCCTGATCTTCCTCTCACTCTCTTCTTCCTAAGCCTTTTCTTTACTCAACTCTCCCTTCCCTTCGCTAACCTTCTCCCCTTCTCTTCTCACTCCTCCTCTTCCTCTCACTTCCTCTTACCCTCTATCATTCTCACTCTTCCTTACTTCTCTTTTACTCTTCTTCCCTTCCTAATCTAAATCACTCCCAGATCACTCCCTCTATCTCTCTCCTTCTCTCCTTTTGCTACCTTCTTTTTCTCCCACTTCCTTTGCCTTCTCCAGTTCTTTCCTCGCTCTCCTCTCCTCTCTCCTACTTAAACTCTTAAATATTGCAACTGAAAAGAGTTTTCCAAAGTGCTTTTGGAAAAGCATGTCAATTTCTTGCTTACATAATTAAATTAAATTCACAATAAATAGTTGCAGCTAATTTCTAGTGAAGTATGCAGATTTTTAAGGATTTTTTTTGCACACACTACTGTGGTAGAAGCTGAAATACATTGCAGTGGCATACAACTCCTCAGAAACTGCAGGTATACTACGTTGGGACAACAATAGTTAACCCACCCAGTCAGGGGTGAGAGGGTTTGCCCCTCCAATAGAAACTATGCCCCCCTTGAAATTTTCCTTTCAGTTCCCAAATTACTAGCATTGCAGAGTGGACTTCATCACATGAATGAAGCCCAACATTGTGATTCACTAGCCTCTATGGCAAATCTGTGAGGCATCAGGGAGGCATGAGTAATTCAAGGGTTGGGGTGCATCTCACACAAGTAGGAAAACACCTTTTTGCTCACAGACTCGCAAATCTCATTATGTGCACTTTAAACTAGGTCCACCAGGGGAGGGGGACAACAGCCTTGCGAACACTACTTTACCCACAATGTCAGGGAACCGCCAGAAGGCTAAACGGAGGGCTGCACAAACACAATGAGGACCAAGTACCAAAAGCACAACAATCCCAATTAAACAGCTCAGGGGAAGATCTCAGGGGCTCACATGTCTTTACACTAATGCACAGAGCATAGGAAATAAACAAGACGAACTCCAACTTTTAGCACAACACCACAAATATGATATCATAGGCATCACTGAAACCTGGTGGGATGACTTCTATTGCTGGAATGTAGACATCGAGGGCTATAACCTCTTTCACAGAAACTGAACAAAGGGGAGAGATGCAGAGTAGCCTTATATGTCAAAAACTGTTATGCTGCAGAAGAAATGCAAGAGAGCAATCCGGGAAACCAGCTTGAAAGCATCTGGATAAGAATCAAGGGAACTAGGACTCAAAAAGATGTCATTGTAGGCGTCTACTACAGACCTCCAAGCCAGGAGGAAGAACTTGATGAAGTCTTCTGCCAACAGCTGACAAAACAGGCACAGAGAAGAGATGTAGGAGTCATGGGTGATTTCAACTATCCCGATATTTGCTGGAAAATAAACTCAGCCAAGAGTACAAGATCCAACAAATTCCTCGCTTGCCTTGCAGACAATTTCATGGTCCAGAAGGTAGACCGACTCTAAATGGCCACTGCTGAGGCCAGCCCTAACTTAGGACCTTCAGCCTCATTTGGGTCCTGAGCAGCTTTGCATTCTGGGAAATGTAGTTTATGGCAGGACCTTTTGCAATCTCTATCGTTGAGGGCCTGGCCTTCCAAAACTACAGTTAAGATGGATGTGATTAGTCACATCCATATCTATTTATTTATTTATTTACAACATTTATATTACGCCCTTCTCACCTCACAGGGGACTCAGGGCAGATCACAATGCACATATACATGGCATAGAATCTTCCTTATGGTAGTACTGGCAAAGATGGGGCCAAAGGAGTGGTTTTTAAAGGAATTTATGTTCTCTTGGCTTTACCAAAGTTGCTTAATGGTTATAGTGAAAATTAAACTGACCTTGGGAGACATCCAAACGTTACAGAACATTTATGGAAAAAATGGATATGCACACATTTAACAAATTTGGTATGACTTCTGATTTTGATCCAAAATTATGCACAAGCCTATTAGTCAAGTACCATACTCAGCCTGGTGGTGAGAACCTTGATATAGTTGTAAAATTGCAGGATTTACAAAAGGAATTGCCATGGTATCGCATCTTAAATTATTATCCAAATGTCCTGCAGTTTTCTAGAGAAGAAATTACCTCACAGACCAACTGGAAGGGCTTTATTTCTCAAAGCATACAGTGTGGTTACAAGCAAAGTTCCACCTGACAGTTAGTTTCCCTCTCACGTCATATCCCTCACTTTGGCCCTCCCCTTCACAGCCCCATTTCCATGGAAACCCTCTTCCTTTTTTCAAGTGAGCTACAGGCCAAGGCATGGCCTACTTTCATGGTTCCCCACAACACCAGAAAGGGAGGTCATGACACCAAAGAGCCTGGGTTAAAGGAGGAGGGAAACTTATCAAGGATAAAGGGTTCATCCCTGCTATAAAGCCCTGGTGAACAATACAGCTATAAGATGTACAATGTCTTGTGGTGACGATGGAATGGCATTCTATCTAGATTCGGCACAGTCTGGCTGCAGACTGGGTCATGGAACTGAAACAGGCTTGGTCTCCTTAGTGGATAATCTCCGCAGAGAGCTCAACAGGGCGAGTGTGTCCCTGTTGGTTCTCCTGAACCTTTCAGCAGCCTTTGATACTGTAGACCACAGTATCCTTCTGGGATACATCGTAGGAATGGGTCTTGGGAGTACTGTAGTGTAGTGGCTCCAGTTCTTCCTTGAGGATCATACCCAGAAGGTATTGCTGCTCGGCTCCACAGCCATTGTCTTGTGGAGTCCTGCAGGGATCAGTACTTTCCCCCATGTTGTTTAACATCTATATGAAACTGTTGTGTAAGATCATCCAGAGTTTTGGAGTTTGGTGTCATTTGTACGCAGATGATGTCCAGCTGTACTACTCCCTAAGGAGGCTGTTCAGGTCCTGAACTGGTGCCTGTCTGCTGTGTCGAGCTGGATGAGGGTGAACAAATTGAAGCTGAATCCAGCCAAGAAAGAGTACTCCTGGACTTATCGCTGAGCCTGGAACCCCAGATATGAGTGGTGACCATGGGGCATTAGCATAACTAAGACTTGTGCGCCAATTGCTGATTTGGCCACAGTAGTCCATGCTCTTGTTACATCCCATCTAGACTACTGCAACACACTCTACCTGGGGTTGCCTTAGAAGATTGTTCAGGAACTGCAAATAGTCCAATGCACTGCAGCCATGTTGTTAACTGGGGCATTGCACAGGAAGCATACAACCCCCCTGTTGTGACTGTGGAACTCCCTCCCAAGTGAGATCAGGTCAGCCCCCTCCCTCCTGACCTTTAGGAGACAGCTAAAGACCTGGCTGTGGAACGAAGCATTCAGCCCATCATAGGAATATTTAAAGTTAAAGTGAAAGTTGAAAGTGAAATGACCCAGGACTGTTTATGACAACGGCTATGTCTCTGTGTGATAGGTAATGTTATTTTATGTGATGTGTTTCATAATGTTTAATGTCTTATTAGGGGAGGGTCAATTTTAATGTTTTATACTGTTTTCATCAATGGCATTGAATTGTTGCCAACACTGTGAACTGCCCTGAGTGCCCTTTGGGGTTGAGAAGGGTGGTATACAAATATTGCAAATAAATAAATAAATAAATAAATAAATAAATATTTCTGGTTTGTAAACATTGTCATGTAATATGCTAAACTAACTGTTTAGGGTGAGACCAATGAAGTAAGTGGAAGACTTTGGTTGTGTCTACATGGGCAAAATAAAGCAGATTCACCTTGCAACTGCTGTGGGGAGTACACATGACATACAGCTAGATTCAGAGCAGAAGTGCTCCATCCAGCTGTTAATCTGAGACAAGAGGAAAGACTATTTGCCCCAGAGCTTCCCAGAAGCTCCATAGTGATCCCAGTATTTTGGAGGTGTGGATAGTTGGATCTTGCCCAATCCAGTGTCCACACATCCAACAGACCCTCCACTGTGTCACTGACAAAAAGCAACTTTTTGCCTAGCCAGGTGACTCGCAGAAGCAACATTATCAGCAAGTCTCTGTGAGGGAAGTACTTCAGGTACTTCTGGTACACAATGGCCATCTGCACACCAAAAGGGCTCCAAGGACACTCCTGGGCTACATCAAGGCAGCTCAAGATCTAATTTAACTTAAATTATTTAAGTATTTGTAGATTCAGCCTGTGTGTCCTTTAACTTCTTTCACATTTTTTCTTTGTTGTATACAGAACTAGTGAGCATTTCATAAGCCTCAAAAAAAATTACCATGTGTTGAGGCTTGTGAGGTCTTTGATAATATAACCTTCCTCCCACTCACAAATTTGTTTGTAGTTTTAGATAAACACAAAAAACAGGAAGCATACCCCCTGCGCTTAGCTTGGTGGCCTACAAATGATTACACCGTATGTAGATCCAGTAAACAGAATTCTTATGCTGGCTGCAGGATTTCTTAAAAGAAAAGGAAATGTTAGAGAGAGGTTATAAATATACAAAATAAGTCAATTGCCTTAATTAATGAGTATGGTGGTCTTCCACTGTTGGAAAACCATCATATTCGGCAATTTAAATATAATACAATATAAACTAAGAATGGAATATGATTGCTTATGAATGTTGATAATATACAACTTGAATGGCTCTCTTCATTTTGACTGAAGGTGGTGAACATAATGGTTCAATTCCAATTCATAGTGGGCCAATGGTAAATTCTAACTTATTGTGAAAGCAATGGGATTCAAGATAAGGGTTGCCCCTTCTACACCACCATATAATCCAGATGATCAAAGCAGATAATCCACGTTATCTGCTTTGAACTGGATTATACGATTTATATTGCCCTTTAATACAGTTCGAAACAGATAATCAGGGTTTTATATGGCAATGTACAAGATGCCTGAGGCCACATCTACACTGGCCACTTAAGCTGATTTCTGGCAAACTGTGGGGTTTCCTGCACATTCCAAGTTTTTGCCATTTGTCCTGCAGGTAACCGGTGGTGGATTCAAGGTGAGTCTGATTTTTTAAAATTAATTAATTAATTAAAAACATTTATATTCTGCCCTTCTCACCTCGAAAGGGACTCAGGGCGGAGCACAGCATATACACGGCAAACATTCAATGCTGGGACACAAATTCACATACAATACATAAACATTAAAAACATTTATCAAAATATTAAAATACGCCATTTAAAACCATCCTAGTCATTAATGTTGATAAGCCCTCAGTAAATGTGTCTGCTGGAGCTATGAATTGGATTTAAGCCAATATTGTCACTACAGGCAGTCCCCAAGTTACAAACAGAATAGCTTCTGTCGATTTGTTCTTAAGTTGAATTTGTATATAACTCAGAACAGATACATTTTAAGTGTAACTCCAGCCAAATATATATGTTTTTAAACAGACTGCAGCCAGGAAATCAGAAGATGTTTATTTCTTGGGAGGAGAGCAATGACCAATCTCGATAAAACAGTAAATAGTAGAGCCATCACACTGGCAACGAATATCCACATAGTTAAAGCAATGGTATTCCCCATAGTAACCTATGGATATGAGAGCTGGATCATAAGGGCTCAATTCCTGAGACCACTGCAACCCTCATCCAATTACCAACAAAGACCAAACTTGGCACACTGAGTCTCCATGACACACTCTACATCCTGCTGTGGTTTGGAGTAGGATGCACCATGGATAATGGGACTTGCAATACATACACTCCCTTCCTGACACCATTACAATTTATTTCTTGCATTTATTTATTTATTTATTTCTTGCATTTATTAACCGCCGCTCTCAGCCCTAGGGCGACTCGTGGCGGTGTACAATACAAAAAAGACACTTTACAAAGCAATCAGGACAACAAACTAACATCACTAATACACAACATTTAAATTACACTAAAAATCCGCTGCGTCATATTATGGAATCATAATCAATCTCGTAGTCGTAAATTCATTCCGGTTGTCATTTCCAGTAACATAGCACTCAGTTGAAAGCCTGCTCGAAGAGCCACGTCTTCAGGCCCTTACGAAAGGCCATGAGGGAGGGCGCCTGTCTGATGTCAGCAGGGAGGGAGTTCCACAGCCGGGGGGCCACCACCGAGAAGGCCCTCTCTCTCGTCCCCGCCAGACGTGCCTGTGAGGCAGGCGGGATCGAGAGAAGGGCCTCCCCAGATGATCTCAAGGTCCTCGTGGGCTCGTAGGCCGAGATGCGGTCCGTAAGGTATTTTGGGCCGGAACCGTTTAGGGCTTTGTAGGATAACACCAGCACCTTAAATTGGGCATTACAACTGCCAATAATGATGGATCAGGATCACCATTCACACAGAGAGCCCGCATGACCCACTCTACATCCTGGTGTGGTTTGGAAAAATTTGGAGATGGATGATGGGACTTGCAGTAACTTCACTCACTTCCTGAGACCACTGACACCCTCGTCAATGACTGATCAAGACCAAACTTGGCATACAGAGCCCCCATGACCCACTCTACATCCTCGTGCACTTTCAAGGAGGACAGACCATGGATGATGGGACTTCAAGTATCTCCACTCCCTTCCCAAGATTGCTGCAACCCTCATCTAATGACCAATCAAGACCAAACTTGGCACACGGAGCCCCCTTGACCCATCCTACTTCCCAGTGCTGTTTGAAGGAGGACAGACAATGGATGATGAGACTTGCAGTACCTTCACACACTTCCTGAAACCACAGCGACACTCATCCAAATACCAATAAAGACCAAACTTGTCACAGAGAGCCCCCATGGCCAACTCAATATTCTGGTGAGGTTTGGGGGAGTACAGACTATGGATGATGGGACTTCAAGTACCTCCACTCACTCCCTAAGACTGCTGTAGCCCTCATCTAATGACCGATCAAGACCAAACTTGGCACACAGAGCCCCCATGATCCACTCTCCATCCTGGTGAAGTTTGGAGGAGGATGGACCACAGATGATGGGACTCTCAGTACCTTCACTAACTTCCTGAGACCACTGCAAGCCAAATAAATAAGTGATAAAGATCAACCTCGATACACAATTCCTTTCTCAAATAACCCGGGCAGCGCCGGGTCCCCAAGCTAGTATATATGGAAAAGAAAATTAAGCAAATTTTGGAATGGGACAGCTTGAAAAGCAGAAAGCTAAACAGCTGTTTTGATGTCCATTTGGAGCAGCAAAAAAACAAGGTCTGGTGCATTGCCCCGCTGCCCTTTCCCCAATCATATGGGGAAGTGGGGAGGAAAGTGTGGGTAACTCCATTGGTAAGCCTTTCAGTGCTTCTACCCTACTTTGGAAGGAATGTGGGTGGGGCCTGTTGTGCGTTGTGTGATGGTGCATGACTGGCCCCATCCTTGCTGCACAACAAAGTGGCAAAATTGGGCAAAAATGCCATGTGTAAGAGGTGGTACCTACATATCCAGCATCCACTGAGTTTTTTCTCCAGGGGAATCATTATTGTGATTATGGTTTCCATTCTACAATCCCTTTTCCTTCTCAAAATAATAATAATAATAATAATAATAATAATAATAATAATATCCCAATGGCTCATCCAACTGAAAGTGTAACAGCAAATACAGGATAAATATCCCTTATCCAAAATGTTTGAGACCAGAGATTTTTGGAATTCAAATTGTAGGCATATGAGGTTAGAATACGTGTATTTGCAGATATATACTAATTGGGGGATAGAGTCTAGCTACACACTCACTGAGTTTGCCTCAAGGAACTCTTTGTACCACTGTCAAATTTTGATAGGGGAAAGCAAAACAAGGGCAGGATTCTGGATCTGCTATAAGGCATATATAAAATATAAATGAAATTTATGTTTAGATGTGCTGACTATGTCTATATATGCAGATACAGGTGTTGGTCCCAAGCATTTAACAACCTCATCACAAAGGGCACTCTTTGGCGACATGCACCGGCTCCGCCCTATTTCACCCATGGAGCCCACCAGCCCCCATCAAATTATGCTGGCAGGGCTCTGTGGGGGAAGTTGAATTGAGTTTGAGCATGTTTATGCGCTTCAAGTGAATTCAGTCTAGTCCGACAATAAGACTACATTTTAGTTTTCTTTTCAGAGATGCTTGCTGTAAAATTTAAGAGAGGTGAATATGTTAGTGAAGTACTATAACCAATTCTGCCAAGAACTGTAATTTGCAGTATTTGTCTGAATTACAATTTTAGCTGTGGCATTTAGTGCTGGAATACTCCCAAAGAGTTCTGGCCAGTTTAGAGGAAAATGTGGTTATTTCAAAGCACAGGAAATGAAACAAAATTCTTCTTCTGCTGGCACCTGCTTAAAGCAATGGATACAAGTATTTCCATTATGCAGATAGTCTCCATGTTGAAGGATCCAAACAGGGAAAAAAGAGAGGGGGGTTGAGAAAGAAGTAGTTCATCACTTACATGACTGAATATATAGTAATTCAAATCAAGACTATTAAGAGTTAAGTACACTAACCTCTGGTTCTGGATTAACTAATCTGTCCATCTCCCATATTCAATTGGTTTTAATCTCATATTCTGTTCAGCTGAAATATGAAGAAACATGTATTTTGATAAATTTTTATCCACAAGAAATAGAAATGGCAATATCACTCAATCCTTGAATGCAGATTCTCAAAGGCTGAGAGCATCACCTGCAGGCAGACAAACAAGGAAGCAGCCACTCTAGAAGATACCATAATACAGGGGTCCTCAAACTTTTTAAACAGAGGGCCAGGCCACAGACCCTCAAACTGTTGGATGGCCGGATTATAATTTGAAGAAAAAAAAGAATGAATTCCAATGCACACCGCACATATCTTATTTGTAGTGCAAAAAACACACAAAAACAATACAATAATTAAAATGAAGAGCATTTTTAACAAATATAAACTTATTAGTATTGCAGTGGGAATTGTGGGCCTGGTTTTGGCTGATGAGATAGGATTGTTGTTGTTGTTGTGTGCTTTCAAGTCGTTTCAGACTTAGGTTGACCCTGAGCGCGGGCCGAGTAAATGACCTTGGAGGGCCGTATCCGGCCCCTGGGCCATAGTTTGAGGACCCCTGCCATAACATTATAGGTAACAAAATTTGGTGGGTGGGGGGTTCCTGGTTTGAAAGTGTTATTCTTGTTTAATTGTACAGTACTTACTTTGAAAGTAGTGATATATTACAGAAACCTTGTTTTTGTGGCTGCCACAAAATGTGTTGAATTGGTTGAGGCTTTATGAGACATTCATAGAGCCTCAAGGTTGAGAAACGCTGATCTAGACAGAAAAAAAAGAAAACTGATGACAATCCACTATTTATTACACCCGCATAGTGATGTCAACAGACTTTACCTGCCCAGAAAATCAGAAGTGAAACAAACGGCAGAAGAAGAGAAACATGCACTGGCAGCTTATGTAAAAGGCAGTCAAGAACCAACATTGAGGGAAGTCAATAGTAGTAAACTGCTTAAAGTGCAAAAGACAAAGAGTGAATACCATAAAAACACAATCCAGAGCGGAAGAGAAAAATGGCAAAAGAAGGCTCTCCATGGACAGTTCCTGGGAAAAATTGAGAGTCAAATTGACAAAAAAATAACATGGATCCTTGCCCCTCCCGGTTGGTTAAGGAGTGCTGGAAGGGACTACGAGATCCCTTAAGGAGCATCATCAATAGTTCCTTGGAGCAACGAATTTTTACAGATTGCCTTAAAGAAGCAGTGGTCCACCCTCTCTTGAAAAAAACCAAGCCTAGACGCCGCCATACCTAGTAACTATCGTCCAGTTTCAAACATTCCATTTTTGGGCAAGTTGATTGAACGGACACTGACGGGGCAACTACAGCAATTCTTGATGAGACTGCAGGTTTGGACCCCTTTCAATCAGGCTTTCGTTCAAGTCATGGGACAGAGACTGTATTGGTAGTTATTCCTGACGAAATTTGTCGTCAGTTAGATCGAGGCAGATCAACACTATTGGTACTTTTGGACCTCACAGCTGCATTCGACACCGTGGACCATGACTTGCTGATTCATCGATTGGCTATGTCTGGTGTACAAAGTTTAGCCCTGAAATGGTTCAATTCATTCCTCCGGGACCGGAGACAGAGGGTGGAGTGGTTAGGCCAAAGCTCGGAGAGCTCCTGCCTTTGCGGTGGAGTTCCCCAGGGTGCTATCCTTTCACCCCTGTTATTTAACATCTACGTCCGGCCACTTGCTGGACTGGTGCGGAGCTTTGGCACAGAGTGCTACCAGTATGCAGATGATACCCAGCTACTCTTGCGTCTCGAACCTGGGACAACCGTGATTCCTGAGAACTTTAGGCTGTGTTTGGAAGCAGTGATGAGTTGGCTGCGAGCGAACAGACTAAAAGTGAATCCTGCTAAAACTGAGATACTCTGGCCTGGCCAGCCGCCAGAATTAATCCAGTCTCTGCCTGATTTCGATGGGGAAGCTCTGGTTCCGTCTGCCACTGTTAAAAGCCTTGGGGTTGTTTTGGACTCATCGCTGACGATGCAGGCCCAGATCACTGCCATAAGTAAGCAGGCCCTTTTTCATCTTCGCCAGGCAAGGAAATTGGCATCCTACCTTTCGGTAGAAGCATTGGCGACAGTAATCCATGTAACAATCACCACGAGGTTGCGTTGTGCCTTATATGCCGGCCTTCTGAAGTCAACAACCCAGAAGATTCGGATGGTCCAAAATACAGCAGCCAGGCTGCTAGCGGGATCATCTATAAGATCCCATATTACATATTGGCACATTCCCAACTGTAGCAAAAGAAATTTAGCTATTCACTAGTGTTGTTTATATATTCTATACCATGATTCCCTTTGGACACTATACTACCCTAGAATGAGTTGGATCCAGATAAAATTATATTTAATGCAGACCGCTTGAAATAAATGGGGTTTAAATGAGTCAGGACTAAATTAAATCTAATTGATCTCAGTGGGTCTGTTTAGTTACCAATGTTATTCAAATGTTTCTTGATTAAATACGATGTCTCTGAAAGTTGAATTAAGACCTTAGAATAGCAAAACAACTCACGAGGAAGAATGCCATGAAGTTAACAACATGGCTGATATGTTTTTATCCTACACAGAGACCAGGTTACTGAGAAACTGCCAACAGTAAAATGTTCAAAATCAAAGCAACATTCCACCAAAAGGAGTAAAGTTGTCATGGATTGTAGGTTGCTGCCAAGGTGGGCACATTTTGCACAAAAGTATATTTTAAATTGGACTTTTAACTGACATAACACAGGATTATTTCAAAACAATTTTTTTTCTGAAACCAACCTTATAAAACATAAGCACTTGATCCCACAACAGGCTATACAACTTACTGAAAGGCCCCGGTCTAATGAAGTATTGTGGGGACTGACATCTGGGGTCACGTTCCACAACACTGGGGGTAAGTTCTCACAACCATCCCGCTTCTTCAGGCTTAAAAAAGCCCAGAGGAGCAGGATGGTGCCCACTACAGTCCTCCTGGTGTGAGAAAATGGAACATTTGGATGCATTATTTTCTCATGCCAGGAGAACTGTAGGGAGAGGCCTATGCTGCCAGCAGGCCTCTCTGCCAAGTTTGGAGACCTGAATGGGGTGATGAAGGGGTGGCCTCATGTTATCCTGATTTTACTCCTGATTTGACTCTGCTCCGAAAACTCCGAAAGATTTGGGTTGGGGGTGGGGACTAGAACCTGTGCAGAAGTGGGTTACTTTAAAGTTACTCTTTAAAATGTACCTGATCTAATATGCAAATTCAATTTGAGAACAAACCTTAAAAAACCTAACTTGTTTGTAACTTGGAGACTGCCTGTAGATATATACCTGGCTGGAGTTACTCTAAAATGCACCTGTGCCAACTTACATGCAAATTCAACTTAAAACAAGTCTACAGAACCTATCTTGTTTGTAATGCAGGGACTGCCTCTGTATGCTTAATTCCTACTTTAGTGCATTCATACTTTCAGATGTAACAGTGATGGTGTTTCATGTTCTGCTAATTATCTATCTACCTCTATTGAAAACGTCAAGGTGCCATCAGGTATCAATGCATGGCCGGTTTGGAGTTTTCTTCTGTCTTCTTTCCCAATAACATATATGTATTAAATCCTTTAAACCTCTGGGAAACCTAGCATTTCATTGGCCTGGGCTAATTAACAAAATGGCTAATTCCTTTATGGTAATCCTCTTACATGCCCAGAGCTATTTCTGTCAGGGTCATCATGATCCCAAGACCTAAATCTCTATCCAGATTTATCTATCCTCAAATGTACATCAGCCAAGGACTCACATTTGCTCGAGCTTTACCCAATCAAGGACATTGTTGGTTACTCTGGGAAAAGTGGAGTGCCCAGGAAGCTAAGTATCTGAATTTTCACAAGGTAACTTTCTCTCTTTTTTGCTTGCTTCTTTATTTATTTCTAGTGATATCAATCAATTTGCAAAATGCTATATAATTTCAGAAGGAAAAAAATGATTTTGTCCTATCCTTAAAATCATCTTTCCCCCCTGTAGCTTGGAGCAATGTATGTTTTGCTGTTTTTTATTGTGTTTATCTCAGTAAAATGATGGCTCTAAAACTCATTCACATAAAGCAATTTAGCTACCACCTCACAGAAACAGATGATGCTTATGATTTGTTCAAAATTGAATTCCATGACAGTAACTTCTCACAAACTACATTATTTAATAGATGCATTTAGGATGTCAAGATTGACAAGTTAACTGGCAGTGCAATCCAATGGGGATCAAATTAGCAGTGTTGTGGTGACAGGAGCCTTACTTTTATGTCTTGTTGCACTGGATTTCTCCCACTTTCTTGCATGCTTTCTAAAAGCAGTGTCAGTTGGAGCTGGTATATATATATATATATATATATATATATATATATATATTTGTGTTCACCACTTTGTCCTCTGTTGCGCTAGCAAACAGAGCTTGCAAGCAAAGCTTCCTGAAAGTGGAAACATACCTAGACTTTCTTCTTTACATTAGTTTTCCCTCTCTCTTTTACTACAGAGTATTATTTGGGTGCTCATTTATTAAGGACTTAAAACTCACCTACTTGACAGAAAATCACACTGTTCTAAAATTATATTAATGGTTGGTGTCTTTGCCAATTAAATAATATTTAATTTAATAGTCTCGCTGATAGTTTGACAGTAAACTATATTCTGTTTCCAACTTGAAGAATCATTAATGGCAATTTCATGTGTTTGCTCAGGCATATACTTTCTTGGGTTCCACAGGACTTACTCCAAGTAGGCTTGGGCGGTTTCATTCGTTAATTTCGTAATTCGTTATTAATTCGTATTTAAATTAGCTTACGATCCAATATTGAGCCATGCAGGAATAGTGTGAGGAGTAAATTAGATTCGAAACAATTTTTTCAATTTATTTCGTAATTATTTTGTAATTATTTCATAATTATTTTGTAATTATTTCATAATTATTTTGTAATTATTTCATAATTATTTTGTAATTATTTTGTAATTATTTCATAATTATTTCATAATTATTTCATAATTATTTTCGCATGTCTGGTGCAAGTTTTATAGTTGTTGTTTGTTTTATCACACCAACAGTCAACAACAGAGGAAGAGGGAAGCTTCAGAAGTTCCCCCTGTCCCATTTGGAGGTTTTTTTTAGCATATTGCGCAATCACGTCCGCCATTAACGAATCGATTCGTAATTTTATGAAATTTCGTATATTTCAAAAATTTTAAAAGGAAAATTTCGGAATTATTAAAAAAAACGAAACGCAAGGGCCCCCTAAAAACAAAACGAGTTTAGAACCAAATTTTTCCGTGGTTACCCAAGCCTAACTCCAAGATGTTACAACTTAAATTTAAGATTGTATCATAACTAGTCTGTGATTTAGGTAGTGAGGGATCTTATCTTACACAATGGGATAAAAAGCCTAACCCGCCAGTTTGGACCATGAACCACCAATGGATTGTACCTTTGCCCATTAATCAAAGTCATAAACCCTGCCCAAATTTACTCCCGAGCAAGGATGTGAATTTTCATAGGCTTCATTTTTGCAGACAAGAAGGGTGAATTCCAATAGAGAACATTTTTCACACAAACCTGAAAAATTTGGTACAGTTCTCAGTTACTATCTTCATTTCAGTATTTGTGCAGGAAATATATTTCCTGTGCAGAAAATGTGTTACTTGTGCAGAAACAATTTTTTTGTTTCCTCTTCAAGAAACATGTTTTCCATACAGGAAAAAAAATCAGAGAAAATTATGTGCAGATAAATATTTGCTAAAGGGCAAAAATTCTCATGGCTGACTTGCCGTATACTGTTCCTCTCAACAGGATTTCACAACCATTGGAAACCTCGTTCTTACTTAGGAAATAAGTAATAATGAATATTTTTCCTTCCCTGCTTCTAAATCACAAAATTCTGTCTCAGCTTTTCCTTTTTTCTTGTCATTTCCCATCTTCATGCTGTTCTAAGTAGTCTCAACTAGTTAATGTTGCAATGATTAATGTAAAAAGCTATTGGGGTTTGTACAGATTTCCATACCCTCCAGCCGTGCCAGTTTGATTTTGTAAATTGGGAGAATCAGTATGTCTTTATTTGATTTTATTTGTAAAAGTCTGATTTGCTGTGGCCTAGTTTATATCTGTTGTGCAAGGACAGCTACATTAGTTTGAATGTTACAAAATCATAAGCAGCAGCTCTGAACAGAAGCATATCATCCTCCGTGGTAATTAAAATGACCTCTAGTTGAGTCAAAGAGAGATTACTTCTTTTTGATCATCTTGGCTTCCATCTCAAGTTTTGATATTGGTAAATTTTTGATATTTGTAACTAAAATCCAAATAAAACAGAAACATGTTATAGATATTTATTTGTGAATTTATTGTGATATTTATTTGTGATATTTATTTGTGCTACCAAATTGTGTTTAGGTGGATTCAAAATAGTTGGTGGAGGCAACAAGTATAGAGGATCTTATGGGGCTCTGCTCCTACTTGAGAGGAGGAAACAATCCTGCATATTATGTTTGATATTAGAGCACATTGCAGAAGAAATTGATGGAAGTCTTGATGCTGTCCAGGAGATCCTTAAAATTTGATGAAACACTAACTTTCACCAAAGCTGCAAAGGATGAATAAATACCAGAAACTATTATTGCTTGCTGGAAGAATTTATGGAGTGATGCTATGGACAATTTACATATCCCCCCCCCCCCCCCACACACACACACATACTGTAGTGGTCAATGGAAAATTTAGGATAATAATTGATGCATCAAAAAACTTGATAGAAGAGAATTTTAAACACCTTGGTAAATGTCCACATGACTTGTTCTGCTTCCATTTTTGGAATGTGATCCTTGGATTGGACACAGCATTAAATTCACTTATATGATTGCTTTAGGGTTATAACTTCTGCAGCAAAGTTCTGATGAATTGAAAAAAAGAAACAACAACTTCCTGTTATGATGTTCTTCCAAAAGTCTTAGCATTTGAGGATCACCAAACATCAGCATTGTCTTCTCTGATATTGGCATCCTACCATCTATATCATCTACTCCTGATATCAACATCCTACTATCGACAGTGTGTGCTTCCAATAGTAACTTTAAACTATCATAATTGTCCTGGTGCTATGTTTTGACACACTCCATATTTTACCACATACCTTGTGATGAAATTTCCTCTTCTGACAATAACTCCAGATCAGAAGGGATCAAATTGTTTTCAGTGTCCACAATGCCTTCATCTTTTCATTTTGAATAAGAAATTTGGGGTTCCACATTATAAACAAAAATTGTATGACACAAAGTGTCCCAAAAATGATCCTGTATTGTTTTTAGAAATGGGAGATCAGTTAATGAGACTGCTAAATTCAAAAGCCTCTTAACTGAACTCATCCCATTGGAATTATCCTTGAGAAAGTGACTTATGTCTTGTGATCTAGACTAGAAACGGTAACAACAAGCAAAGGAGATTTTAGCATACTCCAAAGGAACTAGATTTTAGTAAAAACAACACTAAAACAACACTCAACTAATAGAAATGGTAGGTAAATATAAAAATGTAATGTAAATTTGTCTCTTTAAAGCTGTGTCTCAATCTATTTCATAACTTAATTCTAAAGAAATATTTATGCTCAAATTCCAGTTTGAATCAATTGCTTTAGCTGAAAATGCATTTTATTGCCACTTTCATTCATAAGTGACCAAATAAAGGCATAACATTATTGATGTCACTTCATGCTGCCTAAACCCTCCTGTCAGTTAGACTGAGGAAAATATCTTTCCAAAAGTTTAAAACCTAGGCAGGGCTATACATGAAGATACAGTTAGCTCGAATCCATCAATTTGTTGTGTAGGGCTGTGTAGTTGAGAACAAGTGCACTGAATTATAGTAATTTTGAACCAGAAATGGCTTGTTTAGATGACATAGTTAGGTACATGATAGGTAGAGACAAATTATAAAAGTATCCCTGATTTTGAGATAAGCAACCATAAGGGCCAGGACAATAATATATATGACAGTCTTTAGCTTCATAATAAGTTTGGAAGGAAACATAACCTCATAATTCAATACTAGACTCTTAGCACTGTAAACAGAGAATACATCAGTTTCACAGAATTGCTGCATGAGTCATGGAACAGACACTTGCCTGTCCCTTGTGATTTTTATCTGGATAAAATTTCTTGGGAAAACAAATGACTATTTTATAAGAGCTGGATCTAAGGCTATATGTAATGAATCATTTTGGAAAACTGAAGAGAAATTAGAGTTCTATTTATTTTTGTCACAGTTGGACACTGGGAGGGATGATAAGTGATCCTCCAGATATGATTGGGTTTTAATTCCCATCATTCCTCACAATGGTGGGAGCTGCAGCCCAACAAACTCTGCAGGACCATAAGTGCCCTCTTCTTTGGTCTTAAGAAAATTGAGGAAAAACAACATTTGTTTAACATTTTGAAAGGTTTCAGTTTAGGGGGAGATATTTTATATCAGGAAAGGAGAGCTACCAGAGATTGCTCAACCCATTCACCCATTGTTGGCCACAATGGCTGGGGCTGATGGCAATTGAGTCTTACAATATTTTCAGTCACAGCTTTCTCTTCCTACTGTATATACTACTATTTATCTTGACATTTCTCTGTTGCTTTATATAACTCTTTTCCACACAAATATTTTTTAAATGCCATTACAATACAACTAACAGCAATAATAATGGCAAGAAGCAGTTATTACAATCTAAAGGGATAAAGTTATTGGGAAAATATGTTTAAGTCTGATTTATGTAAAACAAGGTGCTATAATTTAATATGTCAACATTTGAAACGAATTTTTTTAATCATATATGAGGCACTACAGTTAGAAAAATATATCTGATTTCATAGCTCACAGACATGCAATTTCATAGCTCACAGAAATGTAATTTCATAAAGCTAAAGCCTTCCTTCCATGTGAAAATTGAACCTTTCTATAAAACGACAGTTAGTGTATTCTTAGGTGCATATATCTAATGTTTGGGTACTTTCTCCTCCTCCCCTTCTTTTGGTATGGCCATAAGGAGATTACATTTTGCTTTACATTTCAGTTAACCACAATTAATATTATATTCAACCCCCACAATTATTGCTAATCTTAACTACACTTATTTGAAACAAGTTGGGTTCATCACCCATGGTTTAGAGTGAGCTAGTTTCTGTTAGCCATAATTAAGAGTAGCCACAATTTATCTGACCTCAAATGTCATGAGAAGCTGTGGTTAACCTGAAACAAAACTTCTGAATTCTTCTTCCTAACTAAACTAGAAAAAGAGAAGTGAAGAAGGTATGAGATAACCCAATTACCCTTGGAATGATAAACAATGGTTTACCATTCAGTCCTAATGAAGCCAATGGGATGGAATCAGTGGTGCAGTGTGACTTTTGTATTTATTAGAAACTTCCTCAAAGGGAAAATAGGAAGGTATTTTTGCCCAATTTCCTCCCTTGAAGCCCTCCCTCAAAATGTCACCCATAGACTATTCAGAGTAGATCTTGTAGGAGGACTGCGAGGGACCTCAATTTCATCAAATGGAAATTCTTCTCATATAACTTTTGAATTCCATTTCAATATGTGTGCTGACATTTTATTGAATGTGCAGGCGCAGGGCCTCTGCTACTATGATCCAATCCTTTGCCAACATGCGTTCACTTTCCCTTCTTTGACAATCTAAAGAAAACTATATGATAGAATTACATTTCCATAATCAGAGTCAGCATGCTTTATCTAAAGCTTTTTTTCTGGGGGAAATAGATCACATAAACATTTTGACAAGCACAGAAATATTTTCATTGATTTTCAAGTTTCCTGTACTCAGCAAGGAAGGTAGGCACTGGCTGCTGGAGCTGATGAACAACTGCACTGCATCCTGTCAGATCCCCAAAATCTGGAGGAAAGCAAGAGTCATCGCCATCTTGAAGCCAGGCAAAGACCGTAATGACCCAAAAAGCTACAGACCAATCTCCCTGTTGTGCCACCTCTACAAAGTTCTGGAGAGACTTATTTTGCATAGAATTATGGAAAATATAGACCCCTGTCTGATCCCACAGCAAGCTGGCTTCAGAAAAGGCAAAAGCTGCACATCGCAAGTGCTGAACCTGACTCAGCACATAGAAGATGGCTTTGAAAGGCAGCAGATCACAGGAGCTGTCTTCATAGACTTGTCAGCAGCCTATGATACTGTGAACCACCGCCTCCTCCTGAGAAAAATGTATAATATCACAAAGGACTACCACCTCACCCGCCTTATAGGAAACCTGCTACAAAACAGGAGCTTCTTTGTTGAGTTCCAGGGCCAGAGAAGCAGATGGCGGAAACAGAAGAACGGCCTGCCTCAGGGGAGCGTGCTTGCTCCATCCATGTTCAACATCTACACAAATGACCAGCCACTGCCAGAAGGGACAGAGAGTTTCATCTATGCTGATGATCGTGCCATCACCACTCAAGCAGGGAGTTTTGAGATGGTTGAAAAGAAGCTCTCCGAAGCTCTAGGTGCTCTTACTGCCTATTATAGGGAAAACCAACTGATCTCTAACCCATCTAAAACACAGACATGCGCCTTTCACCTTAAGAACAGACAAGCATCCCGAGCTCTGAGGATTACCTGGGAAGGAATCCCACTGGAGCATTGCAACACACCCAAATACCTGGGAGTCACTTTGGACCGTGCTCTGACCTACAAGAAGCACTGCCTGAACATCAAGCAAAAAGTGGGCGCTAGAAACAACATCATACGAAAGCTGACTGGCACAACCTGGGGATCACAACCAGATATAGTGAAGACATCTGCCCTTGCGCTATGCTACTCTGCTGCTGAGTATGCATGCCCAATGTGGAACACATCTCACCACACTAAAACAGTAGATGTGGCTCTTAACGAGACATGCCGCATTATCACAGGGTGTTTGCGCCCACACCACTGGAGAAATTACACTGCTTAGCCAGTATTGCACCACCTGACATCCGCCGGGAAGTAGCAGCCAACAGTGAAAGGACCAAGGCAGAGACATCCCCAGCTCATCCCCTGTTTGGGTATCAGCCAGCACATCAACGACTTAAATCAAGACATAGTTTTCTTAGATCTACAGAGACACTCGCTGGAACACCCCAGCAAGCGAGAGTCCAAAAGTGGCAGGCCCAAACCCAGCACCTCAATCCATGGGTGATACCAGATGAGAGACTCCCCCCTGGGCACACAGAAGACTGGGCGACTTGGAAGGCACTGAACAGACTGTGCTCTGGCACCACGAGATGCAGAGCCAATCTTAAGAAATGGGGCTACAAGGTGAAATCCTCGGCATGCGAGTGCGGAGAAGAACAAACCACTGACCACCTGCTGCAATGCACCCTGAGCCCTGCCACATGCACAATGGAGGACCTTCTTGCAGCAACACCAGAGGCACTCCAAGTGGCCAGATACTGGTCAAAGGACATTTAACCAACTAGCAAGCTTGCAAAATCTGTGTGTGTGTTTTTTTCTTTTTTTGTTTTTTGTTTTAATCTGTGTGTTTGTTTTGTTCTGTTAGAACTGTAATACAATGGTATGGTTGCTGATGACACGATAAATAAATAGCAAGGAAGCTGTGTTACACGTTTGCTGAGAATTGACATTTAGTGTTTCTAATAGGGCTATTGCTGGCCAATCAGACATAATTTTAATTGAACAGTGAAGCACTGCCCTGCAGCTATTTAAAACAGTTTCCCTCATTATAAATAAGGAACTGAATTAACTCTTCTAAAGAGGATAAATTTTGTAAATCCACTAACCCTCTCATCAACCACAGTGAACTAAAGAGAAGCTGACAGTTTTCTACGTCAGTCAACACAGGTTTATTTTGTTGTTTCCAACCATATGACCTCTTCTTTAATCTACTATGAATCCTTGTGGTGTATATTTTGCAACATGATCACAGGGTTGCAAAATACAGCTTGCATCAGCTACAGGAAATGGCAAGAAGGAGTTTTTAATAAGGAGTCCATACCAGTGGCAAGAGTCAGCTCCAAGATACACAAGCAGCACATTCGCATTTTCCATTTTATTTAATTGTCCCTACAATGGTATAGAGCCGGAGATGAAAGGAGAAGCTTTTGTCTGTGTATTTGTGTTTCATTGTTTCAAGACACTGAATGTTTGCCTGTGTCTGTATATATATCCTGGAATCCACCATGAGTTGCCTCAGGGAGATAGGGCAGAATACAAATACAAATTGTTGTTGTTGTTGTTGTTATCATCATAGAATCATAGCACCAAACACAACAGGAGATTTTCACACCATTAGCAATGGTGTGATTTTTTTTAATATAAAAAAGATAAATAGCAGCCATAAAGTAGAGGCTGATTCTAACCAGTGTTGGTGGTGACAGGGGTAATCCATTGCTCATTCTGAGGATTGAATCCACACACACATTAATTATACTATGTAACAAAATGTGAAAGTTTTTTCAGTTCCTGGTTTGAAAGTATTATTTCCGGTTTATTTCTGCAGTAAACTTGTGTATTTATATAGAGTTGCTATCTGTTTCTGTTTGTTTCATTTGTAAGGCCCTGTTTTAGTTTCTGAGTGCCTCTCCTGAAAACAGGAACCTTTCCTAATAAGCCTTTTCATTCTGTGTCCAAAAGAATGAAACATCTTGGACCATTGGCCAACATGGGTGGGCTTCCCAGGCTCCCTTCTCCCTCAGTTGTAGGGCTAAAGGGATGAAAATTGCCACGCATGGAGGACAAATCTACCACTCTTAGCCCATCAAGTTTTATAATGTTTGGATCATCCCCAATTCTTAGGGTTTTTATTTCTTTCTATAAATAAAATCTCTTTAAAAACATTCCCTCTTTCTCCCCACTGGCCCTACCCTCTAACTTCTCCAGGAGCAGAAGCAGGAGGGAGGGATGGCAGGGAGGACACCCTTCCTTCCTTCCTTCCTTCCTTCCTTCCTTCCTTCCTTCCTTCCTTCCTTATGTCAAAGATGCACCACACAGCCCAATGTCCAGCCCAATGCCCAGCCCTATCCCCCACTCTTTAACTGGCCGCAATGGGGTTACAGCCTGTGCTGGACGGGGTCACACTCCCCCTAAAAGCACAGGTACGCAGTCTGGGAGTTCTCCTGGATTCATCGCTGAGCCTGGAACCCCAGATTTCAGCGGTGGTCAGGGGAGCATTCGCACAATTAAAACTTGTGCGCCAGCTGCGTCCGTACCTTGGGAGGGCTGACTTGGCCACGGTAGTACACGCTTTGGTTACATCCCGCTTAGATTACTGCAACGCTCTCTATGTGGGGTTGCCTCTGAAGACTGCCCGGAAGCTGCAGCAAGTACAACGCGCGGCAGCCAGATTACTAACGGGTGCGGGGTACAGGGAGCACACCACTCCGCTGTTACTCGAACTCCACTGGCTGCCGATTAGCTTCCGAGCACAATTCAAAGTGCTGGTGTTAACCTATAAAGCCCTAAACGACTCCGGCCCTGTTTACCTCTCCGAACGTATTCTCCCCTACGAACCATCAAGACCACTAAGATCGTCTGGAGGGGCCCTGCTCTCGGTCCCTCCACCTGCACAAGCACGGCTGGTGGGGACGAGGGACAGGGCCTTCTCGATGGTGGCCCCTCGACTTTGGAACTCCCTGCCATTAGAGATCAGAACTGCCCCCTCCCTCATGATGTTCAGGAAACTAACAAAGACCTGGTTGTGGAACGCGGCATTTGACAACTGATTTAATTCTTTGCCCACATGAAAGGAGGATGATGAATGGGATTGTGATGGTGTCGGACGATTTGGCTCTTTTAACTGTGATGATAATGTTTTAACGTGTATAGTGCAGATATTTTAACCGTGTAATGAAGTGGCATTGTGTTGTTATTGTATATTTTTTGTATGTTAACACATGTTGTGAACCGGTCCGAATCCCTCTTTGAAGGTGAGAGGGTCGGTATATAAAACCTCTAAATAAATAAATAAATAAATGGGGGATTCCCTTCCCCTTCCCATCATTTTTGGCAATGGCATGGTTTATCCTTGTATCCTTCATTATGACTTGGATTAAAAGCATCAGAGTTACTTAAGATGCCACTATTTCTGAGATGTTTTCTCCTCCATCTGCAGAAGAGAAGTGAGTTTAAAGACAGGGCTTATGATACCACTGGGGAAAGTGGAAGGAAAAAGAAAGAGGGGCTTGCCAAGGACAAGATGAATGGATGTTATCCTTGAAGTGACTGGCTTGACCTTGAAGGAGCTGGGGGTGGCCATGGCTGACAGGCAGCTCTGACGTGGGCTGGTCCATGAGGTCGAAAATGACTAAATGAATAAACAACAAAAGATACCACTATTTTTGAGATATTTTCCCCTCCATCTGCAGAAGACAACGGAGTTTAAACACTGGGCTTAAGATACCAGTATTTCCGTGATGCTTTCCCCTCCATCTGCAGAGTGGCAGCGGGTGAGGCAAGGCAGATAGCAGGTGACGTAGATGGTATTCTTATCCTCCTAATGGCCCAATAAGCAGGGCCCAGAAGTAAATACTAGCATGTGGCAATGTTCAGTGAGCCACGTGAAGCATGCCATGTGGCCTGAAAATAAGGCAAATAGACGGTAACCATTTACACTTTCTTTAGTTTTCAGGTTTATTTTTGTACAGGGTTTTTTTTCACAGTTTTGTGCCCCTCAAATGAAACAAAAGGAACGAAACAACGAATGAAATGGAAGAAACAAATACCATGCACAGTATTTGCAGTATTTAATTTAAAAGTAGTTGTTATACTCTAGAAACTTCGTTTTTGTGACTGTCACAAACTATATTCAATTGGTTGAGGATTAATGATATATTTGTTGAAAAACTATAACGAAATGTGCTGTAGGATGTAGAAAAGTCATAAACTTTTCCATGTTTTTATTAGGAAATGACATTTATAACCCAGGAACAAAAACTATCTGGTCTAGGAGGTTTTTTTGTCCGAGTCAATGCAACAAATACCCTCACCTCCAATCAAGTCAGTCAAATGGTTATGGCATATTAAGGCAGAAAACCTCACAAATGCCTTTCAGCCAGTCAAGAAACTGAAGCAAACTGGGTAGCTAGGAATTTGCTAGACTTCCATAACACTTTTTTTTGTTTTGCCTAAGGTAGGATTAGTCTTTTGGTGATAGGTGTCCTGAACATGCAACGATGAAATATGTGAGGAGGTGGCTCCACATGCATTTTTAAATGATTGGGCATAAACCTGTTAATAACACTACATAGGTAAACTGGTCCTTTATATTTAGGAAATCTACATTCCTCTAAAACCTGTAAATAACTAAATATGTTGCTGATTGAAATTATAATGTACGTTTTAAATGTGTTTATTGATGTTGTGATATGATAGGTGCAGGCCAACATTTGCTGTGGTTGCCATAGCGACGGAGCCTGTTGTAGGAATGTAACTAAGTTAGAAGAGCCAGAAGGTGAAGTGGGTGGAGCTAACTGCCACTGGTGGAGAGAGGGACTCAGTCTTTGGTGAGGAAGCCAAAGAGGAAAGTGGTTCTGGTGTGTTGGGAAACTGAACCAAGCGATTTAAGTCTTCAGCCTGTGTATTTAGAGAGTCAATTGAACCTGTTTAAATTAGTAATTAGCTCATGAGCTAAGGGAAAAAGAAAACCCAGTAGTATCTATAACTTCAGTGGGGTTAGCTGAAGGGAGAATAAGGCAAACCAATGCCTTGAATTGTCAGTTAAGAAAAGAAAGATACTTGCAGTGAAATAAGTTTAAAACCAGTCTGGTGGAAATAAAAGCCATACTGAGAGTTATGTTACTAGTATTTGTGTTAAATAAAGTCAACTGTAATAACATTTAAAGGAATACAGAATAACCATCAAATCTTGTACAGGTGTGAATTCTTGAATAAATATTTCCTTGATCAGTTCTTTATAATTAAGACTCATGTCCATTTACTGAGAAGATTTACCTCAGAAGAGGCGGCTGAAGATATTGAAAGAAAGGATTCTTGTTTGAGTTACTCCTTTTAAAAAGAAGTGTCTCTAGTAAAAATATTATAAAAAGTCAAGACTCATTAACACGCACCACCACTATCTTAGTCTCCTCATCGCCCTGGTTATCTATCTATCTATCTATCTATCTATTAGGGCTGGGCGGTTTCATTTCGTTAATTCGTAATTCGTTAATAATTCGTTAATTTTTTAAATTACAAAATGATAACGAACCATTCTGGAGCAATTTTTTTAAAAAACGAATTTTTAAATAGTTTTGTAAATGCTTCGTATTTCGTTATTGTATTTGTTTCGTTATTGTTTTGAGGTCGTTTCGTTATTATTTCCGCATGTCTGGGGCAAGTTTTATGGTTGTTTTTTGTTTAATTAGTGAAAAAAAATTATAATATCACACTGACAGTCAACAACAGAGGGAGAGGGAAGCTTCAGAAGTTTTTGGAGGTTTTTTAGCATATTTCGCGGTCGCGTCCGCCATTAACGAATCGATTCGTTATTGTTTCGGAAATCGATTCGTTAATGTTTTGTAATTTTTTTCACATTTACGAAATTTCGTAAATATCGAACTTTTTAAAAGGAAAATTTTGTAATTATTTTAAATAACGAAACGCAAAACCCCCCAAAAAACGAATCGATTTTAGAAACAAATTTTTCCGTTGTTACCCAGGCCTACTATCTATCTATCTATCTATCTATCTATCTATCTATCTATCTATCTATCTAATGTCATTTGTTCATCGTCTTTTACACTGACCAACCATGCAATAAGATCTGATACAGAGAACTGATTTGCAAAGGCACATTTTATTTAACCTAGAATCTATTTAAACTGACTTGAACTAGAAAGGAGTGAGGTGCTGGGGAGCAACCTAGTACAGTTATCACTCCATGACTTCCTTCTCAGCCTTCTCCTGGGTAAACTACCTGAGCCCTGAGAGTAAGTCAGTAACTTGGTTGCTCCCATCTGCAAACTCTTTTGCTTTGGGCCTGCATTACAGGCCCAGCCAGAAAGGACGGGTCGGGAGAAAGGACGGCTGGGCACATGCTGCTTGCCCCATTCTTATTCCGGGAGAAAGGTGATACACATGGTGACTGCCCCGATCTTCTTCCTGATCCTCCTTCCCCAATCCTCACACCTTCCTCTTGACATTATGCCAGGAGGAGGGCAAGACAGATGGTGGCTGAGATTGCTTTGGAGGGTTTTCAGCTGCTGTGTGCCTTCCTCGAGCCGTCCTCTTAGCATAAGGATGGGGCTGCTCACACAGTCCTTATGCTGGGAGTAAGACAAGACACACTCCAGAGGACTATCAGCTGCTGCGTGCATTCCTCCCCTGTCTTTTTTTTGCATAAGGACACGGCAGGCCAATAGGACAGGAAAAATGAGGAGGACCCGAGGTAATCACCCAGGGGACTGCATCCGGCCCCAGGGCCTTCGTTTGCTCATGCCTGATCTATTAGAAAATAGATCCTAGGAACCTAACCTCAACCCCAGAGATGGAGGACAAGCAGACCAAATACCTCAGGCCAGTCCAAGGGCAGCCTCCTTTTCCAGCCCCTGAGTCACAGGCACCAAGGTGGCCATTCCAGAGCCCTCCTCTTTACCAAAAGGGTGCCAAGGTTTTCACTGAAACTTATATTTTTGCCACTACATGCCACAGACTAGGGACAAACATCTGCTGAGTGCCTTTCCCCCGTCACACTGACCAAAAGGGCTTCACTCCTTGTTGCAACTCACTAGAGAAAAATATGTTACTCTCTTCAGATAAATACATGCCATTCAATCTGTAGAGCTTGGAGCACTGAAATACTATATTGGAATGTGGGAGGAAGTGACTCAAACTCCTGTTTAGAACATTATGGATTTCCCCATTTACTCTCCTATAGGCTTTATCAGTGTAAACATCAATTAAACATATTCTGCCAAAGTTTGCCAGGCCACATGGCAAAGCACATCAAGGTTACATCTAGCCATCTCTCTAGATAACCCTGACACCATGTAGAACCCATAAATGTTTCAACAAACTCAAGTCATTCCCATACCAGTAATCAGAACATAGGGGAGGTGTGGGGTAGGGTGGAGGTGCTTCTTCCTGCTTCTTGGCAGAGGGTTAGACTAGATGGCCCTCAAGGTCTCTTCCAACTCTATGATTCTATGATACTAGGTCCTTTGAACTCCCTAAACAGCGGAGGCAACAAACTATACCAACAAAGGGCTTTCCCCCTCAAATCACTTTACTGTGACACCTGCCAGGCATCAGTTTAGCCTTCCAGCAAGAGCTGTCATTTTTATCCTTTTTTTATCCCTAGTAGTGTAATTGGAATGTGGCCAGGAAATCAGAAGACGCTTACTTCTTGGGAGGAGAGCAATGTCCAATCTCGATAAAATAGTAAAGAGAAGAGACATCAGACTGGCAACAAAGATCCGCATAGTCAAAGCCATGGTATTCCCTGTAGTAACCTACGGATGTGAGAGCTGGACCTTAGGGAAGGCTGAGCAAGGGAAGATCGATGCTTTTGAGCTGTGGTGTTGGAGGAAAGTGCTCAGAGTGCCTTGGACTGTGAGAAGATCCAACCAGTCCATCCTCCAGGAAATAAAGCCCGACTGCTCACTGGAGGGAAGGATACTAGAGACAAAGTTGAAGTACTTTGGCCACATCATGAGGAGACAGGAAAACCTAGAGAAGACAATTATGCTGGGGAAAGTGGAAGGAAAAAGGAAGAGGGGCCGACCAAGGGCAAGATGGATGGATGGCATCCTTGAAGTGACTGGACTGACCTTGAAGGAGCTGGGGGTGGTGACGGCCGACAGGGAGCTCTGGCATGGGCTGGTCCATGAGGTCACGAAGAGTCGGAGACGACTGAACGGATGAACAACAACAAGTGTAATTGGAGATTGGAGGTAAAGGAGACAGTATGTTTGTTTAGAGAAAGAAAGAGAATGAATGAGATTGACTTGTTGCCCAACCAGTGCCATCATATGATTCCAAGAGAGATTATTCCTTGGCAGTGCAGCCTGTGGTGGTGGTGATGACGGTGGGAGGTCTTGTTCTTAGGGTGATCAACTCAACCATATTTCCCAGGAAATCTCATATTAGAGCTATTGGATTTGGGATCCTACTGGCTCTTGTACTGACTTTCCATTTTCCCCATATTAACCATCAAATTGATACTCTACCTTCATTTGCAAAATGGGCCACATAGCTGCTTTGGCCTCCCTTGCTTCCTCTTCCTTCTTCTCTGGCTCAAGCAATAGGAGAGGGCAAGCAAGAGGAGAGTCCTATTGGGTCTTGTAGCCATCCCAGCTCCAGCTGTCCCAGATGACCAGAGGGCTGCCAACCAACCACATGCCCACCATTGCCCCTCTGACCAGTGTCACAACTTCAGAAAATTTTGCCCCTGGGTAGGACAAATAATGAAGTAAGCTGTCTGGTCAGATATCCAATTAGAAGCTATATGCAGTGCTGAATTATGGCAGTTTGGCACCAGTCTAAATGCCATGGGCCCATCCTGTAGAATCCTGGGCATTTGGAAACAATAAACATTGACAAAATCACAATCTGTCAACTGCAAAAGGCCACCTTACTTGGATCTGCGCGCATCTTTTGAAAATACATCACACAGTCCTAGATGCTTGGAAAGTGTCAGGACTTGGTTTCCTGGCCTTGGATGGTGGCGCAATAAACCAGATTCCTGACATGGAGAACCGATAAGGATTTGCAGCTGGTGGCCTTGGGAAGGGCAGTTGGTGGTTTGGCGGGGAATATTGAGCGGGATCTTCAGTCGGCGGGAAGAGGGGATTCGAATGTGGGGGAGGGTATATAAGGGTTGACTTCTGTCTGTATGCCAATCCTGGCTTTCATTGTGTATTCGTGTCCAGTAGTAAAAGTTTCCTGATTGATTACGGATTGGCGTCCTGTGTCTTTTCTGGGAGCGGCTGCTGTGAACTTACAGGAAAGTGTTTGACTTATGATTTTGTGATATGAAATCCAGCATATAGATCTCATTTGCTGTGTCATACCGGGTTTTTGTGTCAGCAAAATAATAATAATGAAGAAAATATGTTCCTAGTTTGCAAGTGTTATTTCGTGTTTAATTGTGTAGTCCTTACTTTGAAAGTAGTTGTTGTGCTCCAAAAACTTCATTTTTGTGCCCACAAACTACGTTAAATTGGTGGAAACTCTACACAATATTCAATAATTGAGAAACTAGAGCAAAATGTGCTATAGCAGGATGTCCCTCCTTCAAAGAAAAAGTTTTTGCAGTTTAATATCCCATGTGTTTATGATATAACCAATTAGGAAATTTATAACCCAGGAACAAAAATCATAGTCCAAGAAAGGAAGTATTACCTTTCACTAAGAAAACGGTGGAGGGACAGTAGGCAGGAACAACTCTCTACCATATGGTGGCAAATCAACTGAATAAAATGAATAGTTTGCTAGTGTGTGATGAAGGTAGGAAAACCATTTAATTTCAAATCAGGGTATGCCTGAGCTGTACGGTAAACCTACTCTTTCAAACACTTGACATGTTCAGTGGGATTAAGTCTTTAGTGAGGCGCAAGAGCTCTACTGCTAAAATTTCGAAATGGTCTCCTCTGAATGGCAGATCTCAGGATTCCATACATTTTTACCACAGCAAATGAAGTGGAATAATACTGCTATAACAGTGTTATAAAAAGTGTTTTAAATTTACACAGAAATATTTTTAAAATGCTAAGTTCTGCAGCATCAGTGGATATGTGGATTATACTAAGAAACATGCAAATTCTTAATTTTTATTCTATATTCTGACCTGAGAGAGAGGGAAAGGAGGGGAAAACTTCCCTAGCCCTCTCCTTCAGAGGAGCCCAACCAGGAATTTGCTTTCCCAGCAGCACTTTGTGCGGCATGGGCATTGAAGGAGCCTCTGCGCTCCCCCCTCCCCCCGGGCATGATGGGAGTTGAGGTTTTTCTCTCTCTGTTGCTCACATTTCTTTCTCAGTCAATCAGAAGCCTGGTTGACTGTGCCCATTCTCCTCCCCTCTTGTGGTGTGCGTTTGGGACTTCAATTTCCAAAAACCCGTCTTGTGTGTGTTTTAAAAAAGATATGGTAAATTTTTTTTATAAATTTCCTAAAAATCGGTGGATTGGTGAAAAGCTCTGAAACTTAGCAGGCTTGCAGTCATAAATGTGGCCTACAAGTGAGGGCCAGTTTCATCCTGATAGACATAGACATGACAGAGAAATGAGCCTCTCACGTTTTCCCATTGGTGCCAATTGACTGAATCTTGCCGGACTGAAAACGCCCCCCCCCTTCTGATTTCCTGTAAGAGTTATCATGGTAAAAAAGTATCTCCACAGAAACTTTATCGCCAGTCCTTGTTTCCAAAATAAGTCATATTTTGAAAATCTAATTATTACAGAAAGTGAGGTGAAATCTTTTGTATAAGGACATAGACAGTCTACATTTGTCTAGAGTTACACTTAAAAACGTACCTGTTCTGACTTACATATAAATTCAACTTCAGAACAAACCTATAGACTGCCTGTATGCATAATGTCTAGTTTTTTTTAGTCACTCTAGTGATATACAGTTATGCCACATGTACTCTGAAGTGAGATTGGGAGAACATAATAAAGCAGCTGCTCTCCCTATAATAGCACCACATCAGTGATATAAATCTAACAAAATATTAACCATAATGCAACACTAAAGCATTCTTCCTTTTCAAGTGTTATAAAAAGACCAGAAGATAATTCCAATCGTTCCCTTCAGCTTAGGAGCTAACAACCTCAGTTGTTATAGTTTCAGATACCTTGGAAGGCTTAAAAGATAAGAATTGCACAGGAAATTGAGTTCGGTCATTGGTTTCTCTAGTTCAGTCTGCAGTCCACATTGGTGGTGGCTCTCCAGGCTTTCAGTGTAGTGTTTTCCCATTCTGCATGGAAATGCCAATTGAACTTGGGATTATTTTGTATAGAAAGGTTGTGCTTTGTAAAGTATATGGAGGTCTTCTTCTAACCCTTGTTCAAAGTCTATTCCCTCAGGACTTGAAATCTACAAGGAAGTAATAAAAGAAATCTAATTAATTTTAAACCGTCTGAGTATGATGATTAGTCATATGAAGATGAAGATACAGATCTGTTTTGGCTGTAGCCAGTTTTCTCCTGTTTACACTTGTACCAGCTAAAAATACCTTTAATAGTAATATCCTGCTTCCTTGGTTTATTTTTATGTGTAACTATCATTATAACAGAACAGTAATCCAGATCAAACAATTGCTTTTTTAATTGAGCAAGCCCCATCATTTTGCTCATTGAGACAAAGTACAAGGTGCATCGACATTCCATGCACAAAACCAAAAAAAAAGATTAGCTCATGTTTTCCTTCAGTTTTGGCAGCAGGACTTTATCTCCCACCACACTTAAAGACTGCGAGTTAAAGCTAGAGGGTGTCTACAAGGCCACGTGGCAAACTTCGCTCCATTCTCTAATACTTTATAGCCAGTCTCTTCAACACCAGTATCTGCTGCCCAAAACAACCAGTTCAATTAAATCAATTTAACTCCAGGTGATAGACCTGGAGTTAAAACAGAGCTGAATGTCCATTATTCAAAATGTTGATAATGTTCTTAGGATATCTTAAATCTAGACATTTACCTTGAATCGGTGTATTTAACACTAGTTATGTCCAATTACACATGGACAGCCTTGACTTCATTTCACTTGAACAAAAAGAAGAGAGAAGAGGAAAGTAAGTAGGAAAGGGGGTTTATACTGTCTTGATTTGAGACAGTGTTTTTTGAAGGATTATTCCTTTCAGCAAAGAGCGAAATGACCTTGATCTGTTTTTTATAATGACAATAAGCTTTATTTGTACCTTGCCTCCTCTCCCTGAAGGGTCCCCTAAAGGGACTTCCTTTGCTTGATCTAGCACCTAGTTTTATATCCAGATGTCAGATGAACTGTGCAGGAAACTTGTTGTCCTCTTCTGGCAAATTAACCCGTGAACTATGTTTCAAAAGCAATTTAAGATTCAAAGAAATCTTCTGTGTTCTCAAATGAAAAACCATTTTAATTGATCTGTTTTTATGGATTTTCTTATATGCAGTAAACCTAGGTCCATTAGGGAATGATGCTTGAGATGCCTATATTGAGAACCTGTTTACCATACATACCCTCCTCTCATCTGAAGACAGTACAGGGGTGTGTATATTTGCCCCAAATCTTTTGCCAGCCATGACAAGGTTTTTAAGACATCTATGCCAGATGAAGAAAATTTTTTCAAAAGTTTTTGTCCTTTTTTGGCTAGGTAACATGCACATGGATTTTTATACATAAGATTCTCCTATGCATGTCTCAGAGTGTTTGTGATTATGATTCCAGAGGTAGATCAATCCATCATACTATCACACTAAGGTCCACTCAGGTTATTTCTACATGTGTCCACCCTTTTAAGAACTGAATGTGTTTTTCTTTTCTTTATTTACATATGAGATGTTAACAGAAGTGTTATTTATTATGACTTCATAAGCATATCTAATAAATTGGAATAGAAGAAAATCACGTACTAGTTTCCTTCAGCAAGCTTGCAGTTCATCTATTTAGTGTACTCATTATTGGCTTTCTTGTCCCCACCAGCATTGTTCAGACACAGCAATGGAAGAGAAAACAGATCTTAGTTTGGAGGAAGAATTTGAAACCCCAGAGGCTATACATACAGGTAAGGAGACCATAACATCATCATTACTAAGGGGGCAGGGGGCATGTCCTTAACATAGGAAGTGAACAGTGTGAATTACTGTTGGGTAGCTGCTGAAAGTGATTTGAGAGATAACCTTCTTTACCTGCATTGCTTGCTAATATGTTCTGGAAACTGTCCATGGGTTTATTTTGAATAATCTAGTGCAGGGGTCCTCAAACTAAGGCCCGAAGGCTGAATACGGCCCTCGAAGGTAATTTACCTGGCCCTCGCTCAGGGTCAATTTAAGTCTGAAACGACTTGAAAGCACACAACAACAACAATCCTATCTCATCAGCCAAAAGCAGGCCCACACTTCCCATTGATAAGTTTATATTTGTTAAAATTGTTCTCCGTTTTAATTATTGTATTGTTTTAAAGTGGGGTTTTTTTTGCACTATAAATAAGATATGTGCAGTGTCCATAGGTATTCATTCATGTTTTTGTCAAATTATAATCTGGCCCTCCAACAGTTTGAGGGACTGTGACCTGGCCCTCTGTTTAAAAAATTTGAGAACCCCTGATCTAGTGCCTCAGTGTCATTGGAAGAAACTTGGGATATAATTAAAAAATAATAATAAAACAAATAGTAACAAAAACAACAAAATCAGATTGTATGAATTAAAACCCACTGAATATTTAGGACAGGAAGGCACATTGAGAGGGATCCATTCAAAGAATATACCTGCCATTCAAACTCTTATTAAACTGCACTGTCTTTAGTGGGACAGCAAAGATTCAACAGCAAGGAGTTCTTCAGAGGGAAAAAGAGCATTACTAAAGGCAGAAATCCCCTGTGTTACAAAAAGAGAGAGTGGGGATCAAAAAATCCCCATTATCCCTTCTCTCCATATTCTGCATGTGAGGATCTTGGAGAATAAAGAAAGTGAAATGCAGACATTAATTTATGGTCTACTGTGTCAAGGAGCTGAATTCAGTCAAAGCCCTGTGACAAATTGCACCTTAGTCTGGGTGTCCTTTATATAAAATGGAAAAATAAAGCTTTGTTTTTTTGGATTTTGACTAGTTACAATTTACCATCTGTAGAGTGAGGCAATTTTCCAATGGAAAATGTAAAAAAAAATCTAGCTGTTCCTTTCTATAGAGTTGGATGCATCAAAACTTGAATGAATAAAGTTCTCACACCACATAACCTCTTCTTTTCAGACACATTTTAGCCATAATAAGACTTTTAAAATGACAGATAAAACCTACAACTTTCTTGCTAACACATGGTCATGACTAAATAAGTATTTTAGGATATTAATATATTGACCTGTTCATCTGATTTTTGTGTGTTTATGACCCAGTTATTCTTAACATTTCAAGACTTTTTCTTTAGTATCTGTGGTGTGGTTAATCATAACATTCTGGGCATCAAACTGGTTCCATGATTTCCTACATAATCATCTGCACAGCAAAAACACTTTCTTTACTACCAGGTTGAAACTGCAATAGTCAGCACTGATGTGCTTTCTGTCTGTGTAAGGTTTTTACGTCTCATTTCAGGTATTTTCCTGTTGTATTGCTATTGCTGGAGAGTTTTGTCAAGATATAAAGAACTGCATGGGAGATAAGAGGAAGGCAATATGCACTAATACACGTTGCTTTCCAATACAAGTTGTTTTCAGCAATCTTGATCGACATACTTTCAATGTTTCAATTTCCTTTCTGCCATTTTAGAAGTTGTGCATTTCATTTCACCACTGATTGTTTTGGTAATCTGTCACTTGTATGTTTTCAAGCAGTCATTTAATAAGAAACAAAAATATACTTTGTGTTTTACCATATTGAATCAATTATAATAATTTTAAAGGTAGTATGGAAGATCTTCTGTCTTCTCATGGTGACAACAATATTTTGCAAGCTGTTTTTATCTTTACATCATTTTGTACATTAGCTGATCATGTTTTATTTCCATATATTTTGTAAGTGCCTTAACAAAGATTTCCCTTGATTATGAAGTGTTTTTCAGTGACTGGGGTAGAATGAATGCAGCTGGAGACCACTTTAACTCCCATGGCTAAATGCTATGAGATCATGAGAGTTGTAGTTTGGTGAGGCACCAGCAAGCACTATTTGCCAAGGAAGGCTTGCAAAACTGTGACTCCAATGGTCACATAGAATTTATCCATGGCAGTAAAAGTGATGCCAAACTGCATTAATTCTACACAGTAAATGAACCCTGGTAACCACCAATCTGTACAGCAGTGTTCTAAGAACCAAGAAATTGGGTAATCCATTTTCAAAAATTAAATTGAATTAAAACATCTCAAACAATATGAAGTAAAAACATTTTCTTGTTCTAGGACCTAAAGGGGTGATAAATGACTGGCGGAAGTTTAAATTGGAAGGTAAAGATAGAGATGCCCTTCCACTAAGCAAGAAAGAGATCCTCATCAGACAAATGTCTTCGCCTCATCGGGCTCACAGTAAAGATGATAAAGACACCAGAGAGCGATTCAGTCGCAAGGTAATAAGAAAGAAGTGAATCAACAGAGTGCATAGATTCAGTAGCCCAGAGAACAATCCTACACATATAAAAACATAGACCCAGACCATTGCCAATATGTCCAGCAACACACTCCTGTCATCCCCACATCCTGTATGCATGTGAAAGTATCTACACATGTATGAATGTGCAAACATAGAGGTCCTTTATAGTCAACCAAGACTGTCCCTATATTGCATTTGCATGCATGTAGTTCCCCTCCTTTATTTCTTATTGATCTTGAAAACATGGGCTAGAATTCATGATTGCATTTATGAATGTGTAATCTAGAATTTCACATCCAGAGATGGTTTGTATTCATGATCTAGATGTATACACTATCATGGCAATAACAGAGTTAGTCACTCTGAGTTCCTCAATGGGCAGGATTTAAAACAAAGTAAATAAATAAACATAGGGAATACATGGGAATCATAAAAATTCCTTAGTCCTGCTTTACCAGACATCAGTGCTGCGAGTGATTCAGCTCTATTCTCTTATTGATAAGGACACAGTAGATAGATGCTTTAAAACACGCACACCCTCCTGCCAATGATCCCGCTTCTGATCATCACACTGTAGATCACTGGCAGATATGGAAACATCAGTCTAATTCATCCTGAATGACAATAGAATAGAACCTCTACTGCTCACAGGCAAGATCGGGTGGATCAGTCTAGGTCAATGTTTCTCAAACTCTGCTCCTCCAGGTGTTTTGGACTTCAGCTCACAGAAATTCCAGCCAGCTTACCAGCTGTCAGAAATTGTGGGAACTGAAGTCCAAAACATCTGGAGGAGCAGAGTTTGAGAAACACTGGTCTAGGTGATGATATAGCTAACTAAGAAGCTGATTTAAATTCCCAGACATGGGTAGCAGGAATTATAGGTTGCTTACCTGTAACCGTAGTTCCCTGAGTAGTCACCTGTAATTACTGGAGATGTAGGGAAGGGGATAGCTTATGTAATCCTTGGCCCCTACCTAGCAGTGACTGCTGAATTCCATGTTACTGGAAGAGTGAAGAGTGAATCTATTCCAGGGGCTATTTTTAAAATTCAAAGTGGCGTTCGGCTTGCTGAATCTGTTTGTTGTTTGTTTCAGCACCTTGGATAGTTCCTTTAAAGTTTTAAACCACCAGGGTGGATTAACTACTCCACACTAACATGGAAGCCACAAGCTACCAGTTATTCTATAACACATGTGCTATGCTTAGAAGCAGGATGGCAATGGTCCCTGGGAAAAACAGTTTTCCCTGCTGAAATTTAATGCAGAGCCCAGGGGTCAAAATCTCAAAGGGGCAGGTGGAACACAGAGAAATGGTAACTCTCTCCCAAGACCATGTTAAATTAAGATATAAAGATTTTAGAACATGGAAAGTCCTTGTTTTGACCTATCTCGGATGCCCAACCATGCTGAAAGGAATCAGCCTGCTTTTCCTTCTTCATATAAAACACTTCATAGCAATTAATATGTGCACTCAGATGTTTATTTCCTTCTTGATATGAATATTTCTTTATTGATATGCTTATTATTTATTTATCAGTATGCTTGGTTACCAGAACAAAATATGCTACCAATTGCCCCCTGAAGTTTCTCCTTAGAGCCGTAGCAAACTACTGGAAGCGAGAGCGAGCTTGTGCTTGAGCTCGCTCCGAAGCCCCGCCTTTTCCCCCCCGAGGCTGCTCTCTCTCTTGCTAGTGTGCCTGTTTTCCCTTGCTAGGGAAGTGATGCGAGTGTACTCTCGCAGTTGGCAGAATTCAACTGTGAGCGTACGCTCGCATCCCTGCCCTCTGCAATGGAAAACAGGCACGCTAGCAAGAGAGAGAGCAGCCTCGGGGGGAAAAAAGGCGGGGCTTCGGAGCAAGCCCGAGCGCAAGCTTCCTGTAGTTTGCTGTGGCAGGAGCGTATGCTCGCAACGCTGCCCTAGCAAAGGGAAATAGGCGGAGAAAGAGGCGGAGCATCGCTCGTGCTGGCTTAGTTTGCTCTCGCAAAATCCTAGTTTGCTACGGCTCTTAAAATGGCAGAGGAGTATCAAATAATGGCAATACAATAATAATAGATGAACATTTTAAAAGATACCTCCTTTTATTCCTCAAAATATTTTCTTGTTTTGTTTCTTGTGGCTGCCAGCTGTTTGTTAAGCAAATCAGTGCATTCAGTAATCACTCTTATTCTTCCAAATATTTGCAGATGAGTATGCAGGAGTATGAGATCATTAATGATGATAAAGAAGATGAAAGTTGCCTACGGAAATACCGCAAGCGATGTATGCAGGACATGCACCAGCGGCTGAGTTTTGGGCCCAAATATGGTTTCCTTTCTGAGCTGCAGAATGGGGAACAATTTCTGGAAGCTGTTGAGAAAGAGCGGAAAACCACAACCGTCATTGTCCACATATATGAAGATGATGTCAAGGGCTGTGAACCACTCAACAATAGTTTGACATGCCTTGCTGCTGAATACTCCACTGTGAAATTTTGCAAGATTAAAGCTTCCAACACAGGAGCTGGAGATCGTTTCTCCACTGATGTTCTCCCAACACTTCTTGTATACAGAGCTGGGGAGCTCGTAAGCAATTTCATTAGTGTAACTGAGCAGTTTAATGAAGAGTTTTTTGCTGTAGATGTAGAAACGTTTCTGAATGAGTATGGGCTACTGCCTGAGAAGGAGATCCCAGCACTTGGGAATGGTAACACAGGAGAACAAGAAGTTGAATAGATGACAAGGTATCAGGTCCTTGCTCAGTACCTATTGCAATTGGATTTCACCTGGACCCATTTACAGTAGTTAAATCTGCAAGTACTTATGCTATGTATGTAAACAGAGGTGTAGTGGCTGCTGGAGGGAGTGAGATTTCCCCTGTATGCAAGCAGTATACACAATTAATTTAATTGAAAAAATGAATGACAATGCATTCTTTCAGGGGTCCAGATGTAAGTCTGATAGAGATAAATAGGATTTCCCTCCAGGCAAATGTCAATAAGATTGCATCCACAACGAGCAGCTTCTAAATATACCTGTTCATATCACACCAAAGGTAATAGGAATGTACAAATACTGTGACTATAAAATTAGTGAAGGATGTTCTGACCACATTGATGTACATTGTCAAATGTGCAGATCCACAAATCATGGTCTGGTACACCAAATTTATCTTTTTGACTTCGCATTTATTTTAATTTCTAGAAAATGCTTTAAAAAGAAAAGAAGGAGAGTAAAGGCTCCATAGGTAGTGGGCTCAAAATAAAAAAACATAGAATTAAATTGTAAGGGGGCATGGTAGGATACTTCAGAGTGCCACATGCATTTAGCTGGTCCTTATGTAGTTGTCTTCAGGAGGCACAATAAGAAGCTGGCCAAATCCATTGGGGATAGAAACTGGAGTGTATCTAGCCCTACAGAAGCACCTGGGGAATCATTGCAGACCCTCTGTAATGACCAGAAAAACTGGTGATAGTAATCAAAAAGACTTAGAAAAGAACCGAGGAACCTGTGGTTTTCCAGATGTAAGATTATTCTTCTCTGTTGTCCATGCTTCACAAAGCTGATTGGGACTGGAGGCCAGGAATGCCTACAAGTTCAAAGGTTCTCCAACTCTAACTTCAAAGACGCAATTAAATGAAGATTTGTACACCTGGGGATAAAGAGACCTTCAAGATAATTGGCTGGAATTAAGGACAAAAAGGAGGTTGCCTCATGAGAACTACATATTGAGGAGAGCTCTATAGCCAAGTAGACACTCAGGGTTCAAGACAATTATTATATAGATGAGACTGTTCTGTACTACATGAAACAAGTAGATGATGGTAAAAATCAGGATTAAAGAGGAGTCCGGTTGAGTAATCTTCAATCCAGTTGAGAATTCAACTGGCCTGAAGAGTTTAAAAGAACTGAAAAGCTACATATGAACTGAGTTATGGGTTTTCTGGAAACGAGTAGACATTTTGGCCTCATTTTGTCTATAAAGTTCTCAAAACAACATACCATCGGAGCACTATAACATTGGTTTTTAAAAATTATCAAATAGGATAGGATATTTTGAATAGGAAATAATTGCTTGGTGGAACACTTGTTTGGATATATTACATTACTGAAATCTAATTGGGTAACAGATATTTGAAAAGCCATATAAAAAGTGTAGGACAGGTTTTAAAGCTCACATCCAACATTTAATAATTGTGAATATAGAGAAAACAGATTATTCTTGTAAGAGATATAAAGAATGTACAGATACAGTTAAGAATCATTTCTGTATTTGATATTATTATATAGTGTTGCATGTTATATTAATACTGGTATTTGCTAAAAATACATTAAGAAATGTTTAAAATCTGTGCTGATATCATTAATAAAGAACACCAAAAAAAGCATATTTTAAAGGGTTCTGAACTCTTAGCATTTTATCCTGGAGAGCAAAGAATCTTTAGAAAGACAAGGGTTTGGGATCAAAATGATATTTTAAGATTCTTCCAGAAATTAAGCTCAATCATTTATTTGTTGTGGCCCTTCTTCAACCAATGTGGAAGTTGGAGAGTATTTGAAATGTTAAAAGAACATTATCTGAGGACTTTCACTCCGCTCTTCATCCAAAAAAAAAAAAAAGATTCCAGGGTGGGTTACAAGATGAATAAATAGGGAAGCTCCATTTAGTTTCAGTCTGAAAGGTATAATACAAAGGAGAAAGGAAAAACACAAACTCAGATACTGATTCTCAATTTCAAAGTTTTTATGAAAACATTCGGAATGGAGAGAAAAAAAATCAAGAAATGTGTCCAGAAGTGACTTGGCCCCTATCCCTTCTTCTTCCTGTCTTAGGGTCATCGCTAATAGTCAACATGGATTTATCAAAAACAAGTCATGCCAGACTAATCTGATCTCTTTTTTCGATAGAGTTACAAGCTGGATAGATACAGGGAATGCCGTGGATGTGGCATACCTGGATTTCAGTAAGGCCTTCGACAAGGTCCCCCATGACCTTCTGGCAAGGAAACTAGTCCAATGGGGGCTAGGCAAAACTACGGTGAGGTGGATGTGTCATTGGTTAAATGGACGAACCCAGAGGGTGCTCACCAATGCTTCCTCTTCATCCTGGAAAGAAGTGATGAGCGGAGTGCCGCAGGGTTCTGTCCTGGGCCCGGTCCTGTTCAACATCTTTATTAATGACTTAGATGAAGGGTTAGAAGGCAGGATCATCAAGTTTGCAGACGACACCAAATTGGGAGGGATAGCCAATACTCCAGAGGACAGGAGCAGAATGCAAAACGATCTTGACAGATTAGAGAGATGGGCCAAAACTAACAAAATGAAGTTCAACAGTGACAAATGCAAGATACTCCACTTTGGCAGGAAAAACGAAATGCAAAGATACAAAATGGGGGATGCCTGGCTTGAGAGCAGTACGTGTGAAAAAGATCTTGGAGTCCTCGTGGACAACAAGTTAAACATGAGCCAACAATGTGATGTGGTGGCAAAAAAAGCCAATGGGATTTTGGCCTGCATCAACAGGAGCATAGTGTCTAGGTCCAGGGAAGTAATGCTACCCCTCTATTCTGCTCTGGTTAGACCACACCTGGAATATTGTGTCCAATTCTGGGCACCACAATTCAAGAGAGATATTGACAAGCTGGAATGTGTCCAGAGGAGAGCAACTAAAATGATCAAGGGTCTGGAGAACAAGCCCTATGAGGAGTGGCTTAAGGAGCTGGGCATGTTTAGCCTGAAGAAGAGAAGAGTGAGAGGGGATATGATAGCCATGTATAAATATGTGAGAGGAAGCCACAGGGAGGAGGGAGCAAGCTTGTTTTCTGCTTCCCTGGAGACTAGGACGCGGAACAATGGCTTCAAACTACAAGAGAGGAGATTCCATCTGAACATGAGGAAGAACTTCCTGACTGTGAGAGCCGTTGGAACTCTCTGCACCAAAAACTTAAGAATCGAAACTTACCCAATACTTTTCATTTGCATTTTGTAAATCTTGGAAGCCTCCCACAGTCAGTTTAATTTTCAGAGCAAGGAAGCAAAGCAAAGCCAAAGTCTGGCTTTTCTCTTTAAATTAATGGCCCCTCACCATTAGGAGAGGGAAACAGCTGGAAGTAAGCAGATTTAACTGAGAAATTGGGATAGGGAAGAGTTATTTTCCCTCCATAGCAGCAGCCAGCCTGAGTTCCAATAAATTGTTGAATCTGCAAAGAGGAGGACTGACTGATATTTCTAGTAAGTAAATCTCTGTGCTGGGAAGAAATCAATAAATGGAAATTGTTTTGGTTAATGTGAGAGACATTTAATGAGATAGCTGTTGTAGCTTTAAAAAAATCATTTTTGTCAAAACTTTTTTTTAAAATCCCTAAAATCATTATATAATTAAAAAAACTTTATTATGGCCACTGACCAGCACATATAAAATCAGTAGATGTATCAATATTTCTGAAAGTTGGGGGGAATGACAATCTTGTGTCATTGTACAGAAAATTCAGGAAGATCACTCATGTAGTTTTTTTTAATATTGTTTATAAAAACTTTGAAAATTCTCCAAAAAACCATGGATAAGTGAAACATTCTGAAACTTCATGGGCCAAGAAGTTCTATAATTGTAACAAGTTTCACCACAACAGCTGTAAAAATGAGGGAGAAAGGAGCCCCTGAAGTTTCCTCACTTGCACAATTACTATAATGAAAAAGTAACAAAATTTAGTTATAAATTTCCCATTATAGTAACGAAAGTTGTACTATATTTTAGAAACACTTTAGAAACCAAATGCCAGCAACCCCTAATTTTGTAATGACTTTTGAAACATTTTTATCGATCACACATGCCTAGAAAACACTGGTGTAATTGACTTCACCTTCCTCCATTCATCTCCTATATTGTTTTTACTATTTGCCCATTTATGATATATCATAGATCATATTACCACCATCCATTTTAGTAATAGTATGTACCATAGTTTAATGTTTACACCACCCCAAGCAAACTTTCAACTGCTTGACTGACCTTCTCTTGGACTTAATTCCTCATCTGTAAAATAAAAATAACAATGAAAAATTCACAAGGATGTTTTGAGGACTCATGATCACTGAAGACCATATATGCATATACCACAGGGATTGGAGGACAAATAGAAATAAGAAGAATAAAGAAAGAAAAATCCTGTGGACATCAAGGTTTGTGTTATTAACTGCAACTTTTACTTGTATCCATTAAGTACTGAAACATAAAACATAAATTTCACTTAAGTACATCTTAGTTTTGCCTAGAACCCCTAGCATTGTTTCTTAGATTTAATTGTAAGTGCCTATAAAGAAATAGCTAGTGAAGCAGGTGTCCAAACTTGCAACAGCATGAGTTCTCTGGGAAATTCATGAACCTAAAATTGTTGGGAGATGGCAACCACATGGCGCCAGATATTACCACTCTCTATGTGTAACGATTCGTGAAGATGCCACCAATTTGTGACGAGGCCACTAATTTGTAAAGAGTTTGTAAATGATCCACCACTTTGTAAGGGATTATTAATTTGATAGCGTAGCTAATAGCCAATGATATTGACTTGGTCTTTCTTTAATGTGTAGCGTGACTTAGCTTGGAAAGGAATTGTAACAAGTGTATTGAAATGTAGAAGAAGCGTTGATGGTTTCAATGTATCTTAACTCTTAGAGGCACATATCTTCATAGGTTACATTTGTAACGTTTCTTAAATAGCTCTGGAAAGGACTCTTCCTTCCCCTAAACAGGTTTCAAACTTATTTTTCTTCGAACTGTGTTTCTTTCCTTAATAGATTACTTCAGTTACAAGCTTATTCTTTCTTTGTGATGTTTCTGTTGCAATAGAGATTCTCACTGGGTTTATCTCACCCTTTCTCTCATACACTACTTATTAATATAAATAAGCCAACTCGACTTATCTAAACTACTCAGGCTAAAAGTCAAGACCTTCCTGATCCTCACTACTATATAATCAGCCTCTCCTTGTTGTTTTTAACCTACAGATTACCTTCCTGGTTCTCACTACTACAGAACCAGCCACTCCTACAGTTCATAGTCTGTAGACTAACTTACTGGTTCTCAGCACACACTAGAACCAACCTCTCCTGTAGTTTGCTGACTACAGACTAACTTACAGGTTCTCACTATTAGAGATCCAGCCACTCCTGCAGCTCACAGACTGCAGACTAACTGTTTTAAAATGGTTGCCCTGCCAAGTGGCAGTTGGCTCCGCCTCTGTTTCCATGGTAACCCAGCCCAACATGAGCTGAGCCCTAGTTATAAAACTTTAAATACTTACCTTTTAAAACATCTATCTATATTATACATAACTGCAAGTTAAAAATTTACACTTCACCACACCATGTGTTAAGAACCACTTTCTTAACCCATGGGCTGTGGCTCAGGGGTGGGCCACCGGAAGGAATATCTTGTTCGTGGATCTCCTTCCTCTTGATTTATTCAGTCTGAGAGCTACTTTAGGTTTGCATCACATTGGCATTCATATTTCTTATGATGCGAGGTATGAAGGTGAATTAATACACAGCAGTCTGGAAGTGCAAAACAACAAATGCTACAATAACAAAAAAAGTGATAATCTTATGATAATGGCCTAAATCTTGAAATTGTGCAGTTCTTCCAGTCAAAAGAAATTTTGACCAGCTAGGAAGGGCAAACAAGGCATGTAGCCAAGGGGTGGGGAGTGGGGGGTTAGGGGTTCAACCCCCCCCCCCCCCCGAAATTTTTCAGGTTATAAAAAGCCTGTACTCATAAATTTCAACTGGTTAACCAAATCCCTATGCTAAATCTATGAGAAGCAGACATTAATCAAATCCCTCCAGAACAGCAAGCACTATCTCAAGTAAATTCACACTGTCATTACTTGCATCAGTAGCTGATATAGTGGAAGCAACTAAGTTGGCCCACCCATAACTGGAAAGCAAAGCCTAAGGCATGGTGGGAGGACATGAAGGTCCTCATGAAGAAGACCAGACTTGATGGGGCAGGTAGGACAGGGGTAGAGCTGCAGGCTATTTGAGGCTGCTCCACCCTCTACTGTGCTCTTTGCTTCAGCGTGAGGTAGGAAGGAGTTTCCTAGTGACAATGGACTGGAATATGATTTCAAACTTGTGTGATCTAAACAATGTTTTAGTAATTTTATGTTTTAATTATTTTTAACATGTATTACTGTTGTTGGCATTGAATGAATTGTGAAACTGTCCTGAGTAAGGATGGCATACAGATATGCAAAATAAATAAATAAATAAATAGGAATTAGGCCTCTTCCCTATTTACTCCCTCCCCTCCTCCTTGCCAGAGTATAGTAGGGTGTTCAGCTTTATGACCTTTGCCAATATATTAGGAAGCCAGGTTTTCATTTTGTTTAGGCCTCATATTGGGCTGCTGTTGCTTCAGGCTGGGACCATTCGGGAGGAGGCCATGTATCTGAGAAGCCCTCCACCTGGTCAGGCTCATGGCCTAACAAACTAGAAGTTATCAGATCTGGTCCATTCTGGAAGGTGTGCAGTCATACTCTCTTGACCCCGGAGCAAGGCACAGGCACACTATTGGAATTATAAATCTTTATTACGTGGCCAACTGCCTGGTTTTGGGTGGAAATCGTGCTTCTCACCCCAAACTTCAGGCCTGTATTTTCACCTCATGCTAGGCTGCATGTTGGGCCCTTCCTGGAAGAGGCTGTTTGCTTTGCTGCCACATGGGTGCCATTTTCTACAGTGTTTGAGAGGACTTGGCAGCTCCTGCTTGCTCAGGCTTATAGTCTGCCCCCTGAAAGGCACAGAAGTTAAACAGTCACACTCTCTCAGCCATAGTGTAAGACGCACACACTCAGGTTAAACATAAATCTTCATTATATTAATTATATTAATTAATTATGGTGAATATCCTAGCAGTGTCTTTTGTGCTTTTGTCTTATGCCAAGCCTCATCCATTTGGGGGATTGTCATCCCAAAAAAACTCCATAAGAAAAACTTAAGTTCAAATACACTTTATGATGATTCCAGGTATATAACAACTGTGATAATTTGTGCTTGTTTTAAACGTTTATACTTTAATTTCTTATAAACTATCAAGTAATTTTTGAAAAATCAGGTACCAGATTAAAGATATTTTATGTAGTTTCTAGAAATTTGATAATATGTATGGGTCATTGATCTTGATTTTCAAATATGCCACTTCAAACTGTGTGCATGTGTGTGTGTGTGGGGGGGGGGGTATTTGTCATTTTCAACTCTTCAGCATACTCTTATGTATGTTTGAAAACATATATATAAGAAGCACAATGGGGCAGTCTTGCAGTCTTGAGTGTCCACTGAAGTTTATCGATGGAGCCTGATTTCTGTCAAAATGTATTAACACAATTTTCAGTGTTTCCAACAGACATTGTTGTGATGGTGCGTCTGGCCCCACTTGTATGTGAATGTATAGCTAAATTGCTTGCTATCTACTGCTTTCTATCAATGTTGTTTTGCACCGGTTGAATTGCCCCCCCAGCCCAATTGTTTGGCTCCACCCCTTCCTGGGGAAGAGGGCAGTGCTTTCTTTTTCATTCTACCATCAAACAACTCAGCAGATGGAAGTGAGAAAGGCTTGGCTCTAAAGCCCTCAGTCAAGTCATCTCTTATCACCAATTCTTAAGTTTGTGCTCTTAAGATTCATTCTTCATGTTCAGTTCACCCTGGCTGAAGTTGCGGAACCTTAAGCACCTTCAAACCAGTCCTTTGGCATCAGGAGGAAGACTTTGGCCTTCAACATAGGTCATTGGACTGGGGTTGTGAATGTTCAGGCTTTCACAGCCATTGAGAAAGAGGGAACTTGGAAAGCTTCTCAGCTGGAAAACCCCTTGGACCCAAGACTCCAGAGATTATAATGTATATTTCTTTTACCCCTGTTGCAACATCAAGTTTATGCCTAAGAAAGATAACTCATTACTATAACTATTTCGAGTTATCTATAGTGTCTTGATCCTTGAGAGTTCCAGTTCTCTAAAGGAGGGCAAGAAGCAATTCCCTGGGGAAAAGATGTTTCTTTCACTAAGATCTATAGCCCCCAGGCGCGAAGGCACAATTGTGATATTGTTGAAGGCTTTCATGGCCGGAATCACTGGGTTGTTGTAGGTTTTCCCGGGCTATATGGCCATGTTCTGGAGGCAATTTTTCTCCTGACGTTTCGCCTGCATCTATGGCAAGCATCCTCAGAGGTAGTGAGGTCTGTTGGAACTAGGAAAAATGGGTTTATATATCTGTGGAATGACCAGGGTGAGACAAAGGACTTTTGTCTGCTGGGGCTAGATGTGAATGTTTCAGCTGATCACCTTGATTAGCATTCAATGGCTTGGAAGTGCCCGGGGGGAATCCCTTGTTGAGAGTGATTTTATGTGCCTGTTTGATTCCCCTCTGTTGTTTTGCTGTTGTGATTTTTTAGTCCTTTAATACTGGTAGCCAGATTTTTTTTCATTTTCATGGTTTCTTCCTTTCTGTTGAAATCGTCCACATGCTTGTGGATTTCAATGGCTTCTCTGTGTAGTCTGACATGGTGGTTGTGAGAGTGGTTCAGCACTTCTGTGTTCTCAAATAATATGCTGTGTCCAGGTTGGTTCATCAGGTGCTCTGCTATGGCTGATTTCTCTGGTTGGAGTAGTTTGCAGTGCCTTCCATGTTCCTTGATGCGTATCTGGGCGCTGCGTTTGGTGGTCCCTATGTAGACTTGTCCACAGCTGCATGGTACACGGTAGACTCCTTCTACCATGCAGGTAGACTCCTGCATGGTACACGGTAGAACCCCACCTTCTCCAAGATGAACTGAACCACCTAAACTGGGCTCTACAGGCCAATGGATGCTCCACCTCAGACATCAGAAGAGCTGCAAGACCGAGAACAAGCCACGAGAGTAAAGATGAAGATCCACCCAGAGGAAAAGTCTTCTTGCCATACATCAAGGGAACCACTGACCAAGAAAATCCAACAAATGCTACGTTCAGCAAAGAACAAGAGGGATCCTCTCACTTCTGCAGGAGTCTACTGTGTACCATGCAGCTGTGGACAAGGGGACATAGGGACCACCAAAAGCAGCGCCCAGACACGCATCAAGGAACATGAAAGGCACTGCAAACTACTCCAACCAGAGAAATCAGCCATAGCAGAGCACCTGATGAACCAACCTGGACACAGCATATTATTTGAGAACACAGAAGTGCTGGACCACTCTCACAACCACCATGTCAGGACTCAAAAATCACAACAGCAAAACAACAGAGGGGAAACAAACAGGCACATAAAATCACTCTCAACAAGAGATTCCCCCCGGGCACTTCCAAGCCATTGAATGCTAATCAAGGTGATCAGCTGAAACATTCACATCTAGCTCCAGCAGACAAAAGTCCTTTGTTTCACCCTGGTCATTCCACAGATATATAAACTCATTTTTCCTAGTTCCAACAGACCTCACTACCTCTGAGGATGCTTGCCATAGATGCAGGCGAAACGTCAGGAGAAAAATTGCCTCCAGAACATGGCCATATAGCCCGGAAAAACCTACAACAACCCAATTGTGATATTCTTTTGTAACTATAAATTACCAATTAACAGTCATTTTCAGTTGTTTTAAGACTTGAAACTTTGCAACTAAAAAAAATTGATTTAATCAAGTCTATATAAAATATAGAATGAACCATACTGAATTATTTTGTGTTATGAAACTACTCTTGATGATTCGCTAAAAGAAGTTTCAACCCTCGCCCCTTGATTTCTTTCTGGCTATGGCCCTGAGGCAAACCATGGGTTGGGAGGATTGATCTTGGAGGTAGTAAGGTAAGCAGATAGCAGCAAAACTTGGCATGTCTTTTTCCAACCCTGAAGGACTAAAGGCATATATAACTGTCAGTAGGAGTGCACCTGGGATTGAAGCTCTGAAAATAGAAGATAGAAAGAAATGCAAAACATGCAGCAAACAACCACACCTTTGGTTTCCAGTTTGCTGATATGTTTTATTAATGAACAAATAGAGCCATCATTAGGAAGATAAGAAAAATGCACTTTGCATGCCAAAATAATGTTTAAACCTCTGTTCTGTGCCAAGGTAACCCAATCTTGTTCTATAGAGTGAATCCTACACAAAACTAATGTTTTCTCTCTCCCTGATTATAGGCCATATTGTTTCTCCCCTTAGTTTCTTAACTCATCATGAAAACCTTTGGGAATGCACATATTTCTTTGTAACATCCCCAAATTTATTATTTCTCCATGGTTTTACAACTTACAACATAATTTACCTTTTTGGAGCACAACTTTCAAAATACTCTACCAGAACACGGATGCAGACACACAAGTCATATTGGTTAAAGAATTAAGAATATAGAAAAGTAATTAGAACACTATGAACACGTAAAATGCTCCAAACATATTTATTTATTGCCTACAAATTCCAGCCTCTAAACCTTGGCTTCCTAAAGAATTCTTACTATGCTCATTTTCTTTGTTTCACTCTTACTCATTCCAGCTCTTGCTTGCCCCATTCCACCTTGGCTCTGCTCTATGTTGTGGTTGCATTTTTGGATGGCACAATAAAGATTCAACCATCCATGCCTTGAAAATATCCTCCACCTCCCTCCCCAAAAGCAAACATGAAGTAAGGTGTGTGTGTGTGTGGGGGGGGGGGGGGGGGAGCGTGTCTTTGAACTATTTCACTACACCACTGTATATAATGGTTTTTGTGTCTATGGAGTTAGAGGTATGTGTCTTGGAACCAAACCACACCAGATAATAAGGTTCCAATGTATTCTGAAATTAGAAGTTTGTAACAACAACAACAATTCAAAGTGCTGGCTTTGGCCTATAAAGCCCTAAACAGCCCCGGGCCCAAATTACCTGTCCGAACGCATCTCCCCCTATGAACCATCACGGAAATTATGATCCTCCGGGGAGGCCCTGCATTCCATGTAGCTATTGTCACAGGAACAATTGGTGGGGATGAGAGACAGTGCCTTCTTGGTGATTGCTCCCCAGCTATGGAACTCCCTTCCTGGTGAGATCAGGTTGGCCCCCTCCCTCCTCTCCTTTATAAGGATGGTAAAAACTTGGCTGTGGGACCAAGCTTTCGGGACAGGGCAATGAAGTGGCAGTGGGAAAGATGACAGGGCCAATTGGATTTGTTGCAGGTGGCTAGGACGGTTTTAAATGGTGTATTTTAATTTTTTTTTAATGTTTATGTATTGTATGTGAATTTGTATTGAATGTTTGCATTGAATGTTTGCCGTGTATATGCTGTGCTCTGCCCTGAGTCCCCTTTGGGGTGAGAAGGGTGGAATATAAATGTTTTAAATAATAATAATAATAACAACAACATTTAATTTTTTACCCACCTCTCTTAATGGCTCAAAGTGGAATAAAACATACAACACATTATCATACTGCATAATATAAACTACATACCATAAAATACATATATTAAAACACATTATCACAAAATACATATGCCTGCAGTCACTGAGTTACAAACATCAGACTTACAAACGACTAAAAGTTAAGAACTATGGGGTGGAGCCATGAGTAAGTTGGACAATGCAAGACATGGGGCAATGGGATGATCACTGTTGGATTTGCCATGATACATGGCGATTTGGCGATTCCAGCGGCCCATGTGATGAGGTCATTTGTGTGCTTTCATGCCTAATGAATGATTTATTAGATCTGTATTCTCTGAGTCACAAAAGGTTAAGCAACTTGCATGAGTAATTAAGTTGGCAGCTATTCTGATAATTAAGATGGGGAAACCCCTCATCTTCTGTTGACTGCAAAACTTTGTTCCAATTACATTCCACCTAGGTATTGAAACACACTGCAAGCCCACACAGATATGGCATGTGAAATTCTGCTCTTAATTCTTTGCTCTTTTCTTCCATGAAGTAGATAGGGTGCACGGCTGGGTTCCCCCCAGGACACTCTGACTGATGTCTTATTCATGTTTAACCACAGGGAATAAGAAAAGGGATAGGTTTTTCCTGCCCTTTTCTGAAAAAAGGAGTGGTGTGGTGGGGTAACCATCAAAATGTAATTCAGCATGTCTGTATCAAGATCAGGTATAGTCTAAATGCAACTTCATGAAAATATGTAGTATAGGTCCAGCCTGCACTGTGGGCATTTGGCATGCAAATAATGATGAAGATGAACATTACTTATTAATACAAATAGATTATTAAGAAAAGGATCATTTATTAGTAAGATGATTAACAGGGAAATACTTTGTATGTGTCTATGAACTGGGAGAGAGGAGGAAGAGTGAATGAGACAAAAGTTAGATTTTAAATTATTAAAAGTTGCTTACCTGTAACTGTAGTTTCCTGAGTAGTCTCCTGTGAATTTGGTACATTTGGTACATTTGGTACATTTGGTACATTTGGTATCTCTACACCTGTGCAGTACAGTTTTCGGAACCTTCTAGAAATAAAATAAACATTTTAGCCCTCAGCTAGCCCCGCCCATCTCCCTCGAGTATATATAGCCCATGGGTGGGGCTAGCCGACGGTTCTCTTCCACTGCAAAGCAGCTAGAAGGCGTGGCATGATACTCGAGGGGAGGACGGGCGGGTATGTACGAATTCACAGGTGACTACTCACTAAACTACAGTTACAGGTAAGCAACTTATAATTTCCTGTCGTAGTCACTGTGAATCGTACATTTGGTAGATTAGCGAGCTACTGACCTTGGATGGTGGGAGTCATGCCACCGCCGAAAAAATAACCACTCTGCCAAACTCCGTATCCTTTTTGGAGGCTGCATCCACCTTGTAATGGGATACGAACATCAATGGAGTCAACCAAACAGCCGCTCGGCAGATGGCATCCAAAGACACTCCTTTCAGGAAGGCCATTGTCGTTGCCACAGCTCTCATGGAATAGCCCTTAACCTGCAATGGTAAGTCCTTGCCTGCCAGGCGATAACATAGCCGAATAGTAGAAACTATCCAGGAGAAAAACCTCTGGGAAGACAACGGAAGACCTATCGAATACCTACGATATTTTATAAACAATCTAGGTGTCCTCCTAATGGGTGCCGTTCTATCCACATAGAAGTAAGTGCATCAGGTAAGTGCAGGGTACACTCCAGGGGCGTAGATGGGTTTTGGAAGAAGGCAGGTAATACCAATTCCTGAGACATATGGAAACGGGTAGAAACCTTGGGCAGAAAGGCGATATCAGTTCGCAACACTGCTCTATCTTTGTGAAATTTGAGATAAGGAGGATCTACCCATAAGGCACATAGTTCACTGGCACGCCTAGCTGATGTTATGGCTACGAGGAAAGCAGTCTTCCATGACAAAAAGGAGAGATCAACCTTGGCCAAGGGTTCGAACGGGGGTTTTGACAGGAAGGATAACACAACCTCCAAACTCCATGCCGGAGTAACCGGGGCTACCGAAGGCCTAATATTAGCAAAACCTCTCAAAAAAGTTTTAACCAAAGGATCAGCAAAACATGAAGGCAAACCAAGGCCTAATATTAGCAAAACCTCTCAAAAAAGGTCTAATATTAGCCAAACCTCTCAAAAAAGTTTTAACCAAAGGATCAGCAAAACATGAAGGCAAACCAGACTTTCGTCTAAACCACAAAATAGTAGTCAAATAACATTTTAAAGAGGAATGAGATAAACCCGCGTCCGACAAGGACACTAAAAAGTCTAAAACAACGGGTATAGGGTCCAACCCCCTTGATCGGACAAAAAAACAAAATCTGGACCACTTATAAACATAAGAACATTTTGTTGAAGCTCTGTGGGCTGCCTCAATAATCGCTAATACAGGTGAAGACAAAGCCTCGAAGGGAACTAGCGAGGTGGTCTGATTCTCCACGCTGTGAACTTCAACTTGTGCACTTCTGGATAGAGGACCTGGCCGTCTTGCAACTTCAAAAGGTCCACTCTGCCTGGAAGCTGAAAGAACGCTCCCCTCGCCATCTGGTGCAGAGGGGAGAACCATGGCTGCCGGGGCCACCAGGGGGCTATCAAAATGCACCGAGCGTTCTCTCTTTGGATTTTGGCTATCACCCTCAGAAGGAGGGGAAAGGGCGGAAAAGCGTACGTGGGACGAACCGACCAATCCTGAAGGAAGGCATCCCCCAGACAACCTATCTTGAGAGAGGCCTGGCTGCGGGCGCAAAACAGGGCACACTTCGAGTTGGCCTGGGTTGCAAACAAGTCCACCTCTGGAGTGCCCCATGCCCAAAAAAGTCTTAAAGTTTCCCACTGGTTGAGTGACCACTTGTGGTGCGTCAGCGGACTCCTGCTGGAGTCCGCTAGCAAGTTCTGCTCCCCCGGCAGGTGCATCACCAAGAGGTGCACTCCTCGGTCTGACACCAATCCCAAGTTCGTATGGTGAGTCAAGAGAGGGAGAGTGAGTGCCTCCCTGCTTGTTGAGGTAATACATCACCGTGGTGTTGTCGGTGAGTATTTGCACAACTTGTCCCCTTATGACCCTTTCAAATGACATCAGCACCCTTTCCACCGTGAGGAGCTCTAACATGTTTATATGAAAGGTGCTTTCTTCTCCTGTCCACACGCCCTGGGCGATGAGGCCCTGCGAGTGTGCTCCCCAACCAATAAGGGAAGAATCTGTGGTAATTATGCGGGTAGGAGGAGGCGGATGGAAGGGGAAACCCGCACAAACCCATAGTCTGTTCAGCCAACAGTGGAGAGACTGACAGATAGATGCAGGTAGTGTGAGCTGCACAGAGGGGTTGTCCATGAGAGGGTTGAAGGTTGAAACAAACCACGACTGGAGAGGTCGCATGCGTAGTCTGGCGTACGGCGTGACAGCAGTGGTGGATGCCATATGCCCCAACAGGACCTGTACTTGCTTGGCCATCACACAAGGGGAGTGTATGGCTTATTGGACAAGTTCCCTCAGGTTGGAAAAACAGTCTGCTGGGAGGAAGGCCCTCTGGGCGACTGAATCCAGCAGGGCGCCGATGAAGTGGATTCATTGAGAGGGGGATAGAGACAACTTGTCGAGATTGACCAAGAGGCCCGGGTACTGGAGGAGAGATAAAACAAAAGAAATTTGGGTTTGAAGCTGGTCCCATGATCGCGAAACGATCAGCCAGTCATCAAAATAAGGGTATACCATTATCCCCTTTGTACGCAAGTAGGCAGCCACCACTGACATGCATTTGGTGAAAACACAGGGAGCCGTGGATAAGACAAAAGGGAGGACATTGAAACAGTATGCCTGGTTTTTGATTTCTCTCTGTCTCTTTTTCTTTCTCCCTCTCTGGGCTATGGGTGTACTGATTCTTTCAAAATTTCCAACTTTTCTATCCTCTTGAATTATTCCCCCTCTTTCGCTGTATCTTAGAAAACTATATATATATATATATATATATATATATATATATAAAAGAAACAGTATGCCTGGTGTCCCCCCATGAAGGAAAGAAACCTGCGGTGGTGGTGGGCAATTGATAAGTGAAAGTAAGCGTCCTTTAAGTCTATGGTGGCAAACCATACACCCTCAGACAATAGAGGCAAAATGGAAGCAAGATATGTTTATTCAACTGCCTGAGATCAAGGATGGGGCGCAGTCCACCTCCACGTTTTGCGACCAAGAAATATCGGGAAAAGAAACACAACGGGAACATGGAGGGATTCAGGGGCGATATTATCCCCTTGTCCAACAACATTTTAACTTCATCTAGCAAAAGGCCTGATGGTAAAGTACACTGGACATGGCCCACTCTCGGTTGGTCAAAGAATTCGATTGCATCTCCCTGGGCAATGATAGAAAGTACCCAGCTATCTGTGGTGATGCAAGACCAGGCTTGGTAGAAAGAGGACAACCTATCACCAAACTGATGAGAAACTATAAGTGAACGTGCCTGGATAAAAGGAACGGAATCGGCTGCAACAGGCAGGGATTCTCCAACTATTTCAAGGGTAACCTCCGAAGCGAGTGTGTCAAAAACGCTTCTTGGGCCCCGCTGAGACTTGGTCTTATTTGCAAAGGCCTGATTATGGGGCCTTGGGAAGTAAGGACTTCTCCTCCTACCCTGGTATCTGGAGGAAGTATTATTTCTGTTCTTAAAAGGACCCACGTAAGAGTTCCCAAAATTCCTACAGAAATTGGAAGCAGGTAAATTCCATCTTTGGTGTTGCTGGGAATAAGGCTGCCATACCAGCGGCCTGCCTAACATCTTGTTTTACCAGCGGCCTGCCTAACATCTTGTTTCTGTTTTAAGCTCTCATCCGTTTGCGGATTAAAGAGGCCGTCCTCATGAAAGGGGAGATCTTCTGCAAGGGCCTTCTGCAAGAGATTGGAAGCACACAGCCACACGTGCCTCCTAATCGAGGTGGTGGTAGAAAATGAGCTGCCTGCGGCCTCAGCCAAATGCTTTGCAAAGTCCTTTTGCATCTTGGACAGAGCAAGCGCCTCAGCCTGCAGGGCCCTGGGAAAATGTTGTTGGTTTGTCGGCAACAAATCAATATATGGTAATATTTTTCCCCACAGGAAAGTTTGGTAGCCACTCATATAAGTGGCATAGTGTACCATGCGGGTAAATAGCCCTGCGGAAAAATGCGCCTTTTCCCCAAAGTGTCGATTTTCTTGCCCTCCCTATTGGGGGGCGTAATGAGGGAATTCTTGGGGCATTTAGTTTTTGCCACCTCCGCCACTACTGTATTTGGCTTAGACACATTAATCTTGTACAAAGAGTCCAACCTCCTGGGGATAGCAGGGACCAATGAGGGGGACATATCAGCTACCTTGGCCAGTTTCAGGAGATATGGTAGCACAGGTAGAGGAGAAGCGGGAGTTATGACCTGCTCATCAGAAGGGAACATGGGGTCCTCCACGTGTTCGGGAGGCTTGGGGGCGGGAATATCTAATGCTTTTATCATTCTATCAATTAAAGCTGCAAATTTGTTAATTTCAGCAGGGTGGATGAATGACGCATTTTCGCCCTCCCCATGTTGAGCAATGTCAGGCAATTCCAGCTCTGAATCAGAGCTGTCCAGCTCAATAGCTTTCTGTACAGACCCATCAGGTAGAGAAACCAAAGGTGGCTCCATAGGGATCGAGTCATCTTGTAAATGAGGCTGAGAAACAGCTAGCACAGCAGGATTGTCCCCAAGTAAGTTCTCTTGAATGGAGGCAGACACAACGGGAGGAGGCTGGGGTGAGGTCAACACAGGGTAGCATTACACAAGTTCTTGTCATAGCGGTCAACACAATAGAAGGTCCACACAAGGGTGCCTTTCCTGAGGCAGTTTGGGAGGAAGTCGAGGGCCCGTCACTAGAGGTCGAGGGGCAACCAGCTGTAGCAGCCAAAGCCCCTGCCACTGATGGAGCTGGAAAAGCAGGCATGGGAATAGCAGGCATTGGGGCCTGTACAAACACCATTTGGCCAGATGGGCCCATTTGCCAAAACCCTGGGTAGGGCATGGGGCCCATTGAAGGATGTCCCCAACGTGGGGACCTGGAGTAGCGGGATCGCCTGCTCTGCCTGGAGTAGGTCGACGAGGAAGATGAAGAGGAGGAGGAGGAAGTTGAGGAGGAGGGAGAGCGCCTTGACACTGACCGGTGCTGGCGACGGCGCAACCTGCCACTCCTCCTGGAAGGAGATCTGGAGCGTCTCGGCCTCCTGCTGCAGCGGCGTGGCAAACGCTGAGGCCAAGGCTGGGGAAAGCAAGCCGGAACCGGAGCAGAGGCAGCCTCCTTGACAGCGAGTTGCTCCCGATCGCGGTTGTCTCCCTCTCTCACTGTTGAACTTCATTTTGTTAGTTTTGGCCCATCTCTCTAATCTGTCAAGATTGTTTTGAATTCTGCTCCTGTCCTCTAGGAGCAGAATTGGATGGCCAATAGGCTATCCCTCCCAATTTGGTGTCGTCTGCAAACTTGATGATCATGCCTTCTAGCCCTTCGTCTAAGTCATTAATAAAGATGTTGAACAGGACCGGGCCCAGGACGGAACCCTGCGGCACTCTGCTCATCACTTCTTTCCAGGATAAAGAAGAAGCATTGGTGAGCACTCTCTGGGTTCATCCATTTAACCAATTACAGATCTAACTCACCGTAGTTTTGCCTACATTGGACTAGTTTGTTTGCCAGAAGGTCATGGGGGACCTTGTCGAATGCCTTACTGAAATCCAGGGACGCTACATCCACGGCATTCCCCGCATCTATCCAGCTTGTAACTCTATCGAAAAAAGAGATCAGATTAGTCTGGCATGACTTGTTTTTGATAAATCCATGTTGACTATTAGCAATGACTGCATTTGTTTCTAAGTGTTTGCAGACCACTTCCTTAACAATCTTTTCCAGAATCTTGCCTGGTATCGACGTGAGGCTGACAGAACGGTAATTGTTTGGGTCATCCTTTTTTCCCTTCTTGAAGATTGGGACCACATTGGCCCTCCTCCAGTCTGCTGGAATTTCTCCCGTTCTCCAAGAACTCTCAAAGATGATTGCCAATGGTTCCGAAATGACTTCCGCTAATTCCTTCAGTACTCTTGGGTGTAGTTGATCTGGCCCTGGGGACTTGAACTCATTTAGAGCAGCCAGGTATTCCTGGACAACTTGTTTCCCAATTTGGGGTTTGATGTCCTCTAATCCCTCATCCACTCCATCTTGCTGAGGTTCATTTATTTATTTATTTATTTATTATTTAAACTTATATGCCGCCACTCCCCTGGGGCTCGGAGCGGCTTACAAAAATAGCTAAAATCTAACAAAGTTTAAAAGCAATTTAAAACAATTTAAAAACAACAGTATCAAACATTAAAAGCCTGTCGGAACAGGTATGTCTTACATGCCCTGCGGAAAGCTGGTAAGTCCCGCAGGGCACGAACTTCAGGTGGCAGAGCATTCCAGACTGATGGCGCCACTGCTGTGAAGGCTCTGCGTCTGGTTGCCGTTAGACGCAAGGTCTTGACACTGGGGACTTCCAATAGATCTTGGTCCTCAGAGCGGAGGGATCTCTGGGGTTGGTAGGGGGTGAGACGATCCCTTAGATACATTGGCCCCAGACCATGCAAGGCCTTAAAGGTGAGTACCATCACTTTGAAAGTGATCCGGTGCTCAATTGGTAACCAATGCAGCTGTAGTAAGATTGGTGTTATGTGGCATCTCATTGGAATTCCCGCAAGAAGCCGAGCAGCTGCGTTTTGTACCAACTTGAGCTTCCGAATCACCGACAGAGGGAGGCCAATGTAGAGGGCGTTACAGTAGTCCAGCCTTGAGATGACCGTGGCCTGGATCACCGTAGCTAGGTCGTCCCTGGACAGGTAGGGGGCCAGCCGTCTAGCCTGCCGCAGGTGAAAGAAGATGGTTTTGCTCACGGCGGAGACCTGGGCCTCCATTGTCAGCAGAGGGTCCAAAAGGACTCCCAGACTCTTTACCAATGATGACGGGCGTAACGCCTCGCCATCCAGGGTGGGCAGATGGATGTCCCCACTGCCCGGTCCACCCAGCCATAGGATCTCCGTCTTTGCTGGATTCACCCTCAACCTGCTGGCACGCAGCCATCCAGTAACGGCCTCGAGGCACTGATGGAAACAATCGGGTACAGAGTCCGGTCGGCCTTCCATCTTCAGCACCAGCTGAGTGTCATCGGCATACTGATAACACTCAAGCCCAAAACCTCGAACCAGCTGAGCAAGTGGTTGCATATAGATGTTAAACAACAGAGGGGAGAGAATGGCCCCCTGAGGAACCCCACAAGATAGGGGGTACCTCTCAGAGAGACCAGGCCTCCCCTCTCCACTTGCTGTCCACGGTTGTGAAGAAAGGAGGATAACCAGTTTAAAGCTGTCCCCCTGATTCCAGCAACAGCAAGGCGGTGGGTCAAGAGATTGTGGTCAACTGTGTCAAATGCTGCTGTGAGATCCAATAGCACAAGCAGCGCTGACCCGCCCTGGTCAAGCTGGCATCGAAGGTGATCCGTGATGGAGACCAGCACAGTCTCTGTCCCGTGCCCTGCACGGAAGCCAGATTGGAAGGGATCTAGTCTGGCTGTGTTGTCTAGGAATTGCTGCAACTGCTCCGCTGCTGCCCTCTCAATCACCTTGCCCAGGAACGAGTTGAAGATGACTTTCTTTTTGTGAGAAGACCGAGGCAAAGAAGGCATTAAGTAGTTCTGCCTTTTCCCTACCCCCTGTCAGCATTGCCCCATCTTCTCCTCGAAGAGGCCCTATCGCCTCCTTGTTTTTCCTTTTTCTACTGACATAAGAAAAGAAGCCCTTTTTATTGTTTTTAATGTCCCTGGCAAGACTGAGCTCATTTTGTGCTTTCAATAGAGAAAAAAGGATCACAAATATACAGAAGGTTATCTGACTTGCTAACAAGCGGGCGGATTAAGAGAACTGTCGGCTAGCCCTGCCCATGGGCTATATATACTCAAGGGAGATAGGCGGGGCTAGCTGAGGGCTCAAAATGTTTATTTTATTTCTAGAAGGTTCCGAAAGCTGTACTGCACAGGCGCAGAGATACCAAATGTACGATTCACAGTGACTATGACAGGAAATAATTTATTCCTGTACTGTCATATCATATACACTGTATGTATATGATATACATATACACTGTGGAGCCCCCGGTGGCGAAGTGGGTTAAACCCCTGTGCCGGCAGGACTGAAAACCGACAGGTCGCAGGTTTGAATCCAGGGAGAGGTGGATGAGCTCCCTCTATCAGCTCCAGCTCCTCATGTGGGGACATGAGAGAAGCCTCCCACAAGGATGACAGAACATCAAATCATCCGGGCATCCCCTGGGCAACGTCCTTGCAGACGGCCAATTCTCTCACACCAGAAGCAACTTGCAGTTTCTCAGGTCGCTCCTGATACAATATATATATATATATATATATATATATATATATATATATGCATCTATATATATAAATTTGTTAGGGGCATCCAACGAGGAAACAAAACTCAAAAAACCCCCAACGAAACTGTACCAAAATTGCCATGCCCATAACACAACCCACAAGGTACAAACATATCTACTCAAAATGAAAAACAACACAACAACACACTCACAAAACGGCAAAACAACAAAACTAAAAAAACCCCAACGAAACTTAACCAAAATTGCCATGCCCATAACACAACCCACAAGGTACAAACATATCTACTCAAAATGAAAAACAACACAACAACACACTCACAAAACGGCAAAACAACAAAACTAAAAAAAAACCAACGAAACTTAACCAAAATTGCCATGCCCATAACACAACCCACAAGGTACAAACATATCTACTCAAAATGAAAAACAACACAACAACACACTCACAAAACGGCAAATCAACAAAACTCACAAATCCCCCAATGAAACTTAACCAAAATTCCCATGCCCATAACACAACCCATAAGGTACAAACATATCTACTCAAAATGAAAAACAACACAACAACACACTCACAAAACAGCAAAACAACTGAGCATGCGCATTGGTGCCCAGCCGCAAGTTCCCTGGCGCGCGCACACAGTTCCCTCTGCGGAAGCCATGCCCACTCCAAGCCCCGCCGCGCCGCTTCCCACACACACACCCCCGCCGCACGCACACACACAACCCCACGCTCCATCACTCCCCCCGCCGCACACACACACGCAACCCCACGCTCCATCACTCCCCCCACCGCCACACACACACGCGCAACCCCACTCCCCCCCCCTGCCGCACACACACACGCAACCCCACTCTCCATCACTCCCCCCGCTGCCGCACACACACACACAACCTCACGCTCCATCACTCGCCTGCCCCAATCTTACCTCCTTTTACTTCACGCCACCTCCAAACCCCACCGCACCCCTTCCCGCCCTGTCAAAATCCAGGAAAGACAGGAAGGAAGGAAAGAAGGAAGAAAGAGAAAGGGAGATAAAGAAAAGGGGGAAGGAAGGAAAGTTAGAGAAAGAAGGAAGAAGAAAAGGAAAGAAAAGGAAAGATGGAAGGAAAGAAAAGAGAGACAGAGAAAGAAAAAGGGGGAAGGAAGGAAAGAGGTAGAGAAGGAAGAAATGAGAGACAGAGGGAGGGAAAGAAAAAGGGGGAAGGAAGGAAGGAGAGAAGGAAAGAAAAAAGGGAATGAAAGAAGGAAAGAGGGAGTGAAGGAAGGGGGAAGATGTAGAGAAAGAGGGAGGGAAGGAAAGAAGGAAAGAGAGAAGGAAGAAAAGAGACCAGAAGAGAAAGAAAAAGGGGGAAGGAAGGAGATAGAGAAGGAAGAGGAGAAGGAAAGATGGGAGGGAAGGAAGGAAGGAGGGAAAGAAGGAGAGAAAGAGGGAAGGTTGGTCACAGCAATTATTTGTTATTTCTATGATTATTATGATGCTATTATTCCTATGAGACCCTTTTAGGGGGAATGGGAGAGGTGTCAGGTCCCGGAGGCAATGCATTGCATTATTGTTATTGTTATGATGGTGGTGAAATAAAAGAAAATAAAAAGCGAAAGAAGGAAGCAAACAGGGAGGGAAGAAAGGCAAAGGAAGAAAGGGGGAGGGAATGAAGGAAAGAGAGAAGGATGAAACCAAGTAGTGAAAGAAGGAAAGAAAGAAAGAGGTAGAGAAGGAAGAAAGGAGAGAAAGGGGGAAGGAATAGGTAGGTACCTCTTTTTCATAATAGTCCAGATATCTACCTCAACTTTGATAAGTTTTACTATAGGCCACAGCAACGCGTGGCAGGGCACAGCTAGTATATGTATATGTGTATACATGCACACGCACCCACACACACTGTAAACAAAATGAATAAAAATTACTCAATTTTAAAAATAATGAGAATTATTTTTCTGAAAAATAAAAATTGGCATGTAGTGCTTGTCTGAAAAAGCTCTTAGCGTTACCATGCAAAAGAATTTTGTAGCATCTTTTAAGAATGAGAAAGAAAAATAATTATAGCATAAACTTTCCTAGATGCAAGTCCTCTTCATCAAAGGCATGGACTGAAGGTCTAGCACCTCTGTGAGCAGGCTGCATGTATTAATAGCAATAGAGATGCAAAACCAATTGGCGTGATTATGGATTTGGGGGATAAAAGCAGGATATGATAGTGTCTAAAGTCAAGATAACCCTATGATTGGTGGAAGAGATTATGAGAATGGCCCATGATATTGGTTGAAAGCCAGAAAGATGTAATAAACTGTCTAAGGGAGACTCTACATTGTAGAATTAATGTACTTTTGATACCACTATAAATGTCCTGGCTCGATGCTATGGTATTATGGGAGTTGTACTTTGATGAGACACCAGCACTCTTTGGCAGTGAAGGCTAAATATTGTACAAGACTTCTACTGCCAAGTTTCCATAGCATTGAGCCATGGCTGTTAAAGTGGTATCAAGCTGCATTCATTCTACAGTGTAGATGCACCCTAAGAGATCATGAGGTTGGAGGGAGGGGTAATTGGTGTTATAATATGTGGTGTGCAGAAAACCATTGTCTCTGTTCAACCTACTAACGGAGTTTGTGGATATTTTCCAATCTTGATATTTCTATTTCTAATCTTTATTTGTTTTTGTTTTTTAATTCAATAACTGTTTAGCTTGAAAACTGGTCTGTTTGTCCCATAGAGAGTGCTGAAGTGCATTATTGACAGATGATGACATATCTCACATTAGAGAATGAGCAAGTGAAAATATATCTAATATTGTGGGTGATGTAATTAGATCATTTAACATTTCCCAAGTAGATGGGTGGTCAGAGTTGGCATCTCAGTTTGTAGTAAGATCTTAGTATTACAAGTGAAGAATGCTAGACAGATTATTGGAGGGAGTGGAGAGTTATAAACCCAAAACTTCCCTCAAGAGGACACACCTTGATGAATAAGTCTTTGAAGGCTTCAACCACAGCATTCCTGGTTGGCTCACCCACAGTCTGCCTATAACCATTATAACTTCCTAAAATAGCATTGTAAGACATTACTACTTTTGCAGCTTCTTGCCAGCACCCTCAACCCATAGCTATTAATTCAAAGCCACTAAAGCAGAACCAGCATAGCCATCAGTCTCAAGCTACAGAATAGATGTGAGGGCTGATGTACAACTGTAACATCTCTCCATCCACACTTTAAACCCGATTCTTGCACATACATGTTCCATAACCAAACATTTGCAGCCATCTTCCTGCTCCAAGTTCATCTGCTTTTCTTAAATTGCACAAAGACATGCAATTTATTAATTATGTTTAAATTTTGCTTTTATTCATTTAGCAGGAGATCAGCTACTGGTTGGAACACAATTAATATACTATGTAATTAGACTTAAATCAAGGGAAAGTTTCATGAGAATCACCACTCCTCTAAATGTTCCCCCAAGCAACAGCAAGAATATCTCTGGATGGCGCCCCACAAGGGTCTGCCTCCACAGGCAAACCAAAAATGGGCAACCTGGAAGTCCCTGAATAGACTCAGAAGTGGAGTGGTCAGAAGAGAACCTGGCAAAATGGCACTACCTAAAAGAATCATCCACCTTGTGCAACTGTGGAGCAGAACAAACAACTCAGCATCTGTATGCTTGCCCACAATGCCCTTCCTCATGCACAGAGGAAGAACTGTTTAAAGCTACAGACAATGTGGTCACTGTTGCCCATTTTTGGTATTAAATTATTTAGCCACTTGTGCTCCTTCTATTTTATCAGTTTTTTAAATGTATTTATTTATGAAATGTTTTTGACACAAAATAAATAAATTACACTATATAACACCATTTTTGTTCCTGAGTTATAAATGTCATTTCTTAATTGGTTCTATCATAGAACTGCAACACCTTTGTTTTTACAAGGTTCAAAATGGCATAAAAATGACTTTTAAAATTTTTTATTTTCACCTTTTAAACTCTAAAATTTAAAAACTGTTAAATGTGAAATTGTCATAATGTGAATTCATTGGTATGGGCTTAATTGTCTGAATGTTCTTGCAGCTTGTATTGGGTTTACCTTTTGACTTATATTATTTTGTATTGTTATACAGCATTATGTTTGCCTTTTTATTCCCCTCTGGGGAGATGGGGTGGGATAGAAATAAAGTTTTTATTCAGCCATTCATAGAATGATAGAATCATATTTTTATTAAGGAAAATTACAAATGAAGTGTCTAGACTGAAGAAAATAATAGTACTACCCTCAGCCACAAAAACAATGTTTCTGGAGTATAATAACTACTTTCAAAGTAAGTACTGCACAATTAAACAGGAAATAACACTTTCAAACCAGGAACAGATTTTTTTTTCATATTGTGTTACATAGTGTTATTTTACTCCTTTCTCCAAAGTTTGCTTTGGGACAACTCTCCATGCTAAAGAGACATGCATCTTCTTTCCTATTCTTTCTAAACATTTTTCTTCCTTACAGCAAATAAACAGCAAAGATTCTTAAGGGAGCTAAACGTATAATAAAACAGGCAGGGAAATTTGTGATACCAATCAGACTCTAGAAAAGTGTTTAACTGAATATCACAACTCACCAGACAGGTGGGATAGTTATAGTCTACTATGTGAAGAACAATTCTTTATTTGAAGAGCCTTCAATTAAGGACAGCTTTAAAAGACAAGAAATCTTAAGAAGGTTTAGCAAGAGTTTGCATGTTAGTCACCAGTAGCCAACTTCTGGACTGCAGACTGAGCAGCTCATGGGTCGCATGTTTATGGTGTCTATTGGCCGGACAATTCCAGGGGCATTGCCTCTCCCAGTCCATCCGCAGCTACATCCATTTGGTAACCTGTGTGTCCTGTTATGATTAGATGTATTGCATCTTCTATCTGAATTGTGAAGCCCCCAGTGGCGCAGTGGGTTAAACCGCTGAGCTCTTCACATTAGAAATTGGGACGAGCACTACCCCCCAGAGTCGGACACGACGAGACTTAATGTCAAGGAGAAACCTTTACCTTTACTTGGATCGTAGCAATTATTTCTAAGTTTCCATCTATGCCTATGTATTAGCATGTGCACTTTTTATACTAGTCTGCATCCTGTTTTGCCTTCTCTTTTGGCAATTGTAGGGGAAACTTATGGAAGACTACTATTATATCTAGGAGGCAAGTTAGATGGTGTGCAGTTGCCCCATTTTACTATACCCATTTCCCCCTTTCATTCTATGCCACCTAAATGTCAGTACAGAAATGAAGTCTCCTTTAAGGGAAGGGTTGTTTTACTTAAGCCGACTTTAATTGTTAAGCATTAATTGGGGACAGTATGCTTTGGAATTTGGAAGGGTACTTTAGTCCAGCTGGCGGATGGAAAAGAGAGATGATTTATTAGGACATTGTTCTGAGCAGCACGTAGCTTTTGGCATGAGCAAGTTATAAAAATCTTCACATCCCAGCCTAATGTTGAACCACGATGCAGGCTGAGCCCAGACAGAGTGCAAGCTGGCCAAAACTGGGATCATCCTTGTTGCTGTTCCAGGGGATCCCAGCAATAGATTGAGAACTTCCTTGGTTCATATTTCTTTCTTACGTTACTATCATTATGCCTGCTGCTTCAACTATCTTCTTTCTGGAATTATAAGCACTTGTGTGCTTATTGCCTTCCGACCTAAAAAATAACCTTTTGTCTTTTGGCAAGATAGCATAGCAATGTGTAACTTTAGAGACCAAGTTTTAAGACTACTCTACAGAACTGAGGCTTTTAAGCAGAGGCTGGATGGCTATCTGCTGGGGGTGCTTTGATTGTGATTTTCCTGCTTCTTGGACTGGATGGCCCACAAGGTCTCTTCCAACTCAATGATTCTACGACTGAATATGTGATAATGTGCTGTGCTTGGTACTGTTTTGTATGTGCATTCCTAACGCAAGAATAACATTGTTGGGGATGGTAATCTATGTGGTTTAGGGCATTGTACAGGGCCCTAATAGCAGGAATGACTATTGAGGTAATAAATTGCCTCTGGCCATCTTTCCAGCAGCTATGATTCATAAAGGTGGGAGCAGAAAGAGAAAAGAGTATTTACAAAGCAAGCAGGGTCAGACTTGCCTTTTCTTATCCCACTATCAGCATTTTTAGGTAAAGGACTGGGCTAACTATTGACCTTTGAAATATGAATGTAGATTGGAAATCGATACATACCACTCACAAAGGAAAATGGGATGGTCAAAATATCCTCAGATTTATTAAATAAATTCAGGCCAAGTTGTTACCACAGACTATAAAGAAGGCACCTAGTACTGAGTAAATTGAAAAGGAAAGTCAACCTCACCTCACATAACTTCAGTACCTCTTGAAAAACACTAGTAAAAACTTTATCAATGGTCCTTTTATTTAATAAGGAAACCTTAAGTAGACATTTAACAAATTCTTCCAGGAAAAGTAGTAGTATGTCACAAGTATTATTTGACAGTTGATTCTGTTCAGTGGTTTACATATTCTATCCTCTAGTTAGAAATTATACCACCTACATATTTGCATGCAGAAACAGGAGACAGCTAAAGCTAGTAATATTTTGAACAGTTAACTGGCATTGTTAGGTGACACATTACACTGTTAGTGTATTTGCTTCCAGAAGCATGCATGATTTGAGGAAGTCTATGACAGCAGACATTGCCCAAGAGGGGGTCTTATGAGAAGAAGTTTAGTCACTGAAGTAGTTGAAAGAGAACACAGCCGCAGAGATTGCAACAGCCACTGCTATCACCAGTCCTAAAAATGACAAAGGGAGCATAAATTCAAGATATGAACAAAAATGTGATTTTCATAGCAAGAATGGAAAATAAATGAATCCAATCAGAATCCTTGAAATACACTGGAAACACCAGAAATATATATAGTAAGAGGTCTAAATGGCTATTTTGATGTTGTTTGGTTGTATCCCCCCCCCCCTTTTCTTTCAAACACAGAATAGGACAAACTTAAGGCAGAACAATATCATTTTGCATTCAAAGCACCCCATCTGTATTCAAAGCACTCCCCTGCCAAGAAGCAATATTCCTGCTTCTTGGCAGGGGGTTGGACTGGATGGCCTATGAGGTCTCTTCCAGCTCTATGATTCTATGATTCTAAAGAGAACAACCACACAAATACATCAGCTATGCCTTATGTAGAACAGGGAAGGCAACATAGGCCCAAGGATAGGGCAAGAGAATTCTTGCTGCCCCAGTTGTTTTAATACTGATCTTGGCATACATGTGACAACACATATACAGTGGGAAAAATAGTATTTAGTCAGATCCAAATTGTACAAGTTCTCCCACTTAAAAAGATGAGAGAGGCCTGTAATTGACATCCTAGGTAGACCTCAACTATGAGAGACAACATGAGAAAACACATCTAGAAAACCACATAAGTATTTGGTCATCTACAAACAAGCAAGATTTCTGGGTCTCACAGACCTGTAACAACTTCTTTAAGAGGCTCCTCTGTCCTCCACTCATTACCTGTAGTAATGGCACCTATTTTAATTTGTTCTCAGTATAAAAGACAACCTCAAGCAATCACACTCCAAACTACAGTATGGTGAAGGCCAAAGAGCTGTCGAAGAACACCAGAAACAAATTTGTCGCCCTACATCAGACTGGGAAGTCTGAATCTGCAATAGGCAAGCAGCTTGGTGTGAAAAAAATCAACTGTGGGAGTAATAATTAGAAAATGGAAGAGATACAAGACCACTGACAATCTCCCTTGATTTGGGGCTCCACGCAAGATCTCACCCTGTGGGGTCAAAATGATCACAAGAATGGTGAGCAAAAATCCCAGAACCACATGGGGGAACCTAATGAATGATCTGCAGAGAGCTGAGACCAACGTAACAAAGGCTACCATCAGTAGCACACTACACCGCCAGGGACTCAGATCCTGCAGTGCCATATGTGTCGCCCTGCTTAAGCCAGTAAATGTCCGGGGCCGACTGAAGTTTGCTAGAGAGCATTTGAATGATCCAGAAGAGTATTGGGAGAATGTCATGTGGTCAGATGAAACCAAAGTAGAACTGTTCGGCAGAAACACAACTCGTTGTGTTTGGAGGAGAAAGAATGCTGAGTTGAGATTTTGAGTGCAAACCTCCTTCCATCAGCAAGGCACTGAAGATGAAACATGGCTGGATCTTTCAGCATGATAATGATCCTAAGCACACTGCCAGGACAACAAAGGAGTGGCTTCGTAAGAAGCATTTCAAGGTCCTGGAGTGACCTAGCCAGTCTCCAGATCTCAACCCTATAGAAAACCTTTGGAGGGAGTTGAAAGTCCGTGTTGCCCAGCGACAGCCCCAAAACATCTCTGCTCTTGAGGAGATCTGCATGGAGGAATGGGCCGACATACCAGCAACAGTGTGTGCCAACCTTGTGAGGACTTACAGAAAACGTTTGACCTCTGTCATTGCCAATAAAGGATATATAACAAAGTACTGAGATGAACTTTTACTACAGACAAAATACTTATTTTCCACTTTAATTTGCAAATAAATTAGTTAAAAATAAGACAATATGATTTTTTGGATGTGTTTTCTCATATTATCTCTCATAGTTGAGGTCTACCTATGACGCTAATTACAGGACTCACTCATCTTTTTAAGTGGGAGAACTTGTACAATTGGTATCTGATTAAATATTTTTTTCCCACTGTAATAGTTTTCCACTGTTAAGTTTCACCCTGAGCCTTTACAATCATGTCTTCTCTACAAGATTCACATAGATAGTTCACCTACCCTACTCCACTCAGAAAGAGTAATTGTACTTTCAGGCATCAAAGGTTATCAAACACACCCACAAAATGTTCATAATCAAAAAGACATCATATAGGTAGAAATGTAGCAAATGAAGAAGAAGCCCAGATGTATATTTCAGTAGTACATTTATATTACATTACAAATTCACATTTCAATTGTGATTTCCATTTATTCTGATCACTACTGAAAGTCCATTTAAATGCTGCTCTAAGGCTAGAATTCAGACAGGTAGATCAAGCCCAGTATTTTTCTCCATTTGTTTGCAAGACAGTTCTATGTCTTTCCAGCTTCTGAAAACTGATGCATTGTTTTAGCCACACAAAACTGATAGAATTCTGACTGCTGTTACATCACCGATTCGCTATTCAATGGCCTAATCCTATGAGCTTCCCCATAAGCCTTGTGGCTCACAGGCCGATGTCAGAAAGGTCCCAGAATAAGGGCACGGCTGATCTCCTTGCAGTGATCTTAGGACATCAGAGTTATCTCTGCTCTGGCACAGGCCCTTTTGAGAGGATCCTGACATCACATGGCATTGTCTTCTTTAGATTTGCATAGCAGAGAAAATCTGAACATCTTTGAGAAACAAGACTAAAATGGCTAATAAAGCACCATGACATTGTAAGGGAGCCAAGGCCATCTGATGGTTCTCAGGCTCTCACAGGTTTCAGTTCGGCTTCTTTCCAGATAAATGGGTATAGGACTGAGATCTTACTCAACTGTTTCCTAATTTTCTCTGGAATTGCCTCAGCTTTAAAAAGAGAGACTAACAGCCACCTGCTGGGATGCTTTAGCATTGAGCCCAGAGATGCTCTTCCAACACTATGATTTAAAAAAATGTCCAGGCCAGCACATAAGCCTCTAAATTGTGCTATAGCCTACGTTAAAAACCAGTAGTTATATGTCTTCCTCCTGCATTCAATATAACAAATTAAATATTGGTTTACACTGACAAGAGAGATCAAAGTTTTGTTGTTTATAAGAGTCTTTACATATTTTCCCAATCCTCACTTCTTTATTCTAAATGCACAATGGCAGCAAGCTTTCCTGATTCAGACTCAACCAGATGTGTCTCTGAGATAATGCTCACTAGAGAAGGCAATATGCTCCCAAGAGAAGGCACAGATTTTAATTTGCACGTGTTCTCATTTCTGCATCTGGTCCTTCCAATGGATCATTCCTGCACCTGGAGATGTATATGAGTTATTTTTCTGGATGAACCATGAAGAAAAGGGTCTCATCAAAGGGCACCACTGTACCTTTTCTACAAAACCCAAATCCAGTCAGCTTGTTAATCCTACCAACCCTGACTAACACCAAAAGTGCACTGACAATCGCTGAAGCCTACATACCTATATTCTGATGAAGTTTCAGGAGAAGCACTTCTTTGGTCAACTGTTTTTGTTGCACATCATCATCGCTGTATTCCTTTGTTGGACTTACTTCAACTGCATGGAGAAAATGATAAATAGTTGTGCTTTTACCTACACCCATGAACCATTCTGAGTTTTCCTCCTTCTTGCCCCATCTCACCAATCTTGGTCAAGATTAATGTATTGTTGATGGTTTTTATTGCCGGAATCACTGGGTTTGTTGTAAAATTTTTGGGCTTTATGGCCATGTTCCAGAAGCATTATCTCTTGACATTTCTCTTGCATCTTCGGCAGGCATCCTTAGAGTATCTCACAACCTCTGAGGATGCTTGCCATAGATGCAAACGAAACGTCAGGAGAGAATGCTTCTGGAAGATGGCCATACAGCCTGAAAAGCTCACAACAACACTGGTCAAGATTCTTTTGCTGTTTTAGTGATCATACCAAGGAAAACTAACTGGGCTGACTACAGATATATATATATATATAGCACATGGGCTTTATTTGTATATCACAGCCATTAAAGAGGAGCTCCAAGGCACAAACTGAATTCTATTGCAACAAATAAAATACAGGACAAAATGTACTAGTGATTTATTGAACACTTGGGGGCTCCCTAAGTGGAATAATAAGAGACAAAACAACTACAAGTCACAAGAACCCTATTAGCATATAACCTGCCTAGACTCCCAGAGGACTCAGCATGGAAGACCCTCAGTTTGCCACTAGTTCTAGCAACAGATCAATTGTTTCATATCTTCTGCCTGCAATGGAATAAACAGTGGAGGGGGCACTGTAGCAGAATGGTGAGTCCTAGGGATGGCGAACAAGAGCTACAGCAAAGTCTCACATGTATAACTCTTATGTTGTGTCCTGGGTACAGATCCTTGGACATGGCCTACAGGACATCGGGACAGAGAACTAACTCCCAAGCCTCTCTTTGCTCTGTGGAGAAAGGTATATAATCCCATTTTCTCTCTTCAAGGAGAACATTACTTTTCACTTTTTTGAATCCAGATCTGGTGTGTACCTACTTTAAGAACTGATTATGACATGGCATATACTTGTCGTGCATTTAACTACTGGGGAGCTAGAGGCTCGGGAAACAGTGCCTGGATTCACAATACAATTATTTAGGTGGCAACAAATGCCAGATTTCTGCTAAATGTTAGTCTCTCACAAATATTTAAGAGAAAACATCATTTTTACAAACATTGCTGTTTGTTCATATGAAATGAGGGTGGTGAAATACAAAGATTTCCCATCTGGAATGTGGAGGTTCTCTCTCAGAAGCACCCTTTCTTTGCCTAAGAAATAAATCCACATTATTATCTGTAGTCAATTATTACGAGATAACAGGGAACCTCCTTCAAGTGCTTCTGTCCACCCAGTCAGAAATAATGAGTACAGATTTGAAGCATGTGATTCAGCCAGGCTTTGGAAAGGCTCTTTAAATCACCAGCCAATATCTTTTGCATGCTTCCCACTATTTCAGGCACGATAATGAGAAGTGCATAAATTAGTAATTTAATTCATCTTATGCTTAAAGGAGCTGTTTCTCCAAGTATCAGAAAAATTCTTTTTCTTCATTCTACACTATCATGTATATAAGGTCTTGCCTGCTTCATTTGAGTTGGCTCTGCAAAGCAAGAGGGGCCATTGCGGGGCGATTGTGTCTATCACTCTAGCCACCTCTAAGTTGTAGAGATTGACAAGGGCATTGACAGAATTGTCTACTGTCACAACAGGAAAATTCCCAAGAGACATCAGAAATACATCTGGATCCATAAGTCTCCTGGGGCAGAGCATCTTAATGGGTCCTCCACCACTGCAGAGGTTAGAAGTCACAGTTAGTCTAAAACTGATCAGGTGATGGTCGGTCCATGAAAACAGAACAATTTTGAGTTCCTCCACAACATTTCCCCCATCCGCCTTGAAAACCAGGACCAAGGTGTGTCCAGCTTCATGAGTGGGCTCAGATATTACTTGGGACAGCTCCATAGTTGTCATGGTGGCCATGAAGTCACTCCTGTCAGAATGGACTCGGCATGGATGTTGAAGTCCCCCAGAACTATGAGCCACTGAGACTCCAAAGCCAGGCCTGAGACCACCCCTGCTAGCTCAGGTAGGGAATCTGTTGTGCAGAGGGGTAGTTGGTACACAAGTAGAATCTCCAATCTGTCCCGTTATCCACTCTCAAATGGACACAGATGGGCCTGTTCAGCCTGCAGAAGAGAAGGCTGAGAAGATTCATGTATAAATATGTGAGGGAAAGTCATAGGGAGGAGGGAGCAAGCTTGTTTTCTGCTCCCCTGGAGATTAAGATGCGGAACAATGACTTCAAACTATAGGAAAGAAGATTCCAACAGCTCACATGTCTTTACACTAATGCACAGAGCATGGGAAATAAACAATATGAACACTAACTTTTAGCACAATACAACAATTATGATGTCATTGGCATCACTGAAACCTGGTGGGATGACTCCTATCACTGGAATGTAGACATCGAGGGCTATAATCTCTTTCACAGAAACCGAACAAAGGGGAGAGGAGGCGGAGTAGCCTTATATGTCAAAAACTGTTGCGCTGCAGAAGAGATGCAAGATTGCAATCCGGGAAACCAGCTTGGAAGCATCTGGATAAGAATCAAGGGAACTGGAACTCAAAAATATCTCATATAGGCGTCTACCTCCAGGCTAGGATGAAGAACTTGATGAAATCTTCTGCCAACAGTTGGCCAAACAGGCACAAAGAAGAGATATAGTGGTCATGGGTGATTTCAACTATTCCGATATTTGCTGAAAAACAAACTTGGCCAAGAATACAATGTCCAACAAATTCCTCACTTACCTTGCAGACAATTTATGGTCCAGAAGGTAGAAGAGGCAACAAGGGGATCGGCTACTCTTGATCTCATCCTAACAAACGCGGAGGACCTGATTGATGCAGTTGAAGTAGTCGGATCCTTAGGGGCAAGTGACCATGTGGTCCTGCAGTTTGAGGTACAAAGGAAGGCCGAAACTAAGACAAGTCAACCCAATTCTGGACTTTAGGAGAGCTGACTTCTGAAAAAGGAAGGAAATACTGAGCAGCATTCTGTGGACACAGATACTAAAAGACGGGAGTTAACGGACGGACGGGAGTTTTTCAACAGTGAAATACTCAAGGTGTTATTGCAAACAGTGCCAACAAAGAGAAAAAATAGAACAAGTGCAAAGAAGCCAGAATGGGTGTCCAAAAAACTTTTAACTGTGCTAAGACTCAAAAGAGACACGTACAAGAAGTGGAAAGAGGGAGAAATCACCAAAGAAGAATTCAAACAAATAATCAACTCCTGTAGGGAAAAGGTTCACAAGGCTAAAGCACAAAACGAGCTCAGGCTTGCCAGGGACATTAAAAACAATAAAAAGGGCTTCTTTTCTCATGTCAGTAGAAAAAGGATGAACAAGGAGGTGATAGGGCCTCTGCGAGGAGAAGGTGAGGCAATGCTGACAGGGAATAGAGAGAAGGCAGAACTACTTAATGCCTTCTTTGCCTCCATTTTCTTACAAAAAGAAAGTCATCCTCAACCTCAGCAAAATGGAGTGGATGAGGGATTTGAGGACATCCACCCCTAAATTGGGTAACAAGTCATCCAGGAATACCTGAACGCTCTAAACAAGTTCAAGTCCCAGATCAACTACACTCAAGAGTATTGAAGGAACTAGCGGAAGTCATTCCGGAACCACTGGCAATCATCTTTGAGAGTTATCGGAGAACAGGAGAAGTCCCAGCAGATTGGAGGAGGGCAAATGTGGTCTCAATCTTCAAGAAGGTAAAAACAGACGACCCAAACAATATGCCTTGTATTGACGTCAGCCTCACATCAATACCAGGCAAGATTCTTGAAAAGATTGTTAAGGCAGAGGTCTGCAAACACTTAGAAACAAATGCGGCCAACACTAATAGTCAACATGGATTTTCAAAAACAAGTCACGCCAGACTAATCTGATCTCTTTTTTCGATAGGGTTTCAAGGTGGGTAGATATGGGGAATGCCATGGATGTATCATATCTGGACTTCAGTAAGGCCTTCGACAAGGTCCCAATGACTTTCTGGCAAACAAGCTAGTCAAATATGGTCTTGGCAAAACTACAGTTAGGTGAATCTGTAATTGGTTAAGCGAACAAACCCAGAGGGTGCTCACCAATGCTTCCTCTTCACCCTGGAAAGAAGTGGCGAGCGGAGTGCCGCAGGGTTCTGTCCTTGGATCGGTCCTGTTCAACATCTTTATTAATGACTTAGATGCAGGGTTAGACGGCATGATCATCAAGTTTGCAGATGATCATTGGGAGGGATAGCCAATACTCCAGAAGGCAGGAGCAGAATTCAAAACTATCTTAACAGATTTGAGTGATGGGCCAAAACTAACAAAATGAAGTTCAATGGTGACAAATGCAAGATACTCCACTTAGGCAGAAGAATGAATGAAATGGCTTGAGAGTAGTACGTGTGAAAAAGATCCTGGAGTCCTCGTGGACAACAAGTTAAACATGAGCCAACAATGTGATGCGGCAGCAAAAAAAGCCAATGGGATTTTGGCCTGCATCAATAGGAGTATAGTGTCTAGATCCAGGGAAGTCATGCTATCCCTCTATTCTGCCTTGGTTAGACCACACCTGGAATACTGTGTTCAATTCTGGGCATCACAATTGAAGGGAAATGTTGACAAGCTGGAATGTCCAGAAGAGGGCAACTAAAATGATCAAGGGTCTAGAGAACAAGCCATATGAGGAGCGGCTTAAAGAGCTGGGCATGTTTAGTCTGAAGAAGAGAAGGCTGAGAGGAGACATGATAGCCATGTATAAGTATGTGAGAAGTCATAGGGAGGAGGGAGCAAGTTAGTTTTCTGCTGCCCTGGAGACTAGGACGCGGAACAATCGCTTCAACTACAAGAAAGGAGATTCCATCTGAACATTAGGAAGAACTTCCTGACTGTGAGAGCTGTTCAGCAGTGGAACTCTCTGCCCCAGAGTGTGGTGGAGGCTCCTTCTTTGGAGGCTTTTAAACAGAGGTTGGATGGCCATCTGTTGGGGGTGCTTTGATGCAATTTTCCTGCTTCTTGGTGGGGGATTGCACTGGATAGCCCATGAGGCCTCTTCCAACTCTGTCCTGCTCTTTTATGATGAAGCATTTATTCACAGAACTCTTCTTAGACTATAATTGCAGATTATGATATATAAGCTGACTTTCAAAATCTATTTCTCTTTCTAAAATTTTGCAATTGCCAAAATCTGGATTATTTTAGGGGAACATAGTATACAACACACACATATCAACTTAACTACAACATCACATGCTACTTAAATAGCAGACATATACTAGATAGCTCACACACTAGATCTTCAACTAGATAATAATGAATAATCAGGGGAAGAGATTATCTTTGCTGAAATCTTATTTGTGTTTATCTACTCAGTGGATTTAACCCCTTGATGTTGGATGCTGGGATTTACTAGAGCCAACTGCTAATGCAAATCTTACTTGTTTATGCCTGAGAAGCATATGAAAATAGATTATGCAAATTATGCATAATACTGCAGTTAGGATTTCTTTTTTAATTACTAACTTACTGATGACTTCTTTCAATTCAATCTCAAACTTTTCAGACAGATCCCTATTACTTGCAGCAGAGATGACAAGACATTTCTTCTGGCTCAAGCACCCCATTAGTATATTTGTGTAAAAGCTATGATTGGAATCAGGGCCACAGCATAAGGAAACTTTCAGAAACAAATGTTAGGATTCTGGTTTCATGTCCAGTTAATTCCTTGGTCAGAGTTAAAAGAGCAAGTAAGAACCAAAACCATTGTGATATATAAACTAGTTCTAGTCTTTTGATCACTGAGTAGAAATCACTGGAATCATATACAAGAATATCAGGCACGCTTTACAAAGTTAACTTACTTAAATGTAATGGAATACTTATATTCCATAACATTTATTTAGATGATTTGTCTTGACCTACAGTTGCACCATCTTTCCACATACCCTTAGGCCTTATTGCTTGATTTATGAAATCTGGCTGATTTCAGCCCTTGGATGCTCTTTCCATTCAAATATTACATGATGAGGATTCTGTATATATTTGAAAACGAAAAAAGCAATATGTGAGAAGTTGGCATACTATACAAAAGCAAAAGACAAAGAACATCATGCCATGTGTTTGAAACTCCTTGGCATCTAAAAGCTTCCACCAATGTGAAAACCAAGTCAGGTTCAAGTTTGAAGGTAGCATACGTTTCACATATACAAGTCACAAATAAGATGGACTTGTATTTCAGGTTTAGCTTCTTAGCAAGTCCCGGAAGAGAATAATCCAGCTCTTAACCTCGCAGCTATATTTACCCATATTTATCTCCTCAGCTGTACACAAATCCTCTGTTTGAACAGCTTGATCCAGCATCTCGAGAAAACGCTCTTGGATTTCCCTGGCTGTTTCATCACCAAACTTATAATCACAAAACAAAACATTTGAGCCAGCAATGGGAGCAAACACTCGGCAGGGCAAGGTATGATATACTCTTTCTGAATCTAGCAAGAAAGAAAGAAAAATAAAATAAGAGGGAACAAAGAAGATTTTATTAAGAACAGTATGATCACATGCACACAGTAGAACATGAACAATGATTTTTATTCGTGTCAGGAGCGACTTGAGAATCTGCAAGTTGCTTCTGATGGGAGAGAATTGGCCATCTGCAAGGACGTTGCCCAAAGGATGCCCAGATGTTTTGATGCATTACCATCCTTGTGAGAGGCTTCTCCCATGTCCCTGCATGGGGAGCTGGAGCTGACAGAGGGAGCTCATCAGTGCTCTCCCCAGATTCCAACCTCCAACCTGTCGGTCTTCAGTCCTATCGGCACAAAGGTTTAACCCACTGTGTCACTGGGGGCTCCATGAACAATGATGAACTGGACTGAAACCACTGTAAATTTCCCCAGGAAAATTTACATGCACTCAATGCAATTAATCTCTAGGTTTATAGCTATTAAATTTTCAAGGTTTTTGTTCAAGAAACCCTTGAATCAGGTGCTGAGGCACCACATGTTAGAAATGTTGATTACAAGGTGGACACTAACAAAACACATGCACAATTTCTATACAGAGATAGCACCAATATCATATCTAGTCGAGGAATTTTCTGGGCATAGAGACTTGTGATAGTGCCACATTGGTTGGACTGAATCAATGGTTCCCACCCTTTGGGCCTCCAGGTGTTTTGGACTTCAACTACAAAAAATCCCAGCCAGCTTACCAGCTGGCCAAGTAATGTTTAGGAAGAGGAGAAACGTCTTGGAAGGAGTGGGATTGGCTATCATAATTATATAAAGATGCTTCTAAGCAACCTCTAAAAAGAAAAACAATAGAAGGAGAAAACAAGGTGAGACAAACTAAAACACACCTGGATTTATATATTAGTTTTTCTAAGCAACTAAAACATCGTAATATTTCTGATGAACATGACTGCAATCTATAAATGCTTATGTTATGTGGTTATCTGTAAGCCATCAGTGGTCAGTTTGTTGTTTTTGCTCCACCAGACAAACACTCTTTTGATAATGGTTAAACTGAAAAATATGGAACAAAAGCTCTTTTCCCTAAAATAGGGGTACAAAGCCTTGAGGGGAATAAAATGTTGAAAGGAAGAGGAAAGTATTCCAGAACAAATAGTATGAGCTTCTGCAAGAAACATAGCTAACACCATGTTAACCTCTTCACATCTACAGATAGCATATGCCACCTAAAGGAACAAAAATGCAAGTTACAGCCAGGCAACAGCATTTATTGTTCTGATATAGCAAGCACACATAAAGTAAGCAGACAATATGAAATTTTAAAGTATCAAATGGTGATATATGTATTTGATCTGTGAACTGAGAAAGAAGCCCCAAAGCCAAAGAAGAATGCAAATATTGCATCATTTGGAGAACAAGCCCTATGAAGAGCAGCTGAAAGAGCTGGGTCTGTTTAGCCTGCAGAAGAGAAGGCTGAGAGGAGACATGATAGCCATGTATAAATATGTGAGGGGAAGTCATAGGGAGGAGGGAGCAAGCTTGTTTTCTGCTGCCCCGGAGACTAAGACACAGAATAATGGCTTCAAACTACAGGAAAGGAGCAACAATTATGATGTCATCGGCATCACTGAAACCTGGTGGGATGACTCCTATCGCTGGGATGTAGACATCGAGGGCTATAACCTCTTTCACAGAAACCGAACAAAGGGGAGAGGAGGCAGAGTAGCCTTATATGTCAAAAACTGTTACACTGCAGGGCAGATGAAAGACTGCAATCCGGGAAACCAGCTTGAAAGCATCTGGATAAGAATCAAGGGAACTGGGACTCAAAAAGATCTTGTTGTATGTGTCTACTACAGACCTACAAGCCAAGATGAAGAACTTGATGAAGCCTTCAACCCCATCCAACCCCAAATTGGGTAAGAAGTCATCCAGGAATACCTGGACGCTCTAAACGAGTTCAAGTCCCATATCAACTACACCCAAGGGTATTGATGGTACTAGCAGAAGTCTTCTCGGAACCATTGGCAATCATCTTGGTGAAGGGGAGAATCCCAGCAGATTGGAGGAGGGCAAATGTGGTCCCAATCTTCAAGAAGGGAAAAACAGGCGACCCAAACAATTACCATCTGGTCAGCCTCACTTCAATACCAGGCAAGGTTCTGGAAAAGATTGTTAAGGAAGAGGTCTGCAGTGTGGATAGGATCTCTCACAAGGCCTATTATAGCACTGCAATAACCTATGGAAATTGGGTATCTATAGTGTAAAATATCTTCTCCAGGGTTTTCTTAGACTATTGGACTAGATTAAGGTGCGTGGTAGGCTGTAGGAGGTGATATGATGCATGCCACTGGATACTGCCCTGAATAATCTTGTCATACTATCTCAGACACATGATGCTTTATGACTAACTTTTGTTTTCACTATCCAATGAACACATTCAAACATTTATCACAAGGAATTCATTTTAGAAAACTGAGATGGTTCCAGGCTACACTAATTTTAGAAACATTAGCTGCACAATCATGTTCTCTTTTCTCTTACTTTTCTTTCCTGTTGTTTCATTCATGAGCAGATCTTCAAACAATATTTCACACCGATCAGAGAAAGTGTTTATTATGTCTCGCTTCAAAGCCTGAAAAGTCAGGAACAGAACAATATCAAAAGAGTATAACATTCATAAAAAATATCCTAAGTCACAGCCAGAATAGATATAAAAAATGCTAAAATTTCCATACTTAAATGAACAATGGTGTGGAAAGAAGAGCTACATAAAGACTTACCTTAAGCATAAGAGACGGCTTAAGAAGCTTAATATAAGTGAAAGAACCAGAAAGTGCAACCCTGGCTCCGGAGGAAGATGGAGGAAATAAATTCTCTTTGTTATGATTGTTATGTGGCCTTTGTGTATATGATTGAATGCATGGTGTGGGGAGTTAACAAGAGCAAAGCTGTTGAACGCTTTTTATGTGTGATTGGAACTTATATTTATTTTATTTGAGACTAATCCCCTGAAACTCAATCAATACTTAAAAGTTTGTCATGCTGGGCAAGTTTGCTCTAGATCAGTGGTTCTCAACCTGGAGTCCCCAGATATTTTTGGCCTTCAACTCCCAGAAATCCTAACAGCTGGTAAACTGGCTGGGATTTCTGGGAGTTGTAGGCCAAAAACATCTGGGGACCCAAGGTTGAGAACCACTGCTCTAGATGCATCATCAATGGGGTTCAGTATGCTCTCCAGCTGCAGGAAGAATTACAGCTCCCACCATGGTGGGTCAGACCTGTCTAATCCCTCCAGTATGTTCAGTTGGTCATGGGAGTTCTGTGTGCCAAGTTAGGAACAGGTCCATCACCAGTGGGGTTTGGAAGTGCTCTTTGATTGCAGGTGAACTAACAAATGTGAAGGTCAATTCCATCCCAAACCCACCAGTATTCAAATTTTGGCATATCGGGTCCTGTATGCATGCCAAATTTGGTGCAGATACATCGTTGTTTGCATTCACAGTGCTCTCTGGATATAGGTGAACTATAATTCCTATAAATCAAAGTGAATTTCCCCCAAAGCTTTCCTGTATTTTTGTTGGCAATGGGGGTTCTGTCTGCTATGGTATGTCCAGGTGTCATGACATGATTTAAAGCTTAAAAGAACAAGAATTTGACTCCTGCCCCTGAAGCAAGGTCAGCTTTAGCAAACAAACAGAGGAGGAGAGCAGTCCTGTATGGAAGTGATAACTGGGAGAAATCGTTCACAAGAGTTGAAGAAGGCTGGGGAAGGGTTTGGAAAGGGAGAAGGGATGAGGACTATAAAAGGGACTGAAGTTACACGGGGAAAGAGAAGGGCAAAGTCCCAGCTTGAGCAATTGAACCAAAGGAATAAATCAGTTGTAGAGCATGCATTGAAATTCAAGTCGCTGGCAGGTAAAATTCCGGAATGGTCAGCTGCCACTAAAGTGGATCTCTTTAAAGAATCAGATGTTCTAGAATGGGCACTGTAACATAATGACCCAGAGGATTTAGACTCCTGGATTTTGTTAGCTGGAAAAGTTGAAGGAATAAAACAGCAAGTCAAACAACGGGCCAGGGATTTTATAGATGGTAGAAACACGGCTGCACCTAGAGCAGGTGTGGGAGGGTTCCGGCATCCTCTCATGCAGCACATTTTATTTGTCGTGTCAGGGCAACCAGTCTATTATATTACATTACTAACAGAACAAAGCAAACAAACAGAGGAAATACAGAATTTGTGAGTTTGGTAGTTGATTAAATGTCCTTTGACCAGTATCTGGCCACTTGGAGCGCTTCTGGTGCTCCTGCAAGAAACATATGCATATGGCAGGGCTCAGGTTGCATTGCAGCAGGTGGTCAGTGGTTTGCTCTTCTCCACACTCGCATGTCGAGGATTCAACTTTGTAGCCCCATTTCTGAAGGTTGGCTCTGCATCTTGTGGTGCCAGAGCGCAGTCTGTTCAGCGCCTTCCAAGTCGCCCAGTCCTCTGTGTGCCCAGGGGGGAGTCTCTCATTTGGTATCAACCATTGGTTGAGGTTCTGGGTTTGAGCCTGCCACTTTTGGACTCTCGCTTGCTGAGGTGTTCCAGCGAGTGTCTCTGTAGATCTTAGAAAACTATTTCAGGCAGCACATGAGCAGCCAGGAATGGAGAGGAAGAAATTATGGATGTTTCGTGTGTGGAATGGAAGGACACCAAGCAAGGAATTATCTGAAGAATCCAGCAAGGAGAAGTGGATCAGAGTGCTCTAACAAAGGGAAGGAGAAGGCATCATCCCGATGAGCTGGAAGGGAGAGGGTGAATGTGGTCAGAGAGGAGGGCGACTGGATGGCAGATCGAAGTCCTGGAGTGGAGTCGGCCCAGGACGATGGAGAGTTGGGACAGCTGGCGGAAAACTCCAGTGATCTGCAGTGAGGGAGCCCCAGCTGCAGATCCAGATCTCTCAGGGCACAGAGCCGTTGGTGAGTAATGACTGTGAAATGATACTATTACAGATTGTTCTAGCCAATGTAGAGAACAGGAAAACTGTGTCTCTGGAAGCCCTGGTGAATTGTGGGTGTACCAGATGTCTGATTCCCCCCAGTGGTGACAGAGAAGCTGGAGTTAAAAGTAGAAAAGTTGGACTCCCCCATTGTGTTTACATAATTAGATGGGTCCAAAGCAGGAGGTGCCCCAGTGGAGTACAAAACTTATGTGGTCATGAGAGTCGGAACCCATTAAGAAATCTTATAATTTGTGGGGATTCCAAAAATCCAGTATCCAGTGACACTGGGAATGGCGTAGCTAAGAAGTAGAAACCCTCAAGTAGACTGGGCAAGAGGGATTTCGATTTCTTCAGATGGGATATATTCTCCCTCCTATAAAGAACCCAGACTAGGGAAGAGGGATGTAGTTAGTGCAACTATTAGAGTAGGAGATATACTTGCTAACAAAAACTATTCTAGAGGCATATCATGACTTCCTTGATGTATTCAGTGATAAACCAGCAGGGACATTACCCCCTCACAGGAAGACGGATTGTGCCATAAAAATAGACCCGCAAGCCAAGTTACCTAAGCCCAAGCTGTACGCCTGAGCCTCAATATTTAATTTTGTGGAAGGGCTTCCCCGAACCTGAATGGGTGAATCATGCTGACATAAGAGCGTCTTGAGTGGTCAAGAAATTCCATCTAAAGTACCCTGACAAGCCACAGTAATGTTATATACCTAGTTACCATGCAATGTTGATGCTGTTTTCTTTTCTCTCTCTTATGGTTTTGGGCTTTCTTTTCCTTTTAAGGGGGCATCATGTCAGGACATGATTCAAAGCTTGAAAGAAAGCAAGGTCAGCACTAATAAACAAACCTGGAGGAGGAGAGCAGTCCTGTGAGGAAGTGATAATCAGGAGAAATTGTTCACAGGAGTTGAAGAAGGCTGGGGAAGGGTTTGGAGGGGGGGGGGGTGAGCACTATAAAAGAGACTGAAGCTACATGAGGAAATTAGTAGTGTTATTTTCTTTCTCGCATGTGTAGTAGTAATAAAGCTAGCTACAGTAAATCCACCTGGAGTGTGAGTACCTGTTAATCGCTAGAAAATACCAGCAGAAACTGACATCAGGGCCATCGTTGGTGGGGTCCAGAGTGCTCTTTGATTGCAGATGAACTATAAATTCCAGTACCTACAATGGCTATAAATCAAGGTGAATTTCCCCCAAATCTTTCCAGCATTTTTCTTTAGTCATGGGGGTTCTGTGTGCCAAATGTTGTCCAGGTCGATTGTCAATGGGGTCACAGTGCTCCAACTTCATGCAGGGTGAACTACAACTTCCATCATGTGGAGTCAATCCCCCAACTCCTCCAGTATGTTGAGTTGATTAGATCTGCTCTGTTTGTTGTGCAGGCAGAGTTGAAAAAAGTAGGAAAGGATTAAGGGAGAGACAGCGGGTGAGATCTTGCAAATTCCACGCCAATGGGGAGAGAAAGAAACACTGGGACGTCTGCGGTGGAGGAAAAACGTAAAATCTAGAATGAAATTGTTCCCAAATGAAAGCATTCATTGGGTGGTGTTTGGGGAGGACATTGGCAGGGTTTGGGCTACATGTTCATGATGCCAGGTACAACCTAAAATGTCACTGCAGGGAGGGTTTTGGTGGCTCCTCAGCACTGTGGGTTAAAGTTGTTTGTGGAGGTAGGAGCCTGTTTGTGGAAGTGGGCACCCCAGCCACATACACATTTTCACTTTGATTATGTATAATAAATAAATAAATAAATGCTGGGGAGGACAAAAAAGAAGAGAGCCTCTAGTCCCACTATCCCTTTCTGTCAGAACCAGTGAGACACTTTACATACAGAAGTCAGAAAAGCATTCTAAGGGTCACGTGCAAAGCAATGATCTATATCAACTGCTGATTCCTGCAGATAAAACCCTTCAATAGATTAAAGGGCAGAAACAGTACCTTAACAGCATCTTTAACTTTAGGCTTGTTATTATGGATGTAAGCTTTGCATTTTAAAGCACCTTTAAGATTTATGGAACCACCGCAGACCTGGACTGTTGCTGTAGATCTAGAGTTTGTCTTTTGTGACTGAAAGAGAGAACACAAAAGTAAGAAACAATTCCTTAGCTTTATATTTTCATATAACCAGTTCTCAATTACCCTTACCCTTTTATGAGCCGTGAGGAGAGGCAGGTTACAAATAAATTATTATTATTACTACTTCAGCTGTAATTGTGCAGGTATTGTAAAGTCTTCAAACCTTAAATATGAAAGCAGTTGCTTGATCCAAATATTTAATTTAACCCTCCATATTTTTTTTTAAAAAAGCATTGGAAATCATGGTTGAAAGAGGGGAATTTGATATCTTTGATCTTATTACAAAATATGACAGATCTGGCTATCAAAAATAATTAGACTTTGGAGCAAGAACCAAGAAAGGGGAGTATATTCACAATGCCCTCAGCTGCATTACTAGTAGAAATTAAAATGTTAATACTAACAAGCTCAAGACCATTGCAATTCAAAACAGACAGGCAAAATTGGAAGCCTGAATATTTTCAATGTCTCCAGTTAACTGTAAGTCACTGAGCATGATGAGATACTTATATTTTTTTCATCTATCTCCTGGAATACCTGAATAGTTTCCAGTGATGGAAATTGGCAATCTTATCTTACATGTTTCTTACACAACATATCATAGTACTCAGCACAGAGAAACAACTGGTCTCTAACTACTTGATGGAGTCACTGGGTGAGAGAAAACTTCCCTATGGACTTTCCAAGCTTCCATTTCTTCATCAGTATCCAATCACTTTCCCATGAAATCAACATGGAGGAAAAGGGATGGCTTTCCATCTCAGTCTTACAAGAAATATCCTCCATAGCAATTTGATACAGGTAATTGTTATCAACCACTGTGTAAGTCATATTACACAAGCCCAAAAGATACAGATTTCCAAAGGCTAATCCATGGATTCACAGTTGAAGAGATATTTGATACATGGACTTCTCACACCAAAATTTGCATCAACACACTAGGGAATTTTCTTACCAATTGTGTTACAACCCTAACATCAAGGATCTGAATAGCTGATGGCACATTTCCTCTTCCTGCTTTTTTCTGTAGGAATGATGGAAACACAGAGAAAGATTTCTATTTTAAAACAGAATCTCCTTTCAGACATTTGTGTTGTTGTGGATTCTCAAGAGAAGGACCAAGTCTTTCAAATAAACAAACATTTTATGTGCCCTCCCCCCAGTCATCTATAGTTCTGTGTTTGCATAAAAGGGTCAGCACAACGAACATTGGTATGCCTTTGATCAATATACGTTTCTACAATGTATTTTTATTCCACAAGTTTTAGTGGCACAAGCAAAATGTATACAATAAACACATAAATAATTGCATATGAGTTAGCTTATTAAGCTTGTATGCCAAAGCCATGACTACCACAAACAGATGCAGGATGCCTGCACTCAAAAATTATGGAGGGTGGAGAGAGGATTCATTTTGTTTTTAAAGACACAGAATTAAATGGCATGGCTGCTAAGAAGGCAAACTTGAGCTTGGTTTCTATTTGGAAGCAAACTGAACTGGAATCCAAATCAGTCAATATTGAAAACATCATGATTTTGCATCATGACATGACTATACAAATATGTGTTTCACCCTCCTCCAAGTATCCTAAAATGTATATAGGGTTTGTGAAGATCTTTAAAAATTAGGCTGTTAAACTAGGATAGAACAGACATGTAATAAAAAAAGGGAGCCAAAGGGAATACCAATAATCTGTAAGAGCCGCCGCAAACTAGCCTCCTGCAGGAGCAAACTGTGCGAGCACGTCCCTGACGTCATGAGCCCGCGCCTCTCTCTCCGCCCCTTTCTCCACCTCTTTCTCCGTGCCAGAGTGGTTTTTCCTTTGCTAGGGCAGCATTGCCAGCGTACTCTCTCAGTTTGCTCGTACTCTGAGAGAGTACGCATTGCCAGCGTACTCTCTCAGTCAGGGACGTGCTCACACAGTTTGCTCCCAAAGGAGGCTGGTTTGCAACGGGTCTAACAACTTGCCAGGCCATGAAAATGTGTGTGCTTTTAATTCTTTTCCAGACTTCCCAGTTACATAATTCCACATCAAGCATGCTATCAAACTCTCCCATTCACTTGATAACACATTATAGGCTATGAACTGCTACACTGAGGTTGTAACTATTTCCAAACTTCCTTTAATCTCAGGACTAAAGACTGGATGGCCATCTTTCCTGCAACAGCATTTTCTCTGAAAGATGTACTTTGTCAGCGATCCTCATCGCTTCAACTTAAAAGCAACACTAGAAGTTGACCAGGCTTATACCATACTTTAGCACTGTTATGTTGTTTAGCACTTACTTGCCCTTCCAGCAAATCAGCATCTTCTTCTTTGACTTGACTGTTGATCAAAAAGACAGCTTCCTCTATCTGCTTAGCCCATCGTGCTAATCCATTCTTTGAAAGCAGAATCAAGAAAAAAGGATGGATGTTGGAAAAAAATAATTTAACTCACCAATCAAGATTACTCCTATAAGTCCAAGAGTATTCCCTCCAATCCAAGCTATACCATGAAACACATCCTTATTTAAGAAAACTCATAAAAACTCAGAGGACTCTTCATTTACCAGATACTTCTAAACATAACAATTTACATCTGCATTCTGCCATTTCTCCAAAGACCTCAGTACTGCTTAAACAAGGATATTTAATATAACACATACTTTTTATATTGGCTACAAAACAAAAGGCACAGGATCTCACATATTAAGCCATTTGCAAAGGTGTCTTACGGACATCACATGTCTTACATAAACTTTAAAGATAAGGCAATTCTCCCAATGATCATGTTCATTTATTCTGGTTTGACAAAATTACAGAGAAATCTGATTCATCTTTCACAAAGAAACATTCTGATGAATACTGTTCAAAAGCTCCTGTTGGAGTCCGAGGGCTTCATAACAAGGAGCATGCCAGTAATGAAAAAAGTGTAGCCTCATAGCATGGTTTGTTGTTGTCAAATAAGATCTGAGAATCACAAGCCAACTTCAAACCCTGGCTTCACACATTGCCTCATTAACAAATGGTAACTCTTGGTTCTGATAGAAATGTAAGTACTTTGTGGTAACTGATGCCACCCCTTTGGGAAGAGGCGACTAGAGGAAATGCACATTAATAAAGTAGGTTTATCTGAAATTCTAGGGTTATTGTTTTCTGTGAACATGGTCACTGCTTCATGTTCCTACTATACATGATATGTTTTGTATTAATGGCTATGTAGAGTACTTGTTCTATCTTCATCATCATTATATTACAATTTTGTTGTTCATTTGGTTTCTATTTCATAAGAGCACATAAAAGGATCACTATTAAAACCAGAAATTATGAATACAAACTTTGTAAAGCTGCACAAAAAAGACAAATGAAAGACTTTATTATTCCCTTAAGGTGTATATTACAAAAAACACCCATATATAAAAAAGAGGGCAGATGGAGGAAAAGTTTGAAATCAGGGAAAATGGCTTAAAAGAGAAAACTTGGAAAGTGTCCTGACTCAGGAAATAGCAAAACAGAAGCAGAGAAAAAAAAAAAAGGAGCAAGCCATCCGATATACATCATATTATTTTAGGTATAACTATTATGTTGACAAAACCAATTGATAAATAGGAATTGCAATGTTACCCTTGTATTTTTTTCTAGGTCGTGACTGGATGATGTAGTTGGCAATGGGATGTGTATATTAACATTAATAGTGCATTCTAGAGATAGCCAGGAAGTTGAGAGGCCATTCTGGTATTTCCAATCTGCTGGTTTGGCTGTACTCTAAATGAGGGATATGGGATAGGAAATCATTAAGAGACAAAAACAAACAAACAAATAATTAAGCTAACACAAAAATAATTTCTTCAGCTTCTAATCTAACATAAATGCTCATTCTGTAGACATTTATTCCAAAATATGACTGAATTCAGTGGAACCTTCTTGGAAATCCACAAGATTATAGTTAATGAAGCATTATTATTAGGGCTGGGCGGTTTCGTTTCGTTAATTCGTAATTCGTTAAAAATTCGTTATTTTTTTTGTTAACGAAGCGATAACGAACTATTCTGGAGCAGCTTAAAAACGAAACGAATTTTTCAATTCGTTTCGTAAATGCTTCGTATTTCGTTATGTGTTCGTTTCGTTATTGCTTTGAGGTCATTTCGTTATTATTTCCGCATGTCTGGGGCAAGTTTTATAGTTGTTTTTTGTTTAATTACTGAAAAAAAATTATAATATCACACCAACAGTCAACACCAGAGGGAGAGGGAAGCTTCAGAAGTTCCCCCTGTCCCATTTGGAGGTTTTTTAGCGTATTGCGCGGTCGCGTCCGCCATTAACGAATCGATTCGTTATTGTTTCGTTATTGTTTTGTAATTTTTTACCATTTACAAAATTTCGTAAATATTGAACTTTTTTTTAAAAAAAAAATCGGAATTCTTTTAAATATCGAAACGCAAAAAACCCCAAAAATGAATCGATTTTAGAAACAAATTTTTCCGTTGTTACCCAGGCCTAATTATTATTTCTCCAACTGGGCCTTTGGAATTCAAAAAGGTCCAGTCTACCAGCAACCTAACTGACAAAATCTCTATTGAAAAGCCTTGAGCTCAAGAACAGTTTAACTTCCAGTCATTTGAAGCGAGGTTTCAACAGATATCACTCTTACATGAGACTTAACAAGTGTCCTATCCTGCTCACCATCAGTACAACTTATTTATTATTTACTTATTGCATTTCTATATGGCTTTTCTCACCCCTGGGGGGGGACTCAAAGCAGTGTAAAGGTAAAAGTAAAGGTTTTCCCCTGACATTAAGTCCAGTCATGTCTGACTCTGGGATGTGGTGTTCATCTCCATTTCTAAGCTGAAGAGCCAGCGTTGTCCGTAGACAGCTCCAAGATCATGTGGCCAGCATGACTGCATGGAGCGCCATTACCTTCCCACTGGAGCGGTACCTATTGATCTACTCACATTTGCATGTTTTTGAACTGCTAGGTTGGCAGAAGCTGGGGCTGACAGCGGAAGCGTACGCTGCTCCCCGGATTCGAACCTGCGACCTTTCGGTCAACAAGTTTAGCAGCTCAGTGGTTTAACCCACTGCGCCACCAGGGGCTCCCAAAGCAGTGTACAACATAATAAATGGTAAAAAATTCAATGCCAAATATACATATAAAAGTAATACATAATGTATCTAAATCAGTAACATATAACTATGAATTTAAACCATTAAAAACTATACAAAAAACATCAACCATGAACATAAAACGTATTAGACATTGCACCAGTCCCATGATTATCATTTAGGTGCTTTAGTAGTGCTATCACTCACTGAAAGCCTGCTTGCATAGCCAGGTTCTGAGTTGTTTTCTGAACACCTCTCACTGTGGAGGGACTTCCACGGCCAAGGGGCCACCACTGAGAAGGCCCTGTCTCTCGTCCCCACCAGTCGCACCTGCGAAGGTGGTGGGATGGAGAGCAGGACGTCCCTGGCCAATCTTAATGCTCGAAGTGGTTCATAACTTACCTTTGGATCTTGTACATCATAAGTGCGACAAGTGAATCGTTCCTAATTAAGGAAAGAGTCTGCTTGAAGACAAGAAATATTTATTAACATTAGTCAGTAAAATCAGTAAAAATGGTGGCCCATCCTCAAATAGAAAGTATATGTGGTTACAGCAAATTCAGTGAACACACTCACACATCACTCATTCATCTATCTTATCCCTGATAGCAGGAAATACACATTTTGAAAATTCACATGAGAAATCTTGGTGTTGCTATTCAATTGTTAACAGTGAACTATCAATTGCTGAATAAGAATACTGCTGCATTTCTGTCCTGATTGTGGATGCTCCACAACTAACTGCTTGGCCACAACGATATAACCATAGGTCTTTTGTAATAATAATAATATAATAATAATAATATTTTATTTATACCCGCTACCACCTCCCCAAGGGACTCGGTGCGGCTTACATGAGGCCGAGCCCAAATACAACAATACAAGCAATAACAATAACAATACAAGCAATTTAAAATAACAAAACAATAAACCAATAACACATACAATATCAATAGGACAACACACTTTAAAAACTATGGGTAGGCCAAATGTAATTAAAATTAAAAGATTAGAAACAATGCTGGACATGGACGAAAAAGTGATAGGGCAGTTTGTGGGAATATATGAGCAGACCTAAATATATAAAGTGCTTTAGAAGACAAAGTGCTATGGGATCATTCCCTGAGAAGGCACACTGGAACAACCACGTCACAAGTTTTAATTGTGCAAAGGTTCTCCTGACCACCGCCAACACCTGAGCTTCAAGTGTCAGCGCTGAGTCCAGGAGGACGCCCAGACTGCGGACTGGTGTCCTCAGAGGGAGTGTAATCCCATCGAGCACAGGTTGCCTCCCTATACCCTGATTAGCCTTGCAACCGATCAGAAGGACTTCTGTCTTTTCTGGATTAAGCCTCAGATTGTAATCCTTCATCCAGTCATCACAGCTGTCAGGCACTGGTTTAGGATCTGGGGAGCTTCCCTAGAATTCTGTGGAAAAGATTAGTAGAGTTGTGTGTCATCTACATAGAGATGATACCCAAATCCAAAACTCTGGATGATCTCATCCAGCAGTTTCATGTAGATGTTGAAGAGCATGGGGGAAAGTATGGAATCTTGTAGAACCCCCACAGGCCGAGAGCCAGGGGTCTGAACAGACATTCCCCAGCATCACCATCTGGATATGATCCTACAGTAAGGATTGGAGTCACTGCAACGCAGTGCCCCCAAGACCAATTCCGGAGAGACGCACCCACAAGGATACCACAGTCGATGGTATTGAAAGTCACTGAGATGTCCAAAAGGACCAACAGGAACACACTCCCCCTATGCAGTTCTCTGTGGAGATCATCCATCAGGGCAACCAAAGCTGTTTCCATTCAGTGACCAGGCCTAAAACCAGATTGTGAGGGATCAAGATGAGCAGTGACTTTCAACAATCTCTGGAGCTGGGAAGCAATCACCTGCTCCAGAACCTTGCCCAGAAAAAGGAGGTTTGAAATAGGCCAGTAGTTATTTAGTATAGTTGGATCCAGGAACGATTTCTATAGAATAGGTTTTACAATTGCTTTTTAGAAATTAGATAGTAAATGTTCCTGGTCCAGCGAGGCATTAATGATCCTCAAGAGCCACTTGGCCAAACCCCCACTGAAAAAAAATCAGAGGGGGAAGAGTCCTAAAGGAGTCATCCAAAACCAGTACAAAGGAATTATTGGGGCTAACTGATCAGTTTTGTGATTCTGGGGAAGTAGCTGGTATGGCTATGTTTCCACAATTTGTCATAATCCTTGGGGGGGGGGGGAGGTGGTGGTGGTGGTTGGTGATTGATTTAAAACTGATTCCCTAGACAAGGTTTGCATGGGGTTATTGATGGACTTTTTCTTTGAGAGTCTACATGAAAGTTTTGCAATGAAATGTGAATAGTAAAATTTCATATGGATCTACTTAAAAGTTAATCTAGATTCAGCAGGTTTACACACAGCTGAAATCTAAGACAAAGTAGCTAGTCCCAACTAGAGAACATTGGTTCGACTATTTGGTAGATGGTAAATTAATATCTTATGTAAATCCCATTAATCCAATGGGAAGTTGCTGGTAATTATGAGAGAAATAAGCTGAACAATATGAAAACCACCTACTGTATGGCTATAAGCCTCCTCCCAGTGGACTTAAATCAAGGGAAAGTTTCATAGGAACCACCACTCCTCTAAATGTTCCCCCAGCAAGAGCAAGAATATTCTTGTGGGCAGAAAAATCAGGCAATTCCAACTGGATGGCCCCCTACAAGGGTTATTTTCTCCAGGGGCAAACCAAGAATGGGCCACTTGGAAGTTCCTGAACAAACTAAGAAGTGGAGTGGGCAGATCAAAAGACAACCTGGCTAAATGGTTGTCTAGCTAGAACAGTGGTTCCCAACCTTTTTTTGTCCAGGGACGACTTGACCAGGGACCACTCTCCAACATTAGTACCAAAAGGGTTACAAATCAATTTTTGGTCAACTTTAGATTCGGTTTGGTTATTGTGGTACTGATTCAGAAAATTGCATTGGATAGAACACATCAGCTCTAGTTTCTGATGCAGAACATATGCCATCCAGCAGTCGCCATATGCTCCCCCACAGAAAACCATATTTATTAATTTAGAACTGATGTGTTCTATCCAATGCACTTTTCTGAACAGGTCAAAAAACGAAGACATAAACAATTGTTGGTTTGGACTGTGTTATTATTGTGGATTTTGTTAACATTTGTGTAAAAAAAAAAAGAAGTGGAGGGGATTGAGGGTGAAAAAAAATACAAAAACTGGAGCGCAAGATCTAAGAAACTGTCCCTAATAGTTATAATAATAATATCAACAACAACAACAACAACAACTTTGGGGGAATAAACAGGGTCTTACAAAGGGCTGCTTTTCCATTACATCTCTTGTGTTTGGCAATGAGAGCTATTTTTATTATTATTGTTGTTGTTGTTGTTGTTGTTATTATTATTTGCTTTGGGGGACTAAATAGGGTCTTACAAAGGGCTGCTTTCCCATTATGACTGATGTGCAGCAATGGGAGCTAATATCTACTACTACTACTACTAAGGGGGACTCTCTCTCTCTCGCTTCCTCGCTCATCAATAGGAGCATAGTGTCTAGATCTAAGGAAGTAATGCTACCCCTCTATTCTGCTTTGGTTAGACCACATCTGGAATATTGTGTCCAATTCTGGGCACCACAATTCAAGAGAGATATTGACAAGCTGGAATGTGTCCAGAGGAGGGCGACTAAAATGATCAAGGGTCTGGAGAACAAGCCCTATGAGGAGCGGCTTAGGGAACTGGGCATGTTTAGCCTGAAGAAGAGAAGGCTGAGAGGAGATATGATAGCCATGTATAAATATGTGAGAGGAAGCCACAGGGAGGAGGGAGCAAGCTTGTTTTCTGCTTCCTTGGAGACTAGGACGCGGAACAATGGCTTCAAACTACAAGAGAGGAGATTCCATCTGAACATTAGGAAGAACTTCCTGACTGTGAGAGCCGTTCAGCAGTGGAACTCTCTGCCCCGGAGTGTGGTGGAGGCTCCTTCTTTGGAAGCTTTTAAGCAAAGGCTGGATGGCCATTTGTCAGGGGTGATTTGAATGCAATATTCCTGCTTCTTGGCAGGGGGTTGGACTGGATGGCCCATGAGGTCTCTTCCAACTCTTTGATTCTATGATTCTATGATTCATGCTGCCAGGTGAGTCTTTGCCCTGGCCTGGGAAGCCTCCCAAGACCGGGAAAGCGCTGGCAGGCGCAACGGCCTTCCTTCTCTCCCTCTTGTGGCCTTATTTTAGGTTTTGCAGCCTACCTGTGGGCCAGGGTTGGGAACCACTGACCTAGAAGACCCCTCCACCTTGTGTGACTGTGGAGCATAACAAACAACTCAGCATCTGTACGCTTGCCCACAATGCCCTGCCTCATGCACAGAGGAAGAACTGTTTAAAGCTACAGACAATGCTGTCACTGTTGCCCATTTTTGGTCTAAAATTATTTAGATGCTTGTGCTCCCTGTATTTTATCTGTTTTATACTTATTTCTTTATGCAATGCTTTTGACACAGAATAAAAATAAAATGGGTCTCCTCTAGTTAAAACCACTCATTATATTTAAGCCTGGAAAGTTCAATTAAAACAAATCAGATCAAATTTACTTCCTACATATGAAACTGTAGTTTTGCTGTTAAAAGGATACTTCTTTGTAGCAGTACAAAGATGAAGAGCCACCCTATCTGACACATCATCTTCTGATAAATTCCACAATCGCTTTCTGGCTATAGCCTTTTCTACCGAGAAAACAAGCTAGGAAAGGAAGAAAGAAACAAAGTTAGGATTCATTCCTAGATGTCAAAAAAAAAAAAAAAAAAAGGAAAAAAAGAAAATAAAGAAAAGGAAAGAAAACAATGCCTCTAGTTGCAGCTGCTAAGACCAAGAAGCCCAATTGTGTTTCTGAGGCTCTTCTTTACTCAAGGAAATCGTCTTCACCTCAAGTGTTATTTTTCAGTTTAGCACCTCTTTTACAACTTTCAGAGTAGCATCAACATGTACAACAAGAATATCTATGACCTTCCTGTATTTCAGGAACAGTCTGGGAGACTGGGGTCAGATGTTCTTTGCACATAAAAAGCAAGAGTCCTACTAGACTGCGTCCTACTAGACAGAGTCCTACTAGACAGAGTCCTACTAGACTGTGGAGTGGTGCGAGACCTGTTGGGCACAGTGCCACATGGTTTCCTTCAAGCCAAACTTGTGCGGCCTGATGCATCTCATGGGTATGCTTGTCAGTGTCAGGGTTAAAGAGACCATCCTCATGCCTAGGAAAATCCTCCTGATTTTTCTCCTGATAGCTGTGGCAAAGGCACCCTCTCTACAGAATCCACCATGTGTTTTGCCAGATCTTTTTACAGGCTGGCCAAAACCACTGCTTCCTGATGAAAAGCCTTGGCCATTTGTGGGAAGGACGATCAAGGTAAGGAGCCATCTTGTTCCACAGGAACAGCTGGTGTGCGCCCATGTAAGCTCTGTAGTGAGCCAGGCGGGTAAAGAATCCTGCAGATAAATGCATATTTTCCCTCATTGCATAAATCTTCCTGTCCTCTTTATCTGGGGTGGGGTGGAATGAGCCTTCAAAAAGCATCGTGGTTGTGTCACATCCATTACTACCAAATGCAGCTTGGAATTCTTTGTTAACCAATCCGCTAAGGATGTGTCCACCCGATAGAGGTGATCAAGGTGCCGAGAGACCGCAGGAATGGCAGCAGGCGCAGAGTCGGGGGACCTTGCCAGTTGAAGGTAAGGTAATGCTGGAAGAACTGTCAGCGTTGGGGTGTGCTGTTGTTCTGCCGAGAACAGTAGATCATCAACTGGTGTGGGCACCTTACTTAGCCATCAGCAAATTTAGAGCGCAAGCCGAAAAATTATTGGGTTCATCAACCAGGAATGATGGAAATCTTAGGGCCTGATCCTGGATGTGAAGTAGGACGTAGTAGGAGAGAAAAGAGTTGTTTGCTGTCCATAGTCTAATAAGATTAAGTAAAGCAAACAGTAAAGTGAGCATGAGATTCCTTAAACTGCTGCTATAGAGAATGTAAGGAACTGAGGATACAACCCCTCCCACTGGCTATTTACCACCTGAGTGTGGGTGGAGCTGCAGACCTAAAACTTCAGGGGCTTTCCAGAAGATTCTGAGCTTACCGCGCAGGTGCATAAACTACCACGGGTGTGACTTTCACAGAGACCACAATGAAGAAATAAAGACAAATAAATGAATATGCCAGAATTTAACACATTCTGGAGAGATATCTCCCTCCCCATCCTATTTCTCCCTTCTTGCCCCCACCCTAGAAAATGAACTGGATTTAGTGAGGCCTCAATAAAGAGACTGTTCAGCAGCTGCACTCTTGTGTTCAGAATTTCCCATCCTAGAGAAGCCTAGAACTTCTTCAGTAAAAAACATTTTCACAATAGGCAGCTACCTTCTGAGTATTTTTGCTGTGCTGCTTTCATGTTCTTTTAGTTGTCTTAATTGGACACATTTCTTTTTAATGTTCAATTTCATTAGATTGCCTTTAGTTGTTCTCTTATTTTATGTATATAAAATGTATATTTTAATATGTACTTGATTGTTTTGGCTATATGAATAATTCCCTTTTTATAATCTACCTTTAGCAGTTACACAAGAAGAAGTATTCTTTGTCAACAGTGCGTCTATGCTTGCAGGCTTTATTTCTTAAAGTGCAGCTACATAGTAGAATTGACCTCTCTTTAACTGCCATGGCCTCAATGCTATAGAATCCTATCCCCCCTCCTTAGATGGATTGTCATTTTGTCATGATGAGGGGGCTTGCATGTTCCAATGAACCTGCGGGCGCAAGCACTGGAGTCATGCACTCCCAGGAGGGGTCGCAGGGGAGGTCCCAGACCAAGAACAATCCAAAGACCTCAATGGCAGAGCAGACGGAGGATAACATGGTACATGTTACAACATCAGTGAAGGCGGAAGAAGGCTGCAACAGATTGAGAAGCCACTGTCGTCATGCTAACCATGCCACTGGATGGAACCTCACTCTGTGAAGACTGTGTGTTGATCGGCTGTGCACTGACCTCCACACATGAAAAAAAAACTCACATCTGGAAACAGATGTCCTCACTGTGGGAGAAGATGAGGATCAAGAATAGAGTTCCACAGCCACCTATGGACCTACCGCTATGACACCACATCTGGAAGACAATTATCCTTGAGCTACGAGGGATCGCCTAAGTAAGTAAATAGTAAGTAAGGAATCCTGGGATGTGTCGTTTGGTGATGCGTAAGGACTACTTGGCAGAGAAGGTTAAAGACCTTGTTGAACTACAACTCCAGTGATTCCACAGCATTGACTTATGGTAGTTAAAGTCATGTCAAATCGCATTAATTCTACTATATAGATACATTCTAAGAAATAAAATAAAGGCTGCAAGTAGAAACTGACATTCAATCAGTTTTCTCTAAGTAAGGGGTGAGCAGTTCTCTGATGCAAACCTAACAAGAGATTTTCCATTTAAAACAATTCCTTGTTCCTGGAGACCCTCAAGATCAATCCTTTGGGCACAGAACAGAGTGCAGAATGCTTCTAATCTCTCAAAATGTAGAACACACAATTCTGAAAGTGGCTACTTGGGTCTGGTATTTTTCACCCCGGTGAGTTTTGGATATCCCTAGAACTTTAGAGGTTGCCCATCCTGACACAAAGGAAATACTTGAAATGCCATCTTTATTGTTTACCTTGCGTAGAGTAGTTTGAATCTCTTTTGCCAGTTCTGGAACAGCAACAGTAAAAACACCAAGAACTAGGAGTCCTCCAGGAAGCATTCTGGAGACCTACAAAGTCAGGCCAACACCAATAATGTCACTGATATTTCTACAAGGAATGGTCGAAGTTTCATATGTGATATTTTACAGAGTCAGAAGTCAGCATGCCTTATTCTACCTGTGCATTGCAAACTAATGAATTGCTGATCAATGTGGCTTTGAGCCAATCATTAACTCTTTTCTTACCTTTTTAGAAAAAGTGAAGTAAAATGGTGTATGTGTATCGCCCAGGATCGCCCTAAAAGCCATCCTATCCTAAACAGCGATCTTACAAATAAAACCATGCCCTTAATAGTACAGGATCTTTTTTAAAATGATGAACATGCTACTTATTCAATACATTTGTTATGATTAGAATGTAGCCACTACTTGGAGGGTTGAACAATTTAAACAGATGGGAAGAATTTGGGGGGAGGGGGGGGGCGGACAGCAGTAAGGATGTGGCAAGGGAATTTCCCTTAGTATACAGGCAACATTAACAGGCATCATATCCCCGGACTGGTGAATGTTTGTTGTCATCTACATAGTTATAACATCTATAAAGGTCCTCACACTTTTTACAAACAGAACTAATATAAGAACAGAATGTTGGTTACCTGATTGGCATGAGCTGTCATCCATTCCTCATCAATATTAGTCAAGCTTGAATGGTAACCTGGATTGCTTCTGCTTTCTTCCTCCTTTGGGGGTGTTCGAACAGCTAGCAAGACATAGTCTCTTTGCTGGGAGCACTGGGGAAAGAAAGAAGTAGCTCAAAGCAATCCAAGTTCAACTTACAGCATTTAAAAAAAAGCATTCATTTACCACAATATTTATTTATATAATGTATTTATACCCCACCTTTCTCAAGGAAGTAAACAACCACAGAATCTGGTCACAGTTTAAAGCAAAACAAATACAAAAACTAAAAAAAACCCAATTAAATAGTACTGTGTGGATTAGGTTCAAATCAAATCAAATCATTTATTTCATCATTGATTTAGGTTAAATTACAATTAATTAAAATATAATACATATAATTCAAATTACATTTAAATCTCCCAGCAGTGTACAATACATAAACTGAGATTAAAACAGATCCCCTCACTCAGTCCTTATTCAAAATATCATTTTTTCCTTTTGTCCTTTGAAACAGGAGGTTTTTAAAGAATAGGCTGAAAGTGCACTGTTTTAATCTAAACATATTTGATGGCTTTTTGTCTTTTAGTTGCATTGTATCTCTTTCAGTGTAGGTTAAAACTATTTTAATGTTGTAAATTACATTTTATTGTTCACTTTTTATGTATTATGGATGAGCATGCTACTTATTCAATACATTTGTTATGATTAGAATGTAGCCATTACTTGGAGGGTTGAATATTTAAACAGATGGGAAGAACTGAAAAAACAGCAATAAGGACGTGGCACTTAGTGTACAGGTATTAATGCTTTGAGACCTAATTCCAAAATAAAGACAGTGATATAAATAACTACAAATATAAACTATAATGTTAAAGCTTACTGAGTGTGATGCAAGTTTATTGTTCTTTTCAAACATTTTCCTTTTCATCATGGTGATTTTGTAATAGAATGCTACAAAACTCTGATGTTCTGAATAACTGAAAAAGTGGGTTTGATTGGAACTACTAATAATCTTTAAAAAAACCCACCCAAAATTCATATGTAATTTCAAAATAAAACAGTAGTGCAGCAGATGGAAAATACAGCAGAGTTTTAAGGTATGAACTCTCAATTGATTTATAAAATTTTATATAATAATTTTGAGTGTTGTTTTAGGAAGAAGTTCTAAATACTGTCACTACTGAACACACTGCAACTTGTATCTGAATAAACACGGACAGGATTCACTGTTAAAAAGCAAATGGAAAACAGGCAGTCCCCAAGTTTTGTTTTGTTTTTTTTTTGTCGTGTAAGGAGCGACTCGAGAAACTGCAAGTCGCTTCTGGTGTGAGAGAATTGGCCATCTGCAAGGACGTTGCCCAGGGGACGCCTGGATGATTTGATGTTTTTGTCATCCTTGTGGGAGGCTTCTCTCATGTCCCCGCATGTGGAGCTGGAGCTGATAGAGGGAGCTCATCCGCCTCTCCCCGGATTCGAACCTGTAACCTGTCGGTCTCCAGTCCTGCCGGAACAGGGGTTTAACCCACTGCGCCACCCCAAGTTACAAACATCCAACTTATAAATGACTCACAGTTAAGCATGGGACTGAGACAGCAGTAAGTAAAAGAAATCTACCACTCGGAAGGGAAATTCACTCCTGAAAGAGTTATCATGGGGAAAAGGTGTCTCAACTGAAGACTTATCACCAATTCTTGTATCCGTGTCAAGCTATTTTTTTTCCAAATCCAGTTCTCACAGGGACAGAAAGGGATGTGAAAACATTTTTACCCCGCCCTTCTCAACCCCTGGGGGGACTCAGGGCGGCTTACAATTGGCAACAATTCAATGCCACATCATAAAATACAGAATAACAAATATAACAATTAAACATGAACATTACTAAATAAGATTAAAACAGTATACTTATACTCTGATTAGCTATATTCTGTATGGTGGCTGTTTAGCTAGCCATCTGATTAACTTATCCAAATCCTCTTCCATGCCATAGTCAAGCATTATCAATTGTCCTTTAACCTGATTGCCCGAAACTAGCTACTAGAAACTAGAAAAGTTGCATTATGGGAACAATTTTTGTGGACCTTACTGCAGTCTATGGCACAGTGCAACATAGGTAAAGTCTACCATACTACCCAAGATTACGATTTTACAAAAAACATCCAGACCCCTCTAGAAAACCAGAGTTTCTACCCTGTTTCCCTGAAAATAAGACATCCCCTGGAAATAAGACCCAGGAGAGGCTGTGAATTGCTAAACATAAGGCCTCCCCCAAAAGTAAGACCTAGCAAAGTTTTTGTTTGGAAGCATGCCTGCTGAACGGAACACCAGAGTACGCAGCTGTGATTCTTTTTAGCCCTACCTTCACTGTCCATTGCAGAGCAGCTGCATGCAGGACATGAAGACCGTCGGGATAGGTAAATGTACCAAAGATTGTTGTACATGGCAGTAACAAGAAATTCTTGATAGGATGCAGAGTTTGTCTGGTTACGCTGGTTTGTGATGACAACTACTGTATAGTATAAAATAACTGTTCATCTTTTGTTCAACAATACATGTGAATTCTTCTTAATGGAAAAATAAGATATCCCCTGAAAATAAGGCCTAGCACATCTTTGGGAGCAAAAATTAATATAAGACACTATCTTATTTTTGGGGATGCAGGGTATGTGGAGTTACAGGGCAGGAAATATATATGGAGGAGGCAAAAGAATGGTTTATCCCAAGGCAGCGTTTACTAACAATCAGCCACAGCCACCACTCACAAAGAGCTTTCTATATGCTGATAACCTTGGCTAATAACACAAGCAAAAAGACTTTGAAACAATCGAAAAACAACTTACAAATGCCTTGAAGGATCTCTCCAGCTACTACAAAGATAACCACTTGAAGCCTAACCTGCCAAGACACAAGTGTGTGCTTTCCATCTACATAATCACATGTGTATATTGTAAACCGATCCGAGCCTTTGTGGAGTGGTGGTATATAAAATTGATTAATAAATAAATAAAATAAAAAATAATTGTGAAGCCAACAGGAAATTGAAGGTTATCTGGGAAGGCCAAGAGCTTGAACACTGTTTCCACCCTAAATATCTAAGCATCATCTTAGATCGAACGCTAACATTTAGGAAATACTGTGCAAACAAGTACAAAATAGCTACACACAGTAACATTCTGCGGAAACTTACTAATTGTGCATGGGACACAGACCCAAAATTAATAAGATCATTAGCCCTGGCACTATTTTACTCAAATGCTGAGTATGCCTGCCCCAATTGGCATAAATCTGCTCATATGAGGCAGGTGAATAAATGAGAAATGTAGAACAATCATAAAGTCTTAAACCTACACCTGTTAATAGACTCTATAAGTTAGCTGGCATCCCCCCCCCCCTCCTATGTGCAATGGGAAGTTGCTGCCAGTTAAAAGAGAAATAAGGTTCAACACTGTGAAAGCCACCCACTATATGGCTACCAGCCTCCTCCCAGTAGACTTAAATCAAGGAAAAGTTTCATGAGAACCACCACTCCTCTAAATGTTCCTCCAGTAAAAGCAAATAATATCCCTGTGGGCAGCAAAATCAAGCAATTCCAACTGGATGGCCCCCCATGAGGGTCTTCTTCCAGGGGCAAACTTGGAAGTCCCTGAACAGACTCAGAAGTGGAGTGGGCAGATCAAAAACAACCTGGAAAAATGGCACTCCTACAAGAATCCTCCATCTTGTGCAACTGTGGAGCAGAACAAGCAACTTAGCATCTCTATGCTTGCCCTCAATGCCCTGCCTCGTGCACAGAGGAAGAACTGTTTAAAGCTACGGACAGCATTGTTACCCGTTTTTGGTCTAAAACTATCTAACAGCTTGTGATCACTTTATTTTATCCGTTTGAGACAAACTATTTTATGCAGTGCTCTTGACACGAAATACTAAAAGCTAGAAACTTCAAGATGTAATAAAAGTTGCATGATAATTTCTACTTAGGAAAGAAACACTCAAAACCAAGAGGGATGTTTTAGTATACCAAACATCACATGACACTCACCTGCCCCACTAAGAGACCAATGGCAAAAGGTTTTGAAGTGGTGATGAGATCCAAGAGATACTGCCCCACAGCTTCTTCAACAAAGCAGCTTCTTCCCATGATTGTTAGTATCTAAGAGCCCAGCAAAAACCATTAAAAACAAGGAGAGAGAAAATGAAAAGTGCTTGGAATTAAAAGAGAAAGTATCCTAATAATGGTTTAGGGGGCTTTGAGTAGTTTTAGGCTGAATTGTTTCTAACAGGTGTTTACTTATTTTTTAATTGTATTTTAATTGTTTTAAGGATTGTAAGCAATTTAACTTTATTTTAAACCTGACTTTTGTGGGGTTTTTTTGATAGTATTGTTTTTTGTGAGCTGCAGGGTAGAAATACACAGTATAATACAGGGTGAGGCAGGATAACCTCCTTTTTAAAAAACTTAATAAAACTCATTGTATGAATCAGATTTTTTTTATAATGTAGGCGCATACCTAAAATTTTGTTTTACGTAGTTTTGAAGATTAAATTAAAGTATAATACAGGGTGAGGCAGTATAACCTCCTTTTTAAAAAACTTAATAAAACCCATTGTATGAATCAGATTTTTTTATAATGTAGGCGCATACCTAAAATTTTGTTTTACGTAGTTTTGAAGATTAAATTAGGTAGGTGACGTTCCCCATTCTCCATACACTGAGTAAATCAATTTCTGGCATTTGTCATGACTCTTGCCAGCATAGCAGGTGTTATATTGGCCAGTTCTTCCTGAATGTTGGTCTTTAAATCTTGGACGGCTCACATAAACACAGGATTTCAAAAAACCCCATAGAAAAAAAATCACAAGGGGCCAAATCTGGAGAGCGGGCCAGCCACTCCAAATCCGCTCGAAAAGTAGGCCTCAACAGCAAAAGCACGCTCCTCACTGTTCCAACGCATGATGGCGACTGAACTGTGTCAGGACAAAACTTTATACTCCCACCTCTTGAACGAGACCACTAACGCTCTGTTACGTCTTCAACCAACTGAATGGCACGCTTTTTAAAAAAGGAAGTTATGCTGACTCACCCTGTATAACCATGATGATGACGGAACTGTCTTCCTTATTAAAAATGCTTGGAACCAGAGATGTTTTGGACTTCAGATTTGGGAATATTTGCATAATGAGATATCTGAGAGATGGCACCCAGCATGGAATTTTATTAGGCTTTCTTATAAATCTTGCAGACATAGCCTGAAAGTTGTTTTATACACAAGATTTTAAATAATATTGGTCATGAAACGCTTTACATACAGTGGCCTACTGGAAAACAAAGTGACACTGTCTCAAGCAACTTGGGTGGACAATTTTAGATTTGGGAGTATTTCAGGATTCCAGAATCCTGAAAAATTCCAAAAAATCTCCAAAACCTATAATTGTCTCTGCAGTATTTATATGAAAGGGATTCTCCTTCTTCACTGACATATAATATCCAGAGTATGCGCTTTGATCTGGATTATAAGGCAATGTGGATTTATATGTTGTTGCTCATTCGTTCAGTCGTTTCCGACTCTTTGTGACCTCATGGACCAGCCCACGCCAGAGCTGCCTCTCGGCCGTCACCACCCCCAGCTCCTTCAAGGATTATTAAATTATTAAATTAAATTATTAAATTACATTATTAAATTATTCACAATTAAAACTTGTGCGCCAGCTGCGCCCGTACCTTGGGAAGTCTGACTTGGCCACAGTAGTCCACGCTCTGGTTACATCCCGCATAGATTACTGCAACGCGCTCTACATGGGGTTGCCCTTGAAGACTGCCCGGAAGCTTCAGATGGTCCAGCGCTCGGCAGCCAGGTTGCTAACGGGAGCGGCACTCAGGGAGCATACCACTCCTCTGTTGAGCCAGCTCCACTGGCTGCCAATTTGCTACTGGGCACAATTCAAGGTGCTGGCGTTAGCCTATAAAGCCCTAAACGGTTCTGGCCCTACTTACCTCTCCGAATGCATCTCCACCTATGAACCGACTAGGACATTAAGATCGTCCGGGGAGGCCCTGCTCTCGGTCCCGCCTGCGTCACAGGCGCGCTTGGCGGGGACGAGGGACAGGGCCTTCTCGGTGGTGGCCCCTCGGCTATGGAATGCCCTATCTGTAGACATCAGACAGGCCCCTTCGCTGCTGGCGTTTCGGAAGAAGGTTAAGACCTGGCTCTATGAACAAGCGTTTGGCTAAACAGTGCAACTGAATATAGGAGGACGGTAAAATTTGATCTCAGGAATGGCACAAGGATTACGAGAACGGATTCTGATTTCATATTGAGGCGTTATGAATTGTTAATGATTGTTTGATTTTGTTGCTGTATATGATGTGTTTTAATTGTTTAGGATATTGTTGTGATAGTATTGATGTTATTGTGATAATTTCATTGTGTAAACCGCATTGAGTCGCCTTATCGGGCTGAAAAATGCGGTATAGAAATAAAGCAAATAAATAAATAAATAAATAAAAGGTCAATCCAGTCACTTCAAGGATGCCATCCATCCATCTTGCCCTCTTCCTTTTTCCTTCCATTTTCCCCAGCATCATTGTCTTCTCTAAGCTTTCCTTTCTTCTCATGATGTGGCCAAAGTACTTCATCTTGGCCTCTACTATTCTTCCCTCCAATGAGCAGTCAATGGACCTTCTGCTGACAATGGAGGCCCAGGTCTCCGCCGTGAGCAAAACCGCCTTCTTTCACCTGCGGCAGGCTAGACGGCTGGCCCCCTACCTGTCCAGGGACGACCTAGCTACGGTGATCCAGGCCACGGTCATCTCAAGGCTGGACTACTGTAACGCCCTCTACATTGGCCTCCCTCTGTCGGTGATTCGGAAGCTCAAGTTGGTACAAAATGCAGCTGCTCGGCTTCTTGCGGGAATTCCGATGAGATGCCACATAACACCAATCTTACTACAGCTGCATTGGTTACCAATTGAGCACTGGATCACTTTCAAAGTGATGGTACTCACCTTTAAGGCCTTGCATGGTCTGGGGCCAATGTATCTGAGGGATCGTCTCACCCCCTACCAACCCCAGAGATCCCTCCGCTCTGAGGACCAAGATCTATTGGAAGTCCCCAGTGTCAAGACCTTGCGTCTAACGGCAACCAGACGCAGAGCCTTCACAGCAGTGGCGCCATCAGTCTGGAATGCTCTGCCACCTGAAGTTCGTGCCCTGCGAGACTTACCAGCTTTCCGCAGGGCATGTAAGACATACCTGTTCTGACAGGCTTTTAATGTTTGATACTGTTGTTTTTAAATTGCTTTAAATTGCTTTTAAACTTTGTTAGATTTTAGCTATCCTTGTAAGCCGCTCCGAGCCCCAGGGGAGTGGCGGCATATAAGTTTAAATAATAAATAAATGAATAATTATGCGGATTTATATAATACAGTTCAAAGGAGATGTGGATTGTCTGATTTGACAATCAGGATTATATGGCAGTGTAGAAGGGGCTGATAAGAGTTTTTTATGTAAAATGCCAAAGTGACAGCTGAGGAGAGTCAACACCACACAGGAAAAGATCTCCTTCTGTGCAGTTCCACTATCCCAGTTCGATCAATTCACAATCTGTTTTCCATTCTGAGATTTTGCCTGCGAAGGCTCCCCCTTCCCTTCCTTCCCGCCTATGAATGCAACCAAAGCGGCCTTCTCCTTCTCACCAAAGAGGGGTTTCCTTATTGCATGTATTCCACCCTGTCAAGGCAGCTTCCCCATCACCAAGGCACCAGCTGGCTCCCTCTTGCCGTACACACTGAGGTGGCCTAACCTCCGTCATCTCCTGGTCGCCCAAAACGGGGCGCACTGTGATGACGACACCACACGCGCAGTTTCTAAATCAGCCGCTCAAGTCAGCCCGCGCGCGGCTGCCATTGTGAGTGTGGCGGAAGTAGAGCGATTCCACTAAATTGCTCCTCTTTTTTTTTTTAGTTCTCTTGTGGGATTTCCGCCTCGCGGGAAAGGAAAGCCGCCTAAAATTGCGAATGAAACCAAAGCATTCCACGTGAAAAACGTAGAAAAGGGAAAAAGCAGCTTGCCGCTCTCCTACCTCTTAGGTTTGAGGAGCGGCGGCAGCGTTCTGCGCACGCGCCAGTCCATCCGTGCGCATGCGCGCCGGTGCCTCCGCGCCCTGGCCTTCTCTGGAGCAGATCGCAGGCCAAGATGGCGGTGGTGTTGCAGCAGGTCCTGGAGCGGGCCGAGCTGGCCAAGCTGCCCAAGGTCGTGCAGGGGAAGCTGGAGCGCTTCCTGGCCGACCAGCAGAGCGAGATCGACGCGCTTCGCACCCGGCACGAGCGCTACAAGGTGGACAGCGGTGAGTGAGGCCTCGTAAGAGAGACCTTGTTTAGCCTGAAGAAGAGAAGGCTGAGAGGAGATATGATAGCCATGTATAAATATGTGAGAGGAAGCCACAGGGAGGAGGGAGCAAGCTTGTTTTCTGCTTCCCTGGAGACTAGGACGCGGAACAATGGCTCCAAACTACAAGAGAGGAGATTCCATCTGAACATTAGGAAGAACTTCCTGACTGTGAGAGCCGTTCAGCAGTGGAACTCTCTGCCCCGGAGTGTGGTGGAGGCTCCTTCTTTGGAAGCTTTTAAACAGAGGCTGGATGGGCATCTGTCAGGGGTGATTTGAATGCAATATTCCTGCTTCTTGGCAGAATGGGGTTGGACTGGATGGCCCATGAGGTCTCTTCCAACTCTTTGATTCTATGATTCTATGAAAGAAAGGGCCATTGGTTTCAAGCCCTGGAGTCAAAGGAGGACCGCGAGAACGCAGCTATAATTTCGTGGCCCTTTGTGTAGGCTGGGGTTTGGATACCGAATTCCCTGGATCAGGCCCGTAGCCAGGATTTTGATTCGGGGGGTGCTGAGTTTGATTCGGGGTTGGGGGGTGGGTAAGGATCTACCCTAGCAACCCTTTTGTATCGTTATCCCAATACCCCCTTTGCATATGGGATAACATTGAGCATGGTGATCAGATCATGATATGAATAAACATAACAGTTTAAATAATCTACCAATAAGGCCTTCTCGCGGACCACCCTGATAATTTGGGGGGGGGGGGGGAGGAAGGAAGGAAGGAAGGAAGGAAAAGATGGGAAGAATTCATGAATTGGATTAATATGGTCTCTAGGAGCTTCTCTATTGGAAGTTGAATGTAAAGTTGTGCTGGAGGACCCAGAGACTTAGAATCTCTGGGTCAGCTAGCATAACCCTATGGATCTAAAGATTCCTAGAAAGGTATTCTATCAAGTGAAAAGGATAGGATAACTTTCTGTATTAGTTTCAGGCTGAAACTTTCCCTGTATCTATTTGCAGCATTCTTACCCATGTTCATATGTATCTTGTATTGCATGCCATCCTGTGTGTAGTTTTAGCAGTTTATTAATCTGTTTACATTTGTGCACTTTTAGCCACTAAACTAAATTGATCTTTGGATTGTAATAAAATTTTAATTGATGATGAAGTGAAAAATGCATTTTTTCTAAGGAGTTTGGGGAAAACATGCTGCCAAACACTTCCTTGACTGTGGGAAGGCGGTGGTGGCGGCAGCCCTTCCTCCTCCACCTCCTCTTCTTTCAGGGCCCACTGAATCTGAGCAGCTGCCTTCTCCCTGCTTCTCCCTCTCCTCCTTTCCACTTCAAACCAGCCAACATTCAGCTGAAGGGAGAGGAGCTGAGCGGGCTTTTTTGAGGGGGGAAATAGGAAAGCAGGGTAGTGTAGTTTTTTCCCTCTTTCCCTCCTCAACCAGCCAGTTTTCTCCCTCCTCAATCGTTGAGTGGAGGGGGGCGGGTAGTAGAAAGGAATGGAGGAAGATGGAGGAAAGGCTTTATTAACCAGCAGCCTCTAGGCTGACTTCCATGTGTAGATGCCCCTTCTCTGCCATTAGGAAAGGCAAAGGGCTGGTGCCAGTTGAGGGACAGTGAGGGGGGAAAGAAGGAGAGATGGAATTGTGCGTTGCTGCTGCTGCCAGTTCCCAGCAGGAGCAGGTAAGGAAGAGGAGGGTGAATGGGCATCTCTGAGGTACCACAGAACCCAACAAATCAAGGGAGGGAGGTAGCCAATTTTGAGCGTTATCAAATCTAATGTGCACCCTAATTTTTGCAAGGTCATTTAGCCAAAAAGGTGCACATTAGACTTGAGTAAATATGATAAGTCAGACAACCATGTGGGACAAGGGAGTTCCATAAATGTATTGTAGTTTCCAAGAAACGCATGCAGCATATGGCATTCTACTCTGGGATACCATGAGTAAAGTCTGTAGAATGAGGAATAGAATTTGTTTGGTGCTTCTGGTCAGAGAAAATGAAAGGAAATACAGTCTAAAGTGAACACCTTCTGAAATCTTCTGTGCTGTGGTTCTGTGCTGTGGTTCTCGGAAATTGTGATGTCTTCCTAGTTTCTGTGACATTTTGCAGACCTCTTGGATCAAATAATCTCATCTGTTCTCACTTGGAGTACAGGTGCTTTTCATGAGTCGAGCGTATACTCCAGAATGCTTTTGTGGAGACTTATTTGTATAATATCCTGAAGAAACACGTTTTGAAGTAATGTTATTTGGGTATTTGCAGAACAACAGTATTTTGAAGTGGAAAAACGACTGGCTCAGAGTCAGGAGAGACTTGTAAATGAGACACAAGAATGTCAGAATTTGCAACAGGAACTCCACAAACTCAGTAAGTATGGTGATTTAAAAATATTTCATTGTTAGATATTGTTAATTGAATCTTTTGTGTGAAATGTTAAGACAAATATTGACATATTCAACCCATGTATGTGGTTTGTATGTGGAGATGAACAGAACAGAACATTTTTATTTTAGTCAATGGTCAGCATTAAAAGAACCAGAAGACTGTGAATAAAGCATACATTTAGGCATTAAAATACTTTTTAAAGGCGGGGGAGGGATATGAGCACATAGGGAACATGAAGAGGCACAAGGAGGGATATGTGGAGATGTAATACTTCCAACACTTATCGGATGAAAGCTTTCTCTCCCCCCGCCCCCCCCCCCCAAATAATTGCAGGTAATACAAATTTCCATATATAATTGGAAAATAATCCAATATTAGCATCTTTTATAGATTGAAAATCACTTTGTTACTTCAGAACAAAGTAACAGTGATTTAAACTGTGCTTCAAGTATGGAATAAAATTACCAGGTTTGGTACATTTAAAAATTCTATTTAGAAAACTGTTACAAATCGGAATTTTTTTTTTTACAGATAGTTACTGTAAATGATCCTGAACTGTAAAGAGCTCATTTGGTTTTGCCAGTTGATGAGAACCAAGCAAAACAATGAGAATAAAAGAAACCATCAATAGCATTAAAATAAAAGTAGACTAATTAAAGTGTCTGTTAATAGGCTCACAAAGAATTTATGAAATGTTATTTCCAAATAGTGCTAATGCTTGAACTTAGGAAAACCTATAAAAAATCTCACAGTAGGGAAGAGCCTGCTGAGAATTCTACTTGTCCTTATTGTATGGCTGGCTCAAGTGGAGTAGATATTACATCCCAACATTGTACTCTTCATGTTTGTGACAGGCGATATAACTGTAAAGTAAAAAAGAAATATGGCCATGTTGACCCTCTTCCCCTTTCCAGATGAGCAGCTGAAATCACTCACTGAGAGAAACAAAGAACTGGAAGGAGCTCAGGATCACAGTGCATCCATACAGGTACAAGAAAGTGTTGATACTACAGATGAATGGAAGTCTTCAACCCTCTGTGTCACAGTTAAAAAGCAATATGATAATTCTCTTTGACTGCTGTTTTTAGCGAGAATGCTATGAAGTAGTTTTTCTTCTTTGGTATAATAGTAGGATTGGTTTTTGCAACACGCTGTAATGATCAAATTTCTTTACTATCTATAAAAATAATTGGCTTCTTTTGGAGTTGAGAAACAGTAGTGTAGTACTGAAACATCAGATCAGTATGTCAGTTTTTTTCAGTCCTTTTCTTCTCGTCCCCTTTTTCCTTTTTGTCTGTGGAGTTATAGTATTTTAATATACTTACTATGTAGTGCTTTGAATTGTAGACTGCTATGTCAGGTTTCATAAAGTAAGATCTGTAAACAAAATGATCACAACATGTACTTACTTTATAAAAAATAAAAGTATCCAGTCCTGATTTTTGAGCCATTCTTGTTGGACAGGCATCTGAGACGCCAGTAGAAATGTAAGTTTTGCAACCACTGTGAAAAGTAGTCATTTGCACTCAACTTTGAATGTCCATGACTTTTTCCCCTTTGGCTCCTTAGCCCAGGAATCAGAATAGATATGTGTGGAAAGATGCTTAGAGGTGGCTCCAACTACTTCATTTAGTATTAGTTTGCTGTGTATATAAGTCCAGAAATTTTAGTTGAGGGCTAACAAGCTGAAGCTGAATCCAGACAAGACAGAGGTCCTCCTAGTCACTCATGAGGCCGATCGGGATATAGGGTGGCAACCTGTGCTCGACGGGATTACATTCCCCTTGAGGACACAAGTCCGCAGTCTGGGGCCCTCTTGGATTTAGCATTGACACTTGGAAGTTCAGGTGTAGGCGGTGGCTGAGAGGGTCTTCGCACAGTTAAAGCTTGCGTGCCAGACGTGACCGTACCTTGAGATGCCAGACTTGGCCATGGTGATCCATATCTTAGTTACATCAAGATTGGATTACTGTAATGCACTCTATATGAGTCTGCCTTTGAAGATGGCTCAGAAATTGCAATTGGTCCAAAGATCTGCAGCCAGGCTACTAACTGGAGCCAGCTATAGGGAGCACATGATGCCACTGCTAAAGCAGCTCCAGTTGGCTTCCAATAAGTTTCCAGTCCCAATTCAAAGTGCTAGTTATCAGCTGTAAAGCCCTAAACACCTTGGGTCCTTCGTGTCTTCATGACCACATCTCCTCCTATGAAACAACATGGGTTCTAAGATCTTCTGGGGAGGCTCTCCTCTCAGTCCCACCACAATCACAAGTGCGTTTAGTGGGAATGAGAGAGAGGGCTTTCTCCATGGTAGCTCCCAGCTTTGAAACCCATTCTCCGGCCCCCACATTGTCCTCCTTTTGTAGGGACTTGAAGATGTGGCTCTTAAATCAAACCTTTGAGAATATTTAGCCCCTAGTTGTCCTGCGTAGTAATCGCACATCCTGCACTTTATCCCATGCCCTCTCTCCATTACTGCACCTGGCACTTATTTTATTCTAATGTTTACAGCCTTGCCCAGGTGCCAGTAATTTACCGCCACGGTTAGAGAATCACAGCTTCATTGAGTCTGAGTTGATGTTTTTATATGTATTTATTGTATTTTATATTGTGTTCACTGCTATGTTTGTTTTTAGGCACTTTGTGCTGTCTGTAAGCTGCCCCGAGTCCTTTTGGGAGATGGTGGTGGGATATAAGAATAAAGTTATTATTATGATTAGTTAAAAAGTGACCCAAAAATCCTAGGTTGGTATAGCCACTAGTCAGTGTAAGTACTTTACCTTTTTACTTAAAAAAGCAACAAAAACAATTCCCTTATTTTAGGGAAAGAGCTTAGTCTGACCCAAAGGAACCTGGAAGAAGCACTGATCCCTCTTTTCTTACTGTCTGGTTGAAAAAATGGCAGCAGTAGTAGACAAGAGCAGCTGTTTTATTAGTAGCTGCTTTATAATTGACGTATCTTATTTGTCTGTTAATAAACTGGCATTGTATAACCTTAATATCATCTGTATATAAATAACTGTAATGGATTAAATAGATAGCACTACTCTTGTTTAAGTATCATACGTCCTTTTCTTTTCCATGTATGGCTATGAATTTTTCTAAGAATTTCTAATTTGGTTTTTTAAAAGGAGGTTTATTTCTGCTGTGCTGCTGTAATTTTAAAATTCCCCTTTCTGATCCTTTTTTCTTAGAGTCAGTTGACTAGAGCAAAAGAAGAATTGGAAGCAGAGAAGAGAGATTTGGTCCGAACAAGTGAGAGAAGAGCTCAAGAGCTAGAGCACTTAAATGGTAAGCAACAATTAATCTTGCTATTAGGCTGTTTAAATATTTGAGTGGCATTTTTAAAGAAACACATGGCTTAGAGATCAAATTGACAGTGGTAATTATTCAGGAAACAAAGCAAAAATTATGAAGAAATCTTAAGTTGCTATCATTTTAGAACTAGACACATGAAAGGCAAACTGGGATTTGAGAAAGAATATGATTTTCCAATCCAAGTGAGTTTCAGCAGAGATGCTAGGTCAGTGGTTGTCAACCTGGGGTCCCCAGATGTTTTTGGCCTTCAACTCCCAGAAATCCTAACAGCTGGTAAACTGGCTGGGATTTCTGAGAGTTGTAGGCCAAAACACCTGGGGACCCACAGGTTGAGAACCACTGTGCTTGGTGGATTATGAAGTTAACAGAGAAGGCAATGTCACGTTCATGCCTTTATAGAAGCCTGCGAGTGAATTCTCATTTAGAGGTGACAGTATTGTATGTAGCCACCCAGGTGTCTTTGATGGCAGCAGTTTGAGATAATGCCAGTGCATTAGAGAACTTCCAGGAGCAAGTTTTACACGGGCAAAGTTAGTTCTTTCCACCGTAATGAGTGATGTCTCTTTCTGAGCACTGATGTTTCAACCACAGTTTTTTTCAGCTATGTTCAAGAGAGGAGGTTTTGTACAAACAGAAAACTTATCCATGTGCATAAGTGTTGAAGCAAAGCTTATGAAAGAGCATTTTTTCTCTGGTTGCTGAACAACACAGTTTATTTGTTTGAGTGAAAAAACACTTGCCGAGGCTCACTTTGTTGTTGAGAATGAATAGTAAATGAAGTTGAACAAATAGGGTTGCAGTACTTTGTGTTCCAGTGGATCATGCCGCAAGAATGCTAACATATATGACATGCTGATCCTGTGATCCCTGGTGGACAACAAACAGTGGGGAATCTCTCCTCCCATTTCTGTTTGTTTACACGCACACAAATAATGTATCCAGAAGCTGTCAGAAAATAAAGTTATCCCTATTTTAAGGAAAAACAAAACATATTTTCCCTACTAGTCTTGGGTCACTTATTCTGCTGGGATTTGAGGGCATGGAGGTGATGCCCCATTTCACATATTTCTGGGGGTGGCCTCCCAGGCTTGTCCTGCCTTGACAAATGTAAGCAGGGCATTGAGCATATCCAGTGTTAACAAAATACTATAAACATGATATGGGGGAACAGTTGTCTTCAAGGCAGGTCTGTTTTAATGCCTGCTATAAGAACTGGCATTTCAAGAATTTTCTGTTTACATTATGGACTTTCTGGTTTTGATTTTAATAGCGGATGTTAAGCGCCTGAATGAGAAACTTACAGCAGCAAATACTGCAAAGGTAGAGCTACAGTTAAACCTTGATGAACTTCAGACTTCGGCCCTTTCTGTAAAAGTGAGTATCTAAAATATGGGTAGCGACCAGCTTTTTTGTAGAATTGTAGAAATAATGATATATGTTCTGAGTATCATTTTAATCACATAAGTGCTCTCTATTTTTTTCTCACATTCTGTGGTGTGATTTAAGCAAGGACATAATTTTGCAACCTGCAGCTATATACTGTATTTTTTCCATTCCAAAATGCACTTTTTCCCTGCATAAACATCTCTAAACTGGGGTGCAGTCATAAGTGTATCTTGTGTATTTTTGTTGGTGGTGATGGTGCTGAAATTACAATAGATGATGTCTTACAATTGAAGAAATACAGCAATTTGTTCAGTATTACAATTTGAAATTAAAATGAACTATTTCATTGGGATCACTTATTTGACTTTCGAATAATCAATGTGCTTTAGAATAGCAATCATTTGGTTCAGTGTCATTTAGCTCAGATCAAGAATAGGTATAGGTAGGTAAGTGTAGGTTTATTAATAAAGCCTATATTGAACATTGGGCTGGATTGACAGGAATTGGTGCATGATTGATATGAACTGCCCGAGTGCTTATGGTTCCAATGTGCCTTTGATTAATCGGTTCACTAAATGAATTGGCTTTTCTAGCCATAATTTCTAGCCCTTCTAGCCATAACCTCATTCTCAACACTTGCACTTTACTATTGTCCCTGCTTTAGAGTTGTACTGTATTCATCTGACCTTTTAGCCTTAACGTATCATCTACCTCTTGCACTTTGCCATCCACCCTTATTTGGGCAGTTGTATTGCAGAAGCCTTCCCTTGCCCCTTAATTTGGAAACTTCAATTATGCTCGGCTACTGGTTGTTGTATAAGGAATTATGTTTTTACATTGTTGCATATGTATTTTATTGTGTATATTTTAATTTTGATTGACTGGGCTTAGTCCCCATGTAAACTGCCCCGAGTCCCTTCATGGAGATGATGGGCAGATACAAAAATAAAGTAATAATCATTATTAAAGTTATTATTAAAGGGAACAGTGAAAAACTGTGCTGTGAATTTGCTTTTGTGAATTGAATGGATGGCACATAATATGTAATGTTGTTTTAAGCATCGTGAGCAAAGATGGGAGCAAGAAAAAGAATTGTTACAAAACCAAAACACTTGGCTAAATACAGAACTGAAAACAAAAACAGATGAGCTTCTACGTGTTGCACGGGAAAAGGGGAGTGAAATTTTGGAGCTTAAATGTAGCCTGGAGAACAAGAAAGAGGAGGTAAGACAAATTAATATCTTGCTTTATATATTTGATAAAATATTGGAAATCCTACATCAGCACCTAAGAGGCATATTGTTGCTACTACAAATTATGAGTATAGTTAATGGCAACTGAAGGCTCCCATGTCAGTTTGGTGGTCAGTCTGCTGAATCAGTTTTGAGGAAAAGTTCAGTCCCTTGAATAATTTCTTTTATATCCAGGCTGAATCTTGGAATGAATTCAGTCTTCCATTGAAATAGAAGCCATCAGCCACCACTGATAGTACTTTCAACTTTTATGTGCTATCTTTCACCCTATGTCTGATGGCTAACTTCTTCAACAATAGCACATATTTCAAAATTAAAAGAAAAATAGCTTGAAAAGGGTATCAAATTTATTTTTCAGATATTTTTATTTTGTAGTTGTGACCATTGAAAGGGGTATGTTTGTGTATTTAAGGCAAGAGAGCAACTGCTTTTTACAGTTGTGGTTTTTCATCTCAGAAATGACAAAAATACAGTCAGGATAAACTGACATAATTAAGCTTTAAACCAGTGCTGTTCGAAAGTGATCTGTAGAGTGGAGTTGATTGCAAGAACACACTTCTCGTCACAGCACATTTCTAAGCAGCTAGGCAAATGCAGTAATAATTTGGCAGCAATCCCTGCCACAATTGGGGGGGGGGGGAATAAAGTCTGTTTCACCAGGTTGTTTGAGAACCACTGCTGTGAAGGATGAAGCATGTAAGGTGTTGTAGTGCAAATGGGAAAGACAGCTAAATAGCGGCTTGATAAGGGCTTATGAAATGTTGTGTGGTTTGTGGAGACTGTGGGTTTTCACTCCCTCTTTCAAATTACATGCTAGATTGTACCTGGTATTTTTAGTATTGGATGCCATTCTTGAGTGCAGTGTATAGAAGTGAAATTTCATGTAAGAACACAAGAGCTAGCTGTATAAAACCAAAAGTCTGTAGTGCAACTTACATTTCTTCCCATTAAAATAAGTTTCACAGTCCAAAATGTTTCTTCTGACGTACAATGATCAGATATTAAAGTTCATATTTCAGAGGTTTTAATCTTCGTAATGTTTGCATAGGTTTCCAGGCTGGAAGAGCAAGTCAGTGGTCTTAAACAGTCAAATGAAAATCTACAGAAACATGTTGAAGACCTTTTAGTGAAACTTAAAGAGGTAAGCATAATTTCTGTTGCTTTGCTTTCCATTGTTGTGGTAATATGTGAAAGGGGTTTTGTTCTGCTTCCAGAGGCAGGATTTATAATCTGCTCTCTGTGCCTTTAAGGATTTGGTCATGTCAGGAGCGACTTGAGAAACTGCAAGTTGCTTCTGGTGTGAGAGAATTGGCCGTCTGCAAGGACGTTGCCCAGGGGACACCCGGATGATTTGTTGTATTATCATCCTTATGGGAGGCTTCTCTCATGTCCCCGCATGAGGAGCTGGAGCTGGTAGAGGGAGCTCATCCGCCTCTCCCCGGATTCGAACCTGTGACCTGTCGGTCTTCAGTCCTGCCAGTACAGGGGTTTAACCCACTGTGCCACCGGGGGCTCCGCCTTTAAGGATAAGGGACGGGGGAAGGGGAGGTCAAGCCTTGGCTGCAGAATGGCAGTTTATTTTCAGTTAAAGTTAGTCAGTTGGAAGGAACAGAGGGTCAGAAAGAATAAAGGATTTTGTGTCATGTTGGAGATATAGTAGAAGTAAAATAATAGTAGTCACGTCGGAGTTAATAGACAATTAGATAGTTATAGGGTTATTTAGATAGAGGTTAGATATAGATAGTGACATTGTGGCATAGATGATGTAGTATAGAAGTTACATCTAATATCTATTTAGTAAAATAAAGGCAGTCACATTCTGGATTAAGTACAAGGCTGCAGAAGATCATAGGATTTCCTTTCATACAGTGGCAACCAAAGGAAAGGAAATTCAGTTTGTTTAAATAAAAATTATTTTACTTTAGACACAGCCTCCGATCTGTCCTTTGTGTAAAATTCCTTCCAATCCAACCCAAGTAACACAGAGGCAGAACAGGCTAATTCTCATCATTGCCTGTGCTTCGCTATACAGCTGCAGTCATGCCCTGTAAACTTCATGGAACTACAGAGCAAACATTGATAAACATGACTGAGGAGTCCTAGGCTGCATTCCAATACTGTATAACCCTGGAACCCTACTTCTATCTGACAAAATATGTCCTTTGTAGATATTTTATAGTTCCTTTGGGCAGTTTTACAGTTCAGTATACTTCTACTCAGGGTTATCATAAAGTTGCCCTGGAGGACCCAGTAAATTCCTAAAGAGGGCCCCACCACCACTACCCAGTAAAGAGATAGGGAATTGTCACCAGAGAGGCAAGCTTTACCAGCAACTGTTTCGCAGCATTAGAACTCTGATGTTGGCAAAGAGGATAAAACGATGCCAAGAAGTATTCCAGGAGAGAGTGTGATGGATCAATAATATAAACCAGAGTTTTCCCATTCTCTGTTTTTATCCCTCAGAATTACTAACGATCTATAAGTGACAGGTCAGTTGCCTTCCACTGTTTTACTTGAAGGCATTTTTCCCCAAAAAATAAAATAAAAATTAAGATGCAGTTGCTTTCTTTATTCCATTTTACTAGCAGATCTTTGGATTCATTAGAGGCATTATTCTCTTCACTTCAGTAGGTAGCTTTACTGTGTTACCAAGCTATCTAGAGAAGTTTTAGAGAAGTGCAGCCAAAGTGGCATAGTCCATCCCAGTATGGCTGCATTTGGAAAGAACACTGAAGCGTAATGATGAAATTAAATACTTTAATGCAAGTAGAGTTTTGAAAGTTATTACAGTGTGACATAAAAAAGTTGGAAAGTATTATTCCATATCAAGTGTTGTGGATTTTTAAATGAATATTGGTTGGTACTAAACTGCTTTTGTTTCACAAGGCTCTTAATTGTTTGTGTATTAAACACAGAAATGTCTTTGTTTCCCAGGCAAAAGAACAGCAAGCTAGTATGGAAGAAAGATTTCATAATGAATTAAATGCCCATATCAAGTTGTCTAATTTATACAAGGTATGTTATTAAAATAGTGCAACATTTGGTCTTTCTTACTTAAATGTATACTTGCTCATGTTTGTGTTGTAGGTGTGCTATCTTGCTGTAACACCTGTAAAAACTAAAGTTCATCCATCTGCATTTTTGGTCCATTTCTTTATATATTTGATCATATGGTGCATATTCACTGTGTTTAGAGTGCTGCTGATGACCTGGAGACAAAAAGCAATGAGTTGACTCAAGCTGTAGAGGAGCTGCATAAACTTCTGAAAGAGGCAGGTGAAGGTAAGGAATAGGCTTGAAGAATGTCAAAGCTTCTTTGTGTTTTTAGTAACATTTTTATCACTGCCATCTTCTTTAAAGTAGTATTACTTTTTATCCTGAAATATACTTTATTTTATGTTGGGATGTCCCCCCTCCCTTTTTCCATTTTGTTTTGTTTTGGTTAGCTGGTTTTTTGTTTTTTTGAGACACGTGTCCTTGAAATATGTAACCTCCTTAGTTTTCAACAAGGCAGTATATTTAAATCAATAAAATAAGTAAAAAAGAACATCTGATGCATGAAAAACAGTAAGCAATTTGTTAGTCAGTCTTGATTCACTTTGGACCATTTTCAAAAAAGAGTATTCACACAACTTTGGATGGAGGTTGAGGTCTATTACTTGGGTCAAGATCTAGATTGGCAAGCCAGTCCTACCTAAATAATTATCTCATATATATTTCTAACAGAGACTCATCCTGAATGGCCAGACTGACCTGGCATGGAGATCTGGTTGGATGAGAGTGGAGGGGGGTCAACCTCTTCCAGCTCTGTCCTCCAGGCTTTCTGGCCCAGCAGCAGGCAAGGGTAGGGGGATGGGGAGGGATGGGTTGTAGCGATCTATCGGAGTAACATCCCCCTGATCAAGATCCGCTTACCATACTCAGAGGATTTCCAAGGTGTCTACCTTAGAGTGAGTGACTGGGACACCTCACTGATTAACAACTTCCCTACCTCAGCTGACAGTTGATCTTGAGCCTGGCCTTGGACTCTCCCAACCTGTTCATTTTGGGAGATTCCAACATCCATGACAAATCAACCCTTTTAGGAGCGGCTCAGGATTTCATGGCTTCCATGACAACTGGGGGGCTGTCCCAAGTAATAACTGGCCCCATTCATAAGGTGGGATACACTTTGGATCTGGTGTTTGTTTGTTTCGATGAGCGAAGGGAGACATAATCTGATAGTGGATGATCTGTCTATACATCCTTTGTCATGCTCAGATCATTACTTGGTCAGGTTTACTCACCAAGACCCCTTACCTCCACGAAGGTTGCAGGTCCATTAAGATGGTACTGTACTGCAGTGGTTCCAGTCCGTCCTCTCGGGATATCTCTAGAAGGTGGTGTTGCGGGGGGGGGGGGGGGTGCTGCTTGACCTCATGGCCTGTTGGCTGTGAGGTCTTTTGGGACTCACCATTATCCCCAATGTTGTTTAACATCTACATGTTTAACGTGTACACAGACAATGCCCAACTCTCCTACTCTTTTCCATCTGAAACCAAGTAAATAGTACTGCACCTGAACCATTGCCTGAGGGAGATAATGGACTGGATGAAGGCAAACAAATTGAAGCTTAATCCAGATGAAATGGAAGTATTTCAAGTCTCACACAAAATCAGTCCAGAGATAGGGTTACAACTTGAGCTGGATAGGGTTACACTCCCCCTGAAATCTCAGATTCATAGTTTGGGGGTGGCCTTGAACTCCGCCTTAATTTTGGAAACACAGGTGCCAGCGGTGACCAGGGCTGCCTTTACACAACTAAAACTTGTGAGCCAGCTGCTCCTGTTTCTGGAGAAATCTGACTTTCCCATGGCAGTATATGTACAGGTTACACCCCGTTTGGACTATTGCAGTGCGCTGTATGTGGGACAGCCCTCAAAAAGTGTCCAGAAATAATGTGGAATGTCTGATGTGATAATCTGGATTATATGGCAGTGTAGAAGGGGTCTGAACTAATAATCACCTAGAAGAAGCCAAAATATCTAAAGAAATTAAGAGTACTGTGGTGTTTTACAGAACATATTGTAAGTGTTAGAAATGGTTTTTTTCCCTATCATTCCCAGCTAACAAAGAAGCACAGGACCGTTTAACTGAAATGGAACAGTCAAAGGCTGCTGTGGAAAAAGACTTGAAAGAAAAGATTGGCAAGCTGGAGAAGGAATTGGACAATGCAAACAATTTGGTTTCAGCCACCAAGCGTAAAGGTCTGGTAGTAATCTTTAAAGTTGACTGTTAGTATTGACATCTGAAAGCAATACATTGCTTGCCTAAAGTCATTCTGCTTGGCGTTTTGAAGTGAAAGTTCTATATAGGGTAATATCCCACAGCACTTTTAGGTTCTATGGCCAGAGTCACAATTCATCTCTATCCCCGGAAGTCCATAGGACCTCTAGTTTTGAGTGCTTAGACTGATGCAGCAACTACCACCTTCTCTAGATAGAGATAACCTAGTCACAATATAATGGTAATCTCCCAATTAACAAAATAAATGTTTGAAGCTGCCCTTGAAGACCTGGAAGCTTTGGTTGGTACAAAATGCACCAGTTTGATTGCTGACTGGAATACCATATCAAGAGCATATATTGCCAGTCTTTAAAAATGGCATTGGCTGCCAATACATTTTTGGTCTGAAATTATTGCTATTATTGTCATCATCATCATTTTCATCATCATTTAGTTATATAGTGCCATCGCTTTGGCATTGTACAAGTAAAAGAACAAAACGGTTCCATTTCATCAGTCTTATAATCTCAATTGAGACATGAGGCAAAAAGAAAATGAGTTGGCATTGGAGAGGATTCCGTCCAGATACTGCTTCTTAATAGCAGTTGGAATTAGAGGGACAAACATTCATTCTCTTCTGGCAACTTTGCCTGTGCTTCTGATTTGTGCTATTTGTGCTGCCATTTAAAACCCAAAACAGCTTTGAACCTCAATATGATTGAAGTCTGCAGAATGCTTCCCCCCCCCCCCCCATGTTCCAGTAGTGAGGCCATTGTGTTGTGATGGGAAGAGAGACTTCTCAGCCTGTGACCCCCCCCCCCCAACTGTAAAATACCTCCCCTTGGAGGACCAACAAACACCCATACTCATATCATTTAGGTACAAATTAAAACCTGACTGTTCAGTATGGCCTTTGGGTTTCATCAATTCATTACAAACAATGTTTAGCATTGTGTAAATTTTGTTTAAATATTATAATTGTGCCCAGCTGATTTCCCCCTTCTATGGCTAGTTTTAAAATACTGGTTTTTAAGCTGTCATAAATAGATCATAGTGAAGGTTTCCAAAATTCTATATTTGGACAGCATGGTAGGTTTGCAGTTGCTTGAAAAATGTAAAAGTTTCTGAACTCTTCTTCAAAGTTAAGCTGAGAGGAAGCAAAAGGAAGAAAATGTGGGATTAGTGATCCCATAATGATCTTGTTTACTGTGTACTAATCTTGTTGTGTATTCCACAACTATTATTATTATTATTATTATTATTATTATTATTATTATAATAGTTGGGGAATATCCGGCCCTGCATGATACTTTCAACAAACTTCTTAATTCTAATCACTGCTCATGGACTGATAGGATTGTAAGTGAAATCAGCTGGAGGTGAAAAGGTTTTCCATTTTAGCATTTTTTGTCACACAAATCATAGAATCATAGAGTTGGAAGAGACTTTGTGGGCCATCCAATCCAACCCCCTACCAAGAAACAGGAAAATTGCACTCAAAGCACCCCCGACAGATGGCCATCCTGCCTCTATTTAAAAGCCTCCAAAGAAGGAGCCTCTGCCACATTCTGGGGCAAAGAGTTCCATTGCTAAACAGCTCACACAGCTAAGCAGTTCTTCCTAATGTTCAGGTAGAATCTCCTTTCTTGTAGTTTGAAGCCATTTTTCCTCATCCTAGGCTCCAGGGCAACAGAAAACAAGCTTGCTCCCTCCTCTCTGTGACTTCTCACATATTTATACATGGCTATCATGTCTCCTCTTAGCATTCTCTTCTGTAGGCTAAGCATGCCTAGCTCTTTAAGCCATTCCTCATAAGGCTTGTTCTCCAGACCCTTGATCATTTTAGTTGCCATCCTCTGGACACTTTCCAGCTTTCCAACATCTCCCTTCAATTATGGTGCCCAGAATTGGATACAGTATTCCAGGTCTGCTCTGACCAAGGCAGAATAAAGGGGTAGCATGACTTCCCTTGATCTAGACACTATACTCCTGTTGATGCAGGTAAAAATCCCATTGGATTTTAGCTGCCACATGACATTGTTGACTCATGTTTAACTTGTTGTCCATGAGGTCTCCAATATCTTTTTCACCTATACTGTTTTTGAACTAGGCATCCCCATTCCGTATCTTTGCAATTATAACTGGCTAATCAATTAAAATATACGCATATAATTAGCCTTTGTATGTATTTTGCGGATTGCATTTATTATTATTTTGAAACCATATATTTTCTTTTCTAGGGGTTGTTCTTTCAGAGGATGAGCTGGCAGCAATGTCACCTACAGCTGCGGCAGTTGCAAAAGTGGTAAAGCCTGGCATGAAGTTAACTGAGGTAGGAATCTTGTAGACAGTAATGCTCACAGATTCGCTCAGTGTTTTTGCTCATAACCATATTCCCCGGGCATAACTCTTAAACTGAATGAATGTCAGGGATGACCTTGGTTTGTTCCTGTATTATTTGATAGGAGAAAAAGGGAATATTTTGTACATCAGGGATGTGAAACATTTGGCCCAACATATGTTGGACTACAACTATCTTCATTCATGCCATTACTTTTGTAGGTTATACATGATGGGAGTTACAGTCCAAGGATGCCTAAAGGGTTCTATCTTCCTAAGTCATGTGTTTGTAGCTTTATTATAGTTTCTTACTAAAATGAAAACCACATTGTAGTCATTGCTTGTAAAGTTTTAAACTTTCTTTTTATATCTTTTGTTCATATGTTTGCTTCACTACTTTGTAAGTACATGCCCCATTAAGCAACACAAACTCTTGCTTAATGGGGCATGTACTGTTTTTGGTTGTAGTTGGTTGTAGTTATTTTCAGCCCTATATTTGTGTCTGTTGCCTCCAGCCGTTTGTTTCCTTTCTGGAAGCTTATAGTGAACTCACATCCATCTGTGAATAACTGTTTCCAGTAACACTGATGTAAAGAGATCTTCTGAACATTTTTTTCAGAAATCGTTTCCCTCTTTCTGACCCCTTTCTTTCTTGTCACTAGCTAAATTGTGTTCTCCTATTTTTCGATCTTCTTTCCATCAAGTGCCTCATGTAACTAGGAGGCTGTATATGAAAGGTATACATAACTGGGAGCTAATTTCATGAATCCTACCTGAATTCAGTAGGATATACAGGCATTCCCCAAGTTACATACAAAATAGGTCCTGGAGGTTTGTTCTTAAGTTGAATTTGTATGTAAGTATATATGTGTGTGTGCACATGTGTATATTTGTATGTAATATATATTTGTATGTAAGTTTTTAATGTGTGTGTGTTTGTGTGTAAGTAAGTTTTAGATAGCCTAAGGAAGGGTTCGTGCCCCTGTGGTGTTTGTTTTGCTTTCTCTCCTCCTGTTCAGAAGAATTCACCTCACTTTCTGTCCCTGTGATGATTGGATTTTGAAAAATGTAGCTTTTTGCGAAATAAGGATTGATGATAAAGCTTCAGTGGACACCCCTTTTACCCATGTGAACTCTTTCAGGAGCAAATTTCTCTTCCTAGGGATAGATTTCTCATACTTCCTATCGTCTCACCCCTATTCTATGTGAGGTGTTTGTAACTCAGGGAATGCCTGTAACAATATAACATTAGGAGCAATGGAATAGGTTACAATATCTAAAGCAATATGTGCTTGTTTTTAAATTGGTCTTATAGCTTGTATTAGTTGTTTGCTATCTTATTAAATAGGTTTATTCTTAGTATGTTTTTCTTCTTTCAACACAGCTATACAATGCATATGTAGAAGCTCAAGATCAACTGTTGCTGGAAAAACTAGAGAATAAAAGGATTAATAAGTACTTAGATGAAATAGTGCAGGAAGTGGAAGCCAAAGCACCTATTTTGAAACGTCAGCGTGAAGAATATGAACGGTCGCAAAAAGCTGTAGCAAGCCTTTCTGCTAAACTTGAGTATGCTATGAAGGTTAGCTTTGTCTTAAATATACCATCTATGCAGCTTTGTGTTTTAACTCTGGAAGATGCCATTTGCACAAACCTTGTGTTTGCAAAATATCTTAATTTAATATCTTACATATCCCCAATCAAGTCTGGTTTTGGAAGCTAAACAGGTTCAACCCTGATTAGCACTTGGATGCCAGTGTCAATAAATACTAGGTGCTAAAAACTATATTTCTGAGGAAAGAATTGACAAAACTACCCAAGTTTTAACTGACTTAAGAAAACCCTGTGAAATTTCACAGGGTTTTCTTAAGTCAGTTAAAACTTGGTATAGTTTTTAGCACCTAGTATGGGATCATCATAAATGGAAAGTTCCGTGTTTCTACTCATAGAAACATTGGCTTCTATAACATAGAATCATAGAGTTGGAAGAAAACCCGTGGGCCACCCAGTCCAACCCCCTGCCAAGAAGCAGAACCTCTTTATTGAATACCCTTCTTTTCATGGGCTATATGTGCGTCTGATTACGTTTCTGATACTCCACATGCTTTTTCGTGTGCTTCTAGTTGCTGGGACTTTTCTGATTTTAGTTTACTGCTGCTATCCTATTGTAGTGGTTATATCAATGGTTAATCATGTCAATTAATTTTGAGTTTCAAGGACTGTCTGAATTTGATTTGCAGGAGATTCAGCGGTTGCAAGAGGATGCTGATAAGGCAAACAAGCAAGCTTCTCTGCTTGAGAGAGAGAACCAGAGGCTTGAAAGCCAAGTCAGAGATCTTTCACAGCAGGTTAGTTTGGGTGCAACTTTTTCTTGTAGGCGTCTGATGATTAATTATTCAATTGGAAGCTTGGGACACAGATGACCTGCTGCTATAGGCTGATGTTTAGAATCTTGAGAGCCTGCTGTGGAAGAAAGGTAGTGATGTGGAGTACTGAAGTAGTGAGTCTTTCCCTCCACATCTTTCTTTAGTCCCTTTACCTCTCTCACAGCAGCAGAAAATGTATGTCTAGCCAAGTGTCAAGCGTAAGTATCCCTCCCCTCCAAATATGTTCTTCATATAACAAGACCTCCCAGTGACTATGTTGCACCAGCTGTCTTCTTTTTATTTTGTGGTCACATGAGGCAGTTTCTGCTACATCATTTCTTATTATTTGTGTCCTTTCCCATCAGTTTGTCCTTTTAGACATTATGCAGGAGAAAGAGTTCCACTGCTGCATATAGCCCAGATTTTTGGTGATCACAGCCCTGTCTTTAACATATTTCAGAAATGAATAAGCTGTTCAAAACAGTAAAGAATTTGCTTGCTTCATATCTGTGCAACAAAATTCTAGTGATTTTTGTTATAAAACTGGTGCAGGTGCATTTTCCCACAGAGCCCAAAGGCCATGCCACCCCTTTTTAATTTCAAGAAGTTGCAATATGTCATGATAGCTACAATTTGGGGCCAATAGAATAAATGTTATGTTGTTTCCTACCACCTTTGAGAGTGAGGATGGAGTTGTTTTGATCTGGGACCTTCTGTCAGCATTTTACAACCCATAAGAGTTCCATGTGCATTTTCTGACAAAAATTGGGGGTTTTTCAGCTAAAAATTGGGTTTCCGGGTTCTTTGAAGAGGTCAGTGGGGATCCCAGAGGGCCCCCTAATTCCCATCCCCGCCTTAGAATAAGGAGGACAAGAACTGATGGTTGAATGGAAAGATGGAGCCCTTTCCCCCAGCTGGGAAAAAAACTTAGTTATATTAGATGTCCAGTTGTTATCCCATCTATTCCTAAGATCCGAGGAGTAAGAAGGTAATCTTTAAAAAGTTTGAGTAATAGATATGCAATGAAGTAGCATTTATCTGAACTTTTAAAACAGAATCAAAGAACATAAAATGATATGCAGATTCTTCTCCCTTTGCAGAGAAAGGAAGAATAATGCTGAGCTGGATATATAGTGATTGTTTTTCCTGTTTTGACAACTTTTTTTTTTTTGAAAAGAGACAAATTTCACAAAATATAAAAAATATCTCATTCTTTCATGGTATTTCTATTTTGAAATCACAACTTCTGATTTCTAGAAACATTTATGAAGGTAGCACTGAAACACCAAAACAAGCTGTCTCCTGTAATTGATCCCTTACTTTGGCAATAAACATGGACATTCCTAGATCTAAAAGTGAAGGGCTGTAAACATTTTTCTCTTAACCTCTTGGTGTGGTAGTGCACATGAGATTAAGTTTAATATAATATCTATTTTTTACCATTAATCCACATAGGACACAAGTATATGTGCTGAAAATCCTGCTTAATAATTCTTAAAAACATATAGTGTTTTTTTAGATTGATTCATCTTCTTTGAGACTTAATGATACTTTATTTCTCTAATCTGCAAATATGTCTTTCTTCAATCAGCAAATGCATGCCTATACCATTAAAAACAATGTCATTTAAACATGTTCAGAAAGTAACAGGGATTCACTTGTGCCAAGTAATGTACCCAAAATCGGAATAAAAATTGAATATTCTTTGTGTGAAACTGAACCATATTTTGTAGGTTTGGGGGAATCAAAAGATAAATGTGTGTGTGTGTTTAGGAACTTGGATCCTTGATGTGCATACAACACTGGGAGTTACAGGTCTGTGACAGGAACAATGTGTTTTCCCTTTTAAAGATAAGAGTACTTTTGATGGAACTTGAAGAAGCCCGAGGCAATCATGTAATCCGCGATGAAGAAGTGAGCTCTGCGGATATCAGCAGTTCTTCTGAAGTAATAACCCAGCACCTGGTCTCCTACAGAAACATTGAGGAACTTCAGCAGCAAAACCAGCGCCTCCTTGTAGCTCTCAGAGAGCTGGGTGAGGCTAAAGAGAAAGAAGAGCAGGAAACTGCTTCATCTAAGTATGTTCCCCTTTGTCAAGTAGTTTAGAAATTCAGGAACACAGTTCTACAAACTTTGATGTTCTTATATGAAAATGATATTTACAGAACGATCCTGCTTCCGCAGGTGGAGGTGGTGAGGTGGTAATGTTGTTGGTAATAATAATAATAATAATAATAATAATAATAATAATAATCTTTATTTATACCCCGCCACCATCTCCCCAATGGGGACTTGGAGCGGGTTTTGGTAATTATGACCTCGCATTTTCCTGAAATTGGGACTTAAGGCAGGTTGCAATTTAAAATGCACAGCTTAGTAGACAACATGTTACTATGTTAAAACACAATTAACTATTCATAACATTAAAACAGATTATGACACATACTTGGATAAAAACACAGATGGAAGGGCATTTAGATGGAGTTCGTTCTCATATCCCAAAGAAGGGAATTTCAAGGGGTAGCCACCAAAAAAGGCATGTCCTGAGTTCCACTGGCCATGCTTGTAAAGGCAATAGTACTGAGAAAAAGGTCTCTCCTGTGAATCTGAGGAGCCCATGCAGGCTTATATGTGGAGAGGTGGTCTGTTGCACTACCTGGGATTAAGCCATAAAGGACTGTGAGCCATGAACAGCACTATAGATTTTGCTCTTCTCCTTCAATTCAAGTCTTTCTCATTGGTCTCTCTCCAGTGCTTATCCTTCTTTTCACTCAACTCAATTCTGCACCCTTGGGCAGCATAACCTTATTTTTTTTTCAAACATTTAAAAATACTTCAAAAATGCAGCACAGTGAAGGAGAAAGTGGTGTCTGCCATGTATAATTTTATTTTTGAAACGCAAATAAGGTGCACATCCCCATTGTACACATAGCAAGTTTAAGGGTCCATATTTCATTATCTTCAGCATATGATGCAGACAGGCACACTCAGAGTCATAGACACACACTGTCTATGTCATTGGTATAGGTCCTAATGATTTTAGTGACAAAATGTGTCAAACCATGTCTGATTTTGTCCCTATCATAACTTCTTTTAGGTACTTCTCAATATGGCCAGCTAGTAATTGGAAAGTAATGTTGCCTACCTCTAACTCAGCAGATACTTGTGATCTGGATTATTATGCTTTTTTGACTCGCCACTACACATTACATCGGTCATGCCCTTCTAGCCCTTATTCTTTAATAGCTTGTTAGTTTTGAATTGCTCCAAAATTTATTTCAAGTAAAATTTGAAGGATTTAAGGGGACATTGCTGAGATAGATAACATGAAGGAATGGCTCAAGAGATACTTAAAGACTCTTTGATACTCAATGAAAATAGTACTCTTGAGGACAGTTCAAAAATATAAAAAGGAACCTAGTTTATACCTTCTGTCAGCAGATTTGCTCTTGATTAGATTTTGCAAGCTTTTTAAAAATTTATTCTTTGGCTGCCTAACATGATTGTATTAAACTTTATTTAAAGTCCTTTTAATTGTGCCAGGATATCAGAGCTGCAGAGTCAACTTGGGGAAGCTATCAGTGAATTAGAAAAGCTGAGGGAGTCACGCCACCACCAGATGCAGCTTGTTGATTCCATAGTTCGTCAACGTGACATGTATCGCATCTTGTTAGCACAAACCACTGGAGTTGCCATTCCATTGCAAGGTAGAGTCATAACTAATGCAAGCAAATAGTCATATTGTGAAATGGTGTTTTAATGCAAATGCAGTAACTTGAACAGACACGTACGCACGCTAAGGAAGCCTCAGATTTGAACTTGACATCTTCACTTTGGACTAGGAAAACGTTGGGCTTGTGGGAACAATGGTCTAGCTTGTGATAAGATTACTTCCTATGTAGTTTTTCTCTTGAGGGCAAACAAACACAAGACCAAAACTGTATAGGCCATACGTGTGAAACGCAAATCCCTTGGGACAAATGTGATCTGCCACATCATTTTCAGTGCCAGGGCAACATCATCACATTTATACAGTCTTACAATTTATTGTTGAAGGCTTTTATGGCTGGAATCACTGGGTTGTTGTAGGTTTTTTCAGGCTATATGGCCATGTTCTAGAAGCATTCTCTGCTGGAAAAAACCTACAACTATCCAGTCTTACAATTATAAACAGCCCCTTGAAGGCAACCATAAGGCTGATGTGGCCCTTGGTGAAAAATATGTTACACATTCCATCTCGCGAGTTAAACTTTGGGAAAAACTGGAGAGTTCTACAATTGATCGCCGTCTATTACATCTAATACGCCAACTTCATGAAAAGACCACACTCAAAGTAAGATGCAACCCACAGGGCCACCTCACTGAGGCTGTTGAAACATGCAAGGGTGTCAAGCAAGGCTGCATTCTGGCCCCTTTGCTGTTCAACTTCTATATAAACTCCATAGTGGCCCAGCTTCAAAACATGGACTTCCACCCCCCAAAGCTGGCGGGAAGACACATCTCCATCCTGCTTTATGCAGATGATGCTGCTGTACTCTCTAGAACACCCATTGGGCTCAAAAGAGCTTTGAGAGCATTAATACAACATTGCAACACAGATCAGCTCCAACTCAATTACAATAAAACCAAAATCATGGCTTTCGCTAATAGGCCCAGGACTTACTCTTGGAGCATAGATGGTCATAAAATTGAACAAGTTACATCCTTCAAATATCTAGGTGTAGTTTTCCAATCTAATGGTAGCAGAAGAGCTCATGGGGATCAAGTATCCAACACCGCGCAGGGGAGCTCAATTGCCATTCTTAAATATCTCAGGACAAGAGGGGGTCACTTCACACCGGCAGCGCTCAAGCTGTTTGAAGCCAAGTCATTAGCCCAACTCTTGTATGGTGCTCAGCTGGGCCCCTTCCCCAGTTTTGCCCCATTAGAGGTGGTTCAGTCCAAGTTTCTGAGATCGGCCTTGCAGGTACCTAAATGTGTTTCTAATGCCACCCTGCGACTAGAGACGGGTTTTATGAGAGTGGAGGCCAGGGTGTGGGTGGCCATACTTAACCTCTGGCTCAGACTGTCCCGTGCACCCCTTGGCCTTGCCCCACTAACCATGGAGGATGACTTCCAATCCACATGGAAGCAGGCGGTAGCATCCAAAATCTCCTCGTTGGGATTTTCTCCAGGTCTACTATTAGCTATGGATTACAATCAAGCCAAAGCACTTATTAAACAACGTATCACAGACACAGAGCGCCAACTAGATCTGGCCTCGGCTCCAACCTTTCTTGTCAGTGAAGACAGCAGATACATTGCCTTCCCTATGGCATATTTAACATACTTAGAGGTTACTATTCATCGGAGGGCTTTCACCCTGGCCCGATGCCACGCTCTCCCATCAGCTGTACTCGAAGGCCGCTACCGGAAGATCCCTTTCCCAGAGAGACTCTGCCCCTGTGACTCGGGCCATGTGGAAACAATAGAACATGTGCTCCTTCAGTGTCCGTTCTACAGGGATACCCGTGCCAGGCTTATCTTACCCCTGATAGACAAGCACCCAGGCCATTCAGGACAATTTTATACCTCCCTGCTACTTGCGGATACTAATTCAGCTACAACCTACAATGTCGCAAAGTTTTGTGCAGCAGCATACAAAATCCGCCAGGGAATGACTAGTTCCAAAAGTCAACTGTGTGTCCAGTAATCATCTTCCCTGAATCTACAATTTGGTGATGGATCTGGACATTGTATGTTTTTACCCTGTTTCCCCTTCTGCTCCCTCACCCATATTGTGTTTTTAGTAGTTGTATTTATATTTTTAATGTACCAAACATGCCAGGTTTGTAAGGAAATGTGACACTATTTCCTGTGCTGGTCAATGACCGAAATAAATGTTTTGATTTGATTTGATATGTTACACATACCTGGACTAGGGTTTTCACTGAGTCATCCTTATCAACAATTTATTATACTTCTGTAGGATATCCTTTCTGTATCTAATATACTTATTTTCTGGTTCTGAAACCAAAGAATTGAAACTTCAAAAGTGCAGCTATGCACAAGTAAGAAAACTGCATCCATGGGTTTAAAATTTGTCCAGTTGACAAAATATCCTTACTGTAGAAAGCAACTTGATAGTACAAAGTAAAAGACAAAAAAGCTCTGGCATTCAGAGGATAAAATGAATTAGGTTGTAGGGAAAATACAACCTGAAATCACTCAAAGAAGAACAGTAAAAAAGTGAAATCAATAATAAATGCTTTGTTTTATTCAGTTTGCCTCAAAATCTTTCTGTTTTGTGTAGCTTCAAGTACCTTACCAGAGGAGATGTCTGTGCCATCAACCCCTAAGCGTCTACCGGGTACACCTCAGTCCATGTCAACACCAGTTTCTGTACAAGTGAGTGAGTCAACAGAAGCTGTGGAAGCAAAAGCTGCCCTTAAGCAGGTAGTTACTGATCTTTTGACAGATAGTTTTGCCACATTTACTGAAATAACTGCTTTCTGATTAGTCTTATATTAATGTTAATGTCAAAATCCTATTACAGTTACAGGAGTTTTTTGAAAACTACAAGAAAGAAAAGGCAGAAAATGACAAGCTGCTTAATGACCAAAATGAGAAACTTCAGGGACAGGTTACGGATTTGAGGTCTCAGAATACCAAGATTTCCACTCAACTTGAATTTGCTTCCAAACGGTAAGGCAATGTTTGGGATCAATGATAAAGCTCAATGTGTTGTCTAAGTGTGTGTGTGTGTGTATGTATATGTGTGTGGGAATGTATATATATCTGTGTGTGTATATATATCTGTGTGTGGGAATGAGGGGTACTCCTAATCAGGGCCGTAGCCAGAAAAAAATTTCGGGGAGGGTTGACAATTTCGGGGGGGGGGGGGGGATTTGAAAATTTCGGGAAGGGTTGAAAATTTTGGTGGGGGGGGGGGGGGGTTGAAACCTGCCTCCTAGCTCACGCTGAAGCAAAGAGCACAGCAGGGGGCAGAGCAACCTTCAATAGCCTGCAGCTCCGCCCCTGTCAACCACCTCCACCAAGTCTGGCCTCCTTAATGAGAGCATTCAACACACACACACCCAACTTGGTTGCTTCACTACATCGGCTATTGCTACAAGTAATGACAGTGTAAATAAATTGTCAATATTTGCTTGAGATAGTGCTTGCAGTTCTGGAGGGACTCTTGATTTTTTGCATCTCATAGACTTAGGAGCATGGGGATTTGGTTAACCAGTGAAAATTCATGAGTAAACTAGTTTTTTAAAAAAAATCTGAAACATTTCGGGGGGGGGGGGATTTGAAAATTTCTGGAAGGGTTGAAAATTTTGGTGGGGGGGGGGGTTGAAACCTGCCTCCTAGCTCACGCTGAAGCAAAGAGCACAGCAGGGGGCAGAGCAACCTTCAATAGCCTGCAGCTCCGCCCCTGTCAACCACCTCCACCAAGTCTGGCCTCCTTAATGAGAGCATTCAACACACACACACCCAACTTGGTTGCTTCACTACATCGGCTATTGCTACAAGTAATGACAGTGTAAATAAATTGTCAATATTTGCTTGAGATAGTGCTTGCAGTTCTGGAGGGACTCTTGATTTTTTGCATCTCATAGACTTAGGAGCATGGGGATTTGGTTAACCAGTGAAAATTCATGAGTAAACCAGTTTTTTAAAAAAAATCTGAAACATTTCGGGGGGGGGGGGTTTGAACCCCTAAAACCACCCCCTCGCTACAGGCCTGCTCCTAATGACAAACTGCAGTATGTAATTAAAAATCTACATTTAAAAATCACTTGTACTTGAAATTACTTCAAGAAATATTAGAATGGGTGACTTCACTGTCTAATAGATCAGAGGTTCTCAAATTGTTATACGAACCACACTGTGAACCTCCTGGGTCCCCTTCAGAGTTCAGAAGGGCGGTATACAAATATCATAAATAAATAAATGTGGAACCCTAGGAAACATTGCAGGGCTTCCACAAAAAGTCTTTAAAAATCAAATGTAAAATGAATTTTAAAATAAAACCACAAGAGGCTATTTGATTGTCTCTAATGCAAAGGAAGGCTTGCAGATTATTTCCAAATACCTCCTCAGTATATGCTTACACCGAAACCAAATTTAGAAGTAAGTTGGATGCCACCCCACACTTACATATTCAGCTGTTGGATATAAAGCCATAGTTCAAAACTACTGTTAAGTGCAAAAATGAAAACATTTCATTCATCATATTAGGTATGGATCCTCTATTTTCTTGCATCAAGGTAATGGTTTGTTGTTATATTTAAAACATTTTCTCATCATTTCCAAACATTATACATTTTCAAACATTATACAAAACACTCAGGCAATAGGAATAGATGAAAGAAGAAAGAACTTTGTGGATTCACAATGATTAGTAAAAATCAGGGATGGAGTTAGCATTCCACAGGATAAACATGTCTTCTGAAAGATTCCATGACTTAGAAGATTTGGCAGCCTCTGTGATCATTTCAAATTCAGAGTGATACTTCGTTTTTAAATCTCCCAAGAGACATAAATGAGAGATGTTTATAGGAATCATAGAAGAAATGCAAAATCTAATGTAGATTCATATCCTCCCTTCTCATTTACAAAATGTGGGAGGAAAGTTCAGAACAGCCCAGTGATGACTGACCCTGTTTATTAAGTATGAAAGATTGAATAAATGGGGGGTGGAGGTGATACAAGGCCTACTTTTTATATACAGTCCAAAATGTCAATCACATTCTGCAGTTTCTATAGTTTATATGTTTATTAATAAGCTTAACAGCTAAAAAAAACTGTCAGATTTTATCTTTGTTATTCTTTATGAAGTTATGCGATGCTGCAGGATAATGTGGAGGGGTACCGACGAGAGATAACGTCGTTGCATGAGAGAATTCAGAAGCTTTCAGCAACTACTCAGAAGCAAGAGCAGATCATCAATACTTTAACACAGGAACTGAGAGGAGCCAATGAAAAACTAGCTGTAGCAGAGGTATCTGCAGTTCTTTCTTTTTGTTTCTTAGAGTTCGTTTCTTAATTATGCACTACTTCAGCAGCATATTTTTAACAGTTCTTAATGGGAATAGATATATGTAAAGAATTTTGAATGACAGACCTAGATCTCAATCTTAAAGCAAGGAAGGGGCACCTTATACTTTTTTTCAATGTTGAATATAAGTAAAACGGATCCAAATATAATCTTTCAAAGGTGAGAGCAGATAATTTGAAAAAAGAAAAGGATATATTGAAGATGGCAGAGGTTCGTCTAACTCAACAAAAAGAATCTTTAATCGCAGAACAAAGGGGTCAGAATCTGCTTCTTACAAATCTACAGTCTATTCAGGTATGTCCAGCTATTTGCCCTTCTCCTCCCCCCCCCCCCCCCCATGGTTTTCTGCTTACAACTCTGGCACTGAAATGAGTTTTTCCTCATAGCTATACTTCTTTAGGTTTATTGGGCACAAGTAAGCCTGTTTCAGGAGCTTGGCAGAAAATATTTGACAACTGACTTCCTTTGAGCATTATTTGGCAGAGAGGCTCTGTCAACATGTCTTGTTCTTTCTAGGTAATCCTGGAAAAGGCTGAGACAGAAACTCAGCAACGTCTCAATAACCAAATTGAGAAGTTAGAGCGTGAAATAGCCCAACTGAAGAAAAAGCTAGAAAATGAAGCAGAACAAAGGCATGCACTAACCAAGAATCAAGATGTAAGTATTAGAAATAAAAGAGTAAATTGTTCCATATAACTGTTTCAGCTTGGTTGATTATTGAACAGAAAAGTATCTGAATTCATGGTTAGTTCAACAACCCGGAAGAGTTTTAAAAATTAGTTTATATCTTGTTGCTACAAATCTAAGGGTTTCTTATATATAAACATTTTCTTCAACACTTTAAAGAAGCTGTATTATGAATGCACAGTAGAATGAAACAAAGATCTTTTTTCTGCTTGCAAAAAATATAATATCAACTTCTTAATAGCACAGGCAAATTCATTCTAAAGAGATTTGCAAAACAGTGTGCAAAACTTTCCTGTCCCCAAAGTTATACTTTGGATCAAACACACAAGGTAAAGAGGAAGTAATTTTAGATCAGTATTAATTAAACTTACTAAAATACTCATCTTTTTACAATACAAGATAATTAAAAGAAGAATTCATCTTAGTCTGGCACAGAAGAATATGGAGGTAAAGTGTGTGGTTGATAGAAGTTGCTTCCAGATTTAGAATGAGTAAGAAGTGTAGAAAAACTATATGTTAAGGCTTTGGAAATGGCTTTCAATTCCATTTTTATTTATGTTGTTTAATGCGTTTTATTGGTCTTTTGTGTAATTGAATGTTTTATACTATATGATTGAATGTTTTATACTATTTATTTGTATTGCTTAATTTATTGTATTGCATATATTTGCATTTTATGCTGTATGCCGCCATAAGTCCCCACGTGGAGATGGCGTGGGATATAAATAAAGTTTGTTGTTGCTGTTGTTCATGTGACTATTCCAGCTCCTTTCGGTTCCAGTTTTATTTTTGTCTCTCTTGTAGTGAAATAAAGTGTATGGATTCCCTTTCAGATTCATTTATTGGAAGCTAAAAGACAACTCGAGACTGAAATGAATCTTCATGCTAGTACAAAAGAACTGTTGAAGAATGCCCAAAAGGATATTGCAACATTGAAGCAGCAGCTTAATAATATGGAAGCTCAGTTAGCCTCTCAGTCATTGCAGCGACCCCCTGGTCAAGGTAAAAAGAAAGAATGTTTCTCATTTTGAACATTTGCAAGCTTTAAACTTAACTTGGATGGAACTCAGTGATAGTGATACTAAGAGAATGACAGCATTGTAATTAAACAGTGTTATACATTTTTGAATTCATTCATTTCAAAACAATATGTTCAAGACAATAAGGCAATTTTTTCAGTTGATTCTGATTAAATGATTTTTTTTTACATTAGATAAGCGATACGATAGCCCATGGAGAGGCATGGCCTCCAGGGCTTTCTTTCAGCCCTCCCTCTGACAACTTGAAGCTTCAAATAATAACCTAAAATAGTTCCAAACATCTCAAATTTCAATCTACAATAAAATCAGCCAATAATAGCTAATAACTGGCACATTTTGGGATGTTTTTATCATGCTTTCACCTGGCTTTTATCTAGTTTAAGGGTAGTTGCAGGGCAAAAACTGGTTCTCTCGCCCTCTGCAGTTGGTCCTGATTTGCACTGAATAATAATAATAATAATAATAATAATAATAATAATAAACTTTATTTGTACCCTGCCACCATCTCCCCGATGGGGACTTGGTGCGGCTTACATGAGGCCAAGCCCAAACAAAAATTACATAAAATAAAACCGAAAATGCAAATAATGAACAATAATAACGTAATTACATAAAACAAATGAAAACATAGCAATATAAGATTACAATAAGCACAATCACAATGACAATGGGCAAGCTACATGTAAAGGATAAAAGAAAAGCTGATTAAAAACAGATTAAAAACTCAAACGAGATAAAACAGAGACAGATTATTTGTGGAGGAGAGCTCATTATAGTGGAGGTCGTGGAACCAAGCTTTCCCATAAGGGGGGAATGTACTCCAATAACAAAAAACATTGAGGCAAAACACTAGTGTGAGGATGTAAATCTATTCATCAAATGCGCAGCGGAAGAGCCAGGTTTTGAGGTTCTTTTTAAAGGTTTCTAGGGTAGGGGCTTTCCTAATCTCTCCAGGTAGTGAGTTCCAGAGTCGGGGAGACATAGAGGAAAAAGCTCTCTCCCTTGTACTCACCAGGTGAGCCTGTAAGACTGGCAGGGGCAAAAGAAGGGCCTCCCCAGAAGAACGGAGGGCCCGAGTTGGTTCATGAAAGGAGATACAGTCACAAAGGTAGGCGGGTCCCAAACTGTTCAGGGCTTTATAGGTGATAACCTGCACCTTCAATTGGGACCGGAAAATAAACGGCAGCCAGTGGAGCTCCTTGAACACATTTAGATGCATTTGTTCTAAAAAGTTATAAATGCTTTGGTATGGCATGAGGAATGTCGGGGAAATTTGGAATGTTTTGTTGAACATGTGTGTATACTCAGATAATGTATTGAAAAGTCATGACGTTCATGAAAATAAATCCAATGTAATTATTTTAACTTTAATGTATTGATTTCAATTTTTAGGACAGACTAATACAAGCGAAGATAGGGATGATCTTGTAAGTCACTTGAGAAAATCTGAAGAGCAAGTTAATGATTTAAAGGAAAGGCTAAAGACAGCAACAAGTAATGTGGAACAGTACCGAGCGATGGTTCTGAGTCTTGAAGATTCTCTTAACAAAGAGAAACAGGTAATTTGGCGCTAATACTATCCAATAAATACAGACTTAGTCATGCTTGTAGCAAACCGATTGAAATTAGTGTGACAAGTTCATCCTGGATAAAGTGATTTTCATTTCTGTATGTTAGATCCATTCCAATGAACATATGCAAGTAAGATTATTATGACATGTGGCAGGAGAACCTGGAACTCAGCTCAGTAGTGTTCAGGGTAATTCCTGATTATCCAATAGTTCTTTACATCTAGTGCCTTATCTGCATCCTTTGGAAGGATAAAGTTAGTTAGCTTCATCTGGTTCAGAAGGTCACAATCATACTACAGGATAAACCACAGAAGCATGATACTGCCATTAAAAAGAGGTTTTGGGCTAAATTTCACTTTTTGGCTTTAAAATGTAACTGGATTGGTTCAATGAGTCTTATTCTAAAAGTTAGGATCATATTAACCACTGTGAATTTCTTCTATAATGTTTGTATATGGGTTAAATATAAAATTATATATTGTATTGCTTTTACTGTTAGCCACTTTGGGCTAACAGTAAAAGGTCGTTGGATCTCTATTTTAGACAGATAAGACAGGATACAAATAATAATAATAATCATCATCATCATAATCATCATCATCATCATCCTGACCTAATGATTGTGTTAAAAAAACAAGTATGGATTGTTGATGTTGCAATCCGAGGCGACAGCAAAATTGAAGAAAAATAACTGGAAAAGCTGACACGATACGAGGATTTAAAGATCGAACTGCATAGACTCCGGCACAAGCCGGTCAGTTTGGTCCCAGTGGTGATCGGCACACTGGGTGAGGTGCCTAAAGACCTTAGCCTGCACTTGAACACAATCGGTCCTGACAAAATTACAATCTGCCAGCTACAAAAGGCCGCCCTACTGGGATCTGCACACATTATTTGCCGATATATCACACAGTCCTAGACACTTGGTAAGTGTCTGACGTGTGATCCAATACAACAGCCAGCAGAGTTATCCTGTTTGCTATGTACTAATCGTTTTATGTTAATAATAATAATAATAATAATAATAATAATAATATAGCTAGGGCATCAATTCTGCACATTTCTCTGTTCAGCTGATTTTTAAAATAAATTTATTATGTTATCATTGGAATGTTTCACTGAAGCAATGGAATCTACTAAATTATATTGCTTTTAAAAATTAATTTATTTTATATCCCATCTTTTTCCCAGCATGGGTTTCAAGGCAGCATCCCACCTTTAAAAATGCAATTCAGTTAATAAGCTTCCCATGCAAAGGATAGCTACAATTAAATTAATTTTCTGCTTTAAAAAAAAAAGAATATTGCAGGTTAAAATCATTTTTTACAACCACATACATAAATCATAACAAAAGTGAAAATGCCTGCATGACACATGTAAAGCTTGGTCTGCCACATCATATTGAAAGTCAAAAGCTTCCTTTACTTGTCAGTGGAAGGACAGCACTGAACTTCCTGGATATAGAGTTCAACCCTCTGCCAAGAAGCAGGAAAATCGTATTCAAAGCACCCCTGACAGATGGTCATCCAGCCTCTGTTTAAACGCCTCCAAAGGATCTCTTTTTTCTATAGTTACAAGTTGATGAAGCGTACCTGGATTCAGTAAGGCCTTCAACAAGGTCCCCCACAACCTTCTGGCAAACAAACTAGTCCAATGTGGGCTAGGCAAAACTATGGTTAGGTGGATCTGTAATTGGCTAAGTGGACGAACCTAGAGGGTGCTCACCAAAATGCTCCCTCTTCATCCTGGAAAGAAGTGACGAGCGGAGTGCCACAGGGTTCGGTCCTGGGCCCGGTCCTGTTCAACATCTTTATTAATGACTTAGATGAAGGGCTAGAAGGCATGATCATCAAGTTTGCAGACAACACCAAATTGGGAGGGATAGCCAATACTCCATAAGACAGGAGCAGAATTCAAAACTATCTTGACAGATTAGAGAGATGGGCCAAAACTAAGAAAATGAAGTCCAACAGTGACAAATGCAAGATACTCCACTTAGGCAGAAAAAATAAAATGCAAGGATACAAAACGGGGAATGCCTGGCTCGAGAGCAGTAGGTGTGAAAAAGATCTTGGAGTCCTCGTGGACAACAAGTTAAACATGAGCCAACAATGTCAAGTGGCGGCAAAAAAAAGCCAATGGGATTTTGGCCTGCATCAATAGGAGCATAGTGTCTAGATCCAGGGAAGTCATGCTACCCCTTTATTCTGCCTTGGTCAGACCACACCTGGAATATTGTGTCCAATTCTGGGCACCACAATTGAAGAGAGATATTGATAAGCTGGAAAGTGTCCAGTGGAGGGCAACTAAAATGATCAAGGGTCTGGAGAACAAGCCCTATGAGGAGTGGCTTAAAGAGCTGGACATGTTTAGCCTGAAGAAGAGAAGGTTGAGAGGGGACATGATACCCATGTATAAATACGTGAGAGGAAGTCATAGGGAGGAGGGAGCAAGCTTGTTTTCTGCTGCCCTGGAGACTAGGACGTGGAACAATGGCTTCAAACTACAATAAAGGAGATTCTCCCTGAACATTAGAAAAAACCTCCTGATTGTGAGAGCCATTCATTAGTGGAACTCTCTGTCCTGGAGTGTGGTGGAGACTCCTTCTTTGGAAGCTTTTAAACAGAGGCTGGATGGCCATCTGTTGGGGGTTCTTTGAATGCGATTTTCCTGCTTCTTGGAAGGGGGTTGGACTGGATGGCCCATGAAGTCTCTTCCAACTCTATGATTCTGTTATTCTCTTGGGGGTGCTTTGAAGGTGATTTTCCTGCTTCTTGGCAGGGAGTTGGACTGGATGGGACATGAGGTGTCTTCCAACACAATGATTCTATGATCTCTATAACTTGTCCCCATGAACAACCTGGATGCAGTGTTTGGGGCCTGCTATAATTTCTGAATAGTTTTCCTAAGGCAGCTGAATTGATTTGTTGCCTCAGTGGAATCGATTGCTGTGTCAAATTAAGATTCAGTTAAGTGATGTAATGTTCATTCACACCATCCTTACTGTTAATGTTCAGCAATTGTGTGCATTGTCCCTCTCAGTGTGTTGTAGTTTGCATCAAATAAAATTAGTATTTTTGTCATATGTATTTACGTCTGTGAAGAACTATAAACCATGTTATAGGCAAAGTCATATTTGCCCCTGAATATAGCAATTGGCCCTTGGTCTGTTAAATCCATTGTATTTTTTCAGTTTGTATCTTGACTTTCTTCTCCCAAGGAACCCAGGGCAGCCTAGGTCTCTTGTATTCCGAAATGTTTATCCTTACCATGCAGGTAACAGAGGAAGTTCGGACAGCTGTAGAAGCCCGCTTGAAGGAATCGTCTGAGTATCAGTCCCAGTTAGAAAATAAACTGATGGAGGTAGAAAAGGAAAAACAGGAACTTCAGGATGAAAAGAGGAAAGCTATTGAAAACAAGGAACAACAGGTTTGTCAGTATAAGTTTTCTATGTTACATGTTTTCCTTTCATTATACCTTTTACGGGTTAGGACAGACAACCATTGTATTCACTCAACTGTAATCAAGAAAAATTATTGAATGAACAATTCATTGTATTTTCTATACAGCTTTCTGAGCTAAAGAAAAATCTTGCCAGTATGAAGTCTGAACTCCAGGAAGCTCTTCAGAGGGCAAGCACAGCTCTTAGTAATGAACAACATGCTAAACGGGACTGCCAAGAGCAAGTAAGCATCTTAATATATCATAATGGTTGGATTCATTTCAATATATGTTGAGTTAGTTTGATATGACAGTAATTTGTATAATTGTCCAAATCATGTTTGCACATTCTAGCACTTGGAAAGAGTATCTAAGTGCTAGGGTGCAACAAATGGGAGGGCATGGGAGGTGGAGGAGGCTGCTTGGGAATCGGCCTTTTCCATGCAACTGCCACCCCTGCCACAATGCCTACAAATTGTACCATTACAATTAATAGGAGAGAGATACTCTTTCACCTGACATCACAACAGAGTCCAGTGATCCAGTAATAAAATGTTTATTGAATCAATTATATAAAAAGCAAAAAAGGTCAAATCTATTTTTTGAGTAATCTTTATTAAGAACTAGCTTTACCCGCCACGCGTTGCTGTGGCCAGCCTTCTCTCCCTCTTTCTCGGCTTCTTTCACTCCTTCCTTCATTCCGTTTTCTTCTTTCCTTTCTTCCTTCTCTACCTGTTTACTTCCTTCTTTAGCTGTTTGCTTTCATCCTTTCTTCTCCTTATTTCTTTCCTTCCCTGCATCTTTCTCTCCTTCTTTCTCTTTTTCCTTTCCTGCATCTTTCCTCCCTTCCCTTTTTTCTTTCCTTCTCTCCTCCTTCCTTCTGTACCTCTTTCCTTCCTCCTCCCTTTTTCTTTTCCTTCCTTTTTGTCTCCTTTATTCCCTCTCTTTCTCTTTCCTTCCTTCCTTCGCTCTGTAGTTCCATACTTCCTTTTCTTTCTTTCTTTCTTTGTTTGTTTCCTTCCCTCCCTTTCTCTTCTTCATTTGCTTTCTTCCCTTCCCTTTCTCTTTGGGTCAGGGCGGGAAGGGACGGGGCGGGGATTGGAGGGGGCGTAGTTTCCTGGGAAGGGGCGTGACCGGCGGAGGAGGAGAGGCAGGAGGGAAGGATTGCATCAGTGCGGGAAGGGGCAGGGCGGTGAAGGGAGGGGGCGTAGTTTTCTCGGAGGGGGAGGGGGCGGAGGGGGAGGAGGGGGAGGAGGGAAGGATGGCGTATGGGTGGGTAGGGGCGGGGCGGCGGAGGGTGGGGGTGTGGCTGTCTCGGAGGGGGCGTGGGCGGGGGAGGAGGAGGAGGGAAGGATGGCGTATGGGCGGGTAGGGGCGGGGCAGCAAAGGGAGGGGTGTGGCTTCCGCGGAGGGGTCGTGGTCCGGCCATGTGCGCGTGCCGGGCGGCTCGCGCCGGAACGCCTCTGCGCATGCTCTGTTTGTTTCTGTGATTGTGAGTTTGTTGTAATGTTGTTTTGAATTGTGATGAGTGTTGTGCATACCTTGTGGTTTGAGGTATGTGTACGGCAAGTTTGGTGAGTTTTCGTCCAGGGGTTTTCGCGTTTTGCGGCCCCTAAGGATGCCCTTTTGGATTTTATATATATAGATTCTGTTAAAAGAAAAAAAGAAAAAAGTGTGTAGTATTATAGAGAGAGAGAGAGAGAGAAAGAGAGAGAGAAATAATAATGAGAAATAGAGAAAAAGAATAAAAAGTTGTTTGTTGACTTCAGAGTGGAGTCTTTCATTTCTTTCTCTTCTCTCTTCTACTTCTTTTTCCTTTCTGTTCCTTCTTTTCCCCTTTTCCTTCCTCTTTCCCCTTTTCCTTCCTCATCTCCTTCTTTCTATACTAATATGTCTCTCCTTTTCAATCTTAAATAGTCTATAACTTTCGACCAGTCTGTTTCCTTTATCGGGGTCCCCTTATTTTTAGATATTAAATATATTAGTTTGTCCATATTTCTAATATCTTCAGTTTTCTCCAACTAGACCTCTGCTGGAATCTCTTCCTTTTTCCAAAGCCTTGCATAGCAAATTATTGCTGCCATGTTTAGCAAAAATAATAATTTATCCGTGTTCTTATCTAATTTCTGATCGATTATAGGAAGCAGAAATATTTCCGGTTTCATAGAGATTTTTATAATTAATATCTTTTGTAACTTGATTTGTATTTTTTCCCAGGATGTTATTGCCTTCTCACAATGCCACTACATATGAAAAAATGATCCAATTTCCTGCATTTCCAACATTTTTATTTCTATTTTTATACCAAAAAATAGCTCAAGAGCAGATGTTGGATCTGAGAAAGGAATTAAAGGAAGAATTAGGGGCAATGAAGACAGAAATCTCTTCAATACAAAGAGAAAGGATTTAAAAATGAAAAAAAGGAAATAAAAAGAGAACAGGAAAACATTCCTGTTAGAATGAAAAATCTAAACCTAAAAAGTGACAGACTAGAAGCGAGAAAAGAAGCAATAAAAATTAGAATATCAACTGAGATTGAGAAATATCCACAAAAAATGTGTGAAAATATACAAGAAAAAGTGATAAGAGATATTAGCAGAAATGTTGTATTGGGCTTAACAATAAGTACTGGATCAAATGGACGTAATCTACAGAGTCAATACAATCTATGCCAAATTATTTCTATGAACATAAACACAGGAACTTCTCCCAAGATAAATCTTCCAAACATACATAAGCATAGACAGGAACATTAAACAAGAAATTTGATGATGCAGGAACCAGGGACTTGGTAACATAAACAGGAGACTGAATCCCCAATAGCAACATTGCTTCCTCTGAGAAGCTTGAAGCCAAATCACTTAATTTAAGCCCATCCGGGCACCCATGCATCATGCCTAACACACCAGGACTTCAAGGTCTTATCGCAAACCCGCTGGGAAGATCTAGTTTGCCTGTTTTTCATGCCCTGTGTTCTCAAGTTCCATCTACACTCTCTTGAAACCTCCCTGTCTTCCCAAGGTTGTTTCTCAAGGGAACCAGTATTTTTGGTTTCCCGTGTTGCTTAGGAATGACTTGAAGAATTCCAAACATCAGCCTTGTCTGCCTGCAATTCCCCCTGAACACAGATGTCTCATTTTGGAACCCATCATCTCCCCTCATTCTGAACATTCAGAAAAATCCTCTGATACTTACCAGACTACAACACCACTATTCTACTCCTGCTTGATTTGCTTACCCTGGAATTGTTAAACTTGTTAGTGGGATATTAATGTATTCTGTATTAATTTAGTTCCTAGATGTGAACCTAAATTTTGGGGAATTGGGGGGGGGGGGGGGGAGAGAATGAGTAACCAGAATCCATAAGGATTGAGACATTGTGATATGTGTGTGTGTTTTTACAGGCCAAAATAGCTGCAGAAGCACAGAATAAATATGAACGAGAGCTGATGCTTCATGCTTCTGATATTGAAGCCTTACAGGCTGTGAAAGAACAGGTCGCGAAGAATTCTGGCATCAAACAACAATTGGAGGAAGCAGCCCAGAAAGCAGAATCTGCATTGCGAGAGAGCAAGGCCTCATGGGAGGAGCGAGAGAGGACCCTGAAGGTATCCTCTGGTCCCATTTGCCCATATAAAGTGTATAATCTTTGATTTCAAGTTTCTTTTAAACTTTTGAGGTAACAAAGTCCATCTTTTCCTGTAGGATGAAGCTTCTAAGCTTGCATCTCGCTGTACAGACTTAGAAAAGCAAAACCAATTGTTGCATGAGCAGCTGGAAAATTTAAGTGACAAGATGATGTCTGCAATGAAAGAAGGCGTACCAGGTGCATTGAATGTGTCTCTCAGTGAAGAAGGAAAATCACAAGAGCAAATAGTAGAAATTCTCCGGTATGTGATATCTAGTAATGTATATTGTCCTGAAATACTGTGTTGTGTGCCCATACATGTATATCTGCTTCAGGCTACAGTAAAAAGTTTGTTTCTATTCAAAAGGATACATGATATTCTTCATACTCTGAGAACGAATTTGTTGAAATGAAAACATCTTATCATTTTAGCTGTTAAAGATCCACAAAATGAAATTAAGTGGCTAGATTGTCCTTTTCCTTATCTTCCTCTCGAATTGCCACTTCATTATGGGCATTATGTCCATTGCTGTGAGTTGAGTGTAGTTTCTCCTTTAGAATGGCTTTATTTTCATAGGACGATTACACAACAAAATTAAATGCCTTTCCCAGGACTTACTTGACTTCCAGCTTGGCAGACGCCATGGGCTTTCTGCATTCCTCTCAGAAACTGTCCTTGCCTGGCGCTGGGGTAGAGCAAGGCTCTCCCCTCATCGATGGACCGAAGTTGATGAGGTGCCAACCCACAGGGAATAAGCCTGGATGGCGAAGTTTGACCTCCGGTCAGGGGGTAGAGCTTCGTGACAGGTCGAAGGACCCGTAGGGCTGCAGAGCGTGGCAAGGAACGCCTGATGCTCAAAACTTAAAAGAAGATAGAGGGAGGAGCTGAAGACGACAGAAGAAAAAAGATATTGAATTACTAAAGCATGGAAGAAACGAAGACATCAAAGAGAACAAACTACTTAAATATCAACAAAAAGAGATGGAAAAAGTAATACACTCAATGGAAAAAAACAATAATAGCTATAAAAACTCAACAAGAGATTTTAGAGGCAAAAGAGAAAGAATACCAATTGAAATTTAGGAAAATAAAGGAGGAAGAAAAAGAAAATATAAAAGAAACATAAAAGCTCAGGCTTGCCAGGGACATTAAAAACAATAAAAAGGGCTTCTTTTCTTATGTCAGAAGAAAAACGAAGAACAAGGAGGCGATAGGGCCTTTTCGAGGAGAAGATGGAGCAATGCTGATGGGGGTAGGGAAAAGGCAGAACTACTTAATGCCTTCTTTGCCTCGGTCTTCTCACAGAAAGAAAGTCATCTTCAACCTCAGCAAGATGGAGTGGATGAGGGATTAGAGGACATCGAACCCCACATTGGGAAAGTCGTCCTGTTCAACATCTTTATTAATGACTTAGATGAAGTGTAAGAAGGCATGATCATCAAGTTTGCAGACAACACCAAATTGAGAGGGATAGTCAATACTCTAGAGGACAGGAGCAGGATTCAAAACGATCTTGACAGATTAGAGAGATGGGCCAAAACTAACAAAGTGAAGTTCAACAATGACAAATTCAAAATATTCCACTTTGGCAGGAAAAACGAAATGCAAAGATACAGAATGGGAGACAATGCCTGACTCAACAGCAGTACGTGTGAAAAACATCTTGGACTCCTCGTAGACAGCCAGTTAAACATGAGCCAACAATGTCAAGTGGCGGCAAAAAAAAGCCAATGGGATTTTGGCCTGCATCAATAGGAGCATAGTGTCTAGATCTAGGGAAGTAATGTTACCCCTCTATTCTGCATTGGTTAGACCACACCTGGAATATTGTGTCCAAATTCTGGGCACCACAATTGAAGAGAGACTGACAAAGTGGAATATGTCCAGAGGAGGGCGACTAAAATGATCAAGGATCTGAAGAACAAGCCCTCTGAAGAGCGACTTAAAAAGCTGGGCATGTTTAGCCTGAAGAAGAGAAGGCTGAGAGGAGACATGATGGCCATGTATAAATATGCGAGAGGAAGTCATAGGGAGGAGGGAGCAAGCTTGTTTTCTGCTGCCCTGGAGACTAGGATGCGGAACAGTGGCTTCAAACTACAAGAAAGGAGATTCCATCTGAACATGAGGAAGAACTTCCTGACTGTGAGAGCCGTTCAGCAGTGGAACTCTCTGCCCCGGAGTGTGGTGGAGGCTCCTCCTTTGGAGGCTTTTAAACAGAGGCTGGATGACCATCTGTCAGGGGTGCTTTGAATGCAATATTCCTGCTTCTTGGCAGGGGGTTGGACTAGATGGCCCATGAGGTCTCTTCCAACTCTTTGATTCTATGAAATTATTATAAACATGGTGGCTCAGTTGTCCCAGAATACTTTTGAAGAGATAGAAGGTAACATTGACAGGATCGACAGGATTCAATCCAACTATGCAAGAAGGTATAACACACCCCGAGATGTTATCTATTTTGGAAAGAAAAGTCTTCGAGATTAAGTTCTGAAGGAAAATGCAAAAACTCTGACCTACTAAAAAGGAAACAAAATAGTAATTCTAAAAGAATACCCAATGGCAGTTTTAGAAAGAAGACGTAAATACTTTTTTCTAACAGATGAACTAAAAAAGAGGAACATAAAGTTCAAATGGGAAAGAAGAGAAGGTATCCTGGGAAGATAACAGACACTGGTTGACAACGGAGTATAAGGCAAGGGCATTCTATGAAAGAGGCATAAAGAAAGTTGTAGGAAAAGAAGAAAAATAAAAGACCAAACAGAAGGAGAAGACAGAAAAAGAAATGAGAGGGGGTAAAGAACAAGAAGACAGGGGAGGGCCACAAAAGAAAACCCAAATAAAAGGAGAAAAATATGGCACCAGATCAAAAAAGGGCAGTTTGATGTGATTTCTTTACAGGAAACACACATTTGTCATAAACACGTAGCACACTTGAACCAGAAAATTCTTGGGAAAACATACTATGCATCATGTGGTGGTGGTGGTGGTGGGGGGGGGGGGTGTTGTAACATGTAAACGAGAAAATTGCATTGGAACAGGTCTTTAAAGACCAGGAAGGAAGAATATTGGGAACAATTATTGAATTTGGGGGAAGGAAACCGCTCCTTTGTAACATCTATGCACCGAATAGGGCAAAGACAAAATTTGTAGAAATGTTAAAGAATAAGATAAATGAACAAGACTACGATGACCTAATTATTATGGGAGACTTTAACGGGGTATTAGACAGAGCTACAGATAAGTCAAACGAAAATAAAATAACAAAAAACACCCCACACGGGGGAATTGAAGGAGGACTTAGGGCTGGAGGGTATCTGGAGGCATTACCACAAAGATGAAATAGATTATACTTACTTCTCAAACCGTCATAACTCATGGTTGAAACCCGAACTATCCGAGACCTACTTGCTTTTCAGAAAGCCTGTAAAACCTTTCTCTTCCGACAAGCTTTCGATGGGTGAATAACTCAGGACTATGTCTGTTCTTGTTTTATTGTATTTTAAAGTTAATTGTATTGCTTTAATCTACTGCTGTAAACTGCCCCGAGCCAAATTGGGAGTAGTGGTATACATGTCAAATAAATAAATAGTGTCGGATATATATGATATGGGGGACAAAAGAAATAGTCACAAAGGTACTAAAATAGAAAATCCTCACAACAGTAAACTCAGACCATGCTCTGTTAGAGATAACACTGGAAAGCACAATAAATAGAGAAAAGATATTCAGATGGAGATTAAATGACCAACTAATAGAAGGTCAAAAAGAACAGGACTTAAAAAAAGTGAATTCTTTAAATTTAATACGGAACAAGATACGGCAATAGATATCATATGGGATACATCCAAAGCATATATGAGAGGTCAGTTTATTCAACAAAACGCAAAAAAAAAAGAAATAAGGAAAGAAATGCAGAATTCAAAAAGATGGAGGAAATCATGAAAACGGAGACGAAGCTGAAAAACAATCCTATAGATAAAGAACTTCCACTACAACTGGTAATACTGAAGAAACAAATAAATACGGTACACCTAGAAGAAATAAGCAAAAAAATTAAAATATATGAAGCAACAACAGTTTGAAAATGCCAACAAGATAGGAAGATGGTTAGCCTGGAAAATCTTAAAGAAAAACAAACACAACATATAAACAGGATTGAAGAAGAGGGGAAAACCTATTAACAACAGAAAGAGATAGAAAAACAATTTAACAAATATTACCAAAGTGTATATGCTGACGACAACATTCCGAAGGAAAAAATAGTACAATATTTGGAGAAACCAAAAATTAAGAAAATCTCAAACGAACATAGAGAAATATTAAACAAGAAAATGACAGAAGAGGAACTACGCAAAGTAATTAAAAAAAGAATTTGAGACAAAAGATCTTAAAGACCGATACAAAACTTATAAGAAGAATTTATCAACAGCTACAGTTGTGGGCAACAGAAGAACAAGTGAAGGAAGTGATGATTAAATGGGCAAAGGCAATAGGGCATACAATCAACATGGAAAATGGGAAGAAATTTGGTTGAAGAAATTAAAATACTCATATGCTACTGAAATTAAGGAAAAATGGTTTAAAATGTTCTATATGTGGTACCTCACCCTAGAAAAATTAACTAAGTATAGTAAGGGTAAGACAAACAAGAAGTGCTAGAGATGTGGGAAACATACAGCTACCTTTATCCATATGTGGTGGGAATGCAAAGTAGTTAAAAAACTGGAACGAAATATATAAAAATGGGAGAAATTCTACACCTTAAATTTGAATTTAAACCAGAGTACTTCTTACTTGGAATCATAGACTTTCAAATAGATAAAAATGATGACACTATCTTCTTTTATCTTGCAATGGCTGCAATAATAAGTATAGCCCGCCTTTGGAAAATGAAAGAAACAGCAACAATGAAGGATTGGATTGAAAAAGCGATGGATATTATGAACATAGATCTGTTGACCCAACAAGTCGCTCTAAATAGACTACCACAAAACAAAACAGACTGGAGTAAATTTATTAATTTCCTAAAAAAAGAAAAGTTACAAATATTAACAATAAGTGAATGAAGAAGTCCTAAGGGCCATAACAATGGAATATGATTCATATAATATAAATTAGATAAAGTAAAAAGCAAAGGAATACAAACACCACCAAAGCGATCTCGAAGTATTCAGGGAAACATACATGTTTAATTGTCTAATGATTTATGTATGTGTTTGATACGGGTTCATATACACACACACACATACATATCTATAGATAGACAATGTCATATCAGTGCAAAACCATGGAGTTCACAGCAACATTTCTTAGTCTCTGCTTTTTTCAACTACCCTCCTTTCTCTCTCTCCCTCTCTCGCCCTCCCTCTCCCTGACATACACACACAGTTACTAAATTATAATCCCAGTGTATCAAAGTAAATCCCACCATTTCCCAGCAAGCAGCCATGTTTGTTGGGGTTTTTTAAGTTTCAGCATGTTTTGTCTGTGAAGTAGACATTTAATATCAAAATGTATTACATTCCATTACAGATTCATACGTCGAGAAAAAGAGATTGCAGAAACAAGGTTTGAGGTAGCTCAAGTGGAGAGTTTACGCTATCGGCAAAGAGTGGAACATTTGGAAAGGGAGCTTCAGGAGCTTCAGCAGAGTCTCAATGCAGAGAGAGAGAAGGTTCAGGTATGTATGCAAATGCTTGCGTTTATGAGTTATTGTGCAAATATTCTGTTGACAGGTAAGCATTTCATTACAAATCCTACAGACATTATCGATAGCATCTGGGTAACAGAGATTTCTTTGTAAAAAAAAATTAAAAGTGATATTTCTCATAGGTATGCTTCTCAAATCCTTCATTCATTACAACAGGAAGGAGACAAATTTTCAAAAATGTGCCAAAAAAATAAAACTTTAAAAAGAACGAACTAATTAGCTTAAGTCTGATTTTCCAGTTGTATTCCCTAGATAAGATGGTATTCCACTGGAAGATACTACGAACAGTCTACAGTCTAGCACCAGAGTCTACAGTTTAGCACCAAGCTACAAAGCAATGCAGAATATTTAATTTATTTGTGTTCAATATTTATCCCTCTTTTCAGACAAAATGCCCCCCAGGAAAGCTTGCAAATAGGTAATTTGTCATTTCCACATCCACAGACATGCAGTCTTAATAAATGCACATTAGACCTTCATTATCATTCTGGATACCAATAATAATGCCAGAAGAGATAGGTATTCAAATGTGTTTTAAATTCTGACAGGTCATTTAGCGTTTGGATCTCTTCGACAGGTCGTTCCACAGTCTTGGGGCAGCCAGTGAAAAGGTCTTCTGGGTGATGGTCACCATTCAGGTTCTGGCAGACTGGAGTGACCACCTCTCAGAGGACATAAATGTCTGGGGTGGATTGTACAGGAGAAAGTGACCCTGTAGTTAACTTAGACCTAAACTATATAGGGCAATGAAGTCCAGTAGGCCTAGGAATTGAAAAAAGTCTAGATTCCTTAGTGTCTCGGACTTTGGGGTAGTAATCGTCTTTGCAGGAGAAAAGATAACTCTGAAATAATAGGATATAGAAATTTTATACACCACTTCACAAATAACCAACAGGCAGAGTAACACACACAGATTTATTAAGTGGCTATACCTTATGTACTCAATATGTAATAGGTAACTTGGTTTAAGGGTTTAAATGTCTTGTTCACATTATTTTTCACTCCCTTAAAATTGTAACTTTCACTGCTACAATAAGAAAATTAAATGGAATAAAACTCCGGGTTTGCACAGTTATCTGGATTGCAGTATCACTTTGAATTTTAGGTGACAGCAAAAACAATTGCTCAACATGAAGAACTTATGAAGAAGACTGAGACCATGAATGTATTAACAGAAACCAACAAGATGCTGAGGGAAGAGAAAGAGAGACTTGGACAGGACTTGCAGCAAATGCAAGCAAAGGTTAGTATGCATGATCAAATTAAGCTTTAAAATTCTGCATGAAATGAAATCTAAAGCATGTCCATACTTACTTAGATGCACTGAAATAAATGTGTGTTTCACATTCTAGTTGGCTTTCTGGTACTCTGTTGGAATTATATAAAATGATTTTAAATGTTTGGAATTAATGATATGCTATTTTTGGTCCACCAAAAAAGTTATGCTGAAACAAAAATGTTCAATCTACTTAAGAGAAATTTAGCTCTCACTGTGTCCTACAGTCCGTAAGTGTCCTAAATAGAAGTTTTCAAAGCAAGAAAGATACTATTCATTTACTGAAATACAGTAGAGTCTCGCTTATCCAACCTTCGCTCATTCAACATTCTGTTTTATTCAACGCAGTCTGCCTCCTGCCTGGCTCCATAGCTATTTCAATACATTGTGATGTTTTGGTGTTAAATTTGTAAATAAACATAATGTTACGATGTGTTGAACTACTTTTTCTGTCAATTTGTTGCAAAACATGATATTTTGGTGCTTAATTTGTAAACTCATAACATAATTTGACATTTAATAGGCTTTTCTTTAAATCCTCATTATTATCCAACATTTTTGCTTATCCATCATTCTGCCGGCCCATTTATGTTGAATAAGCGAGACACTGCTGTAGCATGTTAAAATCTCCATGTAAAGATGTTTTCCCATTTTTTTGGGTTCAGGTGCGTAAGTTGGAAGCTGATATCTTGCCTTTGCAAGAGTCAAATGCTGAACTGAGTGAGAAGAGTGGGATGCTTCAAGCAGAAAAGAAGCTTCTGGAAGAGGATGTCAAACGCTGGAAAGCCCGGACCCAGGTGAGCTCATCCTGAACTATAAAATCATCTCTTCCAGCAATGCTACAACATTCTGATTGTTTCTGCAGAAGCAGGCACTTGTTCTGATATACAGGCAGTTCTCGAGCTACAGACAAGAGAGGTTTTGTAGGTTTGTTTTTAAGTTAAATTTATATGCAAGTTGGAACAGGTAAATTTTTAAAATTGACTACTGAAATTTTTTATTTTTTAGTTTTTTATAGCATGGGGAAGGGTTAACGCTGCTGTGACATTTGATTTGCTGTTTGTGGCCCCATTCACCTCACTTTTTATCTGTGGGATGCTTTGGACATGAAGAAAAAGCATCAGCGAATATAAGAAGCCTTTTATGCTGGTAGAACAAGGAATCAAAAGCTATGTACATTTTCTTAGTATGAATGGACATTGCAGCCTCATCTTGTTTTCGTTGAACAGCAGCATCCTGTGCTGCACAACAAATATTTTTTTTAAAAAAAAAATAGAAGAAATAAAATAGTCATTTTTTTAAATGTCTGAAAAACCGGGGAGAAATGATAGGTATACTGAGAGTCAGAGAAAAAGAAAGAAAAAGAAAAAAAGAAAAAAAGTGGGGTTGAAAACTTCCTATATTCTCCACAGGTGTTTTCATTATTTTTCCCCCAGGTCGTTATATTTCTGCTATTCCCTCTTCATGCTACTCTCCTTTTGGAGAACAATTGTCCTAATAATTAATCCCTTCTGTCCATTTCGTTTTTTCTTGTTTCATAAATGTCATCAATGCTGCTCAATCTGTTACATTTTTTCTCTGGACATCTTGGCTCATTAATTGAGTTCATTTATCCATTTTCATTATGTCTATTGTTTTTAGCACCCATTTTTCTAATGGTAGTAACTCTTTTGTTCTCCATTTTTGAACATATACTGTTCTACCCACAGTTATTAAATGGTTGAATAGTTTCTCTTTATTTTTATCCATCTCAAACTTTGTACTCCCTAATAAAAATACTCAGGTTTAGATTGAAATCTGATGAGCAATATTTTTTGGATTTTTTTCTTGTACTTTTCCCAACTTGCATATGAAAAAATGCTCATGTATAGTTCTCACACTGCAAACATTTATCTTTTACATTTGCATAAGATTTTAATAATTTTTGTGGTGTTGGGTGTAAAGATCCCTTACCTTTCCAGCCTGGGTGGCAGGGCCTAGGAGAAGCAGGCCAGTTAGTTGCAGCTTTAGTAAGGCCTGGCAGGGGGCAGCAGGAGCCATTTTAGTTTAGGGAAAGCACCATTTCAGAGAGGGGGAGTGGCCTAGGCCTGAGTTAGCATTAGAACAGCCAGGATTGGTTTAAAAAAAGGGGCGGAGTTTAGCATGGTTTGGAGGGAAAGAAGAGGGCTTTTTCAGTCAGTCTGTTGTTGTTGGAGATTAGAGTAGGAAGGTAGTTTAGGAGTACGTGTTTTAAGATTAGTTTAGGGAAGGCAGTTTGCCTTAGGTTTGCCAGCAAAAGAAGCTGTGGCAAACTAGAACAGTTATCAGGGAAAGATAGCTGGTTTTGTAGTTAGCTAGGCCACAGTTGAGGGTAGCTAAGCTACAGTTGTATCTTGACAGAGATTCAGATCCTGTCAAGTATACTTGGTTTTAAAGAGAAGAAAATCTCTGTATCTTGTAACAAAGAAAGAGCCATTACATGTAACCATTACGCTTGCAAGACAAACCAGGATTTATCTGTAACAGCTAAAGTTTTAATCAGCATTTACACTTTCTTCTGTACTTTATTCAAGAAACTTTCCTTGATTATTTTGAAACTTAAAAAGCCTGAGTCCAGTGTGCCTTTGTGGCTATAGTACTTTTCCCAAACAACCTCAACTAGTTTTGTTAAAGAAGAAAATAAGAAGACACAGGGCTTGGTGATTTTTCTTAAAAAGCATTTTTAATATTTTAAACAGCTAGAGTGTTCCTGTACAATTGTTTATGGTGGCAGCAGAAGTTTAATTAGAGAGACATCCCCTCAGACGTTATATTGGTGCCATATACGTATATTCTTCATATTGATGGCAGTGATGCGTTATTGATCGTTTGACCATACGCCGTGCCTTTATATTGGGTACCACTGGTACATCATCTTTAACCAATTGTCTTTTAAATCATATGAATATTTTTAATTACATATCTTCTAACCTTATTGTATGGCCAATATTTGCAGCCCATTTTACCTTACAGTTCTTAATTTGTTCTTCTTCTGTTGCCCATTCCAGTAATTTCTCATATAACTTTTCCCATATAATTTTTCTCTATATTCATTATTAAGTCCCAAGAGGTATTTATATCTATAAATTCCAATTTCTTGTCTATGTTATAACATTCTCTTATTTGTCTGCACTGGAACCAGGATATATTTTTGTCTAATTCTTTGATTCCCCCCCCCCCCCCCCCTGTATTTTAAGAATCACTTCTCCATTTTGTTTCTTTTATAATTGTCTATATGTAAGCCATTTATCTTGCTCAAGTTCTCTTTTATGCAGAGCTTCTTATGGGGAAATTCATAGTGGTGTTTTTGTTTATAGCCCATTTTTATATTTTCCCCAATTTTTTATCAAAGCAATCTAATAAAGTGATTTCCAAAAATTTTCTCAATTTTTGTTTCGCTGTGCCAATCTAGTCTCAAACCTGTTAGATTTTAAAACTTTATCCTTGGCTTCTTCCCTTGCCATATAAACTTGCTCAGATCTTTGTTCCATATTTTAAAGTAATAATTATTTCTTAGAATTTGTAAGTAGTATTTGAAATAAAAATAACATCTTTGGAAGAATAGTCATTTTATGGCTGCTATTCTGTTCATTACGATAAGTTCAGATATTTCCAATTCTCTAGGTCTTTCTTCTTTCTATTTTATTTTGTAATTATTTTTCAGGAGTTGTGTGTTGCTTGCTGTAAGGGTCAATCCAAAATATTTTATTTTATTTGTGGTAATGAGTCCAGAGATTTCTTGTAATTCTCTCTTCTTTTTGTCATTTCTGTCAATATTTTGGTTTTTCTTTTATTTATTTTAAAACATGATAGTTTGCCAAATTCTTCAAATTGTTTTGATCAATTTTTGTATATTATCTCTTGGTTCTTCTACAATACATACCAAGTTGTCAGAAAAGGCTCTTATTTTTTAAAAAAAATCTTTTCTTATTTTGGTCCCAATAAGATCTTTATCTTTTCTTATCAAATTCAGCAAAATCTCAAATACCTATATAAATAAATAATGTGGATAGAGGGCATATTTGTCTCATTCCTTTTCATTATTATTATTATTATTACTACTACTATTTCTGGGTTTATGTTTATTTCAAAAAATTATGTTAATCGTTTCTTGTTCTTTGCAATGTCTTCATCTGATTTAAATAAATTTCCATTTAGACTCCATCTACATTTCCTCTTACCTTGTTTAATGTTGATTTCTAATGGACAGTGGTTTGTATTTGATCTCAGTGTATTTTACTTCGTTGAATCTTTCTTGCTAGTGTATTGGTAGTCCAAAACATGTCAATTCTTGACCATGTCTGATGTCTGGTTGAATAATAAGTATAGTCTCTTTCTTTTGGATGTTGTAGTCTCCATACGTCTTTTAAGTTTTTCCATCAATTGAATAAAATTTCCCAATTGAATAAAATTTCCCTTTTCTCTTGTTTTGTACTTTAGTCTTGTCCAATTCAATGTCCATAATACCATTGAAGTCACCGAGTATAATCGGGTCATAAAAAGGATCATGCGGCATTTGCATTGGCTTCTGACCTTTAAAATTCTTCACGGCCAGGGTCCATCGTATCTTAGGGACCGTCTCTCATTCTCCCATCATCGGAGGTCGCAACGGTCATCCCAGTGTGACTTACTTTATATACCGGGTCCTAGAGAAGTGCACTTGGAAAGGACCAGACAAAGAGCTTTTTCCATTTCTGCCCCTGCCTTGTGGAATTCCTTGCCGCCCTATATGAGAGCCATTCGTGAGTTAGGGCCTTTTACCCTAGCACTTAAGACCTGGCTTTTTACTAGAGCTTTTGATTTTTGTTAATTTTATCAATATCTGTATGTATGTATTTTTATCCTTTACAATTTTAGCTTGTAAATCACCTAGAGCATCTTGGATGGAGGGCGATTAATAAGTAATTAGATGATGATGATGATGATGATGATGATGATGATGATGATGATGATGATATTCTTTAGACCTCTTTATAAATGTGGATTTGGGGCCATATGATACATATATATTGCATAGCAGGACTTTTTTATTGTTGAATGTCTGGTTTACTTCTATTATTCTACCTTTTTGATCTATAAATGCTAATTCAGCTGGGATCTTTTGGTGTACATAGACCACTACTCCTCTCTTCTTGGGTGGACAAGTAAAAATCCTTGCCTAAATTCTTTTGGGTCAGGTGGACTACATGTTTTTGGGCAATATGGATTCTCTGTAAAGCTATATTTTGATATTTCCCTCTTTATAATTGTTTGAAGATATGCTTTCATTTACTTGGTGAGTTTAAACAGTTCACATTATTTATATAACATTTAATTTCCATCCTTTATTTCTTCTTCTTGGGTGTCCAGTTGTGTCTTAAGAAGTCCAATGCACATCTCATTCTCTAGTGGTTGGTTTCTCAGCCTTTTCTCCTGTTTGTCATGTATTTCTTGTTCCTTTATAATTTCTTTCTCCAATTCCTGACCTTTTCTTTCTGTTAGACTTATCCTTTTTCTTTTGGTTTTGGGGTGGTTTTCTTTCCATATCTACAACAAACATCTTTTGAAATGAAATAAAAGTTTTAGAAGATGTTCAAAAGTACCTGAAGTAAAGCTTTTCTTCTTTGTCTCTAGATTTCTAGATCCAAGTCCATCAATTCAGTCCCGAGAGCATTTACATGTTTGCTTTTTATTAATTGTTGCTCCCAAGTGGAACTTTGTACTGCTTAATTGTCAGATTTTAATCCACTTTGTTCTGGCTAATAGTTGGGATTGCTTGTTAGATTTTGCCAATCTTTAAATAAGATTGGAATTTCTGTTGTTATTGTAATACTCAAGCTTAATATTTCTCACCACTTTCTGCCAGCACTTACTGAGTCAACAAAAAGATACAGATGTTGAAGAGTATAGAAAGCTTCTTTCAGAAAAAGAGGTGAATACCAAACGCATACAGCAGATGAGTGAAGAAATAGGCAGACTGAAAGCTGAAATAGCAAGGTAAATTTTAAGGAAGAATTTACAGTCTGAGAGTACACTGATTTGATTGCAAATAAATGAAGTCTTTGTTTCTCCAGATTTTGTGCAGCATGTTGTTCGCAGCTCAGTTTTGCTTGGTAATTGTTATCCTCAAAAACTGAATGAAATCTCCCATTAGAAAATACATAACAATGTGGGTGAACTACGGTTCCCAGAATAGTGGGTAAATCTTAGTATATATCTTAGTAGTATAGGACATATTTTTAATTAATAAAAGCACAGATTTAATTCCCAACATTGACAGTGAAATGATTTCATGTGAGAGTGCTGGGGAAACGTCCATATAAGGGGCTAGACTAAAGTTTTAGCAAGACAATCCTACCAAATTTTTCCCTGTGTGTTTAATCTCTTTTGAACACCACATTTTGATCCTGAAGTTTCCTCAACCCTCAGGATAAGTTTTGTAGAAAGGAGACAGAGTTTTTGAGGAAGAGGGAGAACCTTTAAGGCCTTATATGGTCTGGGGCCGGCGTACCTGAGGGCCCGCTTATCCCCCTACCAACCCAAGAGATTACTTCGGTCCGAAGACCAAAATTTGCTTGAAGTCCCCAACATCTGGACTTATCATCTGTCCTCTACTAGGCAGAGGGCCTTCTCGATTGTGGCCCCTTATTTATGAAATGCCTTGCCAGTTGAAACCCGATCTATCCGAGACCTACTTGCTTTTCGGAAAGCCTGTAAAATCTTTCTCTTCCGACAAGCTTTTGATGGGTGAATAACTCGGGACTATGTTTGTTCTTGTTTTTATTGTATTTTAAAGTTAATTGTATTGTTTTAATCTACTGCTGTAAACCCCTCCGAGCCAAATTGGGAGTAGCGGTATACAAGTCAAATAAATAAATAAATAAATATAGGAAAACATTGGGCTGATCTTCCTTGTACCTGGATCCATCTTACAGATTTTCTCAAATGTATGGAGTACATTGCCTTGGTATGGAATAGTCTTGCAGCACTCTGCCTGTTCTGCGGCCTCACCTTTTGATATAGCTAGAAGCTAGTTTGAGAACCAATGTCCTAATAAGTGGGAGCAAAATAATTTGAATTTATCGTTACTATAGTGATTTTTTTAACTAATTGTTTTCATCTTAGTTATTTCTTTTAATTTCTTCAAATGCTTTGGTTCTCTAAAATAAAATACAGAATACCATACACCTCTGTATTTTATATCCATAGAGGTAAAACATAATAGAGCATTCTGTTTCTGTTGTCTGTCAATATATTTAAGGTCAAATGCATCTCTGACAACAAGTCAGAATCAGGTCCAGACTCTTCGTGAAGATCTAACAAAATCGAAAGCTGAAAAGGAAGCCCTACAAAAAGAGTTGGAAATTAAAGTGACTGACATTCAAGAGAAGGTTAAAACAATAACTCAAGTAAAGAAAATTGGACGTAGGTACAAGACACAATATGAAGAGCTGAAAGCCCAACATGACAAGGTCAGTTTTAACATATGAAAGTTAAAAGATTTCTTAACATCTGCTAGTTTTTAGGTTGGCATGCCTAGTTATTCAGTAAAGAATGCAAATTTAAGGCTGTCCAATACCTGCATAGCAATAATAATCTTAATGAATTTTAGCTTATATTAATTTTGAAATACATCTCTATTTGATCCCTAGTGTAGCTTTCACGCCCTCTGTGAGTTAAGAGGAGACTTTCTTGAAACAGGAGATGACTTCTGCTTAGTTCTTTTTCCCTTAAAAAAAGCTTTTCTTGAATCTAAAATGGCCCAGGAAAGCCCTGGAACATGGTAAATATACTCCTATGTCTCTGGTTCCCCCTGAATGGAACATAATTCTCTGTGTGTGAGAGAGTAGTAGGGTATATGCCTCTTCAAGGCTTCAGGAGGTCTCATTTGTCCCCCAGCTTTCCACAGTTGCCTACCCCTGCTCCGCAGTCTTAGTGGAGAATGCACAGTCTGTAGTGATCAAAATACAAGTGGTGTATACAAGTGGTGCCATACTCCCAACACAAATATTCATATTGATTATCTGAAATTTTAGGTGATTGCGGAAGCCTCAACACAGTCTCGTGCAGAACAGGAGGAGCAGAAGGCTTCGGATAAGGAAGTTCAGGAGGTGAAAGATGCTCTAACCCAAGCTGAAGCCAGGATTAAAGCCCTGGAGGGACAGATTGAAAATTTACAAAAGGTAAGAGAGACCCTTGTGTGTTAGAGGATGTTGTGGTTCACTCGTGAATATCCCAAGTTCTTTTCCCTGCATGGCTGTGGATTTTGCAAAGTTGGCCCTCTTTTAGCTGGACATATCTTAGAAGGTGGTTTCGTGGATACATTTGTATATTCCTATGGAAGAAGTTCAAGAATAAAAGAACAGGACAAAGGGAAAAACTGACAATAATTTACATATTTCTTCAATTGTAAGACACAATCAATTCTAAGACGCACTCTAATTTCAGTACCACCACCGCCAAAAAAAAAAAAAAAAAAAAGATCGACCCACAATTCTAAGATGCACCTCATTTTTAGATCCAACAGCTAATTGACAAGAAAAGGAAAGCCTTCTAAATATGGCAGAGAGACATTAACTGTACTGCCAAGAAAAAGATCTACGCCAGTGCAAAAGCTGAGGTCCAAAGAAGGACAAGAGAACTCAAGAACATCTGGTGGACAAAGAAGGCTGAAGAAATCCAACACCTGGCAGATACCCATGATGATCAGGAATTTTTCAAAGCCACAAAGGACATCTATGAACCATGAAACCATGGCATAGAGGCATACAGCCTCTACGCTCATCAGATGGAACCAAACTTCTGAAGGACAAAAAAATCAATTGCATTATGTTGGAAGAACACTACCAAAGCCTCCTGAATCGCAGTTCCAATGTGGCCAAAGAGGTTCTCTCACAAATCCTGCAACGACAGACCAGGAATGAGCTTGTAGCACTGCCTAGTTTGGAAGAAGTCAGCAATGCCATCAGCCAACATAAAAATAACAAAGCCAGCAGATCTTATGGGATCTCTGCTGAAATCTTTAAAGAGGGAGGACCTGAGTTGACACAACAACTCCACCAGCTCATAGAAAAAGTGTGGGTGACCGAGAAAATCCCAGCAGATTTCAAGGATGCCACCATCATCAACCTCTTCAAAAAAGGGGAAAGAACAGACTGCAGAAATTACCGAGGTATCTCCCTTCTAACTTCTGCTGGGAAAATCCTCACAAGAATCCTTACAAACCACATTCTTCCCCTCAGAAGACACCAGAGGAACAATGGACATGAAAATATTAAAATATGTTTAAATTAAACAAATATTTTAAACTTAAAATATCTAAATGAAGTATTCAAAAATTAAAGTTAAATTATAAATAAAATTAATTAAATATTTCAAAATTAAATAAGTATTTTATAATTATCATGTTATCAGAAATATTTTGAAAGGGTTAAATAAATTTATAGATATATATAGCCAATTATTACATAGCTGTATGGATTTGTTGGGCCAGTTCAATTTTTTGTAGTTCTTTGGGATAGATTTTTATGTGTCATCATTGACTTAAAGCCTATTATAGTTGATATATTTATTATATCACCGGGATTGTGGCGCAGCTGGCTGAGTGTCAGCTGCATTAAGATCACTCTGACCAAAAGGTCATGAGTTCGAAGCCAGCCCGGGCTGGAGTGGGTGTCCAGCCATTGTGTAGCCCGTTGTCGACCTTTGCAACCCGAAAGACAGTTGCATCTGTCAAGTAGGAAAATAAGGCACCACCTTGTGTGGGAGGCTAAATTTAACTAATTTATGAGGCCATAAAGAAAGAAGACTCCGGGGAATGCGGAAGAACTTCATCGGTGTCGTTGATGGACGATGAAAAGCAGCAGCTCCCCTGGCGGCCAGAAAAAAAAAAGTTAAATAGCCTTTGTCTGTTAAATGTTGTTTGTCAAACTGGCATTGAATGTTTGCCATATATGTGTTTACTGTAATCCGCCCTGAGTCCCCTGCGGGGTGAGAAGGGCGGAATATAAGAACTGTAAATAAATAAATAAATAAATATTTTGGATTATTATTATTATTATTATTATTATTATTATTATTATTATGCTATTTGATCCTCTATGCTTGGGATGCTATATTTGTAGAATGAATGATGTCTTCCTGCCTGGCAGAATGGGGTTGGAATTGGATGGCCATCTGTTGGGAGGGCTTGAATGGGGGTCTTCCTGCCTGACATGAATAAGATTGGGGTTTCTGTATTCTGAGCCTGGGTTATCAATGGATCTGCTCTGAGCTTGATTGCTTTTGCTTCCACAGAGTTTCCTTTCTCCCGAATCCATCCCATCGGCGGTAGATTAGTCGGGTCTGGATAGATGAATTTTAGAGAGACAGAGCAGCCTAGGCAGCATGGAAAGGGTAGCGGCAGAGAGGCAGGTCTGCGGGGAGGAGGGTTTTTCCTCCAGCTCCTGAAGGGAGCGCCTCCTCCCGTGGGAGCCTGCTGTGCATGTGCACTCTTTCCCTCCCCCCTCCCTCCCTGAGGCTTACTTTCTGAGGGGGAGGGAGGGGAAGTGTTTTTGTGGGTGGAGGACATAGCTTGCTTGAGATAGTATCTTGTGTCCAAATTTGGTGTCAATTCCCCCAGTGGTTTTTGAGTTCTGATGGTATCACAAACTAACATTACATTTTTATTTATATAGATATTTGTACCCTGCTTTATCTTTCCCGAAGGAGACTTAAAGCGGCTTAACATAAACGTATTAGCATACAATTTAAAGTATGTGAATATTGAAGCAGGATTATATATACACAGTATTAAAAATTCCCAGATAAAAACTATTATATTGCATTCCAAGTTAGAAACCACAGCACTCCCTGAATTGATCTTAGAAAATTTCTTTAAAAGCTTGTCTGAATAAAAAGGTTTTAGCCTGCTTCCAGAAAGACAGCAGGGAGGGGGCCATTCTGACTTCCCTGAGAAAAAGGGAGTTCCAGAGTTGCTGGGCAGCCACTGAGGAAGAAGCCCTGCTCTCTCATTCCCACCAATTGAGCTTGAGATGGGAGGTGAGACCGAGAGAAGGGCTTCTGAAGATCCAAGGGCCCAGGCAGGTTCGTACAAGGGGATGCAATTAGCAGAACAGCCTGGACCTGAACCATCTAGGGCAGTGATTCTCAACCTGTGGGTCCCCAGGTGTTTTGGCTTACAACTCCCAGAAATCCCAACCAGTTTACCAGATGTTAGGTGGGGACCCACAGGTTGAGAATGACTAATCTAAGACTATAGTATAGTAGTTATTTAAGTATTTGAAAGTATTGCATACCATCAGACAAAAGCTGCCTTGACTTGCTATGTAGATCAGTAGCAAACATTATAATGCAGTTGTGATCTCTTGATTATAAAGATCTTTTCTTGAGAAATTCACAGTGCTTCACAGATCCATCAGCTATTGAGAATAAATTCTTTATCCTAATATTAGCTTCTCTTTCTCATAGACATTGGGAGAGAAAGACAATGAATTGAAGACTCTTCAGGAACAAGTGGCCCAGCTACAGTCAGAGATTTCCCGCCTTCATCAAGAATTGCAAGAAAAAACAACCCAAGAAGAACATTTCAGGCAACAAGTAACTGAAAAGGAGGAGAAGACAAAGAAGACCCTTCTGGCAGCTAAGCAGAGAATAGCCCTATTGTCAGGTGAATTGCCGTAGCTTCTGTTAGTGTTAGCCATTTCCGACAACATAGCAGAGCACTGTGCCATCTTAAAATCTAATGGCTTTATTGAGAAAGATAGCTTTAAGAAAGTAACAGCACTTTTATCACTTTCGTGAAGAGGAATGAGAAGGCAGTCTTTATAGTATTCCCTTCTATCTTCAAGTATTAAATACTTAACTATTGCTGTAAGAAATATGACTGGGTGCTATCTAGATTCTTGAAGGCTACATGGTATAGAATCAGGAACTTTCCCTGCCCACCTGAAAACCATACATTGGAGTCCTGCACATTCTTAATAGAAAGAGAGCTGTGTATGTCTTTTCTCATAATAGATGTAGCTTATTAAAATGTATCAGGTCTCAGAGGATAGAGTTCTCAGTTCTCTGAATTGGCCAGAACTGGCTTTAGTAAATTCTACTCTGTTGTAAGAGGCAGGTCCAAAATTGAGACCTTGTTGTCTCCTAGGGTGAGTTTGAGAGAAAGTTCCATTCTATGCTGAAAGTTTGAGACTAGACATCTCCATATGAATACACATAGATTAAAAGTTTGACATTTGTACCATTGAGGTCACATGTTTTGAGCCTCAATTTCTTACGCCTCTGGAGGTCTTCAGAGAGATGGATATGAACACTTGCATAGTACCATATTAAAAATGCCTTCTGGTTATTTGGTTTCCTGAAAAAGGTTCTGCATGAAAAATCTCTTCTTGAACTTTTTCCTCAAGCAGTTTACTAAGCAGATGCACAGCATAGAGCAGGGGTCCTCAAACTAAGGCCCGGGGGCCGGATATGGCCCTCCAAGGTCATTTACCAGGCCCTCGTTCAGGGTCAACCTAAGTCTGAAACAACTTGAAAGCACATAACAACAACAACAATCCGATCTCATCAGCCAAAAGCAGGCCCACACTTCCCATTGGAATATTAATAAGTTTATATTTGTTAAAATTGTTCTTCATTTTAATTATTGTATTGTTTTAAAGTGTTTTTTGCACTACAAATAAGATATGTGCAGTGTGCATAGGAATTCATTCATGTTTTTTTAAAATTATAATCTGGCCCTCCAACAGTTTGAGGGACTGTGTCCTGGCCCTATGTTTAAAAGGTTTGAGGACTCCTGGCTTAGAGACTGATGGTTCTGTTTTGTAATTAAGGTGTCAAGGAACAGCTGTCTAAAGAAAATGAGGAATGGAAACAGAAGAGCAACAGTTTGGAAGAACAAAAGACGGAGATGGAAGTGCGGATGAGTGCACTTAAATCACAGTATGAAGGCCGCATTTGCCGTCTAGAGAGAGAACTGCGAGAACAGCAAGAGAGGCATCATGAACAGAGAGATGAGCCTACAGAATCTACCAATAAGGTATACTGTTTATTTGCACGGCTTTCGTTTCCTAAAAGGATTTAAAATTCCATCTGCCAAACAGAGTTTTCACTAGATTGATTACTGCTTTTAAAATCTTTTCTTATTTTGTTTTCTTGTTATTGCTGCACACATTGAAAGGATGAAGTCTCAGATTATTAATAATGGCTGTTTTGTATATTACCGCATTAAGACGTGTGGCCAAGTATTCTGCATTACTTGCTGCTTATATAGATCAACCTGTAATAAAAAATGGGAAGTAATTATTTTGATAATTGAGTAGCATAGGAGCTATTTCTTCAGTATCTTTATGTGGAAATTTTAATTCCATGGCTGACCATGGTGTTTTATCTATCAGGCTCCAGAACAGCAGAGACAAATCACTCTTAAATCAACCCCTGCAGCAGGTGACAGAGGAATGTGAGTTCTTCCTTTATTTATCCTTGTGTTGTTCTTTCCACAATTATTTAGGAGTTACATTTATACAGAAAATTAAACCTTAACTTGGTGTTTCTAATGCAGATTAAGATGCGCATATCCAAAATGCGTATGACCAGATGTTTTACAGATTTTTATTCCAGATTTTGGAATATCCATATTTGTATATAGATAATGAATGAGGGACAGAGAGGAAAGGGGGCTAGTCACACATTTAGTACCTGTTGACCCCAAGGAGCCCTCACTTAACCACTGCCAGAAAGCAAACAAGCAAAAGAGAAGCGGGAAAACACAGGAAGGCTCCGCTCACATAAGCCCCCTGCCAAAACAAATGCTTTCTTTGCTGTCAGCACACTTTCTACCCTTTTAGCAAAGCATACATCTGTGGTGGGACTGTGACAAGGTACAAAAATTTTATAGGAAAATAAAGGGTGAAATGGAAGAAGTATCTGGGCTAAAAATAGAGTTGAATAAAAACTGTTTTTTACCATGAAAATGGAAGGAAAATGTTGTAATAAAGATTGGGCAGATATTTTATAAGATATATGCTAGAAGCAACACAAGCAATAATTGTGCTGGAATAGAAAGAATACAAAAATGGGAAATAAAAACATGATATGAATATTTAGCAGACTATATGCTCCAGGATTATATCACTGATATAGAATCATTTAGTTGGAAGAGACCTCATGGGCCATCCAGTCCAACCCCCTGCCAAGAAGCAGGAAAATTGCATTCAAAGCACCCCTGAAACCATCCAGCCTCTGCTTAAAAACCTCCAAAGAAGGAGCCTTCACCACACTCCAGGGCAGAGAGTTCCACTGCTGAATAGCTCTCACAGTCAGGAAGTTCTTCCTAATGTTCAGGTGGAATCTCCTTTCCTGTAGTTTGAAGCCTTTTCCGCATCCTAGTCTCCAGGGCAACAGAAACAAGCTTGCTCTTTCCTCCCTATGACTTCTCCTCATATATTTATACATAGCCATAATGTGTCCTCTCAGCCTTCTCTTCTTCAGGCTAAACATGACCAGCTCTTTAAGCCACTCCTCATAGGGCTTGTTCTCCAGACCCTTGATCATTTTAGTCATCCTCCTTTGGACAAATTCCAGCTTCTCAACATCTCCCTTCAATGGTGGTGCCCAGAATTGGACACAGTATTCCAGGTGTGGTCTAACCAAGGCAGAATAGACGGGTAGTGTGACTTCCTTGGATCTAGACACTATACTTCTAGCTGTGCAGACCAAAATCCCATTAGCCTTTTTTGCTGCCGCATGACATTGTTGGCTCATGTTTAACTTGTTGTCCACAAGGACTCCAAGATCTTTTTTACACGCACTGCTGTCGAGCCAGGCGTCCCTCATTCTGTATCTTTGTAGATGTCATATAAACAGATACCATGTGGGGAACTGGAAAGAACTAACAGCCAATGTGAAAGGGGGAAAAGAAATACAAGGAACTAAATCAGATCATCTCAATGAGCCAAAAAATAGAATAAAAGCCGAAATTGAATCACAACTGTTCTCGGATGGAGGAGATGGATGATAATGAGATAGGTATAAGTAAGAGACTAAGATGGAATTGGAAAGGAGTAGAAAATGATTTATACCAGAAGGATATGTAATCTCTTTTCCTTGTATTGGTTGATACAAGGAAAACCAATACTTTAATATTTATTTATTTATTTCGTACATTTCTATCCTACCCTTCTCCCCACAAGGGGACTCAGACTTACATTATTTCTGTAATGTAAAGGTGATAAGTTATACTCTACTTATACAATCCAATAAAAAATGTCTGTGTAAAAAAAAAAAAAAGAAAAACTTAGTGGCACTCAAATACGTGACTAGCTCCCTCTCCTCCAAGATGAAAATGAGCATCTAATGGTAAATAATGTCAGTATTTTGGATTTCCAGCACATTTGTTATTGATTTCTTGGGCTTCGTGCAAACTTTAGACCTAATTTGAGGGGGAGGATGGCGAAGAGAAGTCTAGATGTATCTATTGAAGAAAAGCTGTGTGTGGTAAAAACCACATCCAATTAATGCACCATTTGGTGTTATTTTTAGAGCTAGTACTTCAGATCCACCAACAGCCAACATCAAACCAACTCCTGTTGTGTCTACCCCAAGCAAAGTGACAGCTGCTGCAATAGCGGGCAACAAATCCACTCCAAGGGCCAGCATCCGTCCAATGGTTACTCCTGCGACCGTCACAAACCCTACAACAACACCAACTGCCACAGTTATGCCAACCACACAGGTGGAAACTCAGGAAGGTAATTTCTGCCCAAAAATATGAGCTGAGAATCTTGCTACCTAATGCTAAAGCAATACTTTTGAAATATGAAAATGATTCACAATAAAACATGATGTATTCCTCTAAAGTACTATTTAAATAAAATATATCATTAAACAAGTACATTTGTATCACACTTGCAATTGAAATTTGCAAGTGTGCAACCACCCTAATACTTAGAATACCCCTAAATCAAGGACTTTATGCAGCCTGAGTACTCTCATTCACCCTCCAAAATCCTCCTATTACCTTCTGTGTGCTGTCAGCTAGCATAATGTTGACATCTGTTAGACAACAAAACTCAGTAGAGTTTGATTCTTTGGATCAGGAACTGAAAACGAATGGTTCTGGTGTAAAATTATTAGATGTTTTTTAATTGTAGTTTGTCTTGTTCACTAAAATAGTTTGCAATTCAATATTGTGCATTTAAAATATGCAGTATTATGTGATCCTCTCTATTGAATATAGCATCATTATGAATGAGCAAGAAGCAAGGATTGGATTCCCATCATGATTAATCACATCTAGCTATAGCATCTGTTTGAAGAAAGAATGTTGAGATAGCAGACCATTTGGTCTGTACACTTGATGTTACTCCCTTTTCTCTGTCACGTATGAGTTGCTCTTGTCCTGTTTTTTCCCCCAGGAAGTGATTCAGGATAGGTTTTTGATGTTCTAAAATTTTGCCAAGAATATGTTGTTTGTTTTTTTAAAAAACTTAACATTAAAATAAAGGCTACTATCTATTATAACAACTTCCATTTCAGCCATGCAGTCAGAAGGACCAGTCGAACACGTTCCAGTTTTTGGGAGCACGAGTGGGTCTGTGCGCTCCACTAGTCCCAACGTCCAGACATCTCTCTCTCAGCCTCTCTTGACAGTTCAGCAGCAAACACAAGCCACAGCATTTGTGCAGCCAACTCAGCAAAGCCATGCTCAGATAGAACCAGCCACCCAAGATCCCCCTCCAACGATTTTGGAAGTGGTTCAGAGCTCCCAGATGGAAAGGCCTTCTACATCAACAGCAGTGTTTGGCACAGGTTTGGCATTACACCTAGATTTTTTTAGCATGGTATTACTTAATTCTGTACCTCTTTTACATATACAGAAAGTTACACAGATATTTTGATATTTTTTGTGCAAATATCCAATTTCTATTTAATAGTTCTGAAATTAACCATCTATTTCAATTCCTTAATTACATCTTTGAATTCTAATTTATTTCAAAACCCGAATTAAAGACTTCCAAAGGAGCTCAAAAAAGAAGTCCATTATTATTCTCTTTAAAATAATTGTTAGATGTTTAATGTGATTAACAATATATTCTCCTTAAGTTTCAGCCACACCAAGTTCTTCTTTACCTAAACGTGCACGAGAGGAAGAAGATGATAGCACAGTTGAAAACTCAGAACAAATTCCCGAGGAAATGGTTGATGTGCCTGTTCCGAAAAAAATGAGAAGTGTGCAAAGAGTTGGCCCAGAGGTGGGTAGCACACAAAAATAATGCTATTAATTCGATGTTCAATCATGAGATTAATTGATAACTAAGGATGTTGTTCCAGAAAATTGCAGGGGTTACTATCCTACATCATAATTGGTAGCAGACTGGTTGTCCTTATAGCTCATGTTTCTTCCACTGTTTCTCTGGGACTGTTCTGCTGGTATTTGACAGCTTTCATTGTTTATCTGCAACATTCTGTGTGATGCTTAATGTACAAAATACAAAATTCTGTGATACTTTGTTAAATTACTTTAGATATCAGAAATCGTGATTCACTTACTGCCTAAGAGTCATCTCACTCATTTTCATTTAACAAGTTCATTGGATTCATGAGTCACCATAGGGCTAAACTCGATGTAATATTAGTTGTATAAATGCAGTTCAAGGTGGACAACATCCTTGAGAGATGCAAAGCAGTTTTGTGGTGAATTGAACAGAAGTTTTAACTTTCCACTGTGAAGTGTTTTTAACGGGGGAAATGCATGCCAGAGGTGGCAGTGTACATTTAAAGATAAACTTCCATTGGCATTAAGAGTGGTTTCCAATACAACTGAAATAGCAGCTTTGGCAAGGCCTTTTTTGTGAGGAATGTGTGTGAGAGAGAAGATTAGAACTCTTATCCCCTTATTCCAAGGCTGCTCAACATTTCCTGATTGTTAGAGAACATTTTAGTTGCATTCAAACAATGTAATATCTAATTTATTTCATAAATTAATCAGTAATAGTACTAGATAGCATGTTGAATGCAGACCCATTGCACTCCTAGTGGCTCAGTGGGTTAAACCCTTGTGCCGTCAGGACTGAGGTTGGAGGTTTGAATCCGGGGAGAGTGCGGATGAGCTTCCTACGTCAGCTCCAGCTCCGCATGTGGGGACATGAGACAAACTTCCCACAAAGATGATAAAACATCAAAACATCAGGGTGTACCCTGGCAATGTCCTTGTGGACGGCCAGTTCTCTCACACCAGAAGCGACTTGCAGTTTCTCACGTCACTCCTGACACGAAAAAATCTTGACTTATCAGGTGGCTGCAAATAAAGTCAGTTGTGTGTTCTGTATTATATCTGAGTAAGAAACAAGTTACAACTGTATAATAAAGAAATGCAGAAGGGGAAAGGATCGAATACTTGTCTATTTAAGTAAAAGACGAAAGATTTATAAGATCTGAAGAGAAACCAAAGTATGGTTTAAGTATACTATTTAAGTATACTTTCCATTATCTCTTTTACTTACATGGAATACAGGGTTCTGAATTTAAGCAACTCAGAATAACGGTGAAATAAAATGTGCCAGCTCTCCCTTTTCATCAGTAGTAAATATTTACAATTGTTTTTTCAGCTTGCAGTATAGAATACTATAGTCATGGAGTACTTCGTAGGAGATCTCATCATTTCTCTGTAAATTGTCACAGAAAATAAGAGTAATAAATTAATCTGAAATTTTAGGAGGAAGTAACTGCAGAAGAGAGCACAGATGGCGAAATAGATGCTCAAGCCTACAATCAGGATTCACAGGATTCCATTGGAGAGGTAAGTAATTCTTCATCTGACAAAAAAAAGTATTTCCATTTCATGTTAACAAAGAAGTAGCTGTGCTAGTCTGATGTGACATTAAAAAGATAAAGGGAGAAAAGGAGAAAAACAAACTCTAGCAGTACTTTTAATAGTAACTGAGTTTTATTTCAGCTTGAGCTTTCAGGGATACTAAATACTGCATCTGAAGAAGTGGAACGTTTGTGCTAAATTAAAATTAAGTGTTAAATGTGCTGCTAGAATGCCCACTTTTCCTTCCCCTCCGTTTCTTCTTTGTATTTCATGTTTCCTCTGCATGGTCCTGTGAAATGCACACATATATGGGTTTCTGCACCTGCGCAGAAAGTTTTGGAACTTTCTAGAATCTTAAGGATACTTTTTTGGCGGTAACCTCGCCCATTCTCCCCTGATAGTATAAATAGCCAGTAGACGGGGCTGCCGCTCCAGTTCTTTCTTTCCGCCGCAAGTAGCAGCAGTTAGGAACTTCTCTCCGCAATTTACTAGCTTCGTTCTTACTTGAATACTGGTTTTGGACTCTGACTGGACTTTAACTACCTTTTGCTTGCTGATTTGGACTTGTTTGCTCTCACCGACTGACTCCGGACCGTTTTGACAATTCTCAGGCTTGTATCGACCTTCCCTTTTGTTCTACCCAATGGCGGCTGTCTTTAAAAAATGCTCCCAATGCAGGGGGCAAATATCCAGACACGGATGCCAATTCGTTTGTCTATTGTGGCTGGGGGAGGGCCATGCAATACAGTCCTGCCCCATCTGCCAGTCTTTCACCCCCCAGGCCCGCAAACATAGGCAAATACTGGGTTGTTGTAGGTTTTTTCAGGCTATATGGCCATGGTATAGAGGCATTATCTCCTGATGTTTCTCCTGCATCTATGGCAAGCATCCTCGGAGGTAGTGAGGTCTGTTGGAACTAGGAAAAAGGGTTTATATATCTGTGGAATGACCAGGGTGGGACAAAGGACTCTTGTCTGCTGGAGCTATATGTGAATAAACAGCTGACCACCTTGATTAGCATATAATGGCCCGACAGTGCCTGGAGCAAAATTTTGTTGAGAGGTGATTAGATGTCCTTATTTGTTTCCTCTCTGTTGTTGCGCTGTTGTAATTTTAGAGTTTTTTAATACTGGTAGCCAGATTTTGTTCATTTTCATGGTTTCCTCCTTTCTGTTGGAATTGTCCACATGCTTGTGAATTTCAGTGGCTTCTCTGTGTAGTCTGACATGGTGGTTGTGAGAGTGGTCCAGCATTTCTGTGTTCTCAAATAAAATGCTGTGTCCAGGTTAGTTCATCAGATGCTCTGCTATGGCTGATTTCTCTGGTTGAAATAGTCTGCAGTGCCTTTCGTGTTCCTTGATTCGTGTTTGGGTGCTGCGTTTGGTGGTCCCTATGTAGACCTTTCCACAGCTGCATGGTACACGGTAGACTCCTGCAGAAGGAGGTGGGGTTCGCAGATTCTTTTTGCACTGTCGGCCAAGGCTTTAATGGTGCTTCTTTTTTGACTTGGGTGATGGTTGGAGTTTTTGGAGTTTTCTAGATGTCCTAGTCATCCGCAAACCAGATCAACAATTGGGTCACTCAGTTCACAGAAAACCCACACACAAAGATAGATATCTACATAAAAACTCCAACCATCACCCAAGTCAAAAAAGAAGCACCATTAAAGCCTTGGCAGACCGTGCAAAAAGGATCTGTGAACCCCACCTCCTTCAAGATGAACTGAACCACCTCAACTGGGCTCTACAGGCCACCTCAGACATCAGAAGAGCTGCAAGACCGAGAACAAGCCACGAGAGTCAAGACGAAGATCCACCCAGAGGAAAAGTGTTCTTGCCATACACCAAGGGAACCACTGACCGCATAGGGAAGCTGATGAGGAAATCATCCTGTCTTCCTGGATTGTCTCTACTATCCGACATGCATACCAGCTATCGGACATGATTCTCTCCCATGCTGAAGGCTCATTCCACCAGATCCTTGGTTGCATCACGAGTGTTCCTTAGAGGAGTCCCTCTTGAGGACATCTGCTGTGCGGTCACCTGGGCAACTCCTTTCACCCTCGTCAGCCATTACAAGGTGGATGTCCTGTCAAAGAGAGACACTGCCTTCGGGAGAGCAGTGTTGTTTTCATGTGTGGCATGATGGCATGATGTCCACCTCCAAGGTTGGTAGCTTGCTAGTCACCCATATATGTGTGCATTTCACAGGACCACGCAGAGAAAAGATGGGTTGCTTACCTGTAACCGTGTTTCCTCTAGTGGTACCTGTGAAATCCATCCTCCCCGCTGGACGTCATGCTCCAGTATCCTGGGCTGCTGTCTTGCAGCTAGGGAACTAGAGCGGCAGCCCCGCCTACTGGCTATTTATACTATCAGGGGAGAATGGCCAGGGCTACTGCCAAAAAAGTATCCTTAAGATTCTAGAAAGTTCTGAAACTGTTTGTGCAGGCATGGAAACCCATATATGTGTGGATTTCACAGGTACCACTAGAGGAAACACGGTTACAGGTAAGCAACCCATCTCTCTGTGACAGCAAAATCCAAATAAAGCTTTTAATGCCATGAGAATGTATGACAGAGGGAAATAAATCCATAATTATTTTATGACAATTCCCACCTCATGGCTTGAACTACAACTAACTCCAGGCATAACAGGTATCAGTGCAGCTGTTCCTCAGTGAGAACTTGCACACCTGTAGCACCTTACTTGCTCCAGATAGATGCAGCAATAGAAATAGCATGGCAAGAGGTATAATCCTTTTTTTGGTATGACTCAGAATAATCTGCTGAAAATGGGAAGCAAGAAAGAGCCTAGTCTCGCCTCTTCTACCATTTCTTCTATTATATGGAAATTACTTTCCTGAAGAAGCCTATGTTTGTGGGGAAGCTGTCCCCATGATCAAGATCAATGATTTTCCAGGGTTCTTTCGAACATGGCAAGCCTTCAACTGAACAGAATCCTTTTTTCTTCAAACACCTCGCTGTATACATTAGGAAAATGATGGTTGAGGACAAGGGGATGAAATGTACTGTTTTGGTTTAATCCAGTGTTTCTCAAACTATGATCATCCAGATGTTTTGGACTTCAGCTCCCACAGTTCCTAGCAGCTGGTAAGCTGGCTGGGATTTGTGGAAGCTGAAGTCCAAAACATCCGGAGTAGCAGAGTTTGAGAAACACTGGTGTAATTAATAGACCTTTGCTTGCCTTAAAGGGTGTTACACAAGGGGAGTATACTCCCATGGAAGAAAATGAGGAAACTTCTCAATCCATGGCAATAGAACTTGGACCCCTTCAGTCTGATCAGCAGAATACTACATCAACCCAGGATGGTCAGGGCAAGAGAGATGATGTCATTGTCATTGACAGCGATGATGAAGAGGAAGACGACGATGAAAATGACGGAGAAGCAGAAGTATGTGTTAAATTTGTTTTCTTGTTTCAAAAATAACTATACATTGGCTAGGTTGATACAGTGGAACCTCTACTTAAGAGCATCCCAACTTAAGAGCATTTGAGTTAAGAGATGTCGCTTGGCTTGGGTTTCACTTTGACATAAGAGCAGCATTTTGAGTTAAGAGCTAGTGCCAGAGGGAGAGCTAGCATCAGAGTATAGGGTTCTAGGACTTCAAGGGAGCAGCCTCTGTGCCTTGTGCATTGTGCTCTTGTCTGCTTTGGAAGACTGCTGTATGCTTTGCTTTTGTCCTCTTTGAGGAACTTTGGGTTAGTTGATTTTGTGTGGTTTTTATTCCTGGTATGTTTGGTTTCATAAAGAAAGAGAGGAAGAGAGGAAGGGAGCTGGGATTAGTACTGTATGAAGAAAATTATGGTTCTGGCTCTTTGCTTTATGCATCCTTGCCACATCTTTGTGCATCTACATTTTAAGGTGGATCTTTATTTTTATTGGCCCCTGATAATTTTCATTTATACATATTTGTTATTTATAAAATACATTTTCTTATTTAAAAACATGTAACAAAAAATTGGGGGGGGGGGGTGTTGGGAGGCCAGAATGGATTAATAGCATTTCAGCACATTTCAATGGCCATGCTTGCTTTGAGATAAGAGTGTTTGACATAAGAGCTCAGTCACAGAACAAATTAAACCCTTAAGTCAACGTATAACTATTTGATTTGGCATGCATAAAATGGTAAGGGCTACACTGTCTGTCAAAAATAAAGTCTTCCTGTATGAGGCACTCAAGGAGTATTACATTAATTTTTGGACATTTTGCATTCACTTCTTGTATAAACAAGAACATAAGTTAACTCATAACATCACCTTCAATTTATGGTGACCTTATGAATGAAAGGCCTTCAAGTCACCCCATCATTGACAGCTCCATTCATGTCCTTCCTGTCAGGTGTAGGCCTAACTGGTCTCTCAAAAACAATCTTATTTTTAACAAAAGAAAGAAAAAGACATTAAAGCACTTGTGTTGTCAGGACTAAAGATTTGTCACCAAGTACACTATTTTATAAAGTCTTTGCATTTCAAAATGTGCACACTAATATTTTTATTGGCTAGCAACAGTCTTTCAATTGCTTTCACCTGGCTTCTACAGCAATTGGTTCAATCATAACGTTACATCATGGTCTCAACACTATCTTGCCTAAAAACCTATCCCTACCTTGTCTAAGAACCTATCATTTCTTCTGATCTTCTGCCTCCCTGGTGCCTTTCAACCAAAAAAACTCCCAGAACAGCTGAGAAATTGTTAATCCAAAGGTTCCAGCTTTCATCTAAATAAATAATTTCATCATCTAAATAAGATGCAAAGCATTAGGAAAAGGGAATGGCAGTGTGAGATTAAGTCTGCCTTCTTCTCTCCCTCAATGCCATTGTGGTGGTAGTTGGGATGGAGGGGAGAACCGTCCACCTGCTGCTGGGGTTAAGACATGATAGAGCTGTAGGGAAACAGTAGGCATATAGCTTGCACAGAATCAGGAGTACCAGAAGATGGCTCTTCAACCCTCTCTCCGCACCATTCCATGATGTAAAGACATGTTCTATTTTTTTCTCTGTAGCTGTGGGTTATCCTTCATAAATAATTGTCAGGAGTTCCTAAATTCCACAGAGCACTGCACCCATACCTTGTTTTCTTGCTACTTTCTATAAGTCCTCAGACAAAAATCAAATGTTTCAGCAGGGGAACTATTTTGGTCAATTTTTTTATTCTTCATAACAAATCTTTCAAATATCAAAGAGGATTCTAAACCAGATAAGCAGATTTCATCCCAGTGTATTTCTGAAATCCTACTTTCTCAGGAATATGAAGATGAGGAAGAAGATGAGGATGATGAGGATGATGAAGACACAGGGATGGGAGATGAGGGTGAAGATAGCAATGAAGGCACTGGGAGCATTGATGGCAATGAGAGATACGAAGGAGATGAAACTGAGGTAAAGACCAAAGAAATGTTTTGTAAGTTTGAGTTACCTGAATATGTTGCATTTTCTGCTGCAATTGCTGCTGAGTATTGTTTTTAAACTGTATAAAATTAGAAATGATTGTAACATCATCTTTGATGTATAAGTTAGAGTTAAAAAAATCAGTCAGAGAAGAAAGTATCTCTCCAAGGAAAGAGAATTCATGTCAACAGGGACAAAAGCCAGTATAGCTTGAGATTTTAGAAGGCTACTAAAACACTTACCAGCACTGACAGCCTTTTAACTTCTCATATCGTTTGTTTACCTGTTTTAGGGTCCTGATGGAGTAGATCCTGGTACAGAAACGGAAGACAGCATTGCTGGAGGTGAAAGCAGTCAGAGAGCAGCTGATTCTCAAAACTGTGGTATGGCATGATATGATCTTCTCACTAAAAGTGTGCTTGTGTTAAGAAAAACTAGATTTTGAATATCAGTCATCAAATATATCAACGTCCATGGTTCAGTTTCAAGCAGAGGTTTATAAATGTTTACAAACTCATGCTGAAACCATTATTGTGGGTGACTAAGTAAAGAGTAGGCAGAGATGCAGTGAATCACCTGAAAGTATATTTGTTTGTGTGAACACTTTTACTAAATCTTTTTTTTTTGTCCTGCACTAATTATAATGGAATAAAAAACTATATTATTTCTAGCACCTATTTTTGTGTTAGTGAAATGAATTCCAGCACCTTTAAATGAGCAAGAATCACAGATACAGGAATGGCTGACTACATTTGAATGTTTCTATAAACATACATGTCTTTGCTTCAAGGTGAAGGAAGCACTGGTGCTGCAGAGTCCACTTTCTCCCAGGAAACCCCACGAGAGCAGCAGCCCACCTCTGCCTCGGAGAGGCAGGTGCCTCGTCCTCCGCGACCCCATCCTTTGCCACCACGACTGACAATCCATGCAATTCCTGCTCCACCGCAGGAGCTGGGACCACCAGTACAGGTGTGGGAACAGTTTGTATTCTTCTGCTTTGAGCAAATTTCGCTTCAAAACATGATAAAGTTTCCAAAGTAGTGGGAATGGCTGTACTTGGCTATGCTCCTTTTTTTTAACCTTTATGTTTGGCAGTCACTTGGTGCAGAAAGAGCAGTAAAAAGTGTTAAGGAATATTCCGATGGGGTGTGCATTTTTGAATTTATTGCCTTTTTAAGCTAAAATAGATATTACCCTAGGGAAGGTGTTGATTAGAAGCAGACTGTGACTCAGCAGACTGTAATGAAGTTGTGGACTTTTGCATGTCTAGTTATTTTGAGTTGGTATTGTAAGTTGGTATTTAATATTCAGGCAATCCCTGGGTCACAAACAAGATAGGTCCTGTAGTTTTGTTCTTAAGTTGAATTTTTACTATATGTAAGTCGGAACAGGTACATTTTAAAGTGTATCTCACAAGCCAAAAAAGTTTTAAATTCTCACCCCCATTTGTAACTAAGAGTTGTAAGTCAAATCTTTGTAACTCAGAAACTGTCTGTATTTATTTTTATACTAATTCAAATAACTCAGGATAGCATTCATAACAGTTCTCTTTCTCTACTACAAACTTGGAAGATACATTCGGTTGATGGACGAAAACTTGGAGTAGCACCATGTATTCCCTAGCTAAATTGGGCAATGGAATCCACATTTGTCACAGTTGTGACAAAGTAAACATTGTGTTCAGTGGAATTTATTCTCCAATTAGTGTATTTAGCAGGAGTGGTAAGGCTATGGCTGCCCAGGCTCCAACTCCCATTAGCCTTTTCCAGAGTATGACAAACTGCTGTCATTCTAAGATAAAATATACTTGGCAATATAAACTTCAATATATGTTTGACAATGTGTGAGCTTGAACATATTTTCTCTCAAACATGCATTTCAAAACTAGTTGTTTAAAAACAATTTTAATGTGGAATTTCCGTAAAATGTTACAAATTAAAGAGGGAATGGATTTCATAGTGTTCCCTATAGAATGTGAGGTGCTTTGTTCACTAGACTGGAGTTTCACCACTTATGTGTATGCTGAAACATACTTAATTGGCTTTAATTAATAGAGAATCCAGATGACTCGAAGGCAATCTGTGGGACGTGGACTTCAGCTAACCCCCGGCATAGGTGGCATGGTGAGTATTACAGCTCCTAAACATAAATTTTCCATTCAAGTATGCTCTTGCAACAGTTATGAGCCGTTTGCTCTCTCGTTTCTTAAGCAGACAAAGTAATCACATTGTAACTTTTTTTGTCCTTGACAAAAATAATGTTGTACCCAACACTGACCTCAAATACATAATTCAATTTCACTTGTATTGGCAAATCAAGGAGTTCTGCAATTGTTCTCAAACTGTGCTAGATGTAAAGAACCCTTACCTTTTAGCAGCCAGGATGGAGGGCCTAGAGAAACCTGAAAGCTTAATACAGATAGGATGTGGGCATGGTGAAGCCTCGGCAGCCATTTTAGTGTAGTTCAGAGCAGGGGGGCGTGGCCTAGTCAAGAAGCCAGCAGGGAATGGCCGGGATTGGTGGAGAAAAAGGGGGCGGAGTTTAGGAGACTGAGGGGGGGGGGGAAAAGGAGCGTTGTAAGTTATAGAGAGTTGTTGGAGTTTGACGAGAAAGGGGGTTAGGAGAGTGGCATTAAGGGTTAGAAGAAGAGGCCTAAGTCTGGCCAGGAGTTTGCTAGCAGGGTAGCTAAAGCAAACTGACAGCTATTAGGAGAATAGCTGGGTAGTAGCAGGATAGAATCAGGCTAGATTTATCTGGGCTACTGAAGAATCTCTGGCAGAGACACAGTCCTGTTGGGATTCTTGTTTTGTTTTGGAGGGAGATAAGAAACTCTTTAGTAACAAAGATAGAATCATTCTTGTAACCATTACGCTTTTAAGACACAACTTTCTGTAACAGCCAAGATATTAAAGCATTTGTACCCATTCTAAATAATAAACTTTGTTGATTATTGTTCATCAAAACCTGACTCAAGTGTGCCTCAAATTTTGAAGATTACAAAAGCAACTTTTGAAGAAACTAATGGTGGCAGCATACTTTCAAAGTAAATAAGCCTTTTAAAATTTGGTTAACCCTTGACAATTGGTGGTCGCTCTTAATAATGATGGCAGCATTGATTAGTGATCTGAATAAATCTTTATAATTTGGTGGCAGCGAGTGAGATCTGATTTAGCCGATCGTTTTACTAGACTTTGCTTATATAGCTTTATTAATTGTAAAACCATCAAAAACATAACCAAAAAGCAATCTCTCTTCCACTAATTTGACAGTCACTGTTACCTTCAAAATAATATTGTTAGAAATGGGCAACATCTAATAGGTAATAACAACAACAACAACTTTATTTTTATACCCCGCCTCCATCTCCCCAAAGGGACTGTGGCGGCTTACATGGGGCCAAGCCCAATCAAACAGAGTTAAAACATATCACATAAAATATAACAACAATGTAAGACAGCATAAAACAACATTATAACAATAATAAAACAGACATCATAAGCAACAACCAAGGACATACTTCAAATATGTTTATAAAGAGAAGTAAGGATGTGAATAGTGTCTGTACTTGTTTGTCATTGTAACATTTGATTTAGCAGCAGCACTTTTTTGATGACGAGGACAGGACAGTTCCAAGCACACCAACCCTAGTGGTACCACATCGTACAGATGGATTTGCAGAAGCAATTCAGTGAGTAGATCCTGCTTTTGATTTATCTTGTTTATTCATTTCCTTCTACTTGTGGGGATGAAGTGCTAGCCAGTGATCTATGAAAACCAAATGTGTTCTTTCTTCCAGTTCCCCTCAAGTTGCTGGAGTTCCCAGATTCAGGTTTGGACCTCCTGAGGATATGCCACAGACTTCTGGTCAGTCTGATCTTGGCCAGCTTGCTTCCCAAGGAGGTATAGTAATCAAATCCTGTCTTTGTATTTTACATTCATTGGAGTTTGGAAAACAATGGAATTGGAAGATAAATCCAGATAATTTCTAGGCAAATTTTTGTCCTTGATTTTAAAAAAATTAGATCATAATTTTAGCTATTTTGAGAGCAAAATGATGAGTTCAATATTTGAACCGTAGAACTAGATGAGAGAAGACAAGTAAATAGAAATGAGTTGCACAGTTTCACTCAGTTTCACTTTTTTGGATGGATTCTTATGATTCTCCAAGCCCAATCTATTTCCTCTTCTGGTATGTTCTGCTCTTGCTTTTCTTATTCTCTTCTCTTTATGAAAAGTCCACAGTATTTAAAATGCAAAACAGTGATGGTGGTGGTGGAGGAGTTGTTGTTATTCATCTGTTCTGCCAATGGAATGAAAATGGTTTATGTGCTTATCATGATCCCAAATATGTTTCCTAATTGTTTATTAGGGTTAGGGATGTATGAAACACCTCTTTTCCTTGCCCATGAAGAAGAATCGGGAGGCCGTAGTGTCCCAACCACTCCACTGCAGGTGGCAGCTCCCGGTGAGTATTGGAAATTCCCCTAAAACATTTTATTTAAGTCAAACAGATGAGGAATTTTGTTGCACTCCAGGCCAGGAAGAAGCCCTCTGACTTAAAAACACCACACAGCTGAGTAAAAATGCAAGCAGTTTATTGAAAGTAATTTAAAACGCGTTAGCAGTAAAAACACACCAAAGAAATAGGTAAATCCAAGTAGGTAGAAAGATAAGCAGGAACAACTAATCCAGGAAACAAATCCATCAAAGTACATGAAAAACCCACACAGAAACTTCCAAAGTAAAACTCCAAACTTGAAACATAAAACCATGAAACCAAACAAGATATAACTTGAATCTATCCAAGGCAAGGCTGCAAGGTTCGCCACTACGTCTTGATCTAGCTCCAACGTTGCTTCATCTGACCACAGATTCTTTACTTGGCACTTTTATCCCCGAATCTATTCTAAATCCCCACCAGAAACTGGCAATTTCTCTCTCAACCTGGCAGAACGCCTAAGAGGTTGTTGTGCTATTCTGTTTTGTCTGAAAACATGCCTTCTGTCTTCTGGCTCATTAATTCTGCAGCTGGGCCAGGTGCTGAACTTTTCTCAGGCCCAAAAGTCTGGGAATTCTCTGGTAGCAATTTAGGCCCTCTTCCAGATACCATCCCATCATCCCTAAACTCTTCAGGAACATTCTCGTCAGCAAAGACACTTTGAACAGGAATCCCATTGTCACTCTGCATCTAAAGCACCCTCATCATTAGAAACAGCATTGTCATTGTCATTCCCAACATAATTAGAAACAGCATTGTTCCCAACATCCAGAGTGCCCTGATCATTAGACACAATAACAGGCTGAACTCCAACAAATTCTCTTGTTTCCCACTAGCATCTTGTCCCAGCAGAATGTATAGCAGAAAGCTTTACTTTATAGGGGAAATTGACATTTCCCTTTGGAAAAATGCATCTGTTTATTTATTAATTGTGTATACTGGTTACTCATGTCTCATAAATGTTTCATTGGAGGAGTAGCTTACATGTCACAGATAGCAATCTGAGCCAATCCACCTTAAGGAGAGCTCAGTTATAAACAAATAGGTGTTTGTTGTTTGACATAGAATCATAGAATCAAAGAGTTGGAAGAGACCTCATGGGCCATCCAGTCCAACCCCCTGCCAAGAAGCAGGAATATTGCATTCAAATCACCCCTGACAGATGGCCATCCAACCTCTGTTTAAAAGCTTCCCAAGAAGGAGCCTCCACCACACTTCGGGACAGAGAGTTCCACTGCTGAACGGCTCTCACAGTCAAGAAGTTCTTCCTCATGTTCAGATGGAATCTCCTCTCTTGTAGTTTGAAGCCATTGTTCCACGTCCTAGTCTCCAAGGAAGCAGAAAACAAGCTTTCTCCCTCCTCCCTGTGGCTTCCTCACATATTTATACTTGGCTATCATATCTCCTCTCAGCCTTCTCTTCTTCAGGCTAAACATGCCCAGCTCCTTAAGCCGCTCCTCATAGGGCAAAAAAAGCCAATGGGATTTTGGCCTGCATCAATAGGAGCATAGTGTCTAGATCTAGGGAAGTAATGCTACCCCTCTATTCTGCTTTGGTTAGACCACACCTGGAATATTGTGTCCAATTCTGGGCACCACAATTCAATAGAGATATTGACAAGCTGGAATGTGTCCAGAGGAGAGTGACTAAAATGATAAAAGGTCTGGAGAACAAGCCCTATGAGGAGCGGCTTAAGGAGCTGGGCATGTTTAGCCTGAAGAAGAGAAGGCTGAGAGGGGATATGATAGCCATGTATAAATATGTGAGAGGAAGCCACAGGGAGGAGGGAGCAAGCTTGTTTTCTGCTTCCCTGGAGACTAGGACGCGGAACAATGGCTTCAAACTACAAGAGAGGAGATTCCATCTGAACATGAGGAAAACTTCCTGACTGTGAGAGCTGTTCAGCAGTGGAACTGTCTGCCCTGGAGTGTGGTGGAGGCTCCTTCTTTGGAAGCTTTTAAACAGGCTGGATGGCCATCTGTCAGGGGTGATTTGAATGTAGTATTCCTGCTTCTTGGCAGGAGGTTGGACTGGATGGCCCATGAGGTCTCTTCCAACTCTTTGATTCTATGATTGGTGAGTTTCTTGAAAAAAAAGTCCCCTTTGGTTTTAAGAATCTGATTTGTAATCCTCCTCCTTTTCTGGCATGATCCAAGACTGCGACAGTTGAACGATATCAGCTTAACTCGATCCAGCATTTGTTTGCATTCTTCTGTTTCTTGGTTGGTCCCTGTTATTGTTATTATTGCTATTCTTCAAGTTTATTAATTGGGATCATTGTTCATATAGTACTTATTTCTTGTAGTCTTGTTACTTCTTTCTTCTTTTCTTTATTCTTTCTTAACTTTGTCCTCTTCTTTCTCTGTCTTTTTTCACTCTACACCTCCTGCTTCTCTTCCTTCCACGTTGCTCAACTTTCCATCCAGGACGCATTGTGGTTGTTCAAATAATTCTTCAAATAGTTCCATTCCTTGATCCACTGATGTAATATTGTAGCTTTTCCCTGTGTATTTAAATTTCAGGTAAAAAGGGTACCCCCATTTGTACAATATACCCTTATCACGGAGTATTGTGGTACAAGGGCGCATTGTCCTTCTCCAGCTCACAGTCTCTGGGCATAAGTCCTGAATTTTGAAAGTCTTTGTTTGGGTTTCTGTAAAGTTCCTTATCCTAATATTTGATCTCCTGTTTCTGTCTGCCAATGAGATAAAATTTAAATCATGTCTGTGAGAGACAATTTATAGCTGAAATAGATCTTTAGTATTGGATGTCATCTGCTGTTCCGCTGTTTCCATCTTTGACCCCAAGGAGTCAGTCTTTCTTTCTAAAGTTGTTTTTTCAGCCTGCTCAGCAGCTTGCAACTCCAGATTCCTAATACTAGGTGTGATCTTTAGAGTGCTTTCCAAAATCATATTTTTTAATTCTTCAATTTGAGTGCTTTCCAAAATCATATTTTTTAATTCTTCAATTTGTGTCTTAAATTGTGCTGAGAGTTCTAAATTTGTTGGTTCTTGGGGCTCCTGAGGTTGCTTGGGGATCTCTCCTTGCTTTTCCCCCAGTGCTCCCTTGTCATGCTTTGTCGCCAGTATTACTTCTCCTTCCTCCTTTTCTCTTTGTCTCTCTGTCTCAGAAGCTCTCAGCGCAGACAGTCTGTCTAAGCATCTATCTGAAGGTTTCACTCTAACTCTTAAGTATTCTGTAACTTTTGTAGTAGTTAGTTTCAATTTATGGTCTTTATCTCTTCTAGCAGACAGTAATCATGATGTGTTTTCTTATATTTGCTAGCCGGGAACGATCTGAGCAGAGCGGTTGTGATCCTTTCGTATTTTGGAGATTTAAGTCATTATTTTCTTCCCTCTGGAGCCAGCGAATTTAGCTGCTATTCAGCGGAACATGACTCCACCCCCTCACTTATTTTATTACTAATGTTTACAGCTTGGCCATGTTTACAACAATATCCCGCCATGGTTAGAGGACCACAATTTGATTGGGTCTGTGTTGATGATTTCATATGTTCATCTGTTTTATTTTATTGTATTTTATATTGTGCTCACTCTTACATTTTGTTTTAGGCATGTTGCGCCATCTGTAAGCCGCCCCAAGTCCCTTCAGGAAGATGGTGCCATGATATAAGAATAAAGTTATTGTCCCATACGTGTTAAGCACTAGTTTGCAGTTTAACTTCAATAGTGCATGCTGTCCAGGATTGTAATTGTGCTAGTGTTAAGACACATATTTAACTGTTGTGAGATCTACACCCCAATTTATATGTAACTTGAAAGTGAATGGACCACATGCTCCACTTTTCATTTTTGCTATTCCAGGAAATCCACAATAAAATTCAACGGAAGATACATATACGATGTGCTCACTTTGGTCTAAGCAAAGAAAAAAAAATTAGAAATATGTCAGTAACAAATTCCAAAGGCTTAGGGAGACATTTGCAAGCTCTCAGGGAGTGGTGAATCAGGCTCTGGATCGCCCAAGTTGCCTGCTGCTTCTTTCTTTCCATGTTCAGAATCTCATTTTTTTCCTGCTTGTAATATTGATATATGAGAGGGGTAGGGTAGGTGGAGGCATAGATTTTTTGGATTGCTATACCTTACTGTTTGTTTTTACTGTTCTTTGTTTCAAGTGTCTGTATTTACTGAAAGCAGTACACCTGATGCCTCTGAACATGCTTCCCAGTCTGTTCCTATGGTCACAACATCCACTGGTAACTTATCAACCACTTCAGAATCTGGGACAGGTGATGATGGCGATGAGGTTTTCGTGGAGGCAGAATCGGAAGGGTAAGTCCGTTCACTTTACTTCACCTTCAACCATGCCTATGTATATTCTTACAGAAATACCTTCATTCAGATCATTCACTTTTCTTTCCAAAACTCATTGGAAGCATTGTTTTTCTAGCAATGAAATCTTCTCATCTAGATCAGATTGTGAAGAGCACATCTGAGATTTCCCCACATTTCCAGTACAAATGCCAGTTTGTAGTTCGTTTTGGCAGTACTACAATTACAACAACAATTTATTTCTAACCCACCCTCTCTCCCCAGGGCAGCTTACAAAAGACAAAAAACATAAGTAGCAAATAGAAGTAGAAAAAACAGTTGCACAAGAATAAAGGACAGGTTGTCCACAACCCAGGAGTGCATGATCCTCCTTGGCCCAAAAAGCCGATATCACAGTATAAACACTCACTGATATGAGGGTACATAAAACACTTGCATGAGGAAGAACGGTACAATGAATTACAAGTAATGTAAGCAATAAGAGAGACACACACACATATGGTTCTGAACATTTGAGACTGTTCTCGGTACCAAGACCCCCGGTACCAGGGCTAAGGAGGTCAAGAAACCAAGATTGCCTTACTGAAGGCCGTATCCAGCCTACGCCTAGTGTCCAGTCTGTAATGTGACACAAATGTTAAAGGGTTCGACCAAATTGCCGCCTTACAGATCGAGTCCGATGGCTGTCGAGGTGGCCATCTCCCTGGTCGATCGAGCCTGAACGACCGGAGAGGGCTGACAACGGGCCAGTTCCAGTTCAATCACCCTGGAGATGAGTGGGAAGGGAGGAAAGAGGTAGAGGAGACCTTCTGACCAGTCGAGAAGAAATGCGTCGCCGAGGCATCCCGGAACCGCACCCGGTGGGAGACGGGCACTGAATCAAGGAAGTTGGGTGTTCACAGGAGACTTGAAGAGATCGACCTCTGGCCATCCCTATTCTTCAAAGAGGAGAGTCAATTCTTGTGGGTCTAATCTCCATTCGTGAGACGACGACCGTGTTCGGCTCAGGAAGTCCGCCTCGACATTTAGAGAGCTCGGGAGGTGCAGCACCAAGAGTGATATCGAGCGGGCTATGCACCAATCCCAGAGTTATTGAGAGAGCCAGCAACTTTCTGGATCCCGTTCTGCCCTGTTTGTTTACATAGTACATGGCTACCTTGTTGTCCATGAGGATCTGGACCTTCTTGCCCACGTCCAAGGAGGCAAAGGCTTTCAGGGACTTGAAGATCGCTAGGAGCTCCAGGTAGTTGATGTGGTTTAACCTCTCCTTGGCCGACCAAAGGTCTTGTACGGCGAGTTCTCCTGTGTGGCATCCCCATGCGAACATCGATGCATCTGTCGTGAGGGTGATCGATGGGGGTTCGGGATGGAACGGAATACCGTTGCAGATATGACGCCGAATCATCTACCAGTTCAGAGACTTTCTCACGGCCATTGGCATGGCACTGTGATCCCTGATCGGGTGGAAGTGGTCGAGAAACCATCTTTGCAGGGGTTGGAACTGCAGACTTGCACCGGAGTCACCATCACCGTCGAGGCCATGTGGCCCAGCAGGACCTGGACACGCTTGACCATTACCATGCGGGCCTGTTTGCAATGGAGAGCTTTGAGATGGAGCTCCTGGAATCTTGCTTCATGAAGATACACTGACTGAGTCAGCGAATCGAACATGGCGCCTATCAACTTTATGATTGTTGTTGGAGTCAAGTCCGACTTTTCGGTATTTAATTACAGGCTGAGGCTTTCCAGAAGGGAAAGAGTCTTTAGGATCTGCGCCCTCAGGGTTACTGGCAAGTGCGCCACCAGTAACCAATCGTCCAGGTACGGAAAAACCCGGATCTTCTGCCTTCTGAGTTATGTGGCAACCACCGACATACATTTTGTGAAGGTTCTTGGAGCCATTACGAGGCCGAATGGAAGCACTTTGAATGTGTATGTTTGGCCTGCAACTTGAAAGGCCAAGAAGCGTCTGTGTCCTTGTCTTACAGACACGTGGAAGTAAGCGTCCTGGAGGTCGATGGACACAAAGAAGTCCCCCAGCCAAGGGAGAAATTGCTCCTTTTCGAAGAAGAGTGTCGACCTCTGATAAGATTGGCAAGGAGGGCTCGGAATCGATGATGCACCCTGTTGGAAGGAGCTCTTCGAACTCTAACGCATAGCCCCAAAGTGCTGCGAATTTGTGCAGCACTTTGCAGATAAAGTTGCTCAAATATGTCAAGTTGGACTCCAGTTTGATCGCAGTTCCAAGAGAGGTGGCCGAAGCATCTGCTTGTCCGGTTTTGTGGGATTCCTTTCGGCTTGTTCGTCCTGAGGATATGGAGGTGGCCCTTGGAGCAGTGAGAGTTATTACGTCGGCTCTGGACCTTTGCCCGTCTTGGCTAATTAAATCGGCCAAGGATGGTCTGATTGATTGGTTTATGTTAATCATCAATATATCGTTGGAGCAAGGAATTTTTCCATCAGGCTTAAAACAGGCTGTTGTCAGACCACTCCTGAAAAAGACCTCCCTTGACTCCACGGTCTTGAATAACTATAGACGAATCTCAAACCTCCCTTTTCTGGGCAAGGTGTTGGAGCGGGTGGTCACTGCTCAGCTCCAGGGCTTCCTGGATGACATCAACTACCTGGATCAGTCACAGTCTGGCTTCACACCTTGCCATGGCACCGAGATTAACTTAAGGTTAATGTTAATGTTGCATTATTGTATTGTCCATGTTTTATTTTAATTGCTTGTATTGTTGTTATTATTGCTTGTATTGTGTTTGGGCTCAGCCTCATGTAAGCCACACCGAGTCCCTTGGGGACATGGTAGCGGGGTACAAATAAAGTATTATTATTATTATTATTGGCGTTCTCCACAATCTTGAGCACCCACACATCTGAGGTGATGAGTCGCCAGGCATCGATGTAGTGTGCTAGATGATCGCCCAATGGCGGGTGTCGAGGGACTGGGAGCTGTGGAGTTTAACATGGTAGTGGCATCTGTACCGAATGACAAGCCAGTATCATCCGAGAAGGCGTCAAACCCGGCGCCTGGGATGGTTGTCGCCTGATGCATGTCGAGCTCTGGGGTGCTGCTGTTGCAGCTGGCGACACTGCTGGGGTTCCTGTTGCTGTTGCTGTTGGGGTTGCTCCTGCGGGATCCCCAAAGGATGAAGTGTCTGGCGGTATGGATACTGTAGGTATGGAGCCTCATGCCAACTTCTTGTGTACTGGAACCACCGTGTCCTCTGTGCCTGGGCCTGGTTTTCGATCCCACATTTGGATGCTAGGATCTTAAAGTCCTGATTTGCTTTAAGCTTGTCATCGGTGCCTGCATTAAAGATTCCCAGGGCATCAAATGGAAGGTCTTCGATGACCTGCCTAGAAGAGGTCGACAAGCCTGAAGACCGGAGCCAGGCATGCCTCCTGGTGGCGACCGTGTGGGTGATCATCTTTCTAGCTGTGCCACCAGTGTGCTTTGCCATCTGCATCTGGTTATGCACCAGAGAATTCGCTTCCTGTGGCAAAGTGGTCAAGCCCGTACAATCATCCTCTGACATGCGTTGAAAAAATGGAAGGGCTTTCTCCCAGAGGATCTGCTGGTACACCCCCATACACACACCATAATTAGCCATCCTAGCCAGGAGGAGGGCACCCGAGTAAAACTTCTGACCGACAGCATCAAATCTTTTGCCCTCTCGGTTCGAGGAGTGTCTGCCGAAAGATTGTGCTGCCTTCACGACCACTGAGTTTGGATCAGTGGCGTTCCAGCCACTCCAAGCCCTCATCGTCTGTACGGTACCACGCCTCAATTTTCTTTGAGGTGGGCGGGATGGACAGTGGAGTCTTCCACGAAGCCTGAATAACGTCCAGGAGGTAGGGAAGAAAGGGCAACAAGGAAGCCGGTGGTGCCTCAAATTGGACCCATTTGAAGACTGGCTCTGGTGGCCTTGGAGGCATGTTTTATTTCCAGGCCTAGGGTATCCACCATGCGGGCCATCTGGTCTGCAAAGGCCCTGACATTGTCTGTCGGCGGCGGAGGATCTGCCTCGTACACATCATGTGTCGGGGACCTATCGATGCCCAAGGACAGTACCGTGCCAGAATGCACCGATGTGGCGAGTTCACCATCTTCCTCTTCTTCAGTCTCAGATGGGGGAGGCGAGGAGGAAGAAGGGGGCTGTAGAGGCGGAGATGGCGGAGGGAGTTGAGGAGAGGACAGTGGAGGAGGCTGTTTAGAGGCTGAGGATTGTGCTGAATGAACCAATCTGGCAGTCTGCCTTCTTTCTGGTGTAGCTGTAGCTAGAAAGAGCTCTTGTCTGGCAGTAAGTCCAACTGGTGGAGGTGAATTTGGCACCTCGATCACTGTGTCCATCGAAATCACTGGTGACTCCGGACAATCCTGTTGGATCTCAGGAGGCAGCTTTTCCTCTTGAATAGGTTGAGATGGGGGTTTAGGCTGAACCAGCTGAATAGGTGAAGACCTCACTTATAAGGTGGCCGATGAGGCAGTAGTCGTTCTCCTCGAAGATGAGGAAGAAGAGAGTTGAGGCGCCGGCTTCTTTTTTGCCGGCAGTTGGGTTGAAGTTCCCTTCGACATCGTCTTCCCAGGAGTAGGAGGGACAGACGAAGAGGAAGTTGCAGCTCGACACGATTCCTCGTGTACCCTCTTAAAGAGATGCAAAACAGCAATCTCGGAAACCAGCTTGAAAGCATCTGGATAAGAATCAAGGGAACTAGGACTCAAAAAGATGTTGCTGTAGGCATCTACTACAGACCTCCAAGCCAGGAAAAAGAACTTGATGAAGTCTTCTGCCAACAGTTGGCCAAACAGGCACAGAGAAGAGATGTAGTAGTCATGGGCGATTTCAACTAAACCGATATTTGCTGGAAAACAAACTCAGCCAAGAGTATAAAGTCCAACAAATTCCTTGCTTGCCTTGCAGACAATTGGTTTTTACCTTCCCATATCCTGACATTTCTTCAGAAGATGCCAGCCACAAATGCAGGTGAAACATCAGGAGAAAATGCTGCTAGAGCACAGCCATACAGCTCAGAAACCACACAACACTCCAGTGATTCTGTCTGCAAAAGTCTTCGACAATACAAAAAGTGATCTGTTTGGAATGCAGCATGGTTGATCTGTCTCCAGGTTTAACTGGAATTTCCAAATGGTTGCAGGGTGGAATTCATATAAATTAATTCACTTCTGGTGTAAAATGGCATTTCAACTGATCTTGTGACAGTTCCATGTCCCCTGGGGTATCCAATTATGTGGCAACGATGGCAGGAAAAGTATTTTTACCTAAGCTTTTGTCCCTTTGAGCAGCAATGGGTATGGTTAATAGCTTGCAGAAGTTTTCTGCTTACTTTGTGGATACTGTGTGGTCTGAAGAGCTGCTACTCTTCCTAATTCTGATGGATGAGCTCAGTAATTTGAATGCCAGGTTTTCAACCTCAGAGAGTGAGCCAGAGGATGTGGTGTGTGTTGGAGTGCCCAAAATTTAGAATCACTGCGCTTTCTGCTTCCCCCTTGACCTATAAATTCACTTCCCTACAGTTTTATGTCTGCCTCTTTTGCCTTTAGAATTACTTCAGAGGTTGGCCTAGAAATCGATAGCCAGCAGGAAGAAGAATCATCTCAAGCTCCTGATGAGTCAGATCTTCCTTCCACCAGTCAAGACCCTCCTTCTAGTTCATCTGCAGGTATAATTCGGTCCAATTGAACACATCCATAAAATAGGATAATTAAGCTCTGAATTTTATTTTCCATTAAAGTGATCTCTTAGCTCCTCCCTCCAAACACAAGAACACTTTGTCTGAATTCATGAAATAAATGCTTGGTTATGTTTGGGTGCAAGTGGCAGAAGAAAGAGGGCAATTTAGAAAAGATTGCCTGATGGATATTGTGTTCACCAGTTCCCCAATATAAATGCTGTATAAATCTTTTGTTTCCTATTATTATTGAATAAACTTCTCAGTACAGTCCCATTGGTGTATCGCCATTTAATGCTGAGTTACAGTAAGTCATTATGAATGTTAACTAGACAGTAGCCAGTTATTTTTCAGATAGCGTTTGTATTTGCTGCACTTCCATAAATCTGAAGTACAAAATACACAAAACACAGCTTCTGTATTTAAATGAACCATTACTATACTTGCTAGCATCACTTATCGAACCCTAGGCACAACCCTTATTCTTGTGTCCCATGTCATTTCCTTTTCAGACACAAGCAGTAATCATCCCAAGCCTTTCCGGAGGGTTAGACTTCAGCCACCAACATTAAGAACTGGCGTTCGTGGTCGTCAGTTTAACAGACAGAGGGGTAAGCATCCTTCAAGGCTAACAAGAGCATTGACTCATTCAGCCTTTCATAGTTCTTAAGAAAATTGAAGGGTGTACTAAATACTATTGTAGCTATCAACAGATTTCTGTACATCCGAAACTGCATATTATATCCTACCCTAGATACTTCTTCCAATTAAAAATAACAAATAGCTCTTAAACCCTGGTTTCAAACCACTACATAATGCTGGCTTTACTCTTTGTCTTTGTCTTCCTTTCCAAAACATTGAACACCTTGTTAGAGGGAGTAATAATTTAAATTGTCTAAACACATGTCAAGGAGCCCCCGGTGGCGCAATGGGTTAAACCCTTGTGCTGGTAGGACTGTTGACCAAAAGGTCGGTGGTTCGAATCTGGGGAGCTGGGTCAGCTCCAGCTTCTCATACAGGCACATGAGAAAAGCCTCCCACAGGATGGTAAAACATCCGAGCATCCCCTGGACGATGTCCTTGCAGGCGGCCAGTTCTCTCACACCAGAAGCGATTTGCAGTTTCTCAAGTCTCTCCTGACACAAAAAAATCTTATGTGAAACCCAGAAACAAGTTTCATTCTTAGGATATGGAATAAAATTACATACTAGCTAATTTTAATATTCATGAGCTCCAAGTTACATTTCTGCAGCCCTAAATCCAATTACTAATTCCATATATAGACCCATTCAATCAGATCCTGAGTAGTTCCTCAGTATTTAATTACTGGACCGAATCAAGTTAGTATTGGATTTCAGTGGAAGTCAGTTTGAACTAAAAAAAAGTATTTCCAGGTATGACCTGCTATCATACCTTTAGGGGAAATTGAGCAGAAATGTCCAGCCCACATTAAGCATATGGTGTTTATTACACTTCTGATTCTGAGCAGACTGTCCTATGTTGTATGAAGGAATTGCTCTCCCCAATGGAAGGCTTACCAGGAGGTTTATGGGAAGTTAGGGATGCCAAGAAGTCCTGGAACACTGTCATTTAAAGTAGCAGAGGAATAATAATTAAATGGAAATATATGATATTGTTCTGCTTTTTCTTACAGGTGTAACTCACGCGATGGGTGGTAGAGGCGGCCTAAATAGAGGCAATATTAACTAAGTTCTGTACAAATTTTGGAAATGGTGTATGCTGTCTAATTGCATTTATTCTGTACTAGTGTAGCTTTAAGCAGTTTTTTTAGTTTTCAAATTAGATTGGTGTATGAACATTTCATTGTATTTTATTAATAAAAATGAGAGAAATTGTCAAACAGGACAGCATTTCTTTCTGCTCTTGGAGTCTCCACATCATTCTGCAGGACACTTGTACCAAGCATTGGAAACAGTCTGTCCAGTCTGAAGTGTGACTGGTCTTGCTATTCTGCTCCCCACATCCACGCTGTAATATTGATCTGAAAGAGAATGGGAGAGAATGATGTCTACATGTAGTCATATTAAGGTCCAAAAGTACAAATCTGGATTACACTTGTAATCCAGTACAAAAATATGTGAAACCTATGTTTTCTTAAGTCCTCAGAAGCCTCCTTGAATGTTTTATGTGGAGGGCAGATGGGAGAGCCTGCATATTCATTGTATCACAGCCACCCTTTCCCACACTGACCAGTTGAATCTTAAGCGAAAACTGTTCCAGTTCATGGGGAAGCTGCTATGCCATATGTCAACATGTGATTGAGATGCTGTGACAATAAACTGTGACTTGCAGAAAGATCCTACTCACATTTCTCCAAAATCTGTGCTACTGATCGTGCTTGGTACTGTAGCTTTGTGTGGCTTAGTAGCTGGTGATATAGCCTCAGAAATTAACGATTCCCTTCCCCCTTCCCACTAAAATGAAATAGACTTCAGATACCCATGAAAATATCTAACACATTGCTGATTTCTTATGTGATTTGGCAGTAGCGTGATTTTAACTCTTGGTATCTTAGAGCAGGGATTACACCTTCCAGGTGTAATCCAGATTCTTATCCATAGCTGTCTTTACCACTGGCCACACAGGAAAAGTCTGATGGCAGCTAAAGTTCAATAACACCCCCTGGGCCAAAAGTTGCCTATGTCTAATATTGAACTTCAGCTTTTGAAATATCCTATCAATTTTGTACTTGCCTGTAACTGAGTAATCTGACACCACGGCTATTACTAGCTACTTATTTTTTAAAAAGTACTCAGGCACACACAATGGTAGCGACACACAATTTCCTATAGATTCCTGTTTGAAAACAAATTATTGAATGTTTCTTCATCATTAAAGATGAGTGATTTTAGTCAGAACATACCTTTAGAAAATGCATAGTAATCATAGCCATCTGGTTTCTGATAGTTAGGAATTGAAATAACAGAATTTACTTCTTTTGGAAATCCTCTCCAGTAAGTTGTCACTTTGACCTCTGGCTGCAGTATTCCTGCAAACACATAATAATCTCTCTTAAAGTTAGGAGTTAACATAAAACACTCAAAAGTGGGACATGGCCCATGAAACAAAACATTTAGGTAACTTAAACAAAATGGAACAGTTGAAAGAAAGACAGCTATGGTTCATTCTTTGGGCACAACTAACCTGGAACGATCTACATCAGTGGTTTGCAACCTATGGGTCCCCAGATGTTTTGGCCTTCAACTCCCAGAAATCCTAACAGCTGGTAAACTGGCTGGGATTTCTGGGAGTTGTACGCCAAAACATCTGGGGATCCATAGGTTGAGAACCACTGATCTACATGATCAGGTTGATTATTTTTAATTCAGTGGGATTTACGGCCTAACTGCAGATTGTAGTTTAACTATAAAAAAACCAGATGTGCGAAATGGCAGACATCGGTTTTGATTTCATTTCAAAACTTTGATCTACTCCAGCAACCTCCTGTTTTGTTTTGGGAAGATTCGAGCGTGGGGGGGGGGGGCGGTGTTTGGATTAGTAATTCAAAATCCAAAAGTTTCATTATAGTTTCAGTAATATTCAGTCTACTAGCTCCAATGTGGAAATTTGTGAGGCTCATTTCTCCATCATTTTAATGACTGTTGGGATTAAAATTGCCACATTATAGGGCACTGTTAACTTGCCAAGTTTCAAAACATTTCACTCATCCACTGATTTTTTAAAAGTATTTATTTATTTATCACATTTATATACCGCCTTTCTCAGCCCGGAAACAACTCAGGACGGTTCACTGTCGTCAACAATTCGATACCTCCACAATTATAAATACAATTGAAACCAAATATAAATACAATTAAAACATTTAGCATATAATATAAAACCATACAAAGCCATAAAAAACATAATCAACAGCATCTCCTTACTAAAATTGTTATCCGGTTGCATTGTCAAGTCGTTCCGTAATTTCATCTTTACCTGATTATTTTACAAATAAAATTTCTTTTTAGAACAAAACCAAAAAAGGTATCCTTTTGTATTTCTCCACAGTGGCAGAAAATTGGTTGTGCATTATTCCTGCCAAGTTTCAGAACATTTTGGTCATCCACTGTTTTTAGAAGATTAAAATAAAATGAAAACACTTTAAATGCCCTTTTAAAACTCAGCCCCACGCCCACCCACACCTCCCTAGCAGAATTTGGAAAATAAAAGTTGAATAATTTTAACAGAGGAAAATAGATATTCTGGGTGTCAATGAAGGGACACAAAGAAAAAGAATTATCAAAAGCTAAGGTAGAGCATTGCTCCTATAAGTTTTAAGAAACAGGAACAGGCAGAAATCAAACAGGGGAGCTATTTATAGACCAGCTTTGCAGAAAGCTGTGTGATCGGCTTTCTTCTGATTGGCCAACAAAGAAAAAAAAACTATGCAGCTGCCCTTGTTAATCATGTCAACCAGAACACCTCTCCCTCCCCCTCTGAGGTGAACGGAGTAAGATGTTAAAACAAGTCTTTTCCAAATATATCCAAAAGATTCGGGGGCTTGTGTTTCGATTCGTAAATACTTAGGAAGCGCCCTTCCTGCTTTGTATTTTGACAATTCATATCTCCGAAATCTGAAATGATTTCTGGAATTTTGCACACCTCTACAATGTACCTGTTGGTTGGGTGTTGATCTGAACAACCGGGTAATGCTGGACCCTGACGCTGCGGATGAAATGCTGTGGTCTGACTGCACGTTCAAAACGCCTCCGTCTTCTAATGACAGTTTTTGGTTTATAGATCGGATACTTCACAGACACAATTTTCTTCTTGCATTTCTTTGGTCCTTCTTGTTTATAGGTGTATTGTTGGAGATTCCCACCTACGTTGACAAAAAGGAACCACAATAGCCTCATGTCTTTACCATCTGCAGTATTTACTGTCATAACAATTGGGATGTCTCTTTTTAGGGTGGTTTTATTCAAATTTGATACAACAAAGACAATTTACTCAGATTTATCTTTTTTGGAGCATAGGTTAGGGAATGAATATGTATTTAAGAATCCTTTCATTATACAAATATTTTTGTTCCATACATTTATTCTAAAAGCTATTGATCAATTAGATTTTCCTGATTTTAAAAAAGACATATTTAAGATTTAACCTTATGCTCATTTCTCTGACATAGGGCAGAATACCATTTAGGTAGCACTTGCTGTGACTGCTAATGTGACATTTAAGACCAGATTTCATGTTCCCCTTGAAAACCAGTTTTTCCTCGGACACAGTTATGTGGATTTTGCTGGTTGAAGTTCACATACATTACATTAATTGAATAACATTTTATCAATTATTTTAGATAAAGGAATTCAACCCAAATCCATAGTATCATACAAAGCAAAGGCAGAGTTTCATTATGTTAGTTATCTACCTAAATGTAAACTTTACAGTATATTAATATATTCTTTAAAATATGCTTAAATAAAACAGCCAAACTATTTAAGTTCGATATATAGTATTGCTCCCAGTGCTTTAGTAAGTGCCAAAAGTATGAACCCTACCTTTTTTAAAGAAATATACAGATTCAGGTCTGTTCCTATGTTTAGCTACAGAGAGTGCTCCTGTTATTCTTCCACTTAGTCCTCCAAATCCTTTTATGATTAGTTTGGGATAGCCAACATCCATTACATCGTTGGTGAAGCGCCAGTACTGAGAATCCTGAGAATTAAAATGGATAAAATTATAGCAAGCCATAAAAAGTAGCATTAAGACCTAATGCAGTTTAATGCATTCAAAGGTAAAATTCCTGAGATTAGGGGGCATGGGACAGGAAAACAAGAAGTGTGGAGCAAAGCAGTAACTAGTTTTCAACCAAACATGTGACTTGGCATTCAAAATGTGACACTCCCAAGCTGCTGCCAAGCTTGGGTAACTTCCAAAGTTTTGATTGTTTTGATTGGTTGTGGGGAGGTCTTTCAAAATATTCCTTGGCAACATATATTAAAGGAATGAAGCAGAAAACATGGTCAAAATGTTACCAAGAACACAAACATCTTAAATTAAGATTAAATCTTAAGGGGATTTGTTTCATTAGCATACATTTAATTTACTTATTTTTATTTCCTGTGTATTTATGAAGTACTTTGAAAGTAGTTGTTATACTCCAGGAACGTCATTTTTGTGGCTGCCACAAACTATGTTGAATTGGTTGAGACTCTAGGAGTTCCCAATCTTTAAAAAATCCTGCCCATGATTTCTCTCTTATTTATGTTATTAATTTGTCTATTTCAGCTACATCTGACCATTTCAGAATTTGCTTAATGCTAGCAACCTTCTGGGATAAATTAAACAGAGACTAGTTTGTCCGAGGCCACCTGTTATGCTTTATGTCTGAATAGAATTCTGAAATTGAGTCTTTCCTGTCTAAATCCAAGGCTAGCATGAGGCACACAGCGGTATGAGAGCCTTAAATGCTCTAAGGTAATATCTATGATCTGTGACCATTGTCTATGCCAGCCCAGGTTGACAATTTGGAGGGCCATAGGTTTCTCATTCATAGAATCATAGAATCAAAGAGTTGGAAGAGACCTCATGGGCCATCCAGTCCAACCCCCTGCCAAGAAGCAGGAATATTGCATTGAAATCACCCCTGACAGATGGCCATCCAGCCTCATTGTTGCTTTACACCTAAATCATAATTGCTCTCAATTGGCTAAAGCTTAGAAAGCAATGTTTCAGTGAAAGTGCACACTTAAAAGTCAACTATGCAAGACTAAGCAGATTTGATTGCCCTCTTATCAACTGAGCCAACAATGCAAAACATTGCCTGTAGCACAAGGCATTTCAGAGGCATCATCCTCTGGGCCACTGCAAAAAAGTCTGATAAATCTACATTGCATCTTGCAACAACATGTCCTCTTCTGTCATCTTTAAATCTCTACATATAATAAACATTGACTGCCAGCATTTCAGAGGTCATTTCTGCTTTTAATGCTATTTAAAATTCCAGCTGAGGAATAGGAAATATTTAATATTAGGTGTGGTACAGTGCTCTGGTATTTCCTGGAAACGATTCCTGTTTTTCAAACTGTTTCCATATTAATTTGTAAGTCAGATGTTTTTACCAGGTGACTAACCCCTGTGGCAGGTTTTCTTTTTACTTCATAAAATAAATAATGTGCACCAAAACCAGATTTTCACTTGGGCCAAAAAAATTGAAATTATACAAGATGCTTGCAATATAGAGACTGCAGTAATTTTTGGACAAATGACTTAGATTAGCCTTTTGATAAACTACCCAAGTTCCTGGTTAATGGCCAACATTTTAAATGCAAAGCATTTGGAGTATAGTCCGCCCTCTGTATCCAGGTACTCAATCATCCATGGCTTGAAAATATTTTTAAAAATTCCAAGAACCAAAGCTTAGTTTTGCCATTTGATGTAAGGGGCACTATTTTGCTACACCTTTGCATATAATAGGACTTGAACATTCACGGATTTTGGTTTCCACAGGGAGCCCTGAAACAAAGTCCCAGCAGAAGTCAAAAGCCCACTGTATAACTAAGCAATGTTTGAATAAAAATAAAAATACACAGCACCCATTGAGTTTTACAACAGGTAGGAGGGACAAAAAGATTAACATTAGAAAATTATATTTTCTAAATGTGTGCTACTCAGCACATGTACCATCTGAAAATAAATATTTTCCAATATGTAAAAGTGAATGTGAAAATTAAACTAGAGAACAGATTTAGTACATTGTTGGCAGAGGTATAGTATCAAAAATGAACATTGTTTTGCCATAGTATGTGACTTCCTTCATTTTCAAGTTTTGAGTTAACCATGGTATATTTTGTGACTGAACACTTGAAGGCAGGCATAATTTGAAAGTCTGGGTGCTGACAGCTTTCTTTGAGGAAATCCAATCATGGCATGGGAAGTCTGACACTGGGTGACAGACCTCTTTGCTTCTCTTTGCTTCTGAACTGCCACCCCCTCAAAATGTGAAATTGTGCAAAATGTCCTTAAAATTTTGAAAATATTGCATCCAGTCTAGCTCCTAACAAAAGGGTACTAACTCAATCCAGAATTACAACTATATATTTTGCCAGTTTATTTAAATTTTCGTAGTTATGCGTTCATAGGAGTGCAATAAGCAATCTGCCTACAATCACAGAAATTAGTTACAACACCAGATACAATTTGAGAAAATACAGCTAAGGGCAAAGGAGTAAAGAAAAAAAGTAGATGGATGACAAGATTGGAACTAGAAAGAATCTAGTTCCAGAATGTATAGATCTAAAGAATGTTGGAGGAATTTGCTGCAACCAGATAACCGTTAGATGCTAGTTCTGCCTGCCTTAAACTGTTTAGTTTCTACTGCCAAATATTTGCCATATTTTGCTTTACAATGGTTTTATGATTGACTTTGAATGCTTCTTGGGAGACCACAAGGTCTCCTCCAACTCTATGATTGTGTGACAATTAAAATTAGACATAAAGATCTTGGTACTATATGGCATGCCTGGGCCCTAAATCTATACACATAATAAAAATGAAAAAGTGTATGTGTGTATGTGGTGGAGGTGCCCACTTTCACAGACAGCATCCTGCCTTGAGAATCAGGCTATAGTTCCAAGTGCTAAGAAGCCTCCAAAGGTACTCCATCAACTGACATTGCAGGTTATAGTGAGCGCCATGAACATGAAGCCCAAATGCTGCCAATGTCCTCACCAAACACTAGGGCCCACCACCCAAGGAATGCTTGCATTCGGGGAGAATTTCATTCTAGATTTGCTGTGTTTCCTCCACTACAGGCAGGCATCCCTGGGTTCATTGTGTGGAATTTGCATGGCCCTGCCCACTGCCTCTCTCTTAACCCTTTCCTACCCTTTCCTATGGCACACAGCAAACACAGAGGAATTGATCAGCAACTGAACATACTGGGGGGGGGGGGGGTTGGGGGACTGACTCAACAGTATGGAAATTGTAGTAATCTGGGAGTAGTTGTTCACCCTTATCCAGAGAACACTGAACCCAGCCGATGACAGATCTGGATCAAACTTGGCACACCGAACCAACATGGCCAAGTGTGAATACTATCTGGGTTTAGGGGGTGATTGTCCTGGGAATCTGGGAGTTGTAGTTCACCGTTATCTAGATATCATTGAACCCAGTTGATGTCAGATCTGAACCAAACTTGGCACACAGATCCAACATGGCCAACTTTGAATAATGGCTGGGTTTGGGAAGGATTCATCCACGATTCTGGGAATTGTAGTTCATATACATCCTTATGCATTTTCTAATGGGAGCATTCATTTTAAAAAAAGGAAAGACTGGCTTTTTTATTATAATAAATGCAATTACCCATTACCAAACTGATATTACTAAACTTCGCAAAACAAACAATGCCTTTCTCAAATAACTCGGGCATCACCGGGACCCAAAGCTAGTATGAATATAAAAACAAAAGTATATGGTTCACTATATGGCCCACTATATGGTTCAGATATGTGGATGACACTTTCACCATTTGGAGCCATGGAGAAGAAGAACTCAACAGGTTCCTGGAACATCTTAACAGCATCCACCCTAACATCCAGTTCACTATGGAAAAAGAAAAGGAAGGAAGACTGCCTTTTCTAGATGTCCTAGTCATCCGCAAACCAGATCAACAATTGGATCACACCGTTTACAGAAAACCCACACACACAGATAGATATCTACATAAAAACTCCAACCATCACCCAAGTCAAAAAAGAAGCACCATTAAAGCCTTGGCAGACCGTGCAAAAAGAATCTGTGAACCCCACCTCCTCCAAGATGAACTGAACCACCTCAACTGGGCTCTACAGGCCAATGGATATTCCACCTCAGACATCAGAAGAGCTGCAAGACCAAGAACAAGCCACAAGAGTAAAGATGAAGATCCACCCAGAGGAAAAGTGTTCCTGCCATACATCAAGGGAACCACTGATCGCATAGGGAAGCTGATGAGGAAACACAACATACAAACAATCTACAAACCCACCAAGAAAATCCAACAAATGCTACGTTCAGCAAAGGACAAGAGGGATCCTCTCACCTCTGCAGGAGTCTATCGTATACCATGCAGCTGTGGACAAGTCTACATAGGGACCACCAAACGCAGCGCCCAAACAAGAATCCAGGAACATGAAAGGCACTGCAGACTACTCCAACCAGAGAAATCAGCCATAGCAGAGCACCTGATGAACCAACCTGGACACAGCATTTTATTTGAGAACACAAAAATGCTGGACCACTCTCACAACCACCATGTCAGACTACACAGAGAAGCCATTGAAATCCACAAACATGTGGACAATTTCAACAGAAAGGAAGAAACCATGAAAATGAACAAAGTCTGGCTAGCAGTATTAAAAAATTCTAAAATTAAAACAGCAGAGAGAAAAACAGGCAGGGACATCTAATCACCTTTCAAGAAGAGTTTGCTCCAGGCACAGTCAGCCCATTGTATGCTAATCAAGGTGGTCAGTTGAAAAGATTCACACCTAGCCCAACTTACAAAAGCCTTTTGTCTCACCCTGGTCATTCCACAGATATATAAACCCCTTTTTTCCCAGCTCCAGCAGACCTCACCCTCTGAGGAAGCTTGCCATAGATGCAGGCGAAATGTCAGGAGAAATGCCTCTAGAACATGGCCATATAGCCCGAAAAAACCCACAAGAACTGAGAGAAAAACAAAAGTGTTTGCACATAGAAAACTAGCATGTTTGGGAGGAATATTAGGTAATGCACCTTTGTCTAATTTGCCAGGTGATAAACAGTACGGAAATATGAAGATTTCTCACAGTGTTTAGGCCATTTGGTGCAAAATTCCTGATTTATCTGCTACTGCCTTTCCAACATAGCATTGCTGGATATTTTGGATAGCACCTCTGAGAATTCACCATGCTAGATGTAGTCTCTAAAACATCTAAATAGCACCACACTGTAAAAAAAACTGCCATATTGGAAATGACATAGTCATCTATTAATGTCTCAGTGTGGTAGCTCCCATACTGTGGAAGACGCACCTTGAAAAAAAAGGTTTTACCATCACAGTTACATCTAGAGAAGACCGTGTCGATGGGGGAGGGGACACCCCAAACGTCAGTAATTCTACGAGGAGAAGGTGTTGGTGGGGTTGTTCCATTCAGGAGCCAGTAGTAATGACCTGGAAAAATAAGGACAAAAGTATGGACACAGAAGAATATAATAATTGTAAATCTCTCTGCTGTATTCATTCTCAATATAAGAAGAGATAAGGAAGACCTATTTAAAGGATGGGGATAGACTGCATGAATAGTTCTATCATAGAGAAGGAAATACTCAGGACACCCAGAATAACATCAGACTAATACTGTTTGTCCCAACATTTGACACCAGATGACGTAATGCTACGGAATCATAGTAATTGTAACTTTGTGAGATGCTGATGCTTCACCAAACTAGAACATCCATGATTCCATAGCACCGATACATGACAGTTAAAAAATTGTCAAACTGTCTTAATTCTACAATGTAGATGTACCATACTCTTCCTAATGGTAGAGCCAGCTCTGTTTCTGCTACCCAAAATATCATTGTGGCAGCCTAGTAGGAGAGTCCTGTACAGATGCAGACTTTCTTGAATGCAAATCCACCTTAACATTACAATACAGTTTCAAATGGATGTATTGTTTGAGGTGGATCTGTGAGCTATAGGTTACTATGTGTGACTGCTTGCATCAAGTTCAGCTATTACATTCCTAACAATATAGAGCCAATGTTGTCTTTGTCATCATCTCCAAAAGTCTTGAGACTACTAACTCACCTCTGAAAACAGCTAATGATCCATTTCGTAAAGGCACAATTCCATCTGCTGCCTTCCGGTTGCACAAGTTCATCTCATCAGGTATATCTGGTGCAAAATAATTAGCCATATTATCTTTTTTATTAAAAAAATAGTTTTAGATATCAAAGTAGGCCCAATATAAGCCTGGTGTCAACCTGATAGCAGGGCAAATCTAATGGAAATTCTTGAGGTTGGAGTGATTAAGAATATCGACCAAATGTGGTTGAGTTGCAACTCTCGAGATTTCTCAGCACTAGTTCAGTGGGTTAAAGCTGTTCAGATGGATCTCTCCCCTCTGACTAGTTTCTCATAGTTTCATAAAAATCATTGGCCAGAACAAATGCTCGAACCATTGAGAGAGTATATTCCTATTGAAATTATTTCCTCAAAAAATCCAGTGTGAGGGTTCCTTTGGGATATTAGGATTTTAAAAAGCCTAACTAGGTTCAAACGGCTGCAGTATTCAAAGGGAAAAGGTCCATGGTTTCCGCCACAGCAGCCATATTTCTGCAACCACATACACACACAGTTAAGGCGCTGAAAAGAAGAAGATAACAAAACAGTTCGAGAAGGTTACTTTTGGAGGGTGGCTCAAAAAAGGATGATGTTCTTAAGCCCTGGAAATCCTCAAGTTTGGGCAGAAATTGGGTCATAATTCTAATGGGAAGCAACACATTTGCATGCTGATTTAAGCACTGTATCAGATGGTCCCATACTCTCCCATCAGCTTCTCAGCTTCTCTTACCTCTGATCAGTCATTGAAGATTAAAGACAGGGGGAAATGTAAATTCAAAATATAAATAATATATTTTATAGTAAAGAAAAGAAAAGAAAACAGTTCGAGAAGGTTACTTTTGGAGGGAGGCTCAGAAATCTGTGGCTCAAAAAAGGATGATGTTCTTAAGCCCTGGAAATCCTCAAGTCTGGGCAGAAATTGGGTCATAATTCTAATGGGAAGCAACACATTTCCATGCTGATTTAAGCACTTTATCAGATGGTCCCATACTCTCCTATGCGCTTTTCAGCTGCTCTTACCTCTGATCAGTGATTGAAGATTAAAGACATTTCTTTTCTTTACTATGAAATTAATTATTTATATTTTCAATTTACATTTTCCCCTAGTTTTTTTCTATCAAGGATTATGGTGGGCTTTTCTATCAAAGACTAGGAACCACAAAGTTGAAATAGACATTTTGCATTTCTTTGTCCCTTGTTCTCTCTACTCCTTGGGCTGCATGCATAATTTTGCTTATAAAAACTAATCATTTGCACATTGCAAGGCTGTATATACCTTTGCTTGCATCCCTGTGAGTAAGAACCATAGAGTGGATTTTTGGTGTAACCATACATGATTGCTTGAAAATGCATAAATAAACCAGATAACGCAATTTGATGTGCTGACTAGATTACAAATGATTCCATGCTGTTATAAGAATAACAAATTGAAATTTCATCCTCCTGGTTTGATGCAGAGAACAGGGTGTCAGAGCCTCTGAAAAACTATAAATCTACCAGGCTTGTGAAAAGATAGTAGCAGACAGCTAGATGACAAGAAGAAGCAACATCAGTAACCATGCTTCCTTTCCCCCCTTCTGTCAGTGTGAGGGAACTGACCTATGTCAACTTCAAATTAATCATTGCTTTTTGAGGGACTATTCAAAATTAAGAAGGCTGAGAAATGCCACCTTTCCTTTGTCTTCCCTCCTTCCAATATTAGAGCTTCAATACTGGAGACATTTTCACCAAACGTGTTTCTGTAGGGACTGGCGAAAGGATCCCAAGGTTGGATGGCATACTCTGAGATTGAACACCTCTCTGCTTTCTTAGAATCATAGAGTTGGAAGACACCTCATGGGCCATCCAGTCCAACTCCCTGCCAAGAAGCAGGAAAATCGCATTCAAAGCACCCCCCGACAAATGATTGCATGGGTATATTTGATATGACCTGTCTCATACATCCCAGATACCTTCACATTGCCCATAAAAGTATTATTTGCTATTAATATTAATATGAATTGAAAGACTGCCAACCCCCATTTCCCTCCAAAATTCTAGAAAAATATGATAAAGTTTTGTCATTTCTCACTCACACATTTCGTATTTTTACATCTTCAGCTGTAGGAGATACATAACTTAACCAATGATTTAACACAGATGCCTTTGTAACAAGAATGGGCAATTGATTTTGGATTCAGACTGGTTTTCATATTTAGGAAAGTCTGCTCATTTGCACAAGGCCATCTGTAACGAAATAGCTGATTATAATGTATGTTTTAAATGTGTTTATTGATGTTGGGATTAGGGCTGTCCAAACACGGAAAAATTTGTTTCTAAACTCGATTCGTTTTTAGGGGTTTTTTGCGTTTCGTTATTTAAAAGAATTCCGAAATTTTCCTTAAAAAAAGTTTGATATTTACGAAATTTCGGAAATCATAAAACAATTACGATCGATTACGAATCGCGCAATACGCTAAAAAAGCTTCAGAAGCTTCCCTCTCCCTCTGTTGTTGACTGTTGGTGTGATAATTATATTTTTTTTCTCTGAGAAAACAAACAGCAACCCTAAAACTTGCACCAGACATGCGGAAATAATAACGAAACATTTACGAATCAATAACGAATCAATAACGGAACAATAACGAAACAATTACGAAATGAATTGGAAAAATTCCTTTCATTTTTTAGTTGCTCCTGAATGGTTCAATATCGCTTCGTTATTAAAAAAAATAACGAATTTTTAACGAATTACGAAATTACGAAATGAAACCGCCCAGCCCTAGTTGGGATATGATAGGTTCAGGCCAGCTGATGTGTCGCCTGAGCTGAGCCATTGCCATAGTGATGGAGCTGGCTGTTAGAATGTATCCAAGTTAGAGAAGCCAAAGGAGCGGAGCTAACTGCCACCTGGCAGGAGCAGGCATTTTAAATAGTTTATTTTGGTTAGTGGACCAAAGTGGAAGTTGGGTTCTGGTGTGCGGAGAAACCGAACCCAGGGGTTTAGGTCTTCAGCTTGTGTGTTTGAAGGGTCAATTGAAAGTCAACTGTAGGAGATAGGCCATTAGCTGAGGAAGGAGTTGAAGAACAACGACAAGAGCAAACAATAGAGATTTTAAGATTATGATTAGAGTAAAATGAATTGATGCAGAAAAAGAGGTTCAGTCAGCCTGAATTGCATCTGAGAAAGCTGAAAGAGAAGAGAGAACGGAGTTGGCTAGAATAGGGGCGGAGAGAGAGCAGAGACAGCATGAAAGAGAAATGTTTCAATTAAGGACACAAGAAAGTAGCACAAGCAGTGAAATGCCAAATAATTATAATGAATTCTCTGCCAAGTTAAAAAGGTTCTCTAGGTTTCAGAGAGATGATAGTGTTGTGGCTTTTCTTTCTCCCTTCGAAAGAACATGTACAGAACTGGAATTATCTGAAGAAAATAAAATATCTTACATAAAACCCCTGATTTCTGGTGAACTGAGCCAAGTCTATGCTGACATGAGGGTTGATGAGGTGGCAGACTATCAATTATTCAAAGTAAGAGTTAAAAATCAATTTTGCATAACACCAGAACAAAGCAAGAGGAATTTCAGAGAGATTAAAAGAAAGACAGGCAAAACATACACACAATTGGGAGGCAGGCTAGACAAGGCTCTAGAACGGTGGATCGATAGGAGCCAAGTTAAAACATTCAAGCAGCTGAAACAACTAATTGCCTTGGAGCAATTTTATAAATTGGTGCCAGTGCAGATGCGTTGGTATGTTAAAGACAAAAAGATTGATAATGTGGCTCAGGTGGCTTCAGTTCTGGATGAATTGGAAGCAGACTATGAAATGAGGAACATGGATGCGCCACATAAAAAGCCTAATAAAGAAAAGGCGAGAAACTTTGGGAACAAGAACGCTGCAAGAGGGGAGGTGCCATCTTTGACTTATGTAAGTAATAGGCCTGGGTAACAACGGAAAATCGATTTGTTTTTTGGGGGTTTTTGCGTTAGGTTATTTAAAATAATTACAAAATTTTCCTTTTAAAAAGTTCGATATTTACGAAATTTCGTAAATGTGAAAAAATTTACAAAACATTAACAAATCAATTTCTGAAACAATAACGAATCGATTCGTTAATGGCGGACGCGACCGCGAAATACGCTAAAAAACCTCCAAAAACTTCTAAAGCTTCCCTCTCCCTCTGTTGTTGACTGTTGGTGTGATATTATAATTTTTTTTCACTAATTAAACAAAAAACTTGCCCCAGACATGCGGAAATAATAAAGAAACGACCTCAGAACAATAACGAAACAAATACAATAACGAAATACGAAGCATTTACAGAACGTGTTTAAAAATTCGTTTTGTTAAAAAATTGCTCCAGAATGGTTTGTTATCATTTTGTAATTAAAAAAATTAACGAATTATTAACGAATTACGAATTAACGAAATGAAACCGCCCAGCCCTAGTAAGTAACAGTAACAGGAGAAACACAGCAGCACCGGCTTATGAGAAGAATAGTAATTACTATAGAAAAGAGATGCCGGGGTCAAACTCTGAAAGAATCCCTTGTTTCCATTGCCAAGAGCCTTGGCATATTAAATCTATATGCCCCAAGTTGAGCCCTGAGAAGAGGATGAATTTACCACAGAGAAATGTCAGGGCCACACAAAAGGCAGGAGATTCAAGAGAGGCAGTGGAAAGAAATGGTGATGAAGTAAAGGAACAAGACGAGCCAGTTAGAATATTTAGAGTATGGAAGATAAAAGAGACTGTGGACTAAGATTATAGAGAACAGATAACTGTGAATAGTAACAAAGTTGTAGGCTTAAGAGATACTGGAGTAGAAGTAACACTGATGCAAAGAAAACGGTGGCATCAAATCAAATAGTTCCTAACAGGAGATATGTGCTGAAGGTAGTATGCGGGCCAGCCTTTGAGACACCCATAGCTGAGATTCCAGTGCAGAATAAAGAATATAAAGGAATATGGCAAATGGGAGTAGTCGAAGATTTGGGAGATCCAGTAATAATTGACAACAATTTGGCGGAAGAAAGTGAAAAGGTGAATGCTGTTACTGAGAGTCAGGAGCCAGGAAGAAACAGAGGTGATCCTGATACAGAGGTGCCTGGATGTGCAGTGGAAGAAAATAGTAACTCTGCAACACTGCATCTTACTGACTCAAATGTAGTTGCCTTTGCCAGAGAGAAAGGAGATGATATTTCTTTAAGAGAATTTTGGGGACTGATAGAGACAGAGAATAGAGAAACAGCAATAGAGAAAACTACAAAACCCAAAACCTACAACAAGAGATACTGGGAGGAAAGCATATCTACAAAGCCGGTTGGTGATAAAGAAGCCCAAAGGAAGATGAAACAAAAAGCTGTTGGATGCAGTCCTTTTAAACTTTTATTTGAGAATCATAGAATCATAGAATCAAAGAGTTGGAAGAGACGTCATGGGCCATCCAGTCCAACCCCCTGCCAAGAAGCAGGAATATTGCATTCAAATCACCCCTGACAGATGGCCATCCAGCCTCTGTTTAAAAGCTTCCAAAGAAGGAGCCTCCACCACACTCCGGGGCAGAGAGTTCCACTGCTGAACGGCTCTCACAGTCAGGAAGTTCTTCCTCATGTTCAGATGGAATCTCCTCTCTTGTAGTTTGAAGCCATTGTTCCGCGTCCTAGTCTCCAAGGAAGCAGAAAACAAGCTTGCTCCCTCCTCCCTGTGGCTTCCTCTCACATATTTATACATGGCTATCATATCCCCTCTCAGCCTTCTCTTCTTCAGGCTAAACATGCCCAGCTCGTTAAGCCGCTCCTCATAGGGCTCCTCATAGGGCTTGTTCTCCAGACCTTTTATCATTTTATCATTTTATCATTTTAGTCGCCCTCCTCTGGACACATTCCAGCTTGTCAATATCTCTCTTGAATTGTGGTGCCCAGAACTGGACACAATATTCCAGATGTGGTCTAACCAAAACAGAATAGAGGGGTAGAATAGAGGGAGAAGAAAGTGAAAAAGACTAATGAGCATATTAAAGAGTATTTTGGAGGGTAGAGAGGAGATCAACGAAAGAGAAGTTGCAGATTATGTTAGAAGACCAAGAAGATACACGGACATTGCTCAGAATGCTGTTTCCAAGAGATAATGATCATTGGATTTGCCACAGTGTGTGGTGATTCTAGCAGCCCATGTGATGAGGTTGTAAGTGCTTCAGGACAGTTGAATCGATTAAACTTTTTATAAAACATATTACAATGATGATGAAATAGAAGCATGCACCCTCTCAGGGTCCTATCTCCCCACCACCACCACCCCCAACTTTATCCTCCCCCCCCCCCTCCTCTATGCATCTTGAACCTTCTGCCTAGTTACTGGATTTTTCTATCTTTGTTCTTAAAGCACTGAAGAAAGATGCTGGTACCATAAGGTGATTTATTCTGGCTCGCTCACTACTTGCAGTGAAAGAAGATAGAAATCCAGTAATTATATCCTGGGATCTGTGGTGCTAACTAAGCAATGCTATGCCCTTCTGTGGTGATGTAGGCTGCTTGCCTTCTATCTCATGCAGCAGTGACAACAGTAATAACAGCCAGGATAATGTGCAATAATTCTGTTATCTAAATCTCAAAGAGATTCATTAAACAGACAAATTAACAAGAAAAGTAAACAGCAAATTAAGCTAGGCTATTCAGTACAGCAAAAAGAAATTAAAGGGCCTACCAAAATAGAACTCACATGACGGTGCACCCCCACAGCAGTTCCACAATCTGTTACTACCATGCAATGAAGAGACAAGTGATCATTAGATTTCAATGACAGCCCACAGTCCTGCCCCAAAGGATGGTTCCAAATCACATCATCTTGGTATCTTCCTTATGCAGACATGTTAGAGACTTACTGACTGTTTATTTTCCTCTTATTTTTGTCATCCAGGTAGATCTGAAGCTCTTTTGGAAAATGCCCTTCCAGAACTATATCAGGCCATTCCAGTTTGGAGCTCATACAAATTCATCCAAACCAACCTCATCTGTTTTGTTATTTGGCATCAGGCTGAATCAGTTGCACTGTACTATTTTTAGTACAGGCCTGATCAATATTACTATCAGCTGCAATTATAGCATCTACAAGCATCTATTTATGTCAAATATCCCCAAATGTTCTACTGACATTTTCTAGAATCCTGTATAAATCTTTGTTGTTGTTCATTCGTTCAGTCGTCTCCGACTCTTCGTGACCTCATGGACCAGCCCACGCCAGAGCTCCCTGTCGGCCGTTACCACCCCCAGCTCCCTCAAGGTCAGTCCAGTCACTTCAAGGATGCCATCCATCCATCTTGCCCTTGGTCGGCCCCTCTTCCTTTTGCCTTCCACTTTCCCCAACATAATTGTCTTCTCTAGAATCCTAAAAATTCCACGCAAACAGTATTGCCAGACCAGTCATCCTAGTACTGGACACCCCACAGGACCATTCTCTGGGCATACATCTACTTTAGACATAGAGTTTGTAAGCGTGAGTAAGAACTCTTCAGCTGATGTGTATGGCTCAAATCAGTAGTGAACAAGAGTATATGACTAGGACAGTGGAGACCAAGTTTCAACCTCCCACCTTCATCCATGTAGCTCATTGACTCCTTAATAAACAAACTCAGCCTTCTTCCTTAGGCTCTTCACTTTGTGTGTGACAAACTGCATAGAAACATCCTTCTACCTAGCTAAAGGAATATTCATCCAGCAGTCTGCAACAGAGCCACCATTTAAGGTTTCATGACAGAATAGCTGTACTCTGAGCTGCAGTCAAGGGTGAAAGGGGGAAGTATCTGATTATCTCATCTCATCTCATCTTTAATTACTTATCAATCGCCCTCCATCCGAGATGCTCCAGGCGATTTACACTGCAGAAATTATACAGGATAAAACACATACATACAAATATTAAAATTAACATGAGTCAAATGCTCCAGTAAAAAGCCAGGTCTTAAGCGCCAGAACTAAATGCCCCAAGTTGTGCATGGCTCTCAAATAGGGAGGCAAGGAATTCCACAAGGCAGGGGCAGAAATAGAGAAGGCCCTGCATCTGGTGCTTTCCAAGTGCACTTCCCTAGGACCCGATATATAGAGCAAATCGCGTTGGGATGGTCGTGGTGACCTCCGATGATGGGAGAAGGAGAGACGGTCTCTAAGATACAATGGACCCTGGCCATATAAGGTTTTAAAGGTCAGGACCAACATCTTATACAAACCACAATACTCAATTGGGAGCCAGTGTAGATGCCGCAGCACTGGTGTTATATGGCATTTCATGGGCGTTTTTGTGAGTAACCTGGCTGCAGCATTCTGGACAATACGGAGCTTTTGGGTCGTAGAAATAGGAAGGCCAACATACAAGGCGTTACAATAGTCCAGCCTAGATGTGACCGTGGCATGGATGACTGTTGCCAGAGCCTCATCCAACAGGTAAGGTGTCAGTTGCCTCACTTGTCATAGATGGAAAAAGGCCTGTTTGCTGGCAGCAGCTCCTGAGAAATAAAAAAGCATCTTTCCTCCCATCCTCTTGCAATTACCACCTTATTCCCCTGTCAACCATGTAAACGCTAAACATCACCATGCAATTATTGGATCTCCAGAGTTTTTTTTTATAGTTCCACAATATCATTAGCCTTGCTAGATCGTCTGCTGGAAGTTTTCAATCACACATTCTAGGAATGCAGATGGTCGACCTCTGCTGGACACCAAACTGCACTCACAGGCATACTAATATACACCCAACATTTCTTCCAGGTACATAATAATAATAATAATAATAATAATAATAATAATAATAATCCACATGTGGGGTTTTTTTCCCCTCAAATCAATTGATATTGGGATATTATGCCATTGCAAATTATCCCAAGATCAACCTATACCATATCAACATAGATGAAGAAAATACCTTTGTAAAGTAGAGGTCTGACAATCCTTTCTGGTCGAAAGTATTGCATGGTTCTGTTGGTAATTCTGTCTGGAAGTCTAGTTGTAGTAATTGTAGAGTATGTTGTAGTTGGATAATAAGTCACCTGTCTTCTTGTTGGTATACGTTCAGTAGGTGATGGGGACATTTGTCTTGTAGTCTGGTCTTCAGGAGAGGATGGGGTGTTGACAGGTTTTGATGTTATTGAGGAAATTGTAGTCTCTTCTTTTACTGTAGTATTTGTATTCTTTGTAGTTGGATTTTCCTTGGTCGGTTCTCTATCTGAAACAAGATCAATTTTTGTATTAGTTGTAATATTCTGTGTAGTCGTTTCTGGATGTTCTGTAGTATTGGATTGAGTTGTGGTGGTGGTTGTAGTTGTAGTAGTTACTATCCGTGTAATTTTAGTTATGACTTCTGGATTGTCATTTTTGTCACTGTCACCTGTGCTAGGACTTGATTCTGTTGTGGTAGTTGTAGTTGTTTTTGTGACTGTAGTGATGCTGTCTGGCCTGTCAATTTCATCAGAATTAGGGGAATCGCTCAGTGGTTTGGATTCTGTTGTGATGGTCGTGGTTGTTTCTGTAACTTTAGTTGGATTATCCTGTTCATCAGGATTTGGTGTACTCTGTGGTAAGTTTGTTACTGTTGTCTCTATTATTTTTGTAATATCTTTTGGCCTTTCACCATTCTCATCAGTATTGGGATTAGGCTCATCATTTGGTGGCTCAGTTTGTGTTATTTCTTCTGGGAGCTCTGGTTTTCCTGTTGAAGAAACATTTTCAGGAATACCAGTAGGGCTGAGTGGGTTGGACTCAGTTACAATTGTTTCTGTGATTGTAGTAGTCACTTCTGGACTGTTGTTTCTGTCATCAAGACTAGTGGTGGGTTTATCCTTTGTTGTTTCTGTTATTATTGTCTCTGTGACTGTAGTGATAATTTCTGGCCTCTGATTTATTTCTTTATCATCAGCAGGGCTTGGTGTGCCATTCGCTGAATCAGTTTGGGTTATGATTGTCTCTGTAACTTCAGTAGTCTTCTCTGGTGTAATTTTATCATCCCCAGGAGTAGATAAATCACTCAAGGGGTCAGCTATGGTTATTTCTGTGATTGTAGTAGTTCCTTCAGGTCTGTCATTTTTGTCGTCAACATCAGGACTGGGTGTCACAACTTCTGGATAAGGATCTGTTATTATAATCTTTGAAACTGTAGTGGTTACTTCGGGTCTGTTATTTTTGTCATCACTAACAGGGCTTGGGGTGCTACTAGCCAAGCTGGTCTCTGTAATACTCTTTTCATTACTTTTGTCATCATTCGGAGGAGTAGGTGGGTCACTGGAGGAATCAGTAATTATTGTAAGTGGAACAGTTCTGTCTGGGTTGTCAGTTTTATCAACACCACTGGGATTAGTTGTATCACCTGGATCTGTCTGTGTTATGGTTGTCTCAGTGACTGTAGTAGTCCCTTCTGGTTTACCACTTTTGTCATCGACATCGGGATTGCTTGTATCTACTGGCTTTGCCTGTGTTGTGGTTGTCTGAGTGATCATAGTAGTCTCTTCTGGTTGATCACTTTTATCAACATTGCTGGGAGTATTTGTATCATTTGGCTCAGTCTGTGTTACTGTTGTCTCAGTGACTGTAGTAATGCTTTCTGGTTTGTCAGTTTTATCAACACCACTGGGAGTAGTTGTATCATTTGGATCAGTCTGTATTACAGTTGTCTCAGTGACTATAGTAGTCCCTTCTGGTTTATCAATTTTGTCATCAACATTGGGATTGCTTGTATCTACTGGCTTTGCCTGTGTTGTGGTTGTCTCAGTGATCATAGTAGTCTCTTCTGGTTGATCACTTTTATCAACATTGCTGGGAGTATTTGTATCACTTGGCTCAGTCTGTGTTACTGTTGTCTCAGTGACTGTAGTAATGCCTTCTGGTTTGTCAGTTTTATCAACACCACTGGGAGTAGTTGTATCATTTGGATCAGTCTGTATTATAGTTGTCTCAGTGACTATAGTAGTCCCTTCTGGTTTATCAATTTTGTCATCAACATTGGGATTGCTTGTATCTTCTGGCTTTGCCTGTGTTGTGGTTGTCTCCGTGATTTTAATAGTCTCTTCTGGTTGATCACTTTTATCAACAGTATTGGGACTAGTATCATTTGGATCAGACTGTGTTATAGTTGTCTCAGTAACTGTAGTACTCCCTTCTGGTTTATCTGTTTTATCAACACTGCTGGGAGTAGTTGTATCATTTGGATCAGTCTGTGTTACTGTTGTCTCGGTGACTGTAGTGGTGCCCTCAGCTTCATTATTTTTATCAACATTGTTGGAACTAGTTGTATCATTTGGATCAGTCTGTGTTATGGTTGTCTCAGTGACTGTAGTAGTCTCTTCCTGTTTATCACTTTTATCAACACTGCTGGGAGTAGTTTTATCATTTGGATCAGTCTGTGTTACTGTTGTCTCAGTGACTGTAGTAGTCTCTTCTGGTTTGTCACTTTTGTCATTATCATCAGGATTGGTTGTACCACCTGGATTTGTTTGTATTGTTCTTGTTTTGGTGACTGTGGTAGTTTCTTCTGGTTTGTCACTTTTATCCACACTATTAGGGTTGGTTGTATCAGTTAGATCACTCTGTGTTATCAGTGTCTCAGAGACTGGAGTAGTTTTGTCTAGTTTGTCACTTCTATCAACATGATCGGGACTGGCTATATCACCTGGATTAGTCTGCATTATTGTTGTCTCAGTGACTGGAACAGTCCTGTCTGGGTTGCTGCTTTTATCAAAATTGCTGGGACTAGTTGTATCACCTGGAATTGTTTGTGTCCCTGCTGTTTCAGTGACTGTAGTCATTTCATCTGGCTTGTCTCTTTTATTAGCTTTGTTAGAATTGGTTGTATCACCTGGATCACTATGTGATAGCGGATTCTCAGAGACTAGCATACCTCTGTCTGGGTTGTCACTTTTATCACTGGGACTGCCTGTATTGCCAGTATCAGTCTGTGTTGTTATTGTCTCAGTGCTTGCAAGAGTCACTTCTCCTTTGTCAGGTTTATCAACACGAACAGGATTTGTTGAGTCACTTGAATCCCTCTGTGTTGTTGTTGTCTCAGTGACTGTAGTAGTGTCTTCAGATCTGTCATTTTTATCAATGCCACTAGGACTCATTGAGCCAGCTGGGTCACTCTGTGTTGTTGTCTCAGTGACTGATGTAGTTCCCTCTGGCCTGTCGCTTTTGAAAACTTCACTTTGACTGGTTGGATTGCCTGGACGAGTCTGTGTAATTGGTGTTTCACTGATTGACGTAGTCCTGTCTGGTCTATCATCTTTATCAATACTACCAGGGCTAGTTGTATCCCCTGGATCAGTTTGTGATATTGATGTCCCAGTGATTGAAGTAATCCCTTCACGACTGTCACTTTTATAAACACCAGAGAGACTGCTTGTATCACCTGAATTGGACTGTGTTGTTGTCTCTCCAAGTGAAGTAGTCCTTTCTGGGTTGTCACCTGGATTTGTCTGTGTTCCTGCTGTTTCTAGTTTGCCAACATCACTTATATTTGTTGTTTCACTTGAAATGACTGGTTGTGTCCTTAATGCATCTGGAACTGTAGTGGTCTCTGCTGAGCTCCCTTTTTGAATATGGTTATTAGAACTTGGGGTGCCACTTGTATGAGTTATTGATATCTCTGTTTTTGTAGTACTTCTTTCTGTTCTGACATGTCTATGATCTTCAGTTTGAGGTGTGTCTGTGAACAAAGTTGAGTATATATCTACATTAGTAGTCCTTTCCTTAATGTCTGTTGCTACAGAGTCTTTATTTGCAGTAGCTGTAACACTTTCATTTGTTGTTTCACTTTTTCCTACTGTTGTTACAGCCTGGTTGTCTGCATTATTTCTGTCTTCAACAGCTTGTGGCGTTGCAGTAGAAGTATCTCCTTTAGATATTGTCATTGTATCTTTAGCTGGACTGATTGTGGTTTTCTGAACAGCAGAACCTGTGTTTGCCCTAATACTAGTCACAGTAGACAATGGCAGTTGTTTATTGATATTAGAAGCAGTGCTAGATGGTGAGTTTAATGATTTAGGGGTAGCAGATCTCAATGATGTAGTCACTTTCTCAGGTTGGGGTGTGGGGGTCTGTCTAACATGGTTTTCAAAAGTTGCCACAATTCCTTTTTTACCTTGAGTTGTATAATCTGTGTCAAGTTGCTTAGTAGTTGAGGATGGCAGCATTGTTGTGGTCTTCATAGTAGTGGGCACCTCTGTTGTGGCCATTGTGGTAGAAGGCAGCTTGGTAGTAGCCGTTGTAGTAGGGGGAAGATTAGTCGTAGTTGTAGTAGTAGGTGCCAGCCGTGTTGTGGGCATTGTAGTAGTTGGCTGCTTCATTGTAACTGTTGTAGTAGCTGGTATGTTAGATGTGGATGTTGTAAGAGCTGGAATTTTAGTTGTAGTAGTAGTAGTAGTAGGTGGCAGTTTGGTTGTGGTTCTAGTAGTTGTAGATGGAACCTCAGTTGTGGTTCTAGTAGTTGTAGATGATACCTCAGTTGTGGTTGTAGTAGTAGATGGCACCCTGGTTGTAGTTGCAGTGGAAGGCTGCCTTGTTGTTGTCATAGCTGTAGTAGTTGTGGTACCTGCTGTTGTCAGTGCATTCCCAACCCCACTGCCATCTTCTTCTGAGATCACTTTTATGGATTTTGATGATTTTAATTTTGTTTTTGATTCACGAGCTAAAAGAAGAAAAAAATGTCAAATATATAATGTTATTTGAGTATTACCATCAAAATTTTTCTTTTGTACCTTTGAATTTTTTCAGCATAGTTGTCTCACACCCTGGATTTTAAGTGGCAATTTGGAAAGCCACGAGAACCATTACAGTTTTTTCTATGCTTATTTCTGGAAAGCTGTACTGCTCAAAGTAATACAGTATTTAACATATAACCAACTTACTGCTTGTGACAAAGCTATCTCTGTAGTTTGCTGTACGGGAGATTAATTTAACCAGATTTTCCATAGTATAATTTTTCTTATTGTGTGACATTCTTTGGTTATCTCCTCAATACAGAGAAGATTTGAAAATCTAACCCCAGAACAGTCAGATGGGTTTTAATTCCCTTTGGAGCGGTGAGCTACAATATCTGCAGTTAGGTCTTTTGCTGCTGATTTGTGTCAGAGCATGTGCTCTTGACATGTCTATCCAAAATTCTGGATAACACTAGAATATATTTTTATTGAAAAATGCCTTAGATCCTATTTCAGGGAAAATGACAAGATTTTTGTTGTGTGCTTTCGGGTTGTTTCTGATCTATGGCACTCCTAAAGTGAAACTCTCATCGTGTTTTCTTGGCAAGATTTGTTCTTGAGGGTTTGCCTTAGAATCATAGAATCATAGAGTTGGAAGAGACCTCATAGGTCATGCAGTCCAACCCCCTGCCAAGAAGCAGGAATATTGCATTCAAATCACCCCTGACAGATGGCCATCCAGCCTCTGTTTAAAAGCTTCCAAAGAAGGAGCCTCCACCACACTCCAGGGCAGAGAGTTCCACTGCTGAACGGCTCTCACAGTCAGGAAGTTCTTCCTCATGTTCAGATGGAACCTCCTCTCTTGTAGTTTGAAGCCATTGTTCCGCATCCTAGTCTCCAGGGCAGCAGAAAACAAGTTTGCTCCCTCCTCCCTGTGGCTTCCTCTCACATATTTATACATGGCTATCAAATCTCCTCTCAGCCTTCTCTTCTTCAGGCTAAATATGCCCAGCTCCTTAAGCCGCTCCTCATAGGGCATGTTCTCCAGACCCTTGATCATTTTAGTCGCCCTCCTCTAGACACAATCTAGCTTGTCAATATCTCTCTTGAATTGTGGTGCCCAGAATTGGACACAATATTCCAGGTATGGTCTAACCAAGGCGGAATAGAGGGGTAGCATTACTTCCCTAGATCTAGAATCATCTTTACCTTGTTGTCCACGAGGACTCCAAGATCTTTTTCACACGTACTGCTCTCGCCAGGTATTGTCCCCCATTCTCTATCTTTGCATCTTTATCTGAGGCTGAGAGAGTATGACTTGCCTAAAATCACCTAGTGGGTTTTCATGGCTGAGTAGAAATTCGAACTCTGCTCCCTAGAATCATTATCTAACATGCAATTCATTACACCGTACAGTCTCTCAACATATATCTCTGTGTGCAAGTGTGTCATACACACACATTATATGACCCTTTTAGAGACTGTTGGATTGCAGCTCCTATCAGTCCTTGCCAGCATAGCTAATGGTGAGGAATGCTAGGAGTTGTAGCTCAGAAACATCTATTTATTTATTTATTTATTTATTTCGGGCATTTTTTCCCTGCCCTTCTCAGCCCCCTTGTGGGACTCGGGCGGCTTCCAGCCAGCACATATTCGATGCATACAATTAAACAGAGTAAAATACACAACAACAGTAAATATAAATAATTAAAACATTAAGTTAATGCAATAAAATCTAATAGAAAAGAAGCCAGCCTGGTGGCCATTGTTTAACCGAGTTCTGTAATTAGTGAATCCATTCAGCTTATCATAATCCATTCCAAAGAACTTCTTGATTCCAACTCTATTATAGGATGAATGTTCATGGCCCACAGCCAATTTTCTCAGATGCTTGAAATATTACCCACATTTGTGTATATTGAGGACAGAACAGTAGATAGTCAGTTCAAAGTAAAATTAAATGCAATGACAATTAGAGTATTACATTTGATCATAGAAAAAGTCCTGTTGCTAATAACACAAATAACCTTGTACTAGGTAATTCGGTTACTACTGGCAATATGATAAAACTCTATTATCTTAATGTACACCTCTGGTGTTTGACTGGAATCTCCTAATGTGTTATGTCTGCATTCTGGACCAGACAAACAGGCTAGTCTCTACACATGCTCCTTTTTCTGTATTGCAAAGCATACCTTTCCTTTGCTCTTCTTCTTCCTCTTCTAACTCCTCAGCATTTTTACCATTTTTCTTCTTGCGTTTATCACCAGTATTTCTTACTGAAGCCATAGTTCTCCGAATTTTTGAAGAAGAAGAAGATGACATTGATGACTGCTCAGAATGTTCTACAGTCAAACACACAAAGTTAGCAGAAAGGAAAATCTATACAGATTATAGCTCTAGACCATTTTCTCTTTTCAAAAAGTGGGCAAACACCTCATTTCATTATCATTTTGAACTGAAAATGCCTGAAGTGTCACTTTGAACCTTGGCTCCGAAAAAATTACCTGGTCTGATCCTGAAAAAAAAGTGTGTTTATATAAATTTAGACAAGTAAAGAGAACCTTGGGGCCATGTGTTTGTTAAACAGCAGTTGTTTCCCTACTGTTTCTACATGGAAATGCTTTTTTATTAAAATGGAAGCCGAGATCAGTCATAATTACTAGGCCTGGGTAACAACGGAAAAAATTGTTTCTAAAATCGATTCGTTTTTTGGGGGGTTTTGCGTTTCGTTATTTAAAATATTTACAAAATTTTCCTTTTAAAAAGTTTGATATTTACGAAATTTTGTAAATATGAAAAAAATTACAAAACATTAACGAATCGATTTCCGAAACAATAACGAATCGATTCGTTAATGGCGGACGCGACCGCGAAATACGCTAAAAAACCTCCAAAAACTTCTGAAGCTTCCCTCTCCCTCTGTTGTTGACTGTTAGTGTGATATTATAATTTTTTTTCACTAATTAAACAAAAAACTTGCCCCAGATATGCGGAAATAATAACGAAACGACCTCAGAACAATAACGAAACGAATACAATAACGAAATACGAAGCATTTACAAAACGTGTTTAAAAATTCGTTTTTTTAAAAAAATTGCTCCAGAATGGTTCGTTATCGTTTTGTAATTGAAAAAAATAACGAATTATTAACGAATTACGAATTAACGAAACGAAACCGCCCAGCCCTAATAATTACTATATGTCATGGTGCTGTTCTAATCAAGGCAGTGCAGTAGTGATGTGTGATAGAGTGGCTTCATCAGTAATGTGATAAAAAAGAGTTGCAATCAGGGTTCTATAGTATTGATAGGGTAGTGAATTTGTCTGAATGGAAAAGAAGCTTTCTAAAGTGCTGGATAATCTTTTTAAAGTCCAAACTAAAACACAAAACAGATTAATTGCCCCACTGCCATCAAAGCAGAACTTCACTGGCAGAAAAGAGCATCTGTCAGAGGATACATGTTAAGAGCACTTGTTGTCACTTATTTCTCTTAGGATGGTTGATTATTGTGAGAGATACTCTGGACCTCATCACATTGATGAGGTCCTATGGGGTGATTTGCCAGCCTCTCTGGTGAAATGGCAGGGCAATGCGGCAATCCTGGCACCCTACTCCACCTCATTGGCTGTGATGCTTCCCCATCACATGTGGGAAAACATAGCCACATGGCTTCCCCCAACTCTAGCCTATGGTTTTCAATGAAACCAGAGAAGCTTCCCATGTTCTGGGCACAGCGTCGTAGGATGCTTGTGACCCAGTTGAGCCATGGAGACCTGCCAGAAGTGGGTCTATGTTGTCTGATGGGCAGGTGGGGCTCCGTGGCTCAATTGGGGCGAAAGCGTTCTATGACCCGTGTGATGAAGTTGTTGGTCTCAATTGTATTTCACAGTAAATGAATATTTTACTTTCTTTCCTAGAAGTTTTTTGTTCTAAAACCCTGTCTTTTCTAGATGGAAAGTAATTTCAATTACAATGAAGGGAAGCTCATTGGGCATACCCAAATGCTTGGGTACAACATATATATATATATTCCTCAGCATATAAAAATATATTCATACACATCATTCCATTTTCCATTGTAAATCTCTGACGCCCCCCCCCCCCCCAAATTCACTCAAGTCTAAACTCAAATTTAATCCCCAAGTTAATTTTTCAAGATAGGAATAACATACCAAAATGAATTACTTGTATTATAAATCAATTTAAAACTGATAGATTTATTTTTTTCCAAAAAACAGATGATGATGACAAGGAAACCACCATTATGTTTTAAACTGCATGGAATTTTAAAACAGTGCAGAGCAGAGAGTAAAAGAATTGTACCTTTTACACTGTGAAGGCCTTCAGAGAAATACACTACAAGTGAGATATTAGTTTGGTCAAGATCCAAAAAGATACTTTAATTAAGGCTACAGACAGTACATGGATTTATCAACATCACAATAAACACGTTTCGACACTACAAATAACTTCTTTCCCCTCCATATTTTTCAGTAATGCCATCTAGTCTTAAGGCTCATATAACTGAAAATAGTCAATTTATAAAATCTTAATTTTAAACACAATGCCCACAAACCCATATCAAGTTTTTCCTACCTTCCATAACTTCATGAGATACTTTCTTTTGTTTCTTTTTCTTCTTTAAAGGCTTGGGTTTAGGCTTTGGTTTAGGCTTGGGCTTGGGCTTAAGTTTTGGTGAACGTTTTGTTGTTGACTTTGTTTTGGGTGTTGTGGTTGGCGGTTTAGTTGTGGTGCTAGTTGGAAGAAGGGTGGTGGTTGTCTGTGGAGTCTTGGTTGTGATAGTTGTGGTTGTTGGTGCTTTCGTTGTAGCTGCAACCAAAGAAAAATCATAAGAATCATAGAATCCTAAAGTTGGAAGAGACCTCATGGGCCATCCAGTCCAACCCCCTGCCAAGAAGAAGGAATATTGTGTCAGAGTTCGGACGATGCCCAGCGGAAAGAATGCTAGATCAGCAGACACTGAGTTGAAAAATAAGGACTCTGCAGGCTTTGAGTTACAAAAGAAACTAAGTTTACTAAGCACATACATCAGGCACATCTTACTACAGCGAGCTACAAATCAGGAACTAGTAAAAATGAACGCCTCTTCACATCTGCTTATCTCCTCTTGCTGAGACTGGCTACTCCCTTCTGTTCCCAGCAAGAGCAAACTTTATCTTACTTTCTCAAGTTCACTTAATCACAGCCTCATAGTGTAAACATTCTGCACAGCATTTCTAATTCACAGTAGCATCCATATTTGCAATACATAGAAGCACATTTAAAACACATACATAACTAAATTAAACCTGACATATTGCACTCAAAACACCCCTGACAGATGGCCATCCAGCCTCTGTTCAAAAGCTTCCAAAGAAGGAGCCTCCACCACACTCCGGGGCAGAGTTCCACTGCTAAGACAGTTAAATCATAGAATCATAGAATCAAAGAGTTGGAAGAGACCTCATGGACCATCCAGTCCAACCCCTGCCAAGAAGCAGGAATATTGCATTCAAATCACCCCTGACAGATGGCCATCCAGCCTCTGTTTAAAAGCTTCCAAAGAAGGAGCCTCCACCACAAAGTTCCTTCTTTAATTGGTTCAGTCAATATTCAGTGTCTTGTAGTCTTGTTGATTCATTTTAAACAAAAGAAACTTAGTATCATATGTATACACACATACATATACATATATATATACATATATATGTATATGGCTTGCAAGGTTTACTGCAAGAATGGAATAGATAATTGGCATATCCAACTCTGACTAATGAATGGCAATTAGTCTAGCAGGATCTGAACAATCAAAGAAACAATTGATGAATATGACACTAAAAATGGTTCACACTTACTGATAGGTTCCGAACTTGCACAATGTGGCTACAAAGAGGGCAGCACAAATTAATGGGGACTGGTAGTCTAAAAAGGGCTGGGCCCATATCTGTTGCATATACTTTTGCCTTTGAGACAGAGCAGTTTCAATATTGTATTGAAATTGCAGGGAGAAGGTTTCAGGAAAAGAGACAAAGAGAGGTCCGGAGGTCTGAAAAGCACGGATTTTATTTCCAGCTGGGGCCCTGGAGTGGACTATGTCCAAAAGCATCCGGAGCAATGATATAGGTGCGGACTTTCCCTTTTATAGTCTCCAAATGCAAGCAAACAAAGAACATATGTCTACATACATTGACCTCATTTACTATGTCATCTTAGCATCATACAAATATCAAGTTCTACCTTCTAACATGCAAAAGGCATGTCTCTGTGTCTTTCTTTCTAGCAGCAGCTTACATTCATCAGTCAAGGGGCCTAACTTTGACTTGTCAGGAGCCTAGTTGTACCAGTCTGTTGCCACTAGGACAGGCTTATCTCTCTCCTGGAATGTATAGATAACATGCCTCCTCTTCAGCCCCTCTCTTGCTGTGCCTGGATAGCAGCTTGCTTGTCCTGTTAACATTCTTTCTATACAGAGAGAACTTGATTTTTCTATACATTTCAGTGCTTGTAAAGTACATACAATTTATACATAAATAAATATCTATTTTCCCAATATCTCCTCATCAGTATCTATTTTATCTGATAAGAGCTAGGAAATAAGTATCAGCCACACTCAAAACAGATTTATTTATGTATTTATTTCCTATATTTTTACCCCGCCCTTCTCACCCCTGAGGGGGGATTCAGGGCAGCCTCACAAAAGCATCATAGGATGCTGACATCATAAAAACAATCAACAATCAGCTGGATTGATTATTTTAGATTGTGTCTTGAATTTTGAACTTTGTTCTTTCTAGGTTGTACACTGCTGTGAGTCGCCCCCGGGCTGAGAACAGCGGTATATAAGCAAAGTAAATAAATAAATAAATAAATATATTAAAATATTTAAAGCAGTAATTAAACAATTGATTAAAAAACACACCTGTTAAAATAAAAATATCTAATATAGCAAAACAGCTTCTAAATACATACAAACTCGGTGAGGATTCCTTGATTGTAAGCACAGCCAGTACCCAGTTTTCCTACTCTCAACAATACAGGCCCAGGCAACTGAGCCAAGTAGTACATGAGACAGACCTAAATAAAGCCCAGCTGAACTCTTTCAGGAAATAGCTTTCTCTCAGGAATTCTGGTCTGTCACAAGATCTCCACTAACATAGAAGCCTAGAATCCAAACAAATGGCTGTTCATTCATGAGACTTGAGGTCGACTTCATGGAAGCCTACATGTCATTATCCAGCATAGCACTGATGAAAACCAATATGTGTTTGGCTAAGAAAAAATTGAGTGTGGGGAAAAGGCAAAAGTTATTGATAAAGAAAAACACACATTAGGAGAGGCTATAGCTTTTGTTGGAACATGTTGGAATTGGCAGGTTTTGTCTACTGAATTCACCAAATACAAACCACTTTTCTAATTAGAACTTAGTTTGCAGCAACTGAGTTAAGGCCATGTCTACATTGACCACTTAGGTCAGTGTAGAACTGGATCAGCTCCATGATGATGAAACAGTGCACAGAGTTGATCCAGGGTAATGCGGGATAATCACCTTTGATTAGCCAAAGTCTGAATTTTGGCACAGAATTTGAATTACCCCACAGATTTGGGACTGTGAGAACAATTGCAGTGGTTATGGAATGGGCTTTGGCAGCCCAGGAATGCAGAAAGGCAGTCAGCTCCTGCCCCCAACCACCCTCCATGCCACAGCAATCTCTCTCTCTCTCTCTCTTTTTTGCATTCTTTTAAAGAAACAACCATAGATGTCAATTGCTTTGAAACAGACTATGCAAAAGATGCAAGCACTGGAGGGAAAAAAAAATGAATAAACCTGAGCAAATAACAGAAAAACTAGATAAATATAGTGACTGGGATTTCATGGCTCTTTTTTTGCTGACAGAGAGAGAGGGTCCATCCATACAGTCCTATATCCCAGAATATCAAGGCAGAAAATCCCACATTATCTGAGTATGGACTCAAGGCCCGTCCAGACAGGACCTTTATTGCGGGAACTCTCGCAATAAAGGAGGGGCTGTCCAGACAACATTCTGAGCAGTCCCGCATTAATTTGCCACAAAACCAGGAAAACCCTGGTTTTGTAGCAAATTAATTTATTTATTCCGTGCCTTATTTTTTTAAAAAAAGATTTTTATTGTGGTTTTTTATACAGTGAAGATTAAAAAGAAGAAGTCTCAGAAAGAAAGGAAGGTGAGCAAAAAGAGAGGGAAAAAAGAAGAGGAAGAAAAAAAGTACTATTCTATGTTGATCTTCCCAGTCTTCTTTTTTGTGGTTACATATTATTCCTTCTGATTTTATTTCTCCATCTGTTCCTCCTCTGTCTAATATTTTTGAAGTGGCTTTTTGTTAAATCTATTTACTTTATATCTTCAAGTTGATTTTAATCTCTTTCAGATAGTCATTAAGTAATATCCAGTCCATTATTTTTATACATTTACCTTGTGATTTTGCTACTAAAAAGGCCAGTTTGTCTATACCCATCATATCCAGTAGGCCCAGCCCTCCCCTTTTCCTTTTGTCTGTTAAATTAGTGAAGTTATTCTTGGTTTCCTGTGGTTCCAGATAAATTTTATTATCTCCTTGTTCCAGACCTTGAATATTTGCATATTCCTTATGATTGGTAGATTTTGAAAAAGATGCATCAGTTGTGGAAGGATCTTTACTACTGATATTCTACCTAACAGCGAAAGATTTAAGGATTTCCATTTATTGAGATTTTCCCTTATCTTTTTCCATTTTGTTTCATAATTATTCTTCAGTAGTTAGGAGTTTTTTGCTCACAGTAATATGACCAAATATTTAATTTTATGTACTATTTGTAGTCCTGTAGTTGCTTTCAATTTCTCTTGTCTTTGTCCCACCATGAAGAAGATCGAAGCCTGGTACCATTATGATAACAAGGTCTTTGAATCGTTAAAGCACAATCCCAAGCCAAACTCCATTGTGGTGAAATTGCCCCAGTACTCCGACAAGCAGAATGCCTCTCCATTGGACCGAGAGAGGAAGCGCTTTGACTCTGCAAGCTTTGCTTGAGTACCTCCCTGCTAACCCAGATAGCCAACTATGGCACCTGCCTGGGGCGTATCAGGAGATGCTATGGGACAAGGCCCAAGCCTTCAATGCAAAGCTCTCAGATGAGGACTGTGCTGTCCCTAATACCCTAAGACAAGAAGCATCCTCGCTTGCCCATCATCAGATCCAGATGGAGAAGCATATAGGAGACACTTTGGGCAAGATGCTAGCCCATGCGGTTGCCATACACCAACACACCTTGCTCCGCTCGTTGGGTCTATCAATGGCTTCAAGGCAGGTCATTGAGGACCTCCCATTCGACACCCTCAGACTCTTTAACTCAGGAACGGACAAAAAATTGAAGTCCATTCACAAGTTCAAAACCTTGGTGTGGGGTGCAACCTCAACAGCGACCCCAGAGAACTAGATGGCATCAGCCTCACTACAGAAAGCCAAACCAACTCTACTACTGACAACAGCAAAGGCAATCTCTGGCTTCACACAGCAGCGCCAGTGACGCCCTTCCTATAGCAGCAACCAGAAGCACCGTCCTCAGTCTGAACCAGTTTTAACAATTTCATCAACGATGCTGCCTCTTTGCCGTCTACTGCTGCTGATACCATTCCAACCATATATTAACCCTGCATCCCGACACACCCTTTCTACTAACAACCATAGTCAACACAGAACTCTTACCTCTTCCTGGGCCATTTAGTCTGCTATGTGGCATGTAGCACAATATAACATCAGATGCTTGGGTCTTCAGCATTGTTCGAGAAGGCTACACCTTTGAATTCAAAGATCTTCCTTCAACAGAGACTCACCCATCACATGCAATACAGGAAGAGGTTGAGACTTTGCTTCTCAAGGGCGTGATACAACTAACGTCCTGAGAGGAAGATATTATGGCCTTCTTCTAAAGATACTTTACCATCCCCAAAAGAGATGGAGGCCTGCTCCCAATACTCGATCTTTGGGTCCTCAACACCTTCTTACTGCCAAAAAAGTTCCGAATGGTGTTGGTATTGTCTACCCTCCCTCTCCTCGCCAGACAAGACTGGTTTGTTACAATAGACTTATGTGATGCATACTTCCACATCAGCATTCACCCGACACACAGAAGGTTCTTTTCCTTCAAATTGAGCCAACAGACTTTCCAGTTCAACGTCCTCCCCTTAAGGCTTGCGACAGTGGCAAGAGTCTTCACAAAATGAATGTTGGTAGTAGTGGCCCACCTCCAACGATGCAGCATTTTTGTCTTTCCCTACCTCGACTGGCTCCTGAAAGCAAAATCTCCATCCCTCCTACAGGAGCATGTCAGTTTTACACTGTATGTACTGGACTCACTAGGCCTTCGCCTAAATCTAGAAAAGTCTTACTTGCCTCTGACAATGTACATCAAATTCATTGGGACGATGTTCAACTCCCACATCAAAAGGGCCTTCCTTCTATCTTAGAGATTCCTTGTCTTGGAAACAGAAATCTGCACTTGCCAGAGATGCTAGAGGGTTCAGGCCAGATGCATCCAAGTCATCTTAGGATACATGGCATTGATGGTTGCAGTCATGCCATTCACTCATCTCAACCTCAGGCCGCTCAGAGATTGTTCATAGTCCATTTTGAACTTCTCCACCACCACAACTCCTGTTTCCTCACAATACTGAGCACTGTACTCCATGGCCTTGCCTGGTGGACCACCCCTTGCAACATATGCTGCAAAGTCCCCTTCCACTCCCCACAACTAACAGAGGAAAAAAAACGGACTCCTCCACAACTACCTCAACTTAACCATTCAAGACCACTGTTCTACCTAAGAATGGGCACTCCACACAAACTACCTTGAACCTTTAGCCATTTTCAAGGCCCTAACAGCATTTGCCAACCTCATCACTAACAAGGTAGTACAGATACAGACTGACAGCACCATGTTCATGCATTCCCTGAACAAATAAGGAGACATCAGGTCCAGAAAACTCCTGAACCTAACCATGAACATTTGGCAGTGGTGCATTCACCACAAGGTCTCCATTTCAGTGATCCACATCCTGGGGGAAGACAATGACCTCGCAGGCCACCTCAGTAGATTGAGAGACAGCACTCATGAACCCACGTCAGCTCCACAAAGTCTTCAATGTATGGGGCTGGCCGGACATTGACCTGTATGCCTCCCTGATAAATGTCCAGTTACCCCTGTCCAGATCCAAGTCCAACCTGAAGAAAGGCACAGTGAACCTTCCCTATTAACTGGCCTCACAACTTCCTCCACATGCTCTTGCAAATTTCCCTGATCTTGAGGGTGCTCGAGCTCATCATAGCATCCAGGGCCAACTGCATACTGATCATGCTAGCATGGTTGAGGCAGTTCTGGGATTTATCCTTCTAAAAGATTGGGACAGGATTTAAAATAAATGAAGAGAAATCCAGGTTCTTAACTAAAAAATCTATCAAAAAGCAATATTGAGAAAGTGGAGAACTTGTCAACCTGTAAGGCTGTAACAAGAGTAAAATAGAATTATGGATTACTAATAAAAACAACAATGTGCATCAAAATTTGCATGGAAAGAGGTAAAAAAAACCTGGAAAGATGTCAAAGAATCCATCTAACTTAAAAATGGGGAGAATAGCTGTGACAAAAATGATGGTCTTACCAAAAATGTTCTTATTTCAAAATCTACAAGTAATTAAGGGAGTGAAGTCCTTTGAACAATGGAAGACGGATTTGGTTGAATTCATATGGAACAGGAAAAAGCTAAAATTGCATACAGGAACTTAAAAGATGCTAAAGACAGAGGGGGTTTATTACTCCCAGATCCTAGGTATTACTATGAAACAGCAAGCTTTAGCTGGATAAAGGAATGGATCATAATAGAAAATTGTGCTTTACTTAATATAACTAAAGATTTGGATGGCATGCATACTTACGGTACAAAAAAGAAAAAGTCAATAAGGATTTGAATAGGCACATTATAAGAGTACAACCCTCTGACAATTTGAAAGCGATACAAGGTGAGGATGGAGCAAAAAACACCTCTATGGCTGTGACCCCTGGAAGCAGTGCTAAATCCAGAATTTAATAAGGAAAGGAGAAACTATAGGGAGTACCTAAGCAAAGAAAAAGGGCAATGGGAGAGAAGAGTTAGGGGTAAACGACTGTACTTCCAGCTACATGACAGATTTATGAAAGATAATTAGGTAGGATTTCCCCAAAGAAAATGGGAATTGGGGAACATTTTGGAGAAGGGGAATAAAGGATTAATTTCCAGATTATACAAATATTCCATTAGAAGATAATGGAACAAAAACAATGATTATTTCATGGGCTAAAGCAGTGATTCTCAACCCTTCTAATGCCATGACCCCTTAATACAGTTCCTCAGTTGTGGTGACCCCCAACCATGAAATTATTTTCATTGCTACTTCATATATGTATTTTGTTACTGTTATGAATTTGAATGTAAATATCTGATATGGGATGTATTTCATCCACTGGACCAAATTTTCTACAAATACCCAATACACTCAAATTTGAATACTGGTGGGGTGGGGGGTTGATTTTGTCATTTGGGAGTTGTAGTTGCTAGGATTTATAGTTAACTTATAATCAAAGAACATTCTGAACTCCACCAATGATGGAATTGAACCAAACTTGGCACACAGAACTCCCATGACCAACAGAAAACCCTGGAAGGGTTTTGGTGGGCAATGATCTTGAGTTTTGAAGTTGTAGTTCACCTACATCCAGAGAGCACTGTGGATTCAAACAAACATAGAATGATGAGGTTGTAAGTCTTGTTCTTGTTATTTTAACCATTTGTAAATGGATCCCTGTATCCAATGGTAATGCAGATCAGCAGTTTTGCCAGAGGTTGTTTTTCTTCGAAAGCATTGCCTGGTTCTGCTTGTTGAAAAGTTTTGCCTGTGGAATTTCTATCTGCTTTGTATTAGCAGTGTTTCTTTTTTTGTTTAAAGGTCACAAAATACAATCTGCCACCAAGGGTGTATGCCATTCATTTTAAACTTTGCAGGGATTTTTTGTTGAATGGAAAAAGAGAGTATTTATCTCTCCCAAGGCAGTTTTCCCACAATTTTCTGCCATAGCCTCTCTACTACCCCTATTATTATAACCAGATTCTACCCTGGCAGTACTCCATTAAAGTCAAATTAAGTTATGTCTGCTGAAAATCCAGACTCTACTCAACTGCATGCTTATATCGGAGGCAGTAAATGTAGGTGTAGTCGGCATATATAATGGAGAAAAATAATGTTAAAACAAGCAAAGCATTCTCTACAAATTTCAGGCTCTCTGCTGGGTTGTGTAAACTGCATGTTTCAAAGATGCCTGGAGGTACTGAGACTATGTAATCTACGCACAAAGACCCTGTATAGTCTACTACTTTAACTATAACAAAACTAAAGGACTTGGTCTGGTTGTCCACTCTCACTTTTCCTTTGATATTTTTCCACTGGAAGTACTACTGAACAAAATAGTCGAAAATGAAGAACTAGTGAATATCAGACATGACTCAATAAAAGTGAGAGTTTTTGTGCATGTTGTTATAATAGTACTACAAGGCCAGACAGAACATATAAAATCTCTTTTAAAAGTACTGAAATAATATGAAAAGGTAACAGGTTTAAGAATTAATAAAAAGAAGATGAAAATATTTTAAAAATGAAAAAATATTAAAAGTAGAGAAGAAATTAGAAAGAAAAGTTTTTTTTAAAAAAGTGAAATACTTAGAATCATAGAATCATAGAGTTGGAAGAGACCTCATGGGCCATCCAGTCCAACCCCCTGCCAAGAAGCAGGAAAATTGCATTCAAAGCACCCCCGACAGTTGGCCATCCAGTCTCTGCTTAAAAGCTTCCGAAGAAGGAGCCTCCACCACATTCCACGGCAGAGAGTTCCACTGCTAAACATCTCTCACAGTCAGGAAGTTCTTCCTAATGTTCAGATGGAATCTCCTTTCTTGTCGTTTGAAGCCATTGTTCCGCATCCTAGTTTCCAGGACAGCAGAAAACAAGCTTGCTCCCTCCTCCATATTACTTCCTCTCACATGGCTATCATGTCTCCTCTCAACCTTCTCTTCTTCAGGCTAAACATGTCCAGCTCTTTAAGCCACTCCTCATAGGGCTTGTTCTCCAGACCGTTGATCATTTTAGTCATCCTCCTCTGGACACATTCCAGCTTATCAACATCTCCCTTCAATTGTGGTGCTCAGAATCAGACACAGTATTCCAGAAGTGGTCTGACCAAGGCAGAATAGAGGGGTAGCATGACTTCCCTGGATCTAGACACTATGCTCCTATTGGTGCAAGTCAAAATCCCACTGGCTTTTTTTGCCGCTGCATCACATTGTTGGCTCATGTCTAACTTGTTGTCCACAAGGACTCCAAGATCTTTTTCACATGTACTGCTCTCGAGCCATATGTTCCCCCATTCTGTATCTTTGCATTTCATTTTTTCTGCTTAAATGGAGTATCTGCATTTGTCCCTGTTGAACTTCATTTTGTTAGTTTTGGCCCTTCGCTCTATCAAATCAAATCAAATCAAATCATTTATTTCGGTCATTGACCAGCACAGGAAATAGAGTCACTAGAGCTGTCCAACCACGGAAAAAATTGTTTCTAAATTCGATTCATTTTTAGGGGGTTTTTGCGTTTCGTTATTTAAAAGAATTCTGAAATTTTTCTTTTAAAAAGTTCGATATTTACGAAATTTCGGAAATTACGAAACAATTTCGAAACAATAACAAATCGATTCGTTAATGGCGGACGCGATTGCACAATACGCTAAAAAACCCTCCAAATGGGACAGGGGGAACTTCTGAAGCTTCCCTCTCCCTCTGTTGTTGACTGTTGGTGTGATAATATTTTTTTTTTATCACGAATAAAACAAACAACGACTATAAAACTTGCACCAGACATACGGAAATAATAACGAAATAATAACGAAACAATTTCGAAACAATTACGAAACGAATTGGAAAAATTCGTTTCATTTTTTAGTTGCTCCTGAATGGTTCAATATCACTTCGTTATAAAAAAAAATAACGAATTAATAACGAATTACGAAATTAACGAACGAAACCGCCCAGTCCTAAGAGTCACATTTTCATACAAACTTGTTATGTTTGGTACATTAAAAATATAAATATAACTACTGAAGCACAATTTGGGTGAGGGAGCGGAAGGGGAAACAGGGTAAAAACACACAATGCCCAGATCCATCACCAAATTATAGATTCAGGGAAGAAGATTACTGGACACACAGTTAACTTTTGGGAATAATCATTCCCTGACGGATTTTGTATGCTACTGCACAGAACTTTGCAACATTGTAGGTTGTAGCTAAATTAGTATCTGCAAGTAGCAGGGAGGTATAAAATTGTCCTGAATGGCCTGAGTACTTGTATATCAGAAGATAAGCCTGGCACCGATATCCCTGTAGAATGGGAACTGAAGGAGCACATGTTCTATTGTTTCTATATGACCCGAGTCACAGGAGCAGAGTCTCTCTGAGAAAGGGATCTTCTCTCTAATTGTTAAGATCGTTTTGAATTCTGCTCCTGTCTTCTGGAGTATTGGCTATCCCTCCCAATTTGGTGTCGTCTGCAAACTTGATGATCATGCCTTCTAACCCTTCAACTAAGTAATTAATATACTTCGGTATAACCCTAATCAATAAAAAATCTGTAGACAACTACAAGAATCGGAATGAAATAAAACCAGATCTACATAGAGTCATAGGTTCATATAATCATTGAGTTGAAAGAGACCTTGTGGTCCATCCATTCCAATTCCCTGCCAAGAAGCAGGAAAATCACATTCAAAACACATAAATGTGAAAATATTTGGACCTTAAATAAAAAAATACAAAAGTATGTATCTTATACAACTAAACTATATATAGAGATACTGTCTGCTGGAAATGTAAAACACACAAAAAACTTTTACTGCATGTGACAGATGTACAGCAAAACAAAACACAACACGTAAATAGAAATGGACCTAATACAAGAGGTCTTTTAAAACTCAAGTGGATCTAGATCTGAATTTATATCTACCATGTGTGCAAAGTAAAGATCTTACTGCACTCGATTCAGGGTGGATTCAGCACAAAGTAATTGCCTTCCACAAATGGGAGGAAAAAGCAGTCACATTTGTTTGGGAACATCACTCAATCAAGATAATGTTAACTATAAAATTCTAGAACAGGGGTCCTCAAACTAAGGCCCGGGGGACGGATACGGCCCTCCAAGGGCATTTACCTGGCCCTAGCTCAAGTCAACCTATGTCTGAAATGACTTGAAAGCTAACAACAACAACAACAACCCTATCTCATCAGCCAAAAACAGGCCTAAACTTCCCAATGAAATACTAGTAAGTTTATATTTGTTAAAATTGTTCTTCATTTCAATTAGTGTATTCTTTTAAAGTGTTTTTTTTTTTGCACTACAAATAAGCTATGTGCACTGTGCATAGGGATTCATTCGTGTTTTTTCAAATTATAATCTGGCCCTCCAACAGTTTGAGGGACTGTGACCTGGCTTTCTGTTTAAAAAGTGTGTGGACCCCTGTTCTAGAAGATGAAGCTTGAATTTTTTTTCAAAGCTTTGGTTCAGTCAACCCCAGTGACTGGGTTGAATCATCCAAAATAAAATCCCCCTTGTCCCCCCTTTTTTCAGAGCTATTGAGAAGATATTCAGTTAGCCCACTTAAGGTGCATAGCCCTATTCTGAAGTTTCTTATTTCAATTGAATGGCACTGGTAAGGTATTGGCCAGTTTGCATGACGGGCAGCCTTTCTCTATCTTTAGAAGGAGTGCTGTCAGCTCAGTGAGGTTTCCATTCAGGTAGCTTCCCTATTATCTCAAGAATGCAACCCCTTTCTAAAAAGTATTTGACCCTAATGCTTCCTCTTCATCTTGGAAAGAAGTGACAAGTGGAGTGCCGCAGGGTTCCGTCCTGGGCCCGGACCTGTTCAACATCTTTATTAATGACTTAGATGAAGGGCTAGAAGGCATGATCATCAAGTTTGCAGATGACACCAGATTGGTAGGGATAGCCAATAGTCCAGAGGACAGGAGCAGAATTCAAAACGATCTTGACAGATTAGAGAGATGGGCCAAAACTAACAAAATGAAGTTCAACAGTGACAAATGCAAGATACTCCACTTTGGCAGAAAAAATGAAATGCAAAGATACAGAATGGGTGACGCCTGGCTCGAGAGCAGTACGTGTGAAAAAGATCTTGGAGTCCTCGTGGACAACAAGTTAAACATGAGCCAACAATGTGATGTGGCGGCAAAAAAAGCCAATGGGATTTTGGCCTGCATCAATAGGAGCATAGTGTCTAGATCTAAGGAAGTAATGCTACCCCTCTATTCTGCTTTGGTTAGACCACATCTGGAATATTGTGTCCAATTCTGGGCACCACAATTCAAGAGAGATATTTTTTTTTTTAATGATTTTTATTAAGTTTTTCACAATCCACACAAGGAAAGAGGGGGAACAAAAAACAAGAAGATAGATCAGTAGGAAAGGGATAGGTACACACAGAAGAGAACAAAAAAAAAAACCACCATATCTAACTAACATCTAATACATACAAAACAACTACTCAAACTATTCTAAAATGACTTCCACTCCAACCTCAGGATCTTTTCAGAATATTTCTTCACCTTAATTATCTATTCTTATCCCATTGTTTTTTCAGCTTTCTGAAAAAAAGAGAGATATTGACAAGCTGGAATGTGTCCAGAGGAGGGCGACTAAAATGATCAAGGGTCTGGAGAACAAGCCCTATGAGGAGCGGCTTAGGGAACTGGGCATGTTTAGCCTGAAGAAGAGAAGGCTGAGAGGAGATATGATAGCCATGTATAAATATGTGAGAGGAAGCCACAGGGAGGAGGGAGCAAGCTTGTTTTCTGCTTCCTTGGAGACTAGGACGCGGAACAATGGCTTCAAACTACAAGAGAGGAGATTCCATCTGAACATTAGGAAGAACTTCCTGACTGTGAGAGCCGTTCAGCAGTGGAACTCTCTGCCCCGGAGTGTGGTGGAGGCTCCTTCTTTGGAAGCATTTAAGCAGAGGCTGGATGGCCATTTGTCAGGGGTGATTTGAATGCAATATTCCTGCTTCTTGGCAGGGGGTTGGACTGGATGGCCCAAGAGGTCTCTTCCAACTCTTTGATTCTATGATTCTAAGATTGACATTTTAGCATATTGCTGCCAGAACGTGACAAAACTGGGTACTGGCTCTAACACAAGTGAGAATATAAATGCAATTTGTACTGGAATAGCTTGGAAAAGCTACTTTTGTATTGCAAGTTTTCCTAGCTCGTGCTTTGGCTGTACTACATCTGAACCTTAAATACCTAGATGTGCCTTCCTACAAAGTATTGTCCAATAGGAAACTATCACGTCAAAAAAAGAGTTCTAGCCTAGCTTTCCCCCTGGCATGCCAGCTTCTCACTAGAGGAAAACCAGGTCTTCATCTCAGCAGTGAACCCCAAGGTCGAATCGTCTGATTGACTCAAGTGACCTGCTAATAATGTGAAAAGAAACAAAGACAATGAAGTACTCACCAACTGGACAGGCCTCTTCAAAGTCTGAGCAGCATTTGCCAAATGTCTTACAGTCAGGGTCACAGTCACAAGGTTTCCCTCTTACAAAGTGTGCCGTGCAGCGTCCTTTGCAGGAGAGGTCTACACAAGATGAAGTAAAATGTTTATCAATACTCTCTTTCTGCAATGATTGGAGTCTCTTCTAATTAAGATCCTATCTTCTCTATGTACTGGAAATGTTCAATAAGGGAACAATTGTATTTAAGACCACTGAATTTATTAATGCCTCTATACAGTTTATTTTTGCTAATGGAAACACCCCACTTTATAACATTCAGTATATTATATAGAATATATTATCCCTTTTAACACATTACATTGTCCCTGTGTCATTATAATGAAAATAATCTATAATCATAAAGATGGCTTTGCTTGTTCTTTAGTTTCATTTGAAATTAATGTACTTTTGCGTATAGAGAAAGGAGGGGTTTCATTGTACCCTACACATAACAAGTAATATAATTACAAAAATGCATCCACCTAGTTTACCTGGTATGTATTTACACTGTAGAATAAATGCAGTTTAATGCCACTTTAACAGCCATGCCTCAATACTATGGAATCCTAAGAGTTTTACAACCTCATCAGATGGAGGCAATTTGCCTGTGATACGCCACTTGCTCTCCCCTTTCACCACGGAGCCAGTTACACAATGCACATCCACTTCTAGCTGGCGAAAAGGCAAGGAAGTGCACATGCCACAGCAGGAAGCTTCTCACGTTGCCTTTGAAACAATTATTATTATTATTATTACAGGTTCTTATACCCCGCCCTTCTCACCCCGGGAGGGGGACTCAGGGCGGCTTACAAAAGCAAGGCACCATTTGATGCCCGCGTCACAAAACAATCAATACAAAATTATTACAAATTCATAGTTAACAATTCATACATAATACCAATAAAATCAATAAAATCAATAAAAACCCCATACAAACCCAATTCATCCCCCCACATGTCAGCGTTCACTAACTCATAGATCTCATTCTCAATTCCACTTCTTACATCCTGCTGGTCGTATTCTGATTTAATTGCCAGATTGCCCGAAGGCCTGGTCCCAAAGCCACGTCTTCACCCTCCTCCTGAAGGAGAGGAGGGATGATGATGTCCTGATTTCCCCCGGGAGTGAGTTCCACAGGTGAGGGGCCACCACTGAGAAAGCCCTGCTCCTCGTCCCCACCAGCCTCACTTGTGACAGTGGTGGGGTCGAGAGCAGCGCCTCCCCAGCTGATCTCAAACTCCAGGGTGAGACGTAAAGGGAGATACGTTCGGACAGATACACTGGACCGGAACCGTACAGGGTTTTATAGGTCAAAACCAGCACCTTGAATTGTGCTCGGAACTGCACCGGCAGCCAGTGGAGCTGGCACAACAGGGGGGTGGTGTGCTCCCTGTATGTCGCTCCGGTGAGCAATCTGGCTGCCGCTCGCTGGACTAGTTGAAGTTTCCGAGCCGTCTTCAAGGGCAACCCCACGTAGAGCGCGTTGCAGTAGTCTATTCGGGATGTGACAAGAGCGTGGACCACTGTGGCCAGATCAGACTTCCCAAGGTACGGGCGCAACTGGTGCACAAGTTTTAATTGCGCAAAAGCTCTCCCGGCCACCGCCGAGACCTGGGGTTCCAGGCTCAGCGGTGAGTCCAGGATCACTCCCAAGCTGCGAACCTGCGTCTTCAGGGGGAGTGTAACCCCATCCAACACAGGCTGTAACAATGGGGGAAGCTGGGTGGTGGACACTTCCCCCTGTGGGATGGGGTCAGCAGTGAGTGGGGTGATGTGGGGCATGGGATGACAGGTTCTCCACACACCTCTTCAGGACTCCACAGATCCACCACAATGTGTGGTGAATCCAATAGCCAATGTGATAAGGTCCTTAGTTTGGTGAGACACCTGCACTCTTTGGCAGAGAAGGTGAAAGGCCTTTAAAACTACAACTCCCATGATTCCAAAGCATTGAATCATGGCAGTTAAAGTGGTATCAAATTTCAATCATTCAACAGTGTAGATGCAATCCTATCCTTCTTATTATAGACTTCTGTTTTCTTGCTGGAAGATTATAAATTATCACTGAGTAAAACATCAGCCCTGAGTCCCCTCGGGGACATAGGGCGGAATACAAATAAAGTTTTATTATTATTATTAAAAATTTTATTAACATGATATGATCTCTACATCTTTGCCTTTGGAGTATCAGGTATGCATAGGAGACCTCACACTGTGGTCTATGGCTTTGAATCGGGCCATGAATCCCATTCTGGGAGAAAGGTGGGGTTTGAATTCAATACATAAATAAAGTGCAAAGCACACAAAACACATGACCTACAAGTGAAGGTCATCCATTAATTTGGATTGCTTCACCTGTAATGTAGAAAGCAAGATAAGGAACCGAAGAGCTTGCTTAGAATTGGGGAGAACAAGCCAACTGTTTGCATTGGAAACTAGACAACACTGAGGGGAAAATGCAGAACTTTTGAAAAGTCACACATAGGTGTTTTCCAATGAGAAAAAGATTTTCACAAATGGCATAATTTCCACCAGGTGGTACTCACCACTGAATGAACAATATTGTGCCACTGGATTGTACATGATATTTACTCCCCACTAAACTGGGTTTTCCCTGCTTGAGGATTGTTACACAGGAACATGTATGTACAAGTCATTCACTTGACTTCATTTGACTTGTCATGACATGTTTCCAACACCACCCACAGGAATTACTCATGGATGTCTGGAACTTGTGCCAGGAGAACTGGCACTGAGTTTGCAAAAAAACCAATGTAACATACACATAAAATACATAGAAACACAAATAGAAAGATAAAACAAAAGGAAAATTCTAATAAAAACTGAGACAACATGTAACAGGTGCCAAAGGGAAGGATCTTCTTAAGGCAGTGGTTTTCTCAGACTTCCATTACCGAATCCTTTACTGAATCCTAAGAGGAAGTCATAGGGAGGAGGGAGCAAGCTTGTTTTCTTCTACCCTGGAGACTAGGACGCAGAACAACAACAGCTTCAAACTACAAGAAAGGAGATTCCATCTGAACACTGGGAAGAACTTCCTGACTGTGAGAGCTGTTTAGCAATGGAACTCTCTGCCACGGAGTGTGGTGGAGGCTCCTTCTTTGGAAACTTTTAAGCAGAGACTGGATGGCCATTTGTTGGGGGTGCTTTGAATGCGATTTTCCTACTTCTTGGCAGGGGATTGGACTGGATGGCCCACAAGGGCTCTTCCAACTCTATGATTCCACACCCAGACTGTGTAGTAAAGAAGACAGTATATCTGCTAAAGAAGACAGTATATCAACATGTATGACACCTAGATAGCTAGGCACACAGATAGTTTGTCCTGTGGGACAAACTTGTCCATGTACACAAACCAATATCCTTATTTAGGGCAGTGGTAGACAGTATCCTTGGGCTTGAGGACTGTTTTCAGTTTCAAGAGCCACATATCCAAAGGGAAAGGTATGTGTGTGTGTGTGACATGGCCAGAGCAAAATACAGAAACTTTTTATTTTACTGCTTTTTTAATAATTAATTTTTACGGTTATTTGTCAGTCTAAATCTAATGCTACAATTAATTCCTGTTTCTTTTTTATCTCTGGAATATATAGTTAGGGTCACAGCACTACCACAAAAGTGAAAAACTGTAAAAAAAAATGCTACCTTTTTATTTGAGAGAAAACTTCTCCAGAAATCTCTAAGTCCTCCAACACGACTCTATGGTCATCCTCAGCTGGAAGTTGATCACAGAGTTGTACTGGAGTACCTATAAATTCTAAAAGAGGTATTCTCTCTAGGAATGTCTAGGTCCTTCAGTATGTTTCTCGAGTTGTCAAACTCATTTTTATTTAGGGACATATCAGCCTTATGGTTGTCTTCAAAAGGCTTGTTGTAATTGTAAGATTGCATAAATGTAACTATGTTGCCCTGGCATTGAAGGCCTCACGGGCCACATAAAATGATGTGGTGGGCCGGATTAAATTTGACATGTTACTTTATGGTCAACCTATTGTGGCAGTTGACCACAGACTCCCCCTGGAGGACATAAATAGTTCTAGTGATAATATTTTATCAAACCTGCAAATGTGAAGGTCTGACTATACTCCTTGTTAACATATGTTCTATCTTCCTACCATCACTGCATGCATAGTTTGGAAAAATTACTTTGTGGAATAGCCACCTCATCACATGGGTTGATTTGCCCATCTTATGTCGCTTGATCAACACTTTCGAGACAGAGCCCATTACATGACGCATGTATACTTCTGGCTGGTCTCTGTGCCAAAAAGTGGCATATTATGATGACAAATCAACATGGGAGGCTTCCTGTGTTGCCTTTGGATCAACAAGCGGAAGCCAGGTGGCAATCTTTCCCCTGTGGGATGGGGTCCCAGGTGAGTCAGGTGATGCGGGGTATGGAGCTGCAGGTTGGCCATGATGTGTGGCAAATCCTTACTGCTTTGTGATGAGGCCTTGTATCTCCTTTGCCATGCTATCCAGGAATTCTGGAAAGAATAGGCCAAACTATTTTTCTGAAATACTGTGTGAAAACCACTGTCTTAAAGAAACAAAGAAGTGCTTATTCAGTTATTAAAAGGGAAAATGAAGTGACTGCAATTGAGGACTTACCTTCAACGCAGGCTTTCTGGTAATCTGGGCAGCACTCCGCGTAGAGATGGCAGCTACTATCACATTGGCAGTCATGTTTCCTATTATACCCTTCCCCACATCTCCCTTCACAGCTTGATACATCTAAAATCACACAATGCCACTTTAAACATTACCAAGCCAGAAAAGTAGGTTAGGTAAGAATGAAGGACCAAGCTATGGGAGGAATAGTGCTCCACCCACAACATGTGCCTTAATAATAATAATAATAATTTGCACAATCATTGCAATACAACACATCAAGCCTTGGAACTATGACTACAGTCTATAAAATTCATCACACTAGAGCATCTATCCACTTTAAATCGAGTTTTTACCTCCTGCAGAAAACCGGGGTTTGTAGTTTAGTGATGTCCAGGACCTCTCTGGTTGTGCAGTTTAAAGACATCTTCTGAAACTATAAACCCCAAAATTCTGCAGGAGGCAACAGCTCGGTTTAAAATTGATAGATACTCTAGTGTGATGAGGTCCTACAACAGGTGATGTAGTTGCTTGGAAACATATGTCATCCAAGTATCTAGAGCCAGCTCTAACAACCTGGTGAGATACGTGATAGACACTCTCTTCTCTGGGATGGGGCTCCATTTACACGAGTCAAACATATATAGAAAATGTGAAGGAGGTAAACGCTTCTCTCATTTTCAATTACTAAACATTCCCTGTGTCTGGAAAAGAGACAAAATGCTCTAATTATTCTGATGCCAAAAAAGTGGGCATAAGCTAGAGAGTTAATTCTACTTATGTCACACTGCAGCATTAGAGCAGTTTGACACCACATTAACTATTATGACTCAGTGCTATGGAGTCCTGAGATTTCTCATTTTGTGAGATATGCATTAGGCCTGGGCGTTTTCGTTTCGTTAATTCGTAATTCGTTAATAATTCGTTAATTTTTCCAATTACAAAACGATAACGAACCATTCTGGAGCAATTATTAAAAAAACCGAATTTTTAAATACGTTTTGTAAATGCTTCGTATTTCGTTATTGTATTCGTTTCGTTATTGTTCCGAGATCGTTTCGTTATTTTTTCCGCATGTCTGGGCCAGTTTTATGGTTTAATTAGTGAAAAAAAATTATAATATCACACCAACAGTCAAGAACAGAGGGAGAGGGAAGCTTCAGAAGTTTTTGGGGGTTTTTTTTAATGTATTTCGCGGTCGCGTCCGCCATTAACGAATCGATTCGTTATTGTTTCGGAAATCGATTCGTTATTTTTTTACCATTTACGAAATTTCATAAATATCGAACTTTTTAAAAGGAAAATTTTGTAATTATTTTAAATATCAAAACAAACCCCCCCCCCCCCAAATACAAATCAAATTTAGAAACAAATTTTTGCGTTGTTACCCAGGCCTAATATGCATCTTTCATTTTTTTTCAGGCTCCCACTGCCTGGAAAGTAATCCCAGGAAAGTAATCCTGATGTTTGTGGGGAATCCCTCCCAATATGAGGAGAGCATCTGGAAGAGAAGCTCAGCAACCCAGCAGGATATTCTGAATATCATTCATACTATCTAGTCCATTTAAAAATGTGCATTTTTACATAAATTACAGGGTTGGATGAATCAAGCACAGGTGTGAGAGAAAATTTTCTTCATCTTGAACCCCCGTGTTGAAAGAAACGACCCAAGAAATAAGAAATTACATGGAATCTTTAAAAGCTCACTTTTTTGGCATCAGAATAATTAGAGTATTTTGTCTCTTTTCCAGAGACAGGGAACGTTTAGTAATTGAAAATGAGAGAAGAGTTTGCCCCCATCACAATTTCTATATATGTTTGACTCATGTAAATGGAGCCCCATCCCAGAGAAGAGAGCGTCTATCACTTATCTCACCAGGTTGTTAGAGCTGGCTCTAGATACTTGGATGACATATAAGTTTCATTTGTGTTGGTCCCAGTGAAGATTTGGCCATATTTGCAATGCCGCAATACAATACCCAGTTAGTTTTAATAATGGATTTTAAACTTGCATCCTGTATTTCAATCTTTGTTCTTTGTATTTTAATAAGTATTTTATAGAAATATGTTTTAATATGCATATTTTATAGAAATACACTTTAATGTGTATTTTATAGAATGTTTACAATGATTCATCTGTTTGACTGTCGTAACCAATCTCAAGCCACAAGGAGAGGCAGATAAGAAATAAAACTGTTGTTGTTGCTGTTATTCCATTAGTCTTATGTAGTTGATAAACACACATGCATACATAGTATTTAAGTGGAGAGGGAGCAAGGAAGGTACATATAAGCTTCACTCCCAAAATCACCTTATACCTGGTTGCTGTTTTATATCAAATCATTTGTGTGTTGAAGATATTTCTATAAGATCTCTTTTAAGTCTTTTTAATTGAACACTGTTAGAGAGCTGCTTTGACCAGCAAGCCTGCCACATCATTTTGATTTTACAATCTCTCTCTGCCAAACCAACAATTGAAACTTATGGTTTTACATTCTGATACTGCCACAATCTTGGGAGCTCAAATATTTAGTCTAGGACAAAATGGAGGATGTGATTCCAGCCAAGTGAAATGCTGGCAGGTGTGTGTTTGTGTGATGTCAGTGCACCAAGGCATCTTTCCCTTTGGACAAGAAAGACCAAACATTTAGCAGACATGTCAAATGAAATTACTAAAGACAAGGGATGAAGTTTCTAGACAAAACATAGAACACTATGTCCAACATGATCACAATAGAGGGAATCAATACTAATTTGCCAAACAACACATATTAGACAAACATATAACCATGGCGTATTTTAGAGTATGCATTGTAAAAAAAATCAAGCAACAATTGCATAGATTGAATACGCATTATCTAGTTTCTCTAGAGAAACTATAAAACTCAATTCTATCTTGTAAGTCCTCGAAAGCATAAGTTTGATACAATGTATCAAACTTTAATACAATGTTTTACAATAATTTCTGTTTTTTGTGCACATTTCCCTATGTATTTTCCCACATATGACTGAAAGGTGACAACATTTTCTTTGTCTGTCTGTCTGTCTGTCTGTCTGTCTGTCTATCTGTCTGTCTTCCTTCCTTTCTCTCTCCTTCAGAATTAGGCAGGTCCCCAAAATAAGGTGTTTCCATTGCCGACTACATGTTTTGCCAAGGCATTTGCCATTTTATTTGCAGGATGCTTAAGATTGTACTTGGTTTTAATGGATTTTTTAAAGGAATTATTGTATGGGTCATGAAAGAAACCTTGTTTATATTAAGTTATATTTAATTTAAATAAAGTAAAATAAAATGTAGTTTAGAAAGTTAACTGATTAATGAATGTATGACTGATTTGCAGCAAGTATATAAAAAACCCCTGAGTGAAAGTGAAATGCTTCAGGGACTACTGATTTCAACTTTAAATTTTGACTTCAAAATTTTTAGCCTTTAAACTTTATGTCCTCAGTTTCTATTTCACATCTGGATGAAAATTTAGTGAGAGAAACACTTGTGTTTACAAACTATCAATTATTTATCAATGTGTGTGTACTTTTAAAATTACACTGAACATTTAATTTATATCTGTCTAATAGTATTCTAAAATTTCAAGAGACTGGATCCAAACAGAGGCGGCCCTAGGTAATTTTTAGTGGTAAGCAAACAGTATTTTGGCGCCCCCCCCCCCAACCAATCATTGATATATATTTTCTGTTCGTCGTGGGAGTTCTATGTGCCATATTTGGTTCAATTCCATCATTGGTGGAGTTCAGAATGCTCTTTGATTGTAGGTGAACTATACATCCCAGTAACTACACTTGCCGCACTTGCTCCCTTGCCTGGCCCGCTTTGGGTCTGGAGGCATGCCTGAAGACTCTGGCGTGTGCACCAAAAGTCACCTCTTCTCCTGACTTTCTCCTCAGCCATTGGGACCAAGAGAGAGAGAGAGACAGAGGTGGAGATGCCCACCTTTCCTGAAGGTAGGCGCAAAAACAAAGGAGGGAGCGGAGGTGGGAGATACCTCCAGCCGGAGGGGCTCTCTCTCTCTCTCTCTCTCTCTCTTGGTCCCAATGGCTGAAGAGTAAGTCAGGAGAAGAGGCAACTTTTGGTGTGCACACTGGGGTCTTCAGACATGCCTCCGGACCCGAAGTGGGCCAGGCGTGGCGGCTCCGCCCCTTGGCCTACCCGTGGATTGGGGAGATGAGAGGAGGCAGATGGAGCGCCGGGGGATTGGGAAAGGGAGCCGGTCATGGGGAAGGGATCGAACGCGGAGAACAATTGAGTGCCGGCTCTGCTTGCACATCCGGTGGCTGGGTGGAGCAGGAGCGAGAGGGGCTAGGCGAGGCTCAAGGGCCCAGCCCCTTTGGGAAGAAGATCGTCTGGCAGCGAGGCAAGAAAGCTGAGGCTCCCCCTGGACTGCTAGGGCTGTTGTGAACTGAGGGGGTGCTCCTCAAGTGGTGGTCGAAAATTTACAGGTGGTTGAAAATTTACAGGTGGTCGAAAATTTACAGAGGCGCCTCTGCGCCCCTGGCAAAAAAAATGTTCTGTGACTGCTTACTTTGCGTAATGGACGAGCCGCCCCTGGCTCCAAATGAAGTATTTTGCAGCTAATTAGATTAGAAGCAGAAAAGCTGCATCCTTCTAACTTCCAACAGCCCCAGCGATTATGATCAATAGTAAGAACTGGAAGGCTACAGTTCTCCTCTCTAGGGACAGAAAGAGGTTCAGGCAAATGTCTGAAATTTTGTGGGATGCATTGTATAATTGACTGGACATGCTTAAAGAGCTCCTGCAATCTTATTTCCATTTTACAATCTCCCTCTGCCAAACTGAGCAACTAAATGCCCATATTAAAACAAATGGCTTTAAATTTTGATAGTGTCACAAGAGACTCTTACAATAGCATGCAAGATTCAGTGACCACTCTTTAACAACATCTCAATAAGCAATGATCCATCATGGTCAGAACAAGATTAAACTCTGCCTTGATTCAAATGCCTTCCCTCTCCTCCTCCAGCAGAATCACATGGGGTGCATTTACCTTGTGGAATCAATGGTTTGATGCCACTGTAATTGACATGGCTAAATGCTATGGAATCCTGGGATTTGTATTTAATGAGACCTCTTTGTAAACAAAGCTAAAGAAACTACAACTCCCTTGAAACAGTAACATTGACCCATGGCATTTAAAATGTAATGCAGATACACCCAAGGAAGCGTTTACATAGTTTTAATACTCAATAGCATATGAAGCTGATTTTTTTCCAAACAAGCTACAGCTAATATTTATTTTGATTCCTTTAGCACCTGAATAGCTAGGTACAGGTTGGAAAGTTGGAAGTGATGAGAAAATGGAGGCAAAAACTTCAAGATCTCTGTAGTTATGACAAAAGAAAAGCAGGGCATATATGGGCCTAATGGAAATTAGGAGACCTAACTTGATTTTAGTGCAGTTTTTAGTTTTCAATAGTTTATAGGAAGTTCAATGAGCACAAATGAAACCATCAACACCAAGTTTTATGAAAAATGCCAACCGGTCAGAGAAAGTTTAAGCACCACATTCATTCTCACACGGATGGATTGTCCCAATGAAAACTGGGGATCCTTGTGTTTATTTTGGAGAAATAAATATTTGGTCACAAACTATATATTGAATGCAGTGTGACTGATTTCAGAAGATGTTAGTTCACCAGAATAGTGATAAGCCCAAGATAGATGTGATGCATTTTTTGGACCTCATCCCTCAAAGCCTGGGCTCTGTTTCCACGGAACCCCACAGAGGCCATCACATGATGTAAGAGCACTTCGCATGGGACTTTGTTTTCACAGGGCATGAAAACAGCCCAGTATGCATTTTTAGGTGCTACCCAACTTCAAATGGTGAAAGATGGGGAAAAGATATGGGATATCCCAGAAGAGGGACCCCAAGGGAATGAAGTAATATGGTTCCCTCCGCTTTTCCTTGATATGTTTTAAAAATGAAAACTGTATCAGCCCAAGCTGGAGCTGATGATTACAGAGACAGAAGAAGGCTCACAACATAGACCGTTCTTCCCCATGTGTGGTGTTTTGGAAAATTGTTTCTCTGAGACTACTATTTTCATTGGGAAGATGCCATCTATGGGTAGGACATCTAATTTGGATTTAAGGTCCCACATTGTTCTGCACACACGCAAAAACGTTTCTTTCACTTTCTGAAAGTGGTTGAGCTCTTTCTGTGCCATCACATTTGGAAGACCTCACAGCCTTCATTTTGTTGGTCTCCATAGTCTTCTCCATAGGGAAGTAAGAATGCAATGGCACCAATCCTAATCAATACAGTAGAGAAGGAGATCTCTCAACACAAGCTGACTCATTGTAATGAAATCCTTGTGGCAACCAGAAACATGAGCTCCGGCTGTTAGGTTTGGCTAGCTGTACCCTTATTTCATTTAAATCTTAATATTTCATTTTAACTGCACTATGGACAGAGCTGCCACTCTCATTATTCCCCAATAATACTGATTTTGCTTGATATTTTACAGTACCTTGTGAAGAAACTTGCTGTGCCAAAAACATCATCAACAAAAGTAGAGAGGTGCAATATATATTCCAAGCCATTGTGATTTCCAGGGACTGTTTCTTTCCTTTAAATAAATAGATAGTGTTCATTCATTATTAGTCTAATAATAATAATAATAATAATAATAATAAAATAAACATTCTAATATCAAAAATATGTATGACATTGCTATACATACAATACAAATATTTATCACATAATTACACTCTTCATAACAGTCAAGCACAAATAATATGTGGGACAAGATAAACAAGGTATGAAATGCTTTGTTCAGCAAAAATAATACATAAAGCATAGATAATTGTATGCAGATAATTAACTACCTAGGATTCTATACAATAGGTATTTTTTCTGTTTTCCTACTTTTTAACAGTTTTAAAGACATGAATTCATATGTGTGAATGCATTCATGCACACCCCCATTGGATTCACTAGTCAGTTTAAATAACTTATAAAATGTACTCAACCCTTTATTACATTAAATATTGTGATATATAAGATATCAATTAATATATAACATACTAATTGATATCTTATATATAATAGTTTATGTATACATATAAAGATTTAATGAGCTATAATATTATATGACGACCGGAATGGACTACGACTATGAGACTGATTATGACCCCATGATATGACGAAGCGGATTTTTAGTATAAGTAGATGTTATGTAGTAGTAGAATGTTGTTTACTGTCTTGATTTATTGTAAACTGTCTTTTCTATGTTGTTGTACACCGCCACGAGTCGCCCTAGGGCTGAGAGTGGTGGTTAATAAGTGCAAGTAATAAATAAATAATAAATAAATAAATATTCCATACTGTAATATATAAAATAGTGATTTCAATGTGCCTACATTTAAAGTTTCCCTATAGGTGTTTAGCAAAATTATTTCTCTTTCAAACTGTGTATATTACTTATATATATTAAACATTGACTGAAATTCTTTAAAAATAGGACAGCTTATTTAAAAGAACCTCAAACATGTTGAAAATATAAAATTAAAAAAACAAGAACAGTGCACAACAAAACATTTTCAATTCCTTATAATGTAAAAAAACATTGTCAACCTTCTATATCTATAAATGTTATCTTTCTAATTTTATTCTATTCAGTTTCATTCTATCCTTACATTTTTCTTTATTCTTATAAAACATATTTCCTTGTCATTAGAAAATTGAAATCCTTTGAACAAATTTCTATGCAGAGAAATCGGTACTACACTTACCCTCCAATGGCTATTTCTGTTAGCAGTGATTCTGCAGATCCTTATATATATTGGGGAGAACATGTTGGGATGAACTAATTAGGCAACACGTTAGACAAAACCAACTGTGACAACTCATGACAGCAAATTTTCCACATATATTGGAAACCATCCCAGAAGACTAGACAGCAGCATCTGGAAAACACTCCCATTAAGAAAAATGACTATGAAAAAATAGACTTATTAGTCAACACATTTCTAATAGTTCAGCGAACAAACTGTCCTGGGAGACTGGATATTTCTGGCAAGCATTGACATTAAATGGCAGAAGCAAATAATTATGAATTTTAGTTGACCAATATTCTTATCAAAAGAGAGATTCTTTAAAATGTGAATTGTGAGCGAAAGATTTATAGTGTGATGGAGAATGTTTGGAAGACACTGGTAAGCTTAATCAAGGTGCCATTGATTGCTGGCCTCCATTAAAGTTGTAGGAATATTCCCTTTCACTTCTGAGAGAAAGTTATACTTGTCCATTTATTTTTCTAGACTTTCTAACAACTTCCTCCCATCCAGAACTATTAAACTAAAATAGGGGTCTCTAGTCATTTAGGGTTTAAAAGTGCCAAGGGCAAAACAACAAAATGGTTTTATGGGAGCATTTCTAATCACCAACATTATCTCTGTGATCTTTCTTTTGAAAGACAGAGAGAGCGAGATCAATCCTGATGATAAGATGTGAAGATCTTATTCTATCATCTTTCTCTTATTTTTGGCATTTCAAAAATGCATACTTAAAATGTAATTTAGACTTAAAACTTTGAAATGTTATCTCTCTCTCTCTCATAGCTGGGAAGCCTGCCATGGGGCTAAAATCTTTCTCCAAAAATGCTCTATTTCTATATGCAGGTATTGCTTTTTAGAAGTTATGGAGCATTTGTGAAGTCGAGAAGGAATTTAAAAGGGTCTTGCCCTGAAGGAGAGACCCTGCAGACCCATCAAAGAAGGCTTGCTACTTTGGTGAGTAAAAGAAAGGAGAAGCCGCAATTAAAAGATTTCCCAAGTTCCCAAAAGAATCTCACCAAAGCTAAAGGAAGCGCCACCAAGTTGACTTTATTGTGATTCAGCTGGAAAGAATGCAAAGCCGCAATAATTCGTCAAGCAAAGCATAACGTGTACACAAATAAAAGCCTTTTTTTATACAAAGACAGAGCTGTCAGATTTGAATTTCCTGCTCCCCGCCCCTCTGCCGGCTCGGCAATGATTGGCTGGTGCTCTACAGCTGGGAGGAAGCTTGGCTACCTCCTGAGTGCCTTGGCCAATCGCTGAGCTTCTGCCGCCTTGGCTTCCCAACCAATCAGGAGAGAGGGATACGGCACGAGAGGGAAACAATGAATTCTTGAGTGGATTATAGAGATATGTAGTGTCCAAATGGCCGACGAATCCTCAGGGGGCCTTCTAGTCTTTTGTCATTGATGGGTGGCAATAAACATTGAAGTCTGGCAAGCCTGCCAAAATCCGGATTTTCTTAGGGCCAAGATATGGGAACAATGAGGCAATATTGGCTGAAGTTTCGGTGGAGGAAGGTTTGAATGAGCAAACAGATCAGGACAAAGTGTGGCTTTCCGAAGGCCTTTTGTCCTGTAGAGATATTATCTTTTATGCTAGGGGGCCAACTTCAGCTGGGGGGACCAACTCCGAGCCCAAGGGTCATGGTCCATTGTATTGTTCATGCAAATAGTGTCTTTTGATAAGGTTCTTTTCAACAGAGGATTTCCTTCTTTCCAGGGTCCCAGAGGGTGGCTTCTTATATTTTTATACATTTTTATAAAGGGGAATAGGGCAGATTTATTTATTTATTTATTTATTTATTTATTTATTATTTAAACTTATATGCCGCCACTCCCCTGGGGCTCGGAGCGGCTTACAAGATAGCTAAAATCTAACAAAGTTTAAGAGCAATTTAAAACAATTTAAAAACAACAGTATCAAACATTAAAAGCCTGTCGGAACAGGGAGAAATATAGAAATCATAGTGTAGAAAACATACCCACTTATTCCTCCCACCAGAGTCCCATAGAGAAATTGATAAGAGCCTTGATCATGGCTCAATATGTGTCCATAGTTCATAATATTTATCTGGAAGTCCATAGAGGGAAATATGTCCATTGATGTGGGGCAAAAGAGTTCAAAAATCGTAAGAAGTGGCTTGGCAATTCCACTGAGCTAGGATATGGAGCTCTGCATCACTGGCCTGGAACTCGTCCTTTGGTCCTTGGAGAACTACAATCTCTTCCAAGTTCCCAACAGACTTCACAACCTCTGAGGATGCCTGCCATAGATACAGGCAAAACGTCAGGAGAGAATGCTTCTGGAACATGGCCACACAGCCCAAAAAACTTACAACAACCCAGTGATCCTGGCCATGACAGCCTTCAACAACCTATTTACCATAAAAAAGCCTATTTACCATAAAATTTTAAAAAGCAAAGAAAGGAAAAAACTATGGGAGAAAGATCCCCCCCCCCCTAACTAGCAGGCAACTAAGGCCCCTTCCACACAGCTGAATAAAATCCTACATTTTATTTATTTATTATTTATTATTTATTTCGGGCACTTCTACCCCGCCCTTCTCAACCCCCTAGGGGGGACTCAGGGCGGCTTACAACCGGCACAATTTGATGCCAACAATTAATCAGATAAAATACATGACAGCAATAACCACAATAATTAAAACATTCAATTAATACAATAACAACTAAAAAGCCAATCTAGTGGCCAACGTTCACCGATTTCTAAAATCCATAAGTCCATTCAGCATTACCATAGGACTTTCCAAATTCTGACCATCATTACCTTGTCAGTCTGACAGATTACCCAAAAGCCTGGTCCCATATCCATGTTTTCAGCTTCCTTCTGAAGGAGAGGAGGGATGTTGATGACCTAATTTCCCCGGGAAGTGAATTCCACAGGCGAGGGGCCACCACTGAGAAGGCTCTGTCTCTCGTCCCCACCAACCTCACTTGCGATAGAGGCGGGGCCGAGAGCAGGGCCTCCCCAGAAGATCTTAAACTCTGAGGTGGGACATAGAAGGAGATACGTTCGGACAGGTACGCTGGGCAGGTGTGTGTGTGTGTATCCATATTGTTATTATCTATTGGAACTAGTTTTGCTGTTTTATCATAAGAGAGTTTTTAAAGGTGACATTTTCTGCTTTGAATATATGGCAGTGTGGACTTAGATAACCCAGTTCAAAGCAGATATTGTGGGATTTTCTGCCTTGATATTCAGAGTTATATGGCTGGGTGGAAGGGCCCTAAGGAACAATTTGTAGATAGATAGATAGATAGATAGATAGATAGATAGATAGATAGGATTGACCTTGAAGGAGCTGGGGGTGGTGACGGCCGACAGGGAGCTCTGGTGTGGGCTGGTCCATGAGGTCACAAAGAGTCAGAAACAACTGAAAGAATGAACAACTATATGTGTGTGTGTGTATCCATATTGTTATTATCTATTGGAACTAGTTTTGCGGTTTTATCATAAGAAAGTTTTTAAAGGTGACATTTTACATTTTTTATGTATTGTACGTTAAAATGTCAGGAAATGTCAGATATGAGCTAGCTAAATATTTGATAAGCCAATGTCCAATTGCACTGTAAAAGGGATAGAATTTGCATGAAATAAGCTTTTCTTTAAATACATAGCAGTTAGGCCTGGGTAACAACGGAAAAATTTGTTTCTAAAATCGATTCGTTTTTTGGGGGTTTTTGCGTTTCGTTATTTAAAATAATTACAAAATTTTCCTTTTAAAAAGTTCGATATTTACGAAATTTCGTAAATGTGAAAAAAATTACAAAACATTAACGAATCGATTTCCGAAACAATAACGAATCGATTCGTTAATGGCGGACGCGACCGCGAAATACCCTAAAAAACCTCCAAAAACTTCTGAAGCTTCCCTCTCCCTCTGTTGTTGACTATTGGTGTGATATTATAATTTTTTTTCACTAATTAAACAAAAAACAACCATAAAACTTGCCCCAGACATGCGGAAATAATAACGAAACAACCTCAAAACAATAACGAAACGAATACAATAACGAAATATGAAGCATTTACAAAACGTATTTAAAAATTCGTTTTTTAAAAAAATTGCTCCAGAATGGTTCGTTATCGTTTTGTAATTAAAAAAATTAACGAATTATTAACGAATTACGAATTAACGAAACGAAACCGCCCAGCCCTAATAGCAGTACGTGTAATATTTGATAGTGCGTTTTGTGACTACAATAGACACAAAGCAGTGAAACTTTTCCAGTGATTGTTACTTTTGTTGATTGTGCTGCTGCTGCAAAACCAAGTCTGAAATAACTCGGGAGGGCCATACAGTAATGCTGGAATATAGTGATACAATATCACTGAGTTTGTCAATAATGACAAGATGGTCAGTAATCTTGAGGTCAATGGATTTGGCAAACATGTTAAAACAATTCGACACGGAAGGCAATTTGTTCTTTGTAAACAATATTGAATCTTTCCTTTCTTAGCATGGTTCTCCATTATAGAATATTACTCCTAGCTATAATCTTAACAAATGATGTGACCTCTCAACCACGTTGCTATGGGAAAAATGGAAAGAAAACATCAACTGGATAAAAAAAAATAGTAGTGAGCAATGAAGAAAATCTTTGTGTAATTCTGACATCACATGATCTGACTGGATGGGAGTAAAATTCCATGATGTTTGCCGAATTTCCATAGATGCTGATCAAGCTTTCCATTCTTGTTTTAGTATCTTAACCGGTGTTGCTGCTTTAACAACGAATGCTCTTATTTAACAACAAATGCTCTTAAGTACACTGAGACTTACTTCATGGTGAACATGTTGTTGTTGTTCATTCGTTCAGTCGTCTCCAACTCTTCGTGACCTCATGGACCAGCCCACGCCAGAGCTCCCTGTCGGCCATTACCACCCCCAGCTCCCTCAAGGTCAGTCCAGTCACTTCAAGGATGCCATCCATCCATCTTGCCCTTGGTTGGCCCCTCTTCCTTTTGCCTTCCACTTTCCCCAGCATAATTGTCTTCTCTAGGCTTTCCTGTCTCCTCATGATGAGGCCAAAGTACTTCAACTTTGTCTCTAGTATCTTTCCCTCCAGTGAGCAGTCGGGCTTTATTTCCTGGAGGATGGACTGGTTGGATCTTCTCGCAGTCCAAGGCACTCTCAGAACTTTCCTCCAACACCACAGCTCAAAAGCATCGATCTTCCTTCGCTCAGCCTTCCCTAAGGTCCAGCTCTCACATCCGTAGGTTACTACAGGGAATACCATGGCTTTGACTAGGCGGATCTTTGTTGCCAGTCTGATGTCTCTACTCTTTACTATTTTATCGAGATTGGACATTGCTCTCCTCCCAAGAAGTAAGCGTCTTCTGATTTCCTGGCTGCAGTCTGCATCTGCAGTAAGGTGAACATGTACAGTATCTAAAAAGTTATCTTGTAATACCTCTGAGACCAACTGAAAGAAATAAGTTGATAGTATAGGCTTTAGTCTACTTTATCAGATTTCATTCCTTTTAATATTATTTGGCAGAGAATGGCAGCCATGGAAGACTTAAACTCTGACACCTTCTCAAAAGATTGTTTCATTTCCTCTTTCTTTTCCCCCCTACTTATTCCTTGTAAAGCCCCGGAAGAACTGTTCCTTTTAAAGCACAGGATCAAAGTTTCCTGCGAATGACATTCTAGTAGAAAATGCTCACCAGCAGTTGCATTTTATAGAACAAAGCAGAGTGACACAGAAGGAGGGGGGGGGGTACAGTGCATTACATTCCTCAGGTGAAAGATGGTGTATGTCGGTGTGATGTCAAATCTGCTCGAGGCCCCTGCTGATCTGACCAGCTGCAGGGAGTTCCGCAGTTCCTGGATGGCCCGTTGGGCCAACTCTGATGAAATGTGCCCCAGCAGCAGCCTCAACCAAGGACTCTCTGCAACCTTGAGCTCTCTCCTTTTGCTTTCCTCCCCAGACCAAACATTGTAACAAAGCCCCTAATAAAGATTAATTGAATTGTAACCTTCACCTCTCCTTAGTGATACATTGTGTCTATTTCTTGGCTCAAAAGTATCCAATGCATGAATTTATCCTTTTTTGGGACACGGGCAGCCGCCGGCCCACCTGGGATGCCTTCCAGGCGTCCCAGGGAGGCCGAATCTGCGTTTCTTTAAACCGTGGATACGGAAACCCTTCGAGCCCCCGTATCTGCGAGTTAACCAAACGACTCCATTTTAGTGCCATATTTTTCTTAGCCTAATTCTATGCTAATTCTATACTAACACTAATTCTAACACTATCTGCCATCTCGCGTTTTGCATTTGCGGCTTCTCCTTTCTTTTGCTCACCAAAGTAGCGAGCCCTCTTTGGTGGGTCCGCAGGGTCTCTCCTTCAGGACGAGACCCTTTTAAATTCCTCCTCGACTTCAGGTGTGCCTATAATTTACCTGCCAACATATGGCAATCCCATGAATTTCATAGGTTATTTGTTCTCAGGCAAGGAATACACAGAAGTAATTTTGCCGAGCTTCTCTGAAATATAAACTAGAGCATCTGGTATTTATTGGTGGTTTCCCATCAAGTAGCAACCTTGCTAGGCTTGCAAAATCAGAAGGAATCTTTTTAATAGGTGCCTCATCTCTTGCCCTTCCTTTTTCTTTGCTCCTGATGTCACCTATAGAGGGAAAAAGCACAAGCACTGCATTTTTCATTTCCCATGCTTGTGAGGGAGAAAAATAGTTTCACCATGAATACAACAAAACAACTTCATAGTGTAGCTATGTTTCTCCCTCATAAATGAGAGAAATAAACCACATGGAATTTGTGATTTTGCTACCAGATGAGAAGAAGACAATAAAGGCAACCAACAGACAAAGAGAAAGGAAGAGCGGTGGAGGGAGGCAGTAAAGAAGCTCCTGAGTTCTCATCTCCACCTCTCTTCCTTTCCTTAAATATTTAATATAACCTGCCACCAACAATTCTATGATCAGACCTGCACAAAAGGTCCAATACCCCTTAAAATCCCAACCCTGTTCTTCACTACTCTAGCCTGAGTCCAACAGGCTGTGTTTCCAACTGAGACCAGCACTTCCAGCATTCTAGCCTGTGATGCCCCATTTTGCCACAGGTTAGTTTGGTAATTTTGGGGCATAGAGAAAGGAAACATGTAGAGGTTAAACCAGGGGTCCACAAACTTTTTAAACAGAGGGCCGAGTCACAGTCCCTCAAACTGTTGGAGGGCCAGATTATAATTTGAAAAAAGCATGAATGAATGCACACTGCACATATCTTATTTGTAGTGCAAAAAACTCTTAAAAACAATACAATAATTAAAATGAAAAACAATTTTAATAAATATAAACTTATTCGTATTTCAATGGGAAGTGTGGGCCTGCTTTTGGCTGATGAGATAGGATTGTTGTTGTTGTTGTTGTTGTGTGCTTTCAAATCATTTCAAACTTAGGTTGACACTGAGCGAGGGTCGGGTAAATGACCTTGGAGGGCCGCATCTGGCCCCCGAGCCTTAGTTTGAGGACCCCTGGGTTAAACACTTGGGAGCAGAAATTAGTGGGTTTTTATTTTTACTCTGATGTGGTATTGCATGTTACCCCTTTCTCAAAGGGCCTCATCACACCCACATTACTCGCTGCACTCCTTACCTCATCCCACGGGGGGAAGCATTGGCTTTTCCCCTATTCTTCTCTATGGAACACATGGTTCCTCCCATGTTCCAAGGGAAGCGTCCTAGTACACTGCCAGGATGCTTCCTCTATAGAGTCCCTCCAGAAGTTGACTTACATCATCTGATGGCATCTGGCAGGCTCCATGGAATAAGTGTCCTGGCAACATGCCAGGATGCTTCCTTCTTTTCATGTGATGAAGCGGTAAGGCTTAGACGCAGAGCATCTGTAGTCTCAAGAATTTGAGATAACTAGTGCTAATGAGATGAAACATTCCCCAAGAGATGTAACTGTAGGGGCTCAGCCTGTGATTGTTTCTTTGCCACAGGATTCAAAGGAGAATGATCATGAACCTGCAGAGGTTCCAATGCCTGAGTTAAATGATCAGGTTTCTGCTGACACTCAGGGGTTTGTGAATGGAGATGATGATCAAGAGAACACAGTTAGCCAGAGTGAGACTGAAGATTCTGGGATAGCTGGTTCACAAGGCAAAGATGCCTCGGTGCAGGCTGAGGTCGGACAGTCAAGGTTAGAGAGAGATAACGAAAGGAATGTACTAATTGCCTAACCGAGGGAGGCATTGTTTGATGCATTATTTGGTGCTCATCAATTCTTCCTCTTCATCCTGGAAAGAAGTGACAAGCAGAGTGCCTCAAGGTTCTGTCCTGGGCCCAGTCCTGTTAAACATCTTTATTAATGACTTAGACGAAGGCTTAGAAAGCATGGTCATCAAGTTTGCAGATGACACCCAATTGGGAGGGATAGCCAATACTCCAGAGGACAGGAGCAGGATTCAAAACGATCTTGATGGGCCAAAACTAACAAAATGAAGTTTAACAGTGACAAATGCAAGATACTCCACTTAGGCAGAAAAAATGAAATGCAAAGATACAGAATGGGGGACACCTGGCTCGAGAGCAGAATGTGTGAAAAAGATCTTGGGGTCTTTGTGGACAACAAGTTAAACATGAGCCAACAATGTGATGCGGTGGCAAAAAAGCCAATGGGATTTTGGCCTACATCAATAGGAGTATAGTGTCTAGATCCAGGGAAGTCATGCTACCCCTTTATTCTGCCTTGGTCAGACCACATCTGGAATACTGTGTCCAATTCTGGGCACTACAATTGAAGAGACATATTGACAAGCTGGATTGTGTCCAGAGGACGGCGAATAAAATGATCAATGATCTGGAGAACAAGCCCTATGAGGAGTGGCTTAAAGAGCTGGACATGTTTAGCCTGAAGAAGAGAAGGTTGAGAGGAGACATTATAGCCATGTATAAATACGTGAGAGGAAGTCATAGGAAGGAGGGAGCAAGCTTGTTTTCTACTGCCCTGGAGACTAGGATGTGGAACAATGGCTTCAAACTACAAAAAAGGAGATTCCATCTGAACATTAGGAAGAACTTCCTGTGTGAGAGCCATTCAGCCATGGAACTCTCTGTCCTGGAATGTGTTGGAGGCTCCTTTTTTTGGAAACTTTTAAACATAGGCTGTATGGCAATCTGTCAGGGGTGCTTTGAATGCAATATTCCTGCTTCTTGGCAGGGGGTTGGACTGGATGGCCCATGAAGTCTCTTTCAACACTATGATTCTATGATTCTATGATCGCAAAGGCCAAATTTATCAGGATTGCCATCTGGATTTAGGGAGAAGGAGCTCAGCAAGATTGAGAGAGAAGAGGGGTCAGGGAGAGGTTTCCCAAGAGAAACGGAATGCTTCTGCTATGGCTTTCTGAGTGAATATAGGGCTTGTGAATCTATACACTTCAGTGAGTCCAATGTTTGGTTTTTATGCCTGATCCATGCCTTCCTGTTCATATTGAGATTCATGTATAATCCTGCCTTGAATTCATGTTCATGCAGAGATTTTTGTAAGCTGTTAGTCTTGGTTTCAAGCTCCTCCATTTGGATTATTTTGCTTCAAGTTTGCTCCTGTTTCTTCAAGGGACTTTGGTCTTTACAACCTTCTGGAACTGAAAGACTTTACTCCTGTGGACTTGTTTATTGGATTTTGGGACTATTCTGTTTCCTGACTTGGGTTTTGACTGGATATCATGACATTGCTCTATTGATTAATCTGTGGACATTTCCTTATTCCTTGTTTGAATGCTTTTGACCTTTTTTGACTATTGCGATATTAATCTTCAATAAACTGCTTTGCTTATTAAAGAACACTGGTGTGTTTACAGGTTCAAAGATGCCAACCCCAGACTTGGTGTGCAACAGTAGCATGTATGAGCATGTATGAGTCTTTGTCCTAAGAAGGCCTTACTGGTACATTTCTTGAGAAACTGCAAGTTGCTTCTGGTGTGAGCAAATTGGCTGTCTGCAAGGATGTTGCCCAGGGGATGCTTGGATGTTTTTGATGTTTTTCCATCCTTGCAGGAGGCTTCTCTCATGCCCCTGCATGGGGAGCCAGAGCTGACAGAGGGAGCTCATCCGCGCTCTCCCTGGATTCAAACCTGTGACCTGTCGATATTCAGTTCTGCCAGCACAAGGTTTTAACCCACTGTGCCACCGGGGGTTCCTAATAGCTGGATGAAATATTTACATTTCGGTTAAGACTTAGCAACAAAGTCTGGCAAAGATTGATTGCAAAAGACTGACAAAACACCAGGAAAAAATAGAGAAAGGGAAGTGCAACTGTTGTACATTGCCCTTCCATTTTTTAAACTATGGGAAGGTCTTAATTTGACTAAAATGTGGGGTCTTAATTTGACTTAAAGTTCAAGTTCACTTTATTATGGTCAATGACCAGTTCTAGAGAAGAGAGACAGAGTCCTACACAAACACATCAGATTTAGGGGATGAGAGGGGTTCAAGAACAAGACTTCTCATTAGGGATAACTTATCCCACACCACCATGCCACATAAGCCTTTATTTTTGCATTTTAAAGAACAAGTGGAATGGAACATGATGCGTAAAGGCACAGCATGAATCTGAAGGAAAGAAGACTGCAGTGAGTGCATAGCAAATGCTTAGCAAATGTTTGGCTGTTTTCTTTCATCTCATGTTAATGTGCTTTAACAGCTCCTCTCCCAGAGTTCTCATTGAGATGAATAAGCATTCCCCGAAGAGTGAGAAACAAACACCCTTCCTTTGGCAGGCTTTGAGGGGTGAGGGTAGGGAAATGACCAACATGTTATAGGAGGTAATATGGTGTTGGTTTTTGAGTCACATGCTGGGTACTGCATGTTGTAAATAATATGTCTTGAATCACTATATCCCTGAGAGGTGGACAGGAATGACGTACAATATGATGTTGTACTCTAACTTGGCACACAGAGCCCCCATGGCTAGCAAAAAATACTGGAGGTCTTTTAGGGGAAATTCATCTTGATTTGGGGGAGTTGTAGTTGAGCTACATCCAGACAGCACTGTGAACCCAAACACCAATGGATCTGGACCAAGCTTGGCACACTTACCTGATATGCCGACACTTGATTGCTGGATGGCTTTGGGGGGAACTGACCTTTCTTTCTGGGAGTTGTAGTTCACCCACAAACAGAGAAACTGACCTCCAGCGATGATGATGAGTTGATAGGGGGTGAGGGCCGGGCGCCAAAGGCTCCATGAATGGCCACACCATGTGGGGAATCCTCTGCCCGTCCCTTGCTCTCTTCTGAACTTGGAAGGGGGTGAGGGCCGGGTGGCAAAGACTCCCCAAACAGGCCGGCCACGCAGGGAGCCCTCCGCCCGGCCCTCACTCCCTTCTGAGATCGGAAGGGGGTGAGGGCTGGGCAGCAAAGGCTCCCCAAATGGCCAGGCCACACGGGGAGCCCTCTGCCCATCCCTCGCTCTCTTCTGAACTTGGAAGGGGGTGAGGGCCGGGTGGCAAAGACTCCCCAAACAGGCAGGGCACGCAGGGAGCCCTCTGCCCGGCCCTCACTCCCTTCTGAGCTTGGAAGGGGGATGAGGGCCAGGCAGCAAAGACTCCCCAAACAGGCAGGCCATGCAGGGAGCCCTCTGCCCGGCCCTCACTCCCTTCTGAGCTTGGAAGGGGGATGAGGGCCAGGCGGCAAAGGCTCCCCAAAAGGGCCAGGCCACTTGGGAGCCCTCCACCTGGCCCTCACTGCCTTCTGAGCTTGGAAATGTTTTCCATGAAACTTTTTCATAACATTGCACAGGATTCCTAAAATAGTCTTGAAGTGACCAGAACTTTCTGTACAGATTGTAATCTATCGGAATGGAACTACTGTATACTAACAGCAAAAGCTGCCCAAATGGCCAGACTACGCGGGGAGATGTCCGCCCAACCCTTGCTCCCTTCTGAGCTTGGAAGGGGGCAAGAGCTAGTCAGCAAAGGCTCCCCTAACGGCTAGGCCACTCGGGAGTCCTCTGCCCGGCCCTCGCTCCCTTCTGAGTTCAGAAAGGGCAAAGACCAGGCTGAAAAGCTCCCCAAATGGCCAGACCACATGGGGAGCTCTCTGCCTGGCCCTTGCCCACTTCTGGGCTCAGAAGGGAACTAGGGCTGGGAGACAAAAGCTCCCCAAAAGGGCCAGGGCATGTGGGGAGCTCTCCGCCCAGCCCTCGCTCCCTTCTGAGCTCAGAAGTGGGCAAGGGCCAGGTGGCCAAGGCTCGCCAAATGGCCAGGCCACGTGTGGCCTGGATGTCTGGGGAGCCATTGCCACCCTGCAGTCCAGTCTTCTTCCCACGTGCACTTTTGCTTCCAAACTCCTCCTCCTGCTTCCCCACAGCCCTTTGGGAAGAGCAGGAGGAGGAGCCAACCAGGAGTGTCTAGTTGTATGGCTGGCACAGGGGGTCAGCAGTCATTTTGGAGGGGGGGCAACCAAGGTGGCTTCACGACCTCCCAAAAATGGCCCAACAACCCCCCTGGGGGTCATGACCCCCAGGTTGAGAACTGCTGCTTTATATGTTTAGCATGTAATCTTGTCCAATAAATGAGGCAATATCCTTTGTTATTCCCCTTCCTTACTATGACTTTGCCTTCCATATTATTTCCCTAAGTTTTAAAATTTGGATTTGTGACTTCCAATTTGCCCTTGCATTTCTTGTGTCAAAGCAGATAGACCTAATCTTCTCACGCTAATAATGACCAACAAGGCACCAATCAAGAGAAATCTTTGTTGTTGGTAATTTTGTTGTTTTGCTGAAATGAATATTCTGGGTGAATATTATTATAATGTGTTGGCCAGAATCCTTGATCAAAGTGTGTGTTATACAGCTTTACTATGTAGGTACATAGTAGATACTCTAAGAAACTCTGTTAGTGAATTGTGAAGAGTGTCGGATACACTTTAGAAAGTCCTAGGTGATATCCCAGTGACAATGGGACAAATGTGCATTGGTCCCAAAAACATCACTCACTTTCCTGGCTCCTCTGTATACTAACAGCATCTTTTTAATGGATACAGACATTACAAAGCTATCTTATTTTAAATTATTCCAGAAAGAAGTTTCCAATAGAATACCCACCAAAGTGGTTCAAAATGGTAAGAATTATAGGAGTAATTTAACATGATTGCAATTTTTAAAGCATGTCTTTTTATTTCTTTGTTTCTGCAGAAGTTGATATGAAAACAAATCTTGAATTAATGTCAAAGAATATAATACAAAATATATTCTCTTTAGGCATACATTCTCAACCTTCGCTTGGATATGTGAAATTGAGAACCCTATTTATTTTATATATTTTAGGCCCAAGTACACCACAGAAGAGAACTTTCCAAACATTTGATGTTGGTGATACACAACAGTCAATACAAGACAGTTAAAATAAATCTCATAACAGAAAATAAACAATAACAGTAACACAAGCATTTAAAAATCTATGGCTGGGCCAAATGTAATGATTTAAAATTTAAAAAATAATGCTGGGCATGAACAATAGGCCTGGGTGGTTTCGTTCGTTAATTTTGTAATTTGTTAAATATTCTTTATTTTTAGCAATTACAAAACGATTACAAAACATATTTTCAAACCCGGAAGTGTTTTTAAATATCAAAACGGCATCCTCCATTTTTTTACGGGCTTCCGCCCATTTCGGAAATGACGTTTTAGGGATGGAGGATGCTGGGTGCGCTGGGAGCCAATCCTGCGCTCCCAAGCACCGTGGCTGATTGTGATTGGGCGGGCTGCCCTTTAAAAGCGGCTCCGCGTGGCCGCATTGCTCATTGCTGGGGAAGGCGAGGAGACGGGAGGTTCGGGAGGGAGGCTTGGCTTGCATTCATTCATTGCTTGCATTCATTCATTCCCTGGGCTGGGAGCAGCGGGGAGGCTTTGCCGTTTGCTCCACAACAGGGCAAGCATTTTTAAATATTTCTGAAAAATATCTTTCTTTTATTCTTAAAAAAATTCAAAAAATATTCTAAAAAAAGAAAAGACCCTTGTGTGCCTGTGTGTGTGAGTTTGTCCCTGTCCTGTGGCTGTGTTCGCTCCACAACAGAGCAAGCATTGTTAATTTTCCATTTTTAAATATTTCTGATAAATATTTCTTTTTTAACGAATCGATTCGTTGCCACCTTAACGAATCGACCCCCATCTTCATAACGAAGTTTCAGAGGTGATTTGCGCATGCGCGGGGGGTCCGCCATCTTAACGAATCGATTCGTTAATATTAACGAAATTTCGTAAATACTGAACTTTTTTAAAGGAAAGTTTTGTAATTATTTTAAATATCGAAACGCAAAAACCCCCCAAATACAAATCGATTTTAGAAACAATTTTTTGCGTTGTTACCCAGGCCTAATGAACAAGGTAGGATATAACTGGGATAGAGTTTTCAGAGAGAGATGGGGGCACGCAGGCAATCCTAAATCAGTGATAAAATGCATGTAGAGAGAATATTGCTGAGAGTTTTCCTTATTCTGGGAAGGCACACTGGAACAACTACGTTTTCAGGCTCCTAAAGACTGCCAGAGTTGAGGCATGTCTGATGTCCTTGGGAAGTGAGTGCTAGAGTCGATGGGCCACCACCGAGAAGGCCCTCTCCCTCGTCCCCACCAATCACACCTGCGATGGAGGTGGGAGCGTGAGCAGGGCCTCTCCAGAAGATCAAAGAGATCGTGTACACAGAAATGCGGTCACGCAGGTAGGCGGGTCCCAAACCTTTCAGGGCTTTGTAGGTAAGAACCTGCACCTACAAAACCTGCACATAAATCAACCTCTTAGGAGATATATGGACATTTATATAATAATGAAATGTATGGAGACAGAACCTATTTCATGAAAACATGTTTATATTTTTAAAAAATATATGATTTACTGCTTATTTCATACAGAATGATAGGCTTCTCTTTACATTCAAGCAGTACACCTACCCATTGCAGCTGGCACACTAATGAGTCTCAACACACAGTTTGGAAAGCTCTACAGTAGAGTAATGCTGAAAGATATAGAAAATGTCTAGAGAGGTCATATATTGTCGGAGGTGGAAAAATGAATCTACAGGTCTTATGAATACAAGATATATTACATGATTTTATTTGTTGCTTTATGTAAAATGATCAATGTTGTCTAGACTTGTAATTTTTTTTTACTAAAATTAAGATTAAACACTTTGGAAGGGTTTTAGCTGCCATCCAGATCTACTTTGAGATGTTTATTTTACATTCAGAAGCAAAATAAGAGACACAGATTGTGAGTCCTTTCAAAAAAGTGCCTAAAAATTTTCCAGCACTATGTGGTCATTGGTCGGTAGCTTGAAATCACATCTCTAAAAGGGTGTGGTCCAACAGGATGTTCTAAATCCTAATGCCACCTGCTGAATTAATCACTCTGACAGATTATCTAGGAAATCAAAGAACCATCTGATTCTTCACACAGACATGCCGTTCTTAAATACTTCCTCCCCCAAATACCATTATTTAAAATAATAACTTAAATAAAACTGAAACTATGTTATATATGAATTACATCTTTAGATTACATCCTTAAATTCTAATCTAAAAGAAATCAGATTAGATGTGTGTAAACACCCTGCTGGGAATGTAGTTAGAGCAACATGTTACAGCTGAAATGCTAGTTTACTTGTAATGTTGTTATCAAGCAAAATTTAGGGGTCTTTGCCAGGAGGCCAGGTGTGTAGCCGGGGGGGGGGGGGGCGCTTAGGGGGCTTCAGCCCCCCCCCCCAAATTCCCATGATGGTCCGCGAGAAGGCCTTACTGGTGCATTATTTAAACTGTTATGTTTATTCATATCATGATCTGATCACCATGCTCAATATATCCCATATGCATGGAGGTATTGGGGTAACGATACAAAAGGTTTGCTAGGGTAGACCCTCTTTCACTCAGACTCACCCCCCCCCCCCAAAAAAAAACCTAAATCCTGGCTACGGGCCTGTTGAAGACTAAAAGTTTCTTAGGTTTTGACTGGAACCTGTAATTCAAGCACTGAGCTACTTCTGAAACCATAACGCTTTGTACAAGTATTACTGCAACCATTATGCTTCTGTGCCTGTTCTAAGTAAATACATAAACATCTTTCTTTGTTCTTACCAAACAAAAGCCTCTGTGTGCCTTGTAAAGGTCCCTTACCTTTTTCAGCCAGGATTGCAGGGCCTAGAGTAAGTCTGCCAGCTAGTTTGCAGCTTAGGTGGGCCTGGCGAAGCAGCAGTAGCCATTTTAGATCAGGGAAGGCACCATCTTAGAGAGAGTTTAGAGAGGGGGAGTGTCTTAGGCCTGAGTCAGCAGAGATCGACCAGGATTGGTTTAGAAAAGGGGGCGGAGTTTAGAGAGGCTTGGAGGGAAAAAGAGCCTTTTAAGTCAGAAAGAGGGAGTTGAAGTTGAGAGTTTGAAGAAGAAGGGTGTTTTAGAAGTTTGTGGTTTAGGAGTTAGGAGAGGGCAAAGTTTGCCAGTGGTTTGCCAGCAAGTTAGCTGAAGCAAACTGAACAGCTATTAGGGATATAGCTGGGTTGTAGCTAGATAGGACTAGGTTAGTGTATCTGAGCTACAGAAGAAATCCTGACAGAGATTCAGTTCCTGTTAAGTTTTCTTGTTGGTGAAGAGAAGACTTCTCTATTTGTAACAAACAAAGCTACGCTTTCAAGACAAAAGACTTTCTGTAACAGCCAAGATATTGAACTGCACTTACTTTCCTGTTTTCAATCAATAAACTTTCCTTGATTATTTAAATTTCAAAGCCTGAGTCAAGTGTGCCTTTGTGGCTGAAGTTTCCTAATCCATTTTAACTGGGTTTTTTTCAAAAGAAAAGTAATAGGACACAGTGCCTGGTGGTCTCAAAAGATCTTTAAATTTTGGACAGCTAGAGAGTTCCCTTACATTACAGTTGGCGGCAGTGGAAGAAACTTAAAAAATACCCCACAGACATCATAATTGTTTCCAGTGATGTGGGATTGATTATAGTATATCCCCATCTTTACAATTGTGTATAGATGCTCGAATACGCTAGTGCCCGGTTCTTTATAATTGGTGTACAGCAGTGTGGGATCTGATATCGATTGATCCCGCCGAAGCCACATGCCTCACCTACAAATTACACATATAAGGAGGTAGCCTGGTGAAGAGTTCTATATCTGGTGGCAGCATGTACTTAAACTTTAAGAAGAATAAAGGGAACAGAATCCTCTACAGTTGAGTGAGACATAGTCTGATATTCCTAACATAGAATCATAGAATCATAGAATCAAAGAGTGGAAGAGACCTCATGGGCCATCCAGTCCAACCCCCTGCCAAGAAGCAGGAATATTGCATCCAGCCTCTGTTTAAAATCTTCCAAAGAAGGAGCCTCCACCACACTCCCGGACAGAGAGTTCCACTGCTGAACAGCTCTCACAGTCAGGAAGTTCTTCCTCATGTTCAGATGGAATCTCCTCTCTTGTAGTTTGAAGCCATTGTTCCGCGTCCTAGTCTCCGGGGAAGCAGAAAACGAGCTTGCTCCCTCCTCCCTGTGGCTTTCTCTCACATATTTATACATGGCTATCATATCTCCTCTCAGCCTTCTCTTCTTCAGGCTAAACATGCCCAGCTCCTTAAGCTGCTCCTCATAGGGTTTGTTCTCCAGACCCTTTATCATTTTAGTCACCCTCCTCTGGACACATTCCAGCTTGTCAATATCTCTCTTGAATTGTGGTGCCCAGAACTGGACACAATATTCCAGGTGTGGTCTAACCAAAGCAGAATAGAGGGGTAGCATTACTTCCCTGGACCTAGACACTATGCTCCCATTGATGCAGGCCAAAATCCCATTGGCTCTTTTTGCTGCCACATCACATTGTTGGCTCATGTTTAACTTGTTGTCCACGAGGACTCCAAGATCTTTTTCACACATACTGCTCTCAAGCCACGCATCCCCCATTCTGTATCTTTGCATTTCGTTTTTCCTGCCAAAGTGGAGTATCTTGCATTTGTTGAACTTCATTTTGTTAGTTTTGGCCCATCTCTCTAATCTGTCAAGATCGTTTTGAATCCTGCTCCTGTCCTCTGGAGTATTGGCTATCATCTATTAGGATATATCTTTTACAATTTGGTGGCAGAGGTGGGATGAAAAAGAAATGGTCCACTCTGCCTGAAGATTGTTTTGCCTTGCTCTAATTCATTTTCCATCATACAAGAAGATGTTAAATAGAAAGGGGGCTAATATGCACCCTTGTTTGACTCCCTTTATGGCCTGAATCAAGTTCGACAGAAATCACCTGTGGTCTTTTACTTGGCATAGGCTTTGGTTGTTGAATTTCTTAATAAAAAAAAGAAGCCTTGGGTCAGTATTAAGGGCTGCTAGTTTCCCCCAAAGCTTTTATCTGTTCAAGGAATCAAATGCCTCCTTGAGATCCAAGAAGGCCACACTTAGTTTATTAGGGCTATTTTTAGAATATTTATTAGCTAAGTAGGCCAAGACATGGACCTGATCTAATGTTGATTTCCTTTTGGAAAATCCTGCCTGCTTGGGGCCAATTATGTTGTTTTGGTTGGCCCATATCTCTAATCTAGTAAAGAGAAGCTTGGCATAAATCTTCCCTATTATAGAGAGCAGGCTAATAGGTTGATAGTTTGCCGGGTCATTTTGGTCTCTTTTTTAAAATATTGGGACAATTACGGAGGAGGTCCATGGCATCGTCCCTTGTAAAAAGCTTTGCTAGCAGGTTTGCCCACAATGATGGGTTTGTCTTCAGTCTTTCAGGGATAATGGCATCGTTGCCTGGAGTCTTATTTGACTTTAAGTGGATGATTTATTGACATGTAACCGGCTCCTAGCTTGGTCCCACTGGAACTTCACTATCACCCTTTTCTTGGGAAGGGTTATTTTTGGCATACACTTTTGAGAAGTACTCACCCCATCTCTCTAGGGAGATGTCTGCCCTGGATGGTCCCTGGTATTTTATTTGTCGTGTCAGAGCAACCAGTCCATTATATATTACATTTCTAACAGAACAAAGCAAACAGACAGAAAAATACACATCTTGTGAGTTTGGTAGTTGGTTAAATGTCCTTTGACCAGTAGGCCTGGGTAACAACGGAAAAATTTGTTTCTAAAATCGATTTGTATTTGGGTTTTTTTTTTGTTTCGATATTTAAAATAATTACAAAATTTTCCTTTTAAAAAGTTCGATATTTACGAAATTTCGTAAATGGTAAAAAATTAACGAATCGATTTCCGAAACAATAACGAATCGATTCGTTAATGGCGGACGCGACCGCGAAATATGCTAAAAAACCTCCAAAACCTTCTGAAGCTTCCCTCTCCCTCTGTTGTTGACTGTTGGTGTGATATTATAATTTTTTTTCACTAATTAAACCATAAAACTGGCCCAGACATGCAGAAATAATAACGAAACAACCTCAAAACAATAACGAAACGAATACAATATCGAAATACGAAGCATTTACAAAACGTTTTTGAAAATTGGTTTTTTTAAATAATTGCTCCAGAATGGTTCGTTATCGTTTTGTAATTGAAAAAATTAACGAATTATTAACGAATTACGAATTAACAAAACGAAACCGCCCAGCCCTATTGACCAGTATCTGGCCACTTGGAGTGCTTCCGGTGTTGCTGCAAGAAGGTCCTCCATTGTGCATGTAGCAGGGCTCAGGTTGCATTGCAGCAGGTGGTCAGTGGTTTGCTCTTCTCCACACTCGCATGCCGAGGATTCCACTTTGTAGCCCCATTTCTGAAGGTTGGCTCTGCATCTCGTGGTGCCAGAGCGCAGTCTGTTCAGTGCCTTCCAAGTCACCCAGTCTTCTGTGTGCCCAGGAGGGAGTCTCTCATTGGGTATCAGCCATTGGTTGAGGTGCTGGGTTTGGGCCTGCCACTTTTGGACTCTCGCTTGCTGAGGTGTTCCAGCGAGTGTCTCTGTAGATCTTAGAAAACTATGTCTAGATTTAAGTCGTTGGCGTGCTGGCTGATACCCAAACAAGGGATGAGCTGGAGATGTCTCTGCCTTGGTCCTTTCACTATTGGCTGCTACTTCCCGGCGGATGTCAGGTGGTGCAATACCGGCTAAGCAGTGTAATTTCTCCAGTGGTGTAGGGTGCAGACACCCCGTGATAGTGCGGCATGTCTCATTAAGAGCCACATCCACTGTTTTAGTGTGGTGAGATGTGTTCCACACTGGGCATGCATACTCAGCAGCAGAGTAGCACAGCGGAAGGGCAGATGTCTTCACTGTATCTGGTTGTGATCCCCAGGTTGTGCCAGTCAGCTTTCGTATGATATTGTTTCTAGCACCCACTTTTTGCTTGATGTTCAGGCAGTGCTTCTTGTAGGTAAGAGCACGGTCCAGAGTGACTCCCAGGTATTTGGGTGCACTGCAATGCTCCAGTGGGATTCCTTCTTTGTATCATTTGTTTGTGATGCCTCCAGCAGCTGCTTCCAATCAACTATGATGCGGGATTTATGTTTTTGGCCTATAAGCAGCTGGAGCTGTTGCTTAGACTCTCTAATTGATATAAGGAGAAGGTCGTTTGATGTAGAGCGATAATCATTACGCACTCTTTATCGAACCAGTTTTTTGGTCTGGCACTAACTTGCCTCAGCGTTCTTACCTAGGAGTCATTCTGGATGGTGCTCTGACTTACAAGAAGCACTGCTGGAATGTCAAGCAAAAAGTGGGTGCTAGAAATAATATCGTACGAAAGCCAACTGGCACAACCTGGGGATCACAGCCAGACACACGCTTATGCTTTGCTACTCTACTGCTGAGTATGCATGCCCAGTGTGGAATACATCTCATCATGAAAAAACAGTAGATGTGGCTCTTAATGAGACATGCTGGATTATAATAGGATGTCTACACCCTACACCACTGGAGAAATTATACTGTTTAGCTAGTATTGCACCACCTTACATCCATCGGGAAGTAGCAGCCTGTAATGAGAGGACCAAGGCATTGACATCTCTGGCCCATCCTCTGTCCGGATTTCAGCCAGCAAGCCAGCACCTTAAATCAAGAAAATGATTCCTAAGATCTACAGAGATACTTGCAGGAACACCACAGCAAGCAAGAGTCCAAAAGTGGCAGGTGATAACCCAGAACCTCAATTAATGGCTGATACTAAATGAGAGACTCCCTCATGGGCACACAGAAGATTGGGTGACCTGGAAGGCACTGAACGAGATGCTGAGCTAACCTTAAGAAATGGGGCTACAAAGTGGGGTGTGGAGAAAAGCAAATCACAGACCACTAACTACAATCCACAGGCACAAGGGAGGACCTTTTCACTGCGACACCAGAAGCACTACAATCAAATCAAAACATTTATTTTGGTCATTGACCAGCACAGGAAACAGTGTCACATTTCCATACAAACCTGGCATGTTTGCCACATTAAAAATATAAATATAAATATAACTACTAAAAACACAATATGGGTGAGGGAGCAGAAGGGGAAACAGGGTAAAAACATACAATGCCCAAATCCATCACCAAATTGTAGCTCCAGGGAAGAAGATTACTGGACACACAGTTGACTTTTGGAACTAGTCATTCCCTGGCGGATTTTGTATGCTGCTGCACAGAACTTTGCGACATTGTAGGTTGTAGCTAAATTAGTATCTGCAAGTAGCATGGAGATATAAAACTGTCCCGAATGGCCTGGGTGCTTGTCTATCAGAGGTAAGATAAGCCTGGCACGGGTATCCCTGTAGAACGGGCACATGTTCTATTGTTTCTACATGACCCGAGTCACAGGGGCAGAGTCTCTCTGGGAAAGGGATCTTCCGGTAGCGGCCTTCGAGTACAGCTGATGGGAGAGCGTGGCATCGGGCCAGGGTGAAAGCCCTTCGATGAATAGGAACCTCTAAGTATGTTAAATATGCCATAGGGGAGGCAAGGTATCTGCTGTCTTCACTGATAAGGAAGGTTGGAGCCGAGGCCAGATCTAGTTGGCGCTCTGTGTCTGTGATACGTTGTTTAATAAGTGCTTTGGCTTGACTGTAATCCATAGCTAATAGTAGACCTGGAGAAAATCCCAACGAGGAGATTTTGGATGCTACCGCCTGCTTCCATGTGGATTGGAAGTCATCCTTCATGGTTAGTGGGGCAAGGCCAAGGGGTGCACGGGACAGTCTGAGCCAGAGGTTAAGTATGGCCACCCACACCCTGGCCTCCACTTTCATAAAACCCGTCTCTAGTCGCAGGGTGGCATTAGAAACGCATTTAGGGACCTGCAAGGCCGATCTCAGAAACTTGGACTGAACCAGCTCTAATGGGGCAAAACTGGGGAAGGGGCCCAGCTGAGCACCATACAAGAGTTGGGCTAATGACTTGGCTTCAAACAGCTTGAGCGCTGCCGGTGTGAAGTGGCCCCATCTTGTCCTGAGATATTTAAGAATGGCAATTGAGCTCCCCTGCGTGGTGTTGGATACTTGATCCCCATGAGCTCTTCTGCTACCATTAGATTGGAAAACTACACCTAGATATTTGAAGGATGTAACTACAAATAGCCAGCTTCTGGTCAAAGGACATTTAGCATAATGCCAAGTTTTTAATTTTGTGTTTTTAAATACATTATAACTGTACCCGATTCGCTTCCGACATGATAAATAAATAAAATCTAGTGGGTTTCCATGACCAAGCAGAGATTTGAATTCTGTTCTCCATAGTCATGGTCCAACACTCAAACCACCATCCCACACTGGCTCAGAAATGTCTAGTAGAAACTTTAAAATTTAAAATTTTAGAGCAGTGGTCTCAATGTGTGCTCTGTGGAGCAGTTGGGGCTCCGCAAAGCATACTGAAGGGTTCTGTGGTTTCCTCCCCCTCTAAGCTTTCCTTCCTCTTTCCTTATCACCCCTTCCCCTCGCGACCGAAAGTCTTTTCAACCTGCTTCCCTTGCCACAAAAAGCCATTTCCCCTCAGTCCCTTCCTCCTCACTTTTTTCCTCGCTTCCTTGTATTTTTTCCTCGCTTCATTTGCCTTCAAAAGCCTTCCCTTCTATTTAGGAGTACACAATGCATGCTTCCATAACCTCATTCCTCAAACCCAGAATCCCTTGAAAGGAGGAAAGGAAAGGGTCCCGGGAAGGATGCTTTCTTAACAACCCTCAAACCCTTCACCCTCAAAGCCCCTTTTCCTTGCTTTCTTCCTTGCTTCTAAAACTTTACTTCTGGATTGCCTCTGGGGTCTTCCAATGAAAGTTAAGCTTAAGTGGGTCAAAATGTTTGCCCATGCCTGATTTATATACATTATATATGATATAATACATAATGTAATATATAAACATTTCTTGGGGCTCCACAAGAAACATTTGCTTGAAAAAGGGCTCTGCGGCTGAAAAAGTTTGAGAACCTCTTTTTCTTCTTCCCCCCTCCCTCCTCCTGCTGTTTTTGCTTTTATTTTTTCATGCTGGGTCACAGATTGTAGAAAGTGAGCAAAATAAATGCAGGAATACTTATTTCTTTAGAAACCTATCCCATTTTATTCCAGTCTGAACATAAGAAAAGCACAATTCAAGACAAGCCCAATACACTTTATAGAACAAGGGTGAATCATAGAGTTGGAAGCAGGAAAATTGCATTCAAAGCATCCCTGACAGATGGCCATCCAGCCTCTGCTTAAAAGCTGGGAGTCATTGACCATTTGAAGGGACATTTTTCATGTTTTTGAGTGAAATTATAAAATGTCAAGTTGAAGGCTGCACTTGAATAGTGCAGTTAGTTCTGCACAAACCACTATGATTGAAGTTAACTTTCTCATTTTGAAATCATCGCCCATAATTACAATTGAAGATGAATTTCAACAGGGAAAAATGTAACGTGCTAGACTTAGGCAGAGGAGGCAAACTCATTTTTTATTTTTTATCAGCCTTCAAAGAACTGTTGAATCCACAGAATTTGCGGCTAGAGAGAACCAACCATAATTTTTGTACAATGTGGTTGGTGCTCTAGTTTTTACTCAATTTGGGTCCCTGATTTTATTGAATGGCAACACTCTTCACTTTTGATGTGAACCAGGTATAGTGGGAATTGCAACCCAAAAGCACTTGTGACTTTGAGGTTGGAAAAAGGTTAAAAGACATTTTATAGTCAGGCCTCATATCCACAAGTTTCGTCTCTAAATTCAAAGCGAATGCCTTGCCAGCGGAAACACAAGCTCTCATTTCTTGCTAGGTCTCATCATTTACCTAATTTAAGTACAGAGCCAACTCCATGTTTTGGTTTGGGAAATATGTTTTCAGTGGATTTTCTATTTTCTCTGTAGTACTGTTTCCTTATGTTTTCCTGTGAGCCCAATCAATACCAGATTGATTTAGAAGCTGGTGTTCATTTTCTCTTCTTTCACTGCTCATTCACTTGGTGTGGCAAACCAGCAACTGGAAGCCATTCTGTTCCAGGAGTGCTATCTGGTGGTCAGTATTAGGCTCGTGCAATTTGGCTGGAGGGTGATCTGTTTTTGGTATCTAGATTTCATTGGGTACCCAGATCTGTTTTTGGGAGCCTCTTAAAAATTGGCTAATGGAAAAAAAATCTGGTTTTGGCTAGGCAGATGAAAGATCTGGGAAGATCCAGCCCATTGGTGGCAATGGGAGACTTACGAGACTCCCCTTTCCGTTTCTGGGACCCTTTCCTTTCTTCCTTTCAAGGGGGCCTGGGTTTGAGGACTGGGATTAAGGAAGCATCCTTCCTGGGACCCTTTCTTTTCCTCCTTTCAAGGGATCATGGGTTTGAGGACCGGGGTTGTTAAGAAAGCATCCTTCCTGGGACCCTTTTCTTTCCTCCTTTCAAGGGATCCTGGGTTTGAGGAATGAGGTTATGGAAGCATGCACCGTGTACTCCTGAATAGAAGGGAAGAAGCCACACCCAGCAGCCATGTGGGCTGTTTCAGGCAAAAAAACAACAACAAAAAAACCCATGGTGGCTGAGCCCTTACTGTTATAGCCTACTGAAGAAGCTAAACAAATCCATGCACAAGCTTAGTGAGGATTACTCAGAAGGAACGTCGAGTTATTATTGTTCCTTTCTTTTAGCTATTTGGTTGGGGTTTCTTAATGTGAGAGTAAAGGAATTACTATTGACATTCTGCTAAATCCCTCAAGGCTAATAAACTGTTTTCAGTGAAAATATAGCGAGAGACGTACGAGTGGAGAAAGAAAAAATGATACTTGTCTTTTGAGCATTTATAGTTTTGCAAACACTTTAATGAAATAAGGTAGAGTGCTGACAGTTGCTTGGGAGACATTACCTCATTATAAATGGATCAGGCTGTAATGTGTTTCCGCTTGCTAAATCATGATGCGGATCATGGACATCTGTTGAAGAGTCTTGTTGTTGGGCAGTCAATACAATTTTGCCATGACATAATTGGCACTGAGAGACAACACCACAGTCATTTCCCAGTTTTCCAGCCTTGTAGTTTAAAGAGTGAGTCTACTGTGGAAGATAGAGTATTGGACTTTCGACCTCTTCACATAGCCCAATCACCCACAAAAGGGAAGGCGTGAAGGGCAGTTCTTGGCGCCCCATGCATCCTCCCTCCTCCCCTCATCACATGGAGGAGACAGGAGAGGGTGCTTTGGTAACCCATTCCCTCCCCCCATCAGATGGCAGAAAGGGTGGCAATGCATGGCAAAAAGGGGAGGAAAGCACAGGTAGCATAAAAGCGGCAAAACGGCAAAAATGCCCCATTTGAAGATGTCCTTTGTCTTGTGAGACTCAAAGTTCAAAACATTGTTGAACATGACACTTACACAAGGCAACCCCATGTTATTTTGGCACTTGAGGTGGAACTTTTAAGCAGTTCCTCTCTGAATAAAAATAGTTAGGGCTCTGTCTACTGAGTAAATATTTTTTAGATAACTGGCTTATTACTTAACCAACTCATGTTAATTTTGCATGTTACTAAACCCCAAAATAGGTGGCAGTATAGATACAATATGCCTCCTATGACCAATAACCACTGCCCGAAGGATTCCTGATGTCTCTTGGGCATTTTCCTGCCATGGTGGCTGATGGTCCTGTCAAAGCCCTGGTTTGTGCTGTAATCTCTACTCAATCATGTGATTGAGTCAATGTTTATATCCATGGGATGTTTCCTAAGGAGCTGCCCTAGGGATCTTTTGACCAAGTAATGGGTGGCCCCCTACCTCTATTCCAGTCAGTGTCAGAGATATCACTTTCTTGGATTGAAGGGTTCTGTGGTGCATCTGACTTATTTTGGCTACACAGGTCATAACTATTCCAGTCCAAGGGCTTAATGGTGGGATTGAGGTTATAAAGAAAAGCCTTACAATCTTGAATTACCTCTTCACTTTGGGACTTTCTCTCTTCCCCTTCTCTCAGATTGTTATCATCTAATCCCTCCCTTCCCACCCCAATTTGGTGTGAAAGCTCCCCCTCCCCTCCAAAATCCCATCCCCAATCAGTTGGTATGAGTTGTCCATTTTCCCTTCATGATGATTGTAATATAAAATATATTCCCATCGAGAATTGCCTATGGTATGCTTCCACTGGAAGTTGTCATAGAGCTGCATTGGAGTACCTAATAAATTCCGATAGAAAATATTTTTCCAGGAATATTTGACATCCTCCTTCTAGCAGGAGCTGTCCATTTCAGTGTTCACTATGATCCATGGTTTCCTGTTTCCACATTAACCCTTTGTACACATGTCATACTATGGTAGATTTAAAACATATATAAGGAAAATTATATTATAACTAGCTGTACCCAGCCATGCGTTGCTGTGGTGTAGTGTGATGGTATGAAAAATAAAGTAATGAGAAAGTACTGGTATTTAATATATGTTATTTCCTAATGCTTGTGGATAAGCAATATTTCTTGTTGTTCCTTTGTCAGTGTTGATGTAGAGCAGTGGTTCTCAACCTGGGGTCCCCAGATGTTTTTGGCCTACAACTCCGAGAAATCCCAGCCAGTTTATCAGCTGTTAGGATTTCTGAGGACCGAGCCAAAAACATCTGGGGACCCCAGGTTGAGAACCACTGATGTAGAGATTGTCTGGTTTTCCGACTCTGGAACATGCAACGTACAACTGTCCATGTGAGAAGCATTCGGTGTCTAGATCTGTGCCACGCAATTCTAATGATTGTCCTTGTGCTTTGTTGATTGTGATCGCAAAAGCCAGTCGAATAGGGAATTAAAGCCTGGTGAATTGAAATGGCATATCTGTAGGAATCATTGGAATGTGTGGGGTCCTCTAAGACCTGATTTGGTTTTTATTGCCCACTCTAGGAAGGTGCTAAATCTTTCGAATGCAGCACACAACACAGAACAACCCATAGGCAGGGCTCGGTCCATGTAGAAGAGCCCTTGAAACTTAAAACCTAGTAGATCGAAGTCTGACGAATGGACCGAGAGCAACCTGAATGCCAACTTGATATCACACTTTGCCAGTTCTGCTGTCGGCCCATATCACCGGACAAGTCGGACTGCTGCGTCAAACGATGTGTATTGCACTATGCATTGTTCTTCGGGTGTGGCATCATTAACTGAACTACCTCTAGGGTAGGACAAATGATGAATGAGACGATACTCACCCACGGCTTTCTTTGGAACTAATCCCAAAGGTGAGACCCTTAACTGAGGTGTAGGAGGAGTCGAAAAGGGGCCAAGGTCCCTGCCTTCTTTCATCTCTTTGTCAATTTTTTGATTGACTATAGCTTCCATTCCTATTATGGATTTTAAATTGGGAGATAAACATGGAATACGTGGACCTTGTGCTGGAATGTGGAAACCGATGTAAAGCCGCTGAGCAAATAATTTGCTGCAGCTCTGTCCAGGTAATACTTCAGCCACTGTCCCAAGGGTGCCAGCTTAATTGGGCAGGGGCCCTTTTGGAAAGGCCAACCAGGCCGGGTTCTTTTTGTTAAATTGGTTCTTTCTGGGGTTACCCCTTGAAGGCTTTCCTTTGGAACATTTTCGAGATAGGAGATTTTAAAATATTAATTCTCTGCTGGCTCGACGAGCTGGCCGTGGCCCAGCCTCGCAAACAGGCAATCCCCTTTCCCTTTCCAATGTATCAATCCATGTCTTTAAGGCGTTCAGGTCTTCGGCTGAAACACCCTCATCCTCAGATGAAAATCCTGGGGGAGGCGGAGGGCTTTTCGCTGGCGTCTTCTTGGCAGGTTCCTTTCCCTTAGAGCCACCCACATTCTTCTTTGGAGGCATCCTGTGAAAAAAGAAGGATCACCAGGAATATAGCAATATAGTGAGAGCTGTATGTCATCATTATTTTGGACTGGTTTGTTTTTTAACTGAAACCCAAGTAGGTGTACAACAGGTATGTACTAGTATAAACCTTGAGGCTGACTTGATACACACTTTTACAATGCCTTTACCTAATTATCTGACAATAACTTTTAATTAGATATTAATATGTCTTTTTTATTAAATGACACAGTAACTAGTCATTGCGTTTTTTATTTATTATAAGCAATATTAGTATAATTAATTGCTTATTATCTTGTCTTAGTAGACATTTAGTGTCCTTACAGTGTAACCAAGCCAGGGCCAGTTTGTTAACCCTTATAAACTTTATATCTGATGTTTATTTTCATGGCAGCTCTCCTGGTAAAACCAAAATTTTATGAAGCAGCCTCTTCTCAAGGGCAGTCTGTTTGTAGGGACCACAAAATGGCTGCCGCCCGATGATGAAACAAAATGGCTGCCACTATGTGGCCAAAATGGCCGCCATCCCATCTATATCCAACATGGCCGCCAGCCATGCAGCCAAGATAGCAATGGCAGAGGAAGCCAGCCCCATGCACAGCCCATGCTGTGGTGGAGGAAGAAAGACAAAGCCAGTCCCCACAGCCTCGAGGCTAGAGGTGGATGCCCCCTTCTCCCTCCCACCCAGAGGAGGGAGCTGGCCCCCGTGGGGCCGCCAGCCCAGCTGGCAAACTGAGCTGGTGATGGTGCTACCCACGCAGGCCTCACTGGCAGAGCTCCTGAAGCCAGGGCCCAATTGCTCGCTGGGCCATTAAGGCACCTTGCCAGGCATCCACTCCCGTCTAGGCAACTAAAGCGTATCAAGGAGGATAACCCCGTGGGCAGAGGGGAGAGCCAGGTGCCTTTGCACCTGGCTCTCCCCTCTCCCCTGACCCCCCCCCCCCCGAACCACCCCACCAGGCAACAAGCCCATGGAGGTAAAAAGGCTTGTCGCAGCATAAGTCCAGCCTGGCATCACAAGCACACCAGGCAGGAAAGCAGTGCAAGTGGAGGGAGGAGCCAGGCGCCACAGCCACCAGGACCCTTCCTGAACCAATAAGGAACTTAAAAAGGGAGAAGGCACAACAAAAGGCTTCGCCCCGGCCCCAGTCCTGCCTGGCAACCCAAGCGCGCTGGGCAGGAAGCAGTGCAATAGGAGAGAGGAGCCAGGCACCACGGCCTGGCAGAAAAACCCCCGCGAGAGGGAGAAAGCCCGCAAGGGCTTGTCACGGCCTAAATTCCGCCTGGCAAACCAAGCGCAGGAAGCAGCGTGGGTGGATGGATGAGCCAGGCACCGCAGCCCCCCGGCCCCTATCCAAACCGCCCGCCATGAAGGAAACGACACGGGGAGAAGGAGGTAGGCCCACCTCCTCCTCACCCAGGTGAACAGGCCCGACAAGCGTGGCCGCCCGCCCGCCGGGAGGGCCGCATCGCTGAGCGAAACAGGTGCTCCAGCTTGCCTGAGGTGCTCCAGCCTGCCTCCAATGTCATTTCCCCGGCCCTCGCTCAGGGTCAACCTAAGTCTGAAACGACAACAACAACAATCCTATCTCATCAGTCAAAAACAGACCCACACTTCCCATTGAAATACTGTTGTTGTTCATTCGTTCAGTCATTTCTGACTCTTCGCGACCTCATGGACCAGTCCACGCCAGAGTTCCCTGTCAGTCGTCACCACCCTCAGCTCCTTCAAGGTCAATCCAGTCACTTCAAGGATACCATCCATCCATCTTGCCCTTGGTTGGCCCCTCTTCCTTTTTTCTTCCATTTTCCCCAGCATAATTGTCTTCTCTAAGTTTTCCTTTCTTCTCATTGGCCTCTACTATTCTTCCCTCCAATGAGCAGTCAGGCTTTGTTTCTTGAAGTATGGACTGGTTGGGTCTTCTCGCTGTCCAAGGCACTCTCAGAACTTCCCTCCAACACCACAGTTCAAAAGTATCGATCTTCCTTCGCTCAGCCTTCCCTATGGTCCAGCTCTCACATCCGTAGGTTACTACCGGGAATACCATTGCTTTGACTATGCAGATATTTGTTGCCAGTGTGATGTCTCTACTCTTCACTATTTTATCAAGATTTGTCATACTTACATACATACAATGAAATACTAATAAGTTTATATCTGTTAAAATTGTTCTTCATTTTAATTATTGTATTGTTTTTTGCACTACAAATAAGATATGTGCAGTGTGCATAGGAATTCATTCATCCTTTTTTTCCAAATTATAATCCGGCCCTCCAACAGTTTAGTGACCTGGTCCTCTGTTTAAAAAGTTTGAGGACCCTTGAGCTAGACTCTATGAGTTTGAGGACCCTTGAACTTTCATTCAGTTTCAGAACGTCTCATTGGGGAATTTGTACTTGATGCTTCCCTGACCATTTCAAGATATAATGCACTATAATTGTTAGATTTCAAAAAGGAATCAATATGTGTGTTGATACCTGCCTTTACTCTCAGTTCTTTAGGATGATTTTGGGTCACTATATGTTAATTTGTCTTCTATTTTGACTGCAATCCTTTTTGCACTTAATCATATGAGTTTGCTCATAGAAGGAATGATACTAGCAACCCATAATTATAACTGGTTTGCCAGTGCAAAACCTTGGTATCAAACTTGCATCATTTCAGTAATATAGTAAATAATTAAAATGTTGGACTAAAATTTTCTTTGGACACAGGCTTCAGACCCAATTGTTTTATTGGAAATCCACTTCACTTTGCAGCACTTATTTTAAGGCAGCCTTGGGTTCTAAAGGTTGCATCTCCAAATAAGATGTTATGTCTCACAACTCTGTGTGTTTTATGAGTTCCATGTAAATGTCCTGCTCCTATTTTATCTCATCATAGTTTGTTAATTGTTTTTTATTCAGAATATGTGGCCCGCTTATTGTCATCTCTATCGTGATTGTGTCATTTTGATAATGTTGTTGTTGTCTGTTGTATATGCTTTGATTTTATTGCTGTATTATGTTGTCCGGGCTTGGCCCCATGTAAGCTACTCCGAGTCCCCATCGGGGAGATGGTGGCGGGGTAGAAATAAAGATTATTATTATTATTATTATTATTATTATTATTATTATTATTATTATATCTTTGGCTGCTCTGGGTTGGTCAGTCATTCTCCTCATTTGTAAATCAGGGATGTTCTTTCTGTAGTTAGTTGACAGTGCCATTCTGAGCTATTAGTAAAAATAATTGTTATCTTTGGAATTAAGTTGTCCCGCCACTTCATAAATTTTGACAGTAATTATTATTTTAATGTAGTGCACTTCTAGCTAATTGAAAGGGATGACCACAATCAATCAAGCATGTTGTGACAATGTAATGTAGCCCCCAAGGAAAATATTATTCTCTTGGTCCACTATGAAAATATTATGCCAATTTAAAACTAGTTGTGCAATTTCTTGAAGCAAATAGACACATCGCTGGAGCTAGTGGAGTTTAGTCTGAGCTAATGTTTTCATCGCTATATCCATCCTGACTTGAAGCCAACACAATTATTCTAAACTTATACCTTACTTCCCTTTCCAGATTGGGATATAAAGATGCCACCCACCACCTCCTCAATCCATGTGTCTGACTTTTGGGATTTAATGCCTGAAGAGGAGAAATGCCATATTTTGGGCCCCATCCAAGAGAGTACACAGAAAGCAACTGAGAGCCAAACAGCTGAGAATCAAGCATAGAAGGATTTTCTTCTTGATGCAAATAGCATCTGTGGGAGAGACTGCTATTTTTTAGAGGCAAACTGGAAAGGAACTGATCACTATTGGATAGCAGCAAGAGCATAGAGATAATCTGACACTTTTCTTACTGAGACAAACTACTATTTGCATATAGAGGAAATCCCCCAAGGCATTATATAAAAAGAGAATATCCCTCAGCATACCAAGAAATACTGGTATATGTTTTAAAACAGATTCAATACTGAATTTATGCTCTGTGCATGAGTATCTTAAAAACAAAAGAACCAATGAACAAAATCACACCAAATTTGGCAACAAAACATCTCACAACACAAGGACTTCAGGAGCCCTTAACCGTAAGGACCCTCCCCATACGAAAACCTGCCCACAATGAAAGAAAGTGAAATGCTGATCTTGGTTCCTCCTCTACTTTTCAGCATCACAGCTTAATCTGTGATGCTGAGAGAGAACGTGCATGTACACCTGCCTGCAGCACCTCTCTTCTAGAATACACGGCTTTAAGAACATGAATTCTCCTTAAAGTCCATGCCTGCCTGCATCTAAGCACCTCTCCTCTAGTAGAAATACGTAAGATGCTTCCTTAAAGCATGCCTGCTTGCCTACAGCCAAGTGGCTCTCCTCTATGTCTATTGATTCAAAGGGGAAAGCACACAAATTACACTTTTTTGGATGGGCAGGGGTAGGATGCACTATATCTTCTGGTTTTTTTTTTTAAGAACTTGCCTCCTTTAAATTCCTGTGAAAGTGTGTGTGTGTCATGCAGGCCCGGGAGAGAAAGTGCCTGCCTGTAGTGCTTCTCCTCTAGAGTAGAAACAGATTAAATGCCTAAAATGATGGGAAGGGGAGCCTAGGAAGCCCCCTCCCCCATAATGGGCCGATAGAGCATGGTTCTTTCGGTATCCCAGAGCGAAAACAGATATTGGCCTTCCTGAATTCGGGAGTCTCCCAAAAAATGGATCAGGGCCGCCATTGAAAACCGGGACATGAAATGGATCAAGGTTTACCCAGATTGCACAAGCATAGTGAATTACACAGATCAGCTATGTGCCTTGTGAAGACATTCTCCATTTTTGTCTGCTATGAATCTTCCTTCAATTGCAATGCTTTATTCTAGGTTACAGTGGTCTGAAATGTTCTGTCAACTCTACATTCAGGACTGTTATTGAGGAAAATGGGTTCATATTCCCCAAATAAGAATTGTGCCCTCAATGAAAATTTCCATTAGATCTCAATTTTCTAGCACTGCAGAGGGTGAGATGCCAACAATCCTTCACACCATAAACTCTTACATTTGCTGTGTTTACATTCCCTTGGCAAGTTTGTCTGCCCTCTTTCCTTGCATACCTAAACTATATTCCTAAATGCGAAACTAAACTGTTAAGTTACTGTAAAACTAGAATTGTGAAGATAGAAGAAATGTGCACATTTTGTCTTCTTCCTGCCCCATATGAGCTGCAGCCCTGTCTACTAGGCCTGTTTGATCAAGAAAAAATTTGTTTCTAAAATCGATTTGTAATTGGGGTGTTTTTTTGTTTCGATATTTAAAATATTTACAAAACTTTCCAAAAAAATGTTTTGTTATTTACGAAATTTCGTAAATATTTACAAAACATTTTAGAAACAAATTTTTTCTTGATCAAACAGGCCTAGTAAGTGTGAATGTTGCAGTAATGGTCACCTTGATTAGCATTGAATGGCTTTCATTTCTCCCACCCTGGACATTCCATAGATAAACTGAAACTCCATTTGCCTAGTTTCCAACAGACCTCTGAGGATGCCTGCCATAGATGTGGGCAAAGTGTCAGGAGAGAATGCTTCTGGAACATGGTCATACATACAGCCCTGAAAACTCACAGCAAAAGAGCCTGAAAACTCACAGCAAGAGCGCCATCCGATCAGCTCCGGCTGCTGTCCCCTCCTCCTCCTCCTCCTCCTCCTGGCACTTCCTGCAACACAGCTGGGAGGAGGAGGAGGAGGGCGCAGCAGCCGGAGCCGATTGGATGGTGCGCGCTCCTGCGCCCTCCTCCTCCTCCTCCTCCTCCTCCCAGCTGTGTTGCAGGAAGTGCCAGGAGGAGGAGGAGGAGGGCGCAGGAGTGCGCGTGCCATCCAATCGGCTCCGGCTGCTGCGCCCTCCTCCTCCTCCTCCTCCTGGCACTTCCTGCAACACAGCTGGGAGGAGGAGGAGGAGGAGGAGGGCGCAGGAGCGCGCGCGCCATCCAATCGGCTCCGGCTGCTGCGCCCTCCTCCTCCTCCCAGCTGTGTTGTAGGAAGTGCCAGGAGGAGGAGGAGGAGGAGGAGGGCACAGGAGCGCGCGCGCCATCCAATCGGCTCCGGCTGCTGCGCCCTCCTCCTCCTCCTCCTCCTCCCAGCTGTGTTGCTCGCGCCGCCCCTTCGCCCCGCCCGCCCCATTTACTGCTGGGGTGCTTGGGAGCGCCGGATTGGCTCCCAGGCACCAGCAGCACAGCACAGCAGCCTCCATCCCATTAACGAGACGAGCTGAAGCTCGTAAAAAAAATGGGGCTGCTGTTTCGATATTTTTAAACCCTTCCGGGTTTGAAAATATGTTTTGAAATCGCGTCGGATATGGTAAAAATAACGATTAAATTACGAAATAACGAATTAACGAACTAAAACGGACAGGCCTACTGTCTACATTAACACAGTCTTTTTCAGAGCAACTATCTTAGCAAGACAACCTTATTCTTTAGGACATATTTTACACTGCCTATATTTTACACTCCTTTTAACCTCTGAGTGAAAAATTACTGGGGAGAACAGATGAGGAAGAAAAGAGTCTAGAAAAGGGAGCAAACAAAAATACTATTTCTATTGATTCAAAGGGGAAAGCACACAAATTACATATTTTGGATGGGTAGGGGTAGGATGTACATTATCTTCTGGGTTTTTTGGTGAGTTTTTGGATCTTAATTTAAGATAATTAGCATTGATGTCTTTGGGCACTTCTAGACAGTGTCAAAATGCAGGACAAATAAGTGGGGCAAAAAAAAAAAACCCCTCCCACAGGATTTGACAGTGTCATGAATGACTTTTCAATAACTTTAAAACATAGGTTCTTTTTCTTGCAATTTCCAGTATGAGAGGGTATATCAGATTACAGAAAAACATTTAGACCAAGAATGACATTGGACACACAGACATACGGATTCTATGCAACTATATTGGATATACGACAACTTACAGTTACATTGGACTAACAAACAAAGGGGAATTACATTTTCACTCAACTTTCACACACATGTACATGATTCATCCTCATGCACCCAAATATTATTATATCATTTTCTCCCTCCTTGGAGAAGCACCTTTTAGTTCAGATACTGCTTTCCTGCAGCCCTTCCAACACAGAGTTCCAAAACTTCCATAATGCCATAACTTCAAAATGCCAAAATGCATCCTTTCCCTAAGAACAATGCCAAGGACCAGATCTCTGTTTTCCATACAGTAGAAATCTGAGACTCCAAAAGCACACTTCTTCCTCTTCCTTTGAGAAAGAAGCTGCAAAGTGACCAGAATCATGCTTTCCCATAACATATCTGACACTCTGAATACACCATCTCTCTCCTACCCATGGAGCAGAGCATGGTGGGTGAACCAGACTCCACAGGTCTGTCACACTTTGAGCATTATTACATTAAATCTTTTGTAGGAATATTCTGCTGATATAGCCCCAAAGTTGGACATTAATGATAGACATCTTCCATACTGGCTCCATCTCAGTTTCTTGGCCAGATGTTGATTCTTCATGATTGGTGTTGACATCCATACCTCCTTCCATTCAACTCATTTATTCCCACATATCATTAAATTCACATTCCAAACACAGACCTGTCAGTCCTGGTAAATGTTCCCCCGCCACCCTAACTCATTTCTTTGTAGAGGATTTTAGAAATCTGCAAGATTGGAAAGGAAAGAGCTAAGGGGAAAGAGAACCAATGAAATTTGAAAATATAATATTAAAAGAACAGGCTAAAGAGGAAAATGAGCATCAAAAAGGGATAACAAGTATGATATACAAAATATTAATAGAGATTAAAGGGGGGGGGGAGAAAAGGGATACAAACAAGGAAACTGTGGGAGGAAGAAGTGGGAATAAAACAGGAGAAAGGAATTGGGGAAAATTATGGAGAGCAAGACACCTCAATAATTTATCAATTAGGATAAAAGAAAACTACTACAAGATGGTATGGAAATGGTACCTGACCCTGACAAAGATACACAATATGGATAAGGGTTGTTCAGAAAAATATTGGAGGGGTTGCCAAGAAAGGGGTACATATATCCACATGTGGTGGCCATGCAAATATGTACAGAAGTTCTGGGAAAAAGTTATAGTAGAAATAGAAAGTATTATGTAGAAAAAAATTAATATAAATCCAGCGACTATACTGTTATAATACAGATTAATGGAAGGAAAATGAAAATAATCTGAAAACGATGTTGTTAACGGCTGCAAGGCTACTAATAGCAAAATATTGGAAAGGAGAGGTGGAAATTAAAGATAGAAGAATGGTACGAGGACATTCGGAAATTAGCAATAAATGATAAATTAACATGCAATCTAAAGGTCAAAAAAGGCCCAAGGAAGGATAATGATTTTGAAAATATATGGAAAATATTTATTGAAGGAAATTAAGGAAATAAGATGGGAGTCAACCCCCACCAGAAGAAATTAGGTTCTGGTGGGAGCATAAAGAAAAGAATGGAGATGGGGAGCACAAGGGGTAGCACAACTGGGGAAAGGAGAAGAAGTAATTATATGAATTATAGAGATTTTTTTTGTAATGAATACAAATGCAATAAAATTATTTTTTTTAAAAAAGTTAGTTAATGGCTGTATTTTTGAAAGCATATTTTTTGCTACATTTCCATGGTCTGCTGTTCTAGGACACATGCCCTATGATGAATTTGGCTCATATTTCTTGGACTTTCACCTTTCAGATGTTTGCTCTACTCCATAAATCTTCCTTTGGGTAAAACAAATAAATAGAAAATGAAGGGCTTTCTGTGGTACTGAATTAAGCCTCTGCCAACAGGTAGACGGGTTTTGGAACCGTTTTTGGCATCAGGACCTAACATTACTAGCTGCCCACAAGCAGAAAGGTGTCAGTTTGTATTACTGATCATGTGAGATACTTTTTGCATGGGTTTGGCAATTTAAAACTGTGTAAAGGTATTAAAGCTGAGAACAGATTAAGGCATTGAATTTCCCTCTGATGCTGCTCTTTCTGAACAATTATAATACCTATGGGGAGTGGGGGATAGATCATGCTTGCTCATTTGGATTTTCTTGATTTCTTCACTAGCTTGGGTACCCAGAGGTGCCTGAGTTATTATTGTTTGTTTTGGGGTGTTAGGTCATATCATTTAGTTAATTAGTAACACTAATTATTAGGAAAAAGCCAGAATGTGATTTTGTTTTTTATGAATCTGCCATTAGAAAATACTTAACGATGTGGGTGAAATACAATTCCCAGAATCATGGGTCAATCCTCCCCAAAGCAGACCTGTATGCACAGTGTGCCATGTTGGGTGTGTGTGGCAAGTTTCGTCCAGATCTGTTGTTGGCTAGGTTCAGTGCTCTATGGATAAGGGTGAACTACAACTCCCATATGCCAAGGGCAGTCACCCCCAAATCCTGCCTGTATTTACTGTTGGCCTCAGTCCCCCTAAACCCTCCAATCTGTTCAGTTGCAGATCTATGTTTGCTGTGTGCCACAGGAAAGGGTAGGGAAGAGTTAAGGTAGATGCAATGGGTGGGATCATGCAAATTCCACACAAGGAACCCTGTGGTGGAGGAAACATGTCAAATCTAGGATGAGATTCTCCCCGAATGAAAGCATTCCTTGGGTGGTGGGCCATAGTATTTGGGGAGGACAATGGCAGTGTTTGGGCTACATGTTCATGGTGCAATGTCAGTGGAGGGAATGCCTTTGGAGGCTTCTCTGCAGTTGGACCTATAGCCTGTTTGTGGAGGCCGGAGGCTGGCTGTGTAAGCGGACACCTCCACCACATACAGACATACACATTTTTCACTTTGATATTGTGGATAGATTATACTCTTGGAAATCGAGCATCCATCAGCATCAGCATCAATAGAAAAAGTTACTTAAAAGCAGTTAAATAATGTATAAAGTTAAAATCATTAATTAAAAGGTTATATGCAAAACAGGACAGGATAGTGTTAGATATGCTTCTAAAAGCCTTGAAAGTAACAAAAGGACTAGCTGGAGAAAATATTGCAAAAAGGGGACCGTCTCAGCCTCCCTAGGAAAGCAGTTACAAAATCTGGAGAAAGCCCTCTGCCCTGATTCCACTAAATGAGCCTGAAAAAGTTGTGGGACACAGAGAAGGGCCTCTTCTGACGATTTTAGAGCTCTAAAGGGTTCATAAATGTATGTGTAATGATCACTGGAATGGTCTGACCTTGATTGTGGACCCGCCTACCTTCATGAGTGTATCTCTCTCTACGTACCAACCTTCGTTCCTCGGGGGAGGTCTTCCTTTCGCCTTTACCAATCTCACAAGCTTGTCTTGTGGGCACAAGGGAGAGAGCCTTCTCTTCTGTGGCCCCCTGACTTTGGAATTCCTTACCTGGGGAGATCAGGAAATCCCCTTCACTAGAAACGTTTAAAAAGAACCTCAAAACCTGGCTTTTCCGCTGCTCCTTTGGTGAGAAGGTGCAGAGCATGATATTTTGCACCTCTCAACGTTTTCTGCTAATGGAGTTCGTGCCCTTCAAATAGGATGTTTAGCCTCACAACTCTGTGTGTTTTATGAGTTCCATATAAATGCTCCGCTCCTATTTTATCTCATCATAATTTGTTAACTGTTTTTATCCTGAATATGTGGCCCGCCCATTGTCATCCTTACTGTGATTGTGTTTATTGGAATGTTTATTTTATTATTATTTTGAATGTCATTTTGATAATGTTGTTGTTGTTGTTTGCTGTATATGTTTTGATTTATTGCTGTATTATGTTGTCTGGGCTTGGCCCCATGTAAGCCGCTCCGAGTCCCCATCAGGGAGATGGTGGCGGGGTAGAAATAAAGTTTATTATTATTATTATAAGGTAAGTGGTATTGTTTATGTTTTAATTGCTTTTTAATTGCTTGACTAGATTTTAATTGAATGTTTATTTAATTGTTGAATTGTTTTGCCTCTGCTGTAAGCTGCCTTGAGTCCCCTTCAGGGTTGAGAAAGGCGGGATATAAATATAGTAAATAAACAAATAAATAGAGACAGGATCCTTCAAATAGATTGTTCTCAAGACATATAGGGTTTGTAGGCCACCAACACTTTTAATTGATCTCTGGACTTGCCGCATTCTGTCCGCCCTTTAGGTAGACTTACATATACTATGGCACCTTTAGAAACATTTTCCAGTGTATGATTCTGTGCAGCACTAACAAGGTGCACTAAAATATCACTGTCATTACTGCTGATCTTTCACCGGGAGACAGTCTGGGTAGAATCACGTTGGGAGACCAGTTGTGCCCTGGCTGCGAGAGGATGCTGGACCTATCTGTGAAACGGAATGCTTCTTTACTGTGTACCATCTGCTGTATCATTTACTTCTAATAAAGCTTATGCTGTAGCAGTAATGTATGTCTCTGTTCAGGCTGGCCTGAAAGTACACAACGTTCTGGCAGAGAATAGTTTCATGTTGTGGGAAAATGATGAAATGCAGCATCTTTGGAGATGTTATAATTTTGTCCTGTTTTTGTACATTTGGAACAATCTGTTCACAAGCAGTTCCAGCAGTGTAGTTACTATGTTAGTTGGGGAAGTATGTATGTGTACATGCAGGGGGAGGAGGAAGAAATGACTTTTTAACTGCTCAGCATTGTATATAGGTAAAGGTTTTACCCTGACATGAAGTCCAGTTGTGTCCGACTCTGGGGTGTGGTACTCATCTCCATTTCTAAGCTGAAGAGCCGGCATTGTCCATAGACACCTCCAAGGTCATGTGGCCGGCATGACTGCATGGAGCGCTGTTACCTTCCCGCCGGAGCAGTACCTATTGATCTACTCAAATTTGCATGTTTTCGAACTGCTAGGTTGGCAGAAGCTAGGGCTGACAGCGGAAGCTGATGCCGCTCTCCGGATTCCAACTTGCGACCTTTCGGTCAACAAGCTCAGCAGCTCAGCGCTTTAACCCACTGCACCACCGGGGCTCCCAGCCTTGTATATACATACACTATATATAATATACTATATATACTGTATCTAGCTGTATATATTATACAGCTAGATACTAGGGGTCTGCATTTTTTTGGTTAGTCATAGTAAGTCCTATCAAATTCATTACATTCGTACTTACGAGGTGATCACAGACATGTGGGTGTGGCCTGTGCCAAAACTTAAGAATTGAAACTTACTTAATATTTTTTCATTTGCATTTTATACATCTCGGAATCCTCCCAAAGTTCGTTTTATTTTCAGCACAAGGAAGCAAAGCAAAGCCAAAAGGCTCCTATTCCTCTTTAAATATTCCTCCTCTTCAGGCATGTTTAGCCTGAAGAAGAGAAGGCTGAGAGGGGATATGATAGCCATGTATAAATATGTGAGAGGAAGCCACAGGGAGGAGGGAGCAAGCTTGTTTTCTGCTTCTTTGGAGACTAGGACGCGGAACAATGGCTTCAAACTACAAGAGAGGAGATTCCATCTGAACATGAGGAAGAACTTCCTGACTGTGAGAGCCGTTCAGCAGTGGAACTCTCTGCCCCAGAGTGTGGTGGAGGCTCCTTCTTTGGAAGCTTTTAAACAGAGGCTGGATGGCCATCTGTCGGGGGTTATTTGAATGCGATGTTCCTGCTTCTTGGCAGGGGGTTGGACTGGATGGCCCATGAGGTCTCTTCCAACTCTTAGATTCTATGATTCTATGATTCTAGTGGCCTCTCACAATTAGGAGAGGGAAGCAGCAAGGAGAAAGCAGAGTTCACTGAGAAAGAAACCACAGAACTCTGGGAAATGTAGTTTGGGAAGGCAAGGTGCCCTATGCCAGAGAATTCAAAAGGTATAGAGGGTATGGGTTCCTGATTATACACCAAATGAATATGGGCTCACAAGTACAACAGTATGTGTTGGTCAATAATCAAAAAACAGGTATGAAATATAAACTTATATTGAATAAACAAGTACACAATTTACAATTATAATGTTGATGCTCCTTACATCAAAATAAATATCAAACTAAACATGAATTTGCCGCTTGTGAAGTCAGTCAGTTGAACTGAAGAGTCTGTAGAACACACGACTGGTTTCGACTTTTTTAGTCTTCCTATCTGAGAATATTGTCATAAATTAACTGGAACGTATAACATTTTCACATAAATACAGTTATACATCTGGTATAAGTACTCACAATTGTACATTCTTGTAACAAATACTTCACATTCCTCTCTCAAGTAGTATTGTGATGTCTTTTTTTCAATTTATTTCAATGGTGGATACTAAAAAGGAACTAAGAGTGGCTATAACAAAATCAAAAACTTTTGGGGGAGTTTACAATTTCAAAAATTTGCATGCATATTGATATACTCACAGTGTCTGTGAATTGTGCTAACACTCTGTTAGTTCTTATTGCGGGTATGGAATGTTTCTTTTGGGATCACCCATAATATATAATATATAATATAATATATAATATAAATATGTAGTAGTAATATATGCTATTACTATTATTTATTTATTTCTATTAGGGCTGTCCAAACACGGAAAAATTTGTTTCTAAACTCGATTCGTTTTTAGGGTTTTTTTGCGTTTCGTTATTTAAAAGAATTCCGAAATTTTCCTTTAAAAAAGTTCGATATTTACAAAATTTCGGAAATCATAAAACAATTACGAAACAATTATGAATCGATTACGAATCGATTCGTTAATGGCGGCCGCGATCGCGCAATACGCTAAAAAAAACTCTGTTGTTGACTGTTGGTGTGATAATTATATTTTTTTTTCACTGAGAAAACAAACAGCAACCCTAAAACTTGCACCAGACATGCGGAAATAATAACGAAACATGTATGAATCAATAACGAATCAATAAGGAATCAATTCCGAAACAATTACGAAATGAATTGGAAAAATTCATTTCGTTTTTTAGTTGCTCCTGAATGGTTCAATATCGCTTCGTTATAAAAAAAAACAAAAACAAATTTTTAACGAATTACGAAATTACGAAACGAAACCGCCCAGCCCTAATTTCTATCCTGTTTTTCTCCTGGTTCAGGACTCAAAGTGGCAAACATATGATTCTATGTGTGTGAGTATGTCTGTATACTTCCTAATTTTGAGCACAGAGAGTCTTGAGGACAGTTGTGCAATAATTTAATTTCCTTTGGATACGGGATTCTTGGAGCTGTATGATATCTTAATAATAATTCACTTCATTTACAAGTCATACGTATAAGCAAATGCTGACTCACTGTGTGCTTCTTCTGCTCTAAATGTGTTTAATTTACTTCTCCCTTATTCAATCCAAATTTCATTGAATGATTTCAAACCCTATTCCTCGTATGCATTTGCCGCATTAAGAAATATTGATTTTTTTTGTTTGCGATCTCTGATGGTTGGAATGATGATCATGCTGACCAGTGTGAGCACTTCCATAAGTAAGTTTAGAGGGCATTCAAATCTAGTTCTGGACTGGTGTTTATAAGTTGCTAATGATGAAAGACCCTGAGGGTGTTTTTTTTTTAATCTTCAATGCTAGTCAATGAACAACTCCATTTTTCACAAATCTTCACTAATTTAATGAGCTATAATCTCCCTCCTGAGGTGCTGGCCATAAGTTACTATCTAAGTTCGAGGTTGCCATATGTTTGCCATGATATTAGCTAACAGGATATTATTGACAGTCACTGTAAAATATGATTAGTATATTTAGTAGGGCTGGGCGGTTTCGTTTCGTAATTTCGTAATTCGTTAAAAATTCGTTATTTTTTTTTATAACGAAGTGATATTGAACCATTCAGGAGCAACTAAAAAATGAAACGAATTTTTCCAATTCATTTCGTAATTGTTTCGTTATTGATTCGTTATTATTTCCGCATGTCTGTTTTAGGGTTGCTGTTTGTTTTCTCAGTGAAAAAAAATATAATTATCACACCAACAGTCAACAACAGAGGGAGAGGGAAGCTTCTGAAGTTTTTTTAGCGTATTGCGCGATCGCGGCCGCCATTAACAAATCGATTCGTAATCGATTCGTAATTGTTTCGTAATTGTTTTATGATTTCCGAAATTTCGTAAATATCGAACTTTTTTAAAGGAAAATTTCGGAATTCTTTTAAATAACGAAACGCAAAAACCCCCTAAAAATGAATCGAGTTTAGAAACAATTTTTTCCGTGTTTGGACAGCCCTAATATTTAGAGAGAATACTGACAGAACCATTCTTTCTGACAAATTCAGTGACCTGAGAAGGGATATTAATTCTCCTGTCATAAATAGCCTGCATCTAATTGATACAATGATGGTCTTTCATGCCACATTGTTGTTCACACAATTACAAATTCCTGACTGCAAAAAGATATGATTTTACTAATTAATACCAACTTCTGATTTGTGCCATAACACTATCTCCATGCAGCTTGACCAAATAAAAAGAAAAAAAGGAACTACTAGATTCACCATATGAACATTTGCATTGAGCTAAAGCTACTACAGGTGTTTCTCCATGTATACAGATTCTGCATTCATGGAGTCAACCATGCTCAGTTTGAATGCAATACTAATTTATCCAAAATAACTACCAATGTTGTAGTAGAGCCTATTAGCAACACTGCAAGTGGTAGTATGGGTGTCAGAAGAGGGAAAAGGAGTGCCAGTGAGCAAGAGTTAGATGAGGAACAACAGAGGAAAAGGATTCGGGATATACTTATGTCACCTAACAATGAAGATTCCTTCGAAAGGTTTTCTGAGAGCGAAGGGTCAATCAGTGAGGAGGAAGGAGATACAGTGGATGTAAATAGGGGAACTAAGAGAGTTACTTGGGAGCAGGAATCGGATGAGAAGTGACAGAAGAAGAAGATCCGGGATATACTTACTGCTCCCACAGACAAAGAGTCTTTCATGGCTTTCTCTGGGACTGATGGGTCTGGGAGTGATGGGGATGGGGATTACACACTGGATTGGACCAAGGTACAAGAGGTTCGAGATGCCAACGTCTAGTGACACGTTTGTAGGGTTTTCTGGTGGTGGGGATTGGCAATCGGGAGATACTGTGGAGTCTTGGGGAGAGCTAAGTCTTGACAAGAGGTGGAAGAGTTGGAGGGATGGGCGTCGGCGTTCAGGTGCAGAAGCAAGGACAGCTGTTAGGGATAATGACGGGGTGGAGGTCAGCTCATCATCGGATGATGAGATGTAAGATAAAAGTAGGCACTGAAATGGAAGATCTTTGCAGAAGGAAAAGTGTTGGTTTCGTGCCTTTGGTTTTGTCACTGCCACTTTCGTGTTGGGCTTGGGTCCTGGATCTGTAGGTTGCTGCTTCCGTTCGTGTTACAACTCGGCTTGGATTCTCATGAGTGCGGATTTCCCCTTCCTTGACTTTGTACTGCTTTTGACGACGACGCTGCCTACGTGGACTTTGGAACCTCGCAACTTCGGCTTTCTTTGACCTCAGACTTCATTTGACTACGGCTCTTTCTTCACCGCTCTTTGTTTGTTCGTCCTTCATTTGCTGTGTTGTTTTGCTTGACTTTGGAAGCACTTCAGTTTAATCCGGATCTTTTCTCTGGATAATCTGGATTATTGCTTTAGTTTGCTTTTTAAACTGAAAGTTGCTGCTACTTTTGAGTTTTGACCAGGGACACTGAAGTAAGTGTCTCTGAGTCCCTTTGCTTTGTATTAATAAACTATTCTTTTTGGACATACTCTTAAGTCTGGCTCTTTAAGGCGTCTGGGTTCTGACATCCAAAATACAGATCTTGTCTTTGCCATTTTATATGACACTGTAAGAGAGTGGGGTCCTGGAACCAAATCCAAGGATTTCTTTAAAATAAAATAAAAGTTGGTGGAAGAAAGGGTGATGCTTTCCTCACTGGCAATTCACATGTTTGAAAAGGGGAAAGATAAATTTAAACATGTATTCAATCTTCACAACAGTTATAATATACAGGTATTTTTGTATTAGCATATTTATGTTGCAGTAACACAAGTGGCATGAGAAACCTATAATCTATACCTGGATCTTTATTGAGTGGGAGTAAGCAGATAGTAAAAGAAGACATAAATTAAACTGTTGAAATAAATAATTAAGCAAAAAAAAAAACCCCAACCTCTGGGCTAAGCAAATGCTCTGAAACACCTTTCCTTGCAATATGCTCATTAAAATCCGTGGCTGTTGCCAGTATGTAGTCGAAGGAGACCCCCCCCCCCCCAATAATGTCCCATATTTCATATATTTACAGCAGAAGGTAACTGAGATATTTACTGGAGTTTACTGTAATTTACTGAAAACCTTGTCACAAAACCTTGTCACCTTTTTGCTTGGTCCTAACCTGAGCCTCGCCTGAGGCAAGAACTAACTACTGTTAGTTGTTTCCTACACCAGTCAATGACTCTCAAACAAAGGGATTCCAAGACCTTTTGTCCAAGGCTAGCAAAAGGGGAAATGCCAAGTAAACAGTATTTTATAACATTGCCCTTATTTCTGAAATCCCATCTTTCCTGCCCATTTTTGCTTTTCTGTATAATGTTTGATTCACACATATAGTCTTTTCACATCTCAAGTCCTGTTTTGTTTCCTTTGTGTCTTTACCTTCCTTTCCACTCTCTCTCCCATTCTATAACTACAATTCCATAAACCCCTATAAACCCCATAAACCTCCCCATAATCCTGGCCCCGAAAGTGCTGTTTTACCCTAGGCTGGGCCCTCACAGACCCACCAATCCCCCTCTTGTCTCCAGGGCCGTAGCCAGAAAAAAATTCGGGGAGGGTTGACAATTTTGGCGGCGGGGGGGGAGGGGGTGCTGGTGGTGGTGGTTGAAAATTGCGGGGGGGGGGGGGGTTGAAAATTTTGGGGGGGGGGGTTTGAAAATTTCAGGGAGGGTTGAAAATTTCGGGGGGGGGGGGGGTTGAAACCTGCCTCCTAGCTCATGCTGAAGCAAAGAGCACAGCAGGAGGCAGAGCAGCCTTCAATAGCCTGCAGCTCCACCCCTGTCAACCACCTCCACCAAGTCTGGCCTCCTTAATGAGAGCATTCAACACACACCTCCACAACTTGGTTGCTTCACTACATCGGCTATTGCTGCAAGTAATGACAGTGTGAATAAATTGTCAATATTTGCTTGAGATAGTGCTTACAGTTCTGGAGGGACTCTTAATTTTTTGCATCTCATAAACTTAGCATGGGGATTTGGTTAACCAGTTAAAATTCATGAGTAAACCAGGTTTTTTTAAAAAAAATCTGAAACATTTCGGGGGGGGGGGTTGAACCCCTAAAACCACCCCCTCGCTACAGGCTTGCGTGTCTCCCTTCCCAGGTTTTGCTTACTATTTGCTTATTTTCCTTCCCCATAAAATCACTTAGGAGCCCCGTGGAAGACGTATGGACCCCAAAAGCCCCTTAAGGACAGCTTGACTCCCACGACTATGGGTCCCCAGATTGTTACTTGAGCCCACTCTGTATGTGCTACCCATATCTCCTTAGGAAAAGGCCTCCATGTGGTACGGATCCCCCTGACTCCTGTGGATCTTGATGTGTACCTATCTATAAGTGTATACATTATTTATATGTATGTCTGTATAAAACATGAAGCAAGGTGACCTTTTTATGAACTCTGGCCAGCATTTCCTGACCCGTGTGTCACAAGTCACCCTGGGTCTTCATTTTGTTGGATGCACTTTCAAGCATTTCAGAATATGGACAATAAGTGAATGGCCCCTCTCCTCAAGCCTCAGAGGGTCAAGGACCAGACCACTTGAGGATTTGAGACCTTTGGATATGCTAAATCATTCTTCACAAATGACATTTCCCCTCTTCAAGGAGAAGGGGATGTCACAGCTTCCCAAACAATGACATTCCCCTTCCCAGTAAACTGGATCACCAGATCTACATCAAGATATCAATATTGCTGTATCTCTGGACAATGGGCTGGCTCTGACTTGCCAGACAAAAATGTTGTTTCAAACCTTCATGTCAATAGCCAGATTGGGCTTGAGGGCTCTTCAGCTATCGCCAGATCTCCTATCAATGGGCCCAGGAAAGGCCAGTCATAATCCAACCATTAGACAAATATTTCTCTTTGTTGTACCATTGGCGCACCTCCACTGTTTCTATTGGTTGGGAGGGAGGTGATGTCAGAAGCGGGGCTTGCTCTCTCATTGACTGAAATGCACCAGCCCCCGGCTGCTCCTCCCAGCCCACTGATGTCAGGGAGTCCCCTGACCAATCACAGCAAAGCCAGCTCAGGGAGGTGGTTGCAGGAAATTCAAAGGAAAAAATGTATATGAGTGTATGTTTTACTGTGTTATGTATGGCAGCCTATTTGGGGGGTGGATTACCGCAGGCTGGCATCACTTTCAGCTGAAATTAAATAAATACCTCAGTGACTTCTGCTTCAACTTGGTGAGATTTATTCTGGAATATTGGCTTCTTTTTCTCACCAGGCTAAACCCACAGTGGTTTGGATCTCACTATCCACTGCTATTCTAAATTGCTTGATAACAAGTAGAGATAGGTTCAAACATCAAAAACAGATATCAAGAAAACTTGCCGTGACAAAGTCGGGGTTGCAATACATTACTTTACTAGTTAAAAATGTCATTCTTAGCTCGACCCTGTAAAGGGTGAATAAACTACCATTTAAAGCCTCTTAGGGCCCTTCCACACAGTCCATATATCCTAGGATCTGATCCTAGGTTTTCTGCTTTAAACTGGATTATATGAGTCCACACTGCCAGATAATCTGAGATAAACAGAAAACCTGTGATCAGATCCTGGAATATAGGGCCTGTCTGGGAGGGCCCTTAGATGTCCTTTCTTCTTGTTTCTCCATGTTATACAAAGCAAGAGACCAGTTGCCCTAAAGCAACTTACAACAGAACTGCAAATGGTGGGCAGGTAATCAGTTACTGAAGTAGACAAGCTTCTGTTGATGTCGTTGACATGTCATTCTAATGATATGCGAGTCTTTTATAGTCCTGTTCATTTTCGTCACTACATTTCTGTGCCAGTTTGTGGACTCTAGGCTAGACATTGTTACATTTAACGAATAGGTCACAAGGCTGGGAATTTGTAGGGAATTTGCATGGAGTCGGACATTCTTTGATTGTGCTTTCTTGCATGGCAGGGGGTTGGCCTAGGTGGTCCATGTGGTCTTTTCCAACTCTATTATTCCTTATTTCTATATATTCAGTATTTCCTCCCTACTTGTACTACGAAGAGTAGTCACATAATTTTATGCTATTGCTCCCTCAATGTTCTTGTCCCAGGATTCCCCCCTCCCTTGTACAAAAGTTTGTTTATTTCTCTGTCTCTCTATGAGTTCTCCCTTACAAACAGTTCTGTCCCTTTATCTCACCCTGAGTTTTTACACCATTTTATGTACATGCCTCTCTATTATTATGTTTGGTTTCTATGTTTTGTTTATATTGTTTATATGCTTTATTGTTATGTTGTTTATTTTACTGCAATTTGTATTTTTGTACTGTAATTTGTTGTTCAGGCTTGGACCCATGTAAGCCGCTTCGAGTCCCCGTTGGGAGAGATGGTGGCGGGGTATAAATAAAGATTATTATTATTATTATTATTATTATTACTTCCATCACAACATGGTAGGGAAGCTGTAACTATTAGGGCTGGGCGCTTTCGTTTCGTAATTTTGTAATTCGTTAAAAATTCGTTATTTTTTTATAACGAAGCGATAACGAACCATTCAGGAGCAACTAAAAAACGAAATGAATTTTTAAATTCGTTTCGTAATTGTTTCGAATTCGTTTTGTATTCGTTTCGTTATCGTTTTGAAATCGTTTTGTTATTATTTCCGCATGTCTGGGGCAAGTTTTATAGTTGTTGTTTGTTTAATCAGTGAAAAAAATTTATAAATATCACACCAAGAGTCAACAACAGAGGGAGAGGGAAGCTTCAGAAGTTCCCCCTGTCCCATTTGGAGGTTTTTTAGCGTATTTCGCGATCGCGTCCGCCGTTAATGAATCGATTCGTTATTGTTTCGTAATTGTTTTGTAATTTACGAAATTTCGTAAATATCGAACTTTTTAAAAGAAAAATTTCGGAAGTCTTTTAAAAATCGAAATGCAAAACCCCCCAAAAAACGAATCGATTTTAGAAACAAATTTTTCCGTGGTTGCCCAGCCCTAGTAACTATAGTAAACTAGCTACAGCTTTGAACAATAAACTAATCCAGATGGTTAAACAGAATAAGGAAACATTGAATAATAAACCATAACAATCTTTCCATATCTAATAAAAAAAGAAGAATGTGAACATTTATTTTGGCAATTTCCAATATGTAAACAACACTCTTTGGTAAAACACTTTTCCATTTTTGGGGACCCCCCCCCCCCCTTGATATTGCATAGAAAATAAACATAAGCAAACAAAACATTATATATACATACAGACTTTCATTTAAAAAATGAATACATCTTGACAAATTACTTCCAGAGTTTGTTACCACTTTATACAGTGTATTGACACCTAACACATTGCTTGATCAAACTTGCTAGACCTCTTGTTTTCTTTCTGTCTTCCTTGCAGCCAATTCAAAACTTGAGTAGGCAAAATTCCTTCTAATCTAAACTTGCTGGCATCCCTTGAAGAATAAAGTTGAATGTAGTTATCTGTACAGACCACTGTGGATTCTATTTTAAATTATTAATACAAAAGTAGTATTCCCAATTGATAGCCTCCTCCTTGAAGTTTTTAAAAGTTACCTATTACCCATCAAGATGTGACTGGTGTCTCAATGTTTTGTTTGTGAATGTTAAGAAGCTGGCAGTCATTGTGTCCTGAAACGACAACTGTGTCTCCACCGGTAACTACAGTAAGAAAGTTATGTCGTTAAAAACATTTTTTACAATTATGTGAGATATATACCTTGCTCTGTTGGAGTATGACAACAATTTTTGCCTACCGTTTTTGCCCCTCATGACTACCTAATTAGTACTTCTAACTAGTTACAAAGAGTCAGCAGAACAATCTTTGGAAAGTGACTGCTCCAGTGCAATAAATAAAGCAAGTAGTTAAGATTCAAACGGAATCATGGATTATGGTCATTTTTGTCAAGATGGAATGATTACAACAGTTTGACAGCCGGAGAGAAGAAGTAAGGATACAGCATAGCACCATTTCCCTCAAGCTGCAAGGTTTGCAACTGTTTTAAAATGAGGCAACAGTCGTTCTGGAAGTGTTGACAGCCAGCAGCACGCGTAATGCATGTGGTTAACATACTTCAATTGCTCTTGGCAATGTTTTTCCTAGTATGGATAGGCAGATACAGCTATGTAGACTATGAAGGTTGTCTGATATTCAAGAGCTCCATTGGCACTATAAGACAAAGCCCTGACTCTCATCCTGTAGGTTTCCGGCTCTTGTAGAGCCCTGGTTGTGTACACCACTCCTTTCAAATTCTCTTCTCGGAGGGCAAAAGGGATCATTGAATCCTCATTTACCATGAGGAAAGTTGTCCTTGGATGCATCACTCCATCTTCAGTGTAGGCAATTAGTCGAATTAAATCTTGATTGGCAGCAATTCCAAAAGGGAGGGATACAAGTTTGTATTCCAAGGCATAAGGGCTCAAAGAACACTCCAAGTCATTGGGTGGGCAGTTCTTCAGGCAGAATCTAAAACAAAACAAAACACACAGTAGATAAGCCCTGTGGCATTATCGACTCACATTTGCATGTTTTCGAACTGCTAGGTTGGCTGGGGCTAACAGCAGGAGCTCACTCCGCTCCCCGGATTTGAACTGGTGACTTTTCAGTCAGCAAGTTCAGCAGCTCAGTAGATTAACTCACTGTGCCACCGGGACTCCGATGTGGTAAAGCCATCGTGAATTTGCATACTTCAAGCCATTGGATCTAACAATGATTTCAGAGTCAAGGACTTTTTAAATTGCTAAATTCACATTGGGAGCTTAACACAATGGAGCATCAGGCACTACAAAGCTTACTTGCAGGTAAGAGTCATGAATTATATTAATCATAGAAAGAACACAGGATTGGGAAGTAGAATTTAGATGATAATGTTGAGTGCTGATAAGTCTTATTAAAAATTCATTTAGCTGTTGCTACCATTCAAAGGAATTATCCATGCTACTAACAATGTAATCCTATAGACCAGTCATGGCCAAACTTTGGCCTTCCAGGTGTTTTGGACTTCAACTTCCAGAAATCCTATCCAGCCTACCAGCTGATAGGAATTGTGGGAGTTGAAGTCCAAAACACCTGGAAGGCCAAAGTTTTCTATGCCTGCTATAGACCCTGTGAAAGTATCCCAGGTGCCATATTATGTCTTGGGTCTTTGGCCAAAGACCAAGAGATCAACCCTTGGAGAGAAAGTCTACCTCAAAACTCAATGGACAGGGAATACATCAGTAATGCAGAGAGAGGTTGTGGATCTAAAGGACCCTTGTAAACTCTTTCAACCCACTCCTGATCTTCAGCCTGGATCTGGAATATTCCAGTTCCTAACACTGGAATGCTCTCATCAGGATTTGAATTCTACAATTCCTATGCCCCAAATATGGGTCTTTTGAACTGTGCCTGGAGAATATAGAAACCAGTCAAGTTAGTCAAGGTTCAAGTTAGTCTTTGAAGATTAGCATTAAAATTGGTGGTGCTAGCATTGGAGTAGTTCAGCAGTGCATAATTTGAACCAATTTGTTTTAGAAAAAAGCTAGGAGGGAAGAAGTAATTATCTGTTTTAAAGTATAGGAATGGACTAATGTCTTGCATTTTGTGACCGTGTTTGAAATGCTGAAAAAGCAAGATGTAAAAACAAAAAGGAGTTGGGGAAAAACATACCCAGAAAGAGGATCCCGCTGATAAGTTGGAGGACAAGGTGTTTCAATACACAGATAGCTTCCTCTCATGTTAAAACACATATGATTTGGTCCACAGAAGATGTTTTGTTCAAGGCATTCATCTATATCTGATTCAAAGTAAAAGGAACCACATAATCAGATGAGCAATTAATTATTTTCATATAATAATATTTTTAAAAAGTCACAAACCTTTGCAAATGATGAGTAGTAAGATTTAAAAGCCACATTTCTGCTATATCTTGTAATATGGTCTCCTATTTGTCCTGATGGTATATATATCCAATGTAAGCACTCAGGAACAAAAGACAGTGTCATAGCTTCCTTTTCTAAGCTAGTAGCCTCCAGAAATGTTCTACTGCATATTGTAGGCTAAACACTTTATGTAATCTATATATATAAAAACCTAATGGTCGTCGTTAGTGGCCTAAAAACAAACAAACTATGGGGCCAACTGACATCAAATTTGGCCTCCAAACTTCTCATACTGCAAGGTATGACCAACAATTAAAAAAACCCAAAAAAACTGTGAAAACAGCTTTACAATTCTTAAAAAAATACAAAATACCTTACCACGCATGTGCAAAACCTAGCCCCGCCTATCCGTAGCAAAGCAGCTCCCTCTCCCTGCTTTGGGAGTCAAGCCCAGAAGGAACAGCCCAGCCAAGCTGCTCTGAAAACCAGCCTTGAGAGCCTTCTGAGAGAGAGAGAGAGGAGAGGGAGGGAGGGAGAGAGGGAGAAGGACAGACGGAGGGACAGAAGAAGCCAAGAAGCAACTAAGCCTTTTCCATCGGTCAGGCAAGAAAGCGAGAGGGAAAGGGAAGGGAGGGAGGAGGAGCCACGCCAGGAGGAGCCTACACAGGACTGCCAAAGAGACACAGGGTTCAGTAAAACATCTCATACTCCAGGCCTGGGCCTACTTGGGCCCTCCAGGCATTTTGGACTTCAACTCCCACAATTCCTAACAGCCATGCTGTTCTGGCTGTTAGGAATTGTGGGAACCGAAGTCCAAAATGTCTGGAGGGCCCAAGTAAGCCCAGGCCTACACACATATATAAACAACACACACATGCACATATCTACACAAACACATATGCACTCATATATACACACACACAAACACATATATATACACATACATAACACACATATACATATGCACATACATAGACATATATATACACATGCAAACCACACATATATACATTATATATACAGTCCTCATATCCATTTCTTCCTTGATCCCACATGTAGTGGTATCAAGCTTTTGGCCAGTAAAATAAAGCAGTACAAAGAATAAGGAATATGTGCAATGATGATTGGAGTGGCTATGATGCATGATTTTTTGGATCATGTAATTTTAATATTTATATGAGGATGTTTTTAATGCTTTGTCTGAATGTTTAAATTTTGTTTATGTCTTATGTTTAATGGTTTTAAAGATTGTAACTCTAAGTTATATGTAGCAATTACTTATTATGATTTCTTTGTTTTACTGTATGTTGGCATTGAATCTTTGCCATTACTAGTATGTTGTAAACTGTCTTGAGTGCCCCCAGGGGTGAGAAAGGCAGTATATAAATACAGTAAATAATTTTTTCATCTTCGCCAGGCAAGGAAATTGGCATCCTACCTTTCAGTAGAAGCATTGGCAACAGTAATCCACGGAACAGTCACCATGAGGTTGGACTATTATATGCCTTATATACCGGCCTTCTGAAGTCAACAACCCAGAAGATTCAAATGGTCCAAAATGCGGTGGCCAGGCTGCTAGCAGGATCATCTATAAGATCCCATATCACACCGATTCTGCAACAACTGCATTGGCTACCAATAGAACATCGGATCTCTTACAAGATACTGATCCTGACATTTAGAGCTCAAAATAGTCAAGGACCTTTATATCTTAGGGACCGCCTCATTCCTTTTTTTCCATCAGTGGTTACCTCGATCCACCCAAGAAAATCTCCTATACATACTGGGCCCTAGGGAGGTACATCTGAAAGCTACAAGGCATAGAGCTTTTTTGACATGCTCCAATTCTGTGGAACTCATTGCCTCCATACATTAGAGCAATGTCGGAGTTGCATCCTTTTGTAAAGGTGCTCAAGACTTGACTGTTTGGTTGTGCATTTAAGAAAAGTGATCAGATCTAGTTTGCCAAATAGTCACTGTTGCATGTTTTTATGTTGAATGTTTTTATATTGTGTAAATGCTATTTTAAATTGTAAGATGCTCAGAGTACATTGGTGGAGAGCGACTAATTAAGAAATAAAGTGAAGTGAAGTGAAATAAAAATGTCCCGTACAGCTGATGAATAACATGCATTGTTCAACAGCTGGTTCACTATATAACCAAGGATTTCACCGATTATTTGTTCCCCTGGAAACATGTTCGTGGGCATAGGCCTGACTCTCTGAAGATAATCCTAAGTAACTCTATCACACAATGGAATTCATTTGTGTGAACAGTGTTCAACATTTAAATAATGCTGCAATACATTTATTATACTTACAATCATCTTGACATCACTGCAGCACATTTATCTGATTGTGTTCCAACACTTTTATGAGTTAGATGTTGATACTCCATGCACATTTTCTTACCTTGACATGTTTTGCCATTGGGCATAACTCGGTAACCTGGTGGGCAGAAACACTGGTAGCTTCCCAAGGTGTTCCTGCATTCATGCTGACAAATATCCCTGTTCTCACATTCATCAATGTCTGTTGGAAGGAGAAGACCTGACATTAAAATCCTGTGTTCAGCTGGACACTTAAAATATATTTGAGAAAAAAATCCAGATAATACATTATCTCTCACATACAACACACCCCTCTACACAAATACCCTAAGCCAGGGGTCCCCAAACTAAGGGCTGCAGGCTGGATACGACCCTCTAAGGTAATTTACCCAGCCCCAGCCCTAAACTTTAGGGTTGTCCTAAGTCTGAAATGACTTGAAGGCAAAACAACAACAATCCTAATTAACTTGACTGTCTCATCAGCCAAAAGCAGGCCCACACTTTCTATTGAATACTGTTATGTGTATGTTGGTTAAAATTATTCTTCATTTTAAATATTGTATTGTTCTTTCATTTTTTGCACTACATACAAGGTATGTGCAATGTGCATAGGAAATTGTTCATTTTTTTCTCCAACAGTCTGAGGGACCATGAACTGGCCCTCGACTTTAAAAGTTTGAGGACCCTTTCCCAGGCCTGTAGCCAGGATTTTGATTTTTTGGGGGGCTGAGTCTGAGTGAAAGAGGGTCTACCCTAGTAAACCTTTTGTATCGTTACCCCAATAACACCATGAGATATATTGAGCATGGTGATCAGATCATGATACGAATAAACATAACAGTTTAAATAATGTACCAGTAAGGCCTTTTCGCGGACCACCATGAGAATTTCGGGGGGGGGGGGTGAAGCCCCTTAAGCTCCCCCACTGGCTACATGCCTGCCCTTGCCATAAGCCAAATAAGATTATGTGAATGAATGCATTTTCTTAGATATCATAGTTTCATAAATCTAAAGAATCCTGTCCCATTCAAGATTTCTAAGGATATTATACATGTAAAATTTGTAAAGATCGCTCAATAATTGTACCATCAAATTCTTAGACTACAAAAATGGGAGAAAAGGAGAATATAAAACTGAAACTGTCCAATGATAGAAATGGTCTGAGGGCCATGTCTTATAGTGTCATAACAGTCATAACACCTACACCAGTTGGCATAGTGGGGACAACATTACCGAAGCCAAAATAATTCTTGTCTTCTGGGAACTGCAGCTGTAAAATATGGCTCCCCAGGGGCAAATTTCTCATTGGGCACAAATACCTCCCTCACACCCTCAATGAGTTCATCTTCTTACACCCAGAAAATTAGACAACACTATTTATTACTAGAGTTGGCAATTTTTGGGAGTGGGTGGGTACTGTGGCAAAGTGGCTGAGTTCAACCCGTAAGGTCAGAAATTTAGAATTTTCGGAATAAGCAGAAACTTAAAACCAACACCATATTTTTCGTTAGGATTTGAGTCTGAGTGAGGAACAAATCACATGTCTTGTGAAATGGGTTTCAGAACACAGATGTAGGTGTTGTGGTATCTATATTCACCTAATGTGATGTTGGCTATTGAGGTACCACTTCAAAATATTTATTTATTTTATTTATTTATTAATTACTTTTATATACCGCCACTTCCTGAAGGCTCTAAGCGGTTTGCAGTATACACATGTGATACATTACATATAAAATCAAGAACTTCAATCAGCAAAATTCAAATGCCACCCTAAATAAATAAGTTTTACAAGCTCTACGAAAAGCAAGTAAATCATGGAAAGCTCGTGCTCCCACTGGCAAAGCATTCCACAGATAAGATATGGAAGAACATGTTTTAGAGACCCATTTTTTACATCACCTAATACATGTTTGTTGTGTGTTTGAAGGCTCATATCTTTTTATACCACAATTCGAGAGAGATATTGACAAGCTGGAATGTGTCCAGGGGAGGGCGACTAAAATGATCAAGGGTCTGGAGAACAAGCCCTATGAGGAGCGGCTTAGGGAACTGGGCATGTTTAGCCTGAAGAAGAGAAGGCTGAGAGGAGATATGATAGCCATGTATAAATATGTGAGAGGAAGCCACAGGGAGGAGGGAGCAAGCTTGTTTTCTGCTTCCTTGGAGACTAGGACGCGGAACAATGGCTTCAAACTACAAGAGAGGAGATTCCATCTGAACATGAGGAAGAACTTCCTGACTGTGAGAGCCGTTCAGCAGTGGAACTCTCTGCCCCGGAGTGTGGTGGAGGCTCCTTCTTTGGAAGCTTTTAAGCAGAGGCTGGATGGCCATTTGTCAGGGGTGATTTGAATGCAATATTCCTGCTTCTTGGCAGAATGGGGTTGGACTGGATGGCCCGTGAGGTCTCTTCCAACTCTTTGATTCTATGATTCTATACTAAAAAAGAGAGGAGCCAAGAACACAGTGACATCTTGTCTTTAGTGTCATCAGTTGGGAGCCCCTCTGCTCAACACCAACTGCTACTCTGTGACCAGAGTAAAGAGAGGGCTCCAGGAAAATATTGAATTTATTTTATTTACTGTATTGTATACTACTCGTAAGCTGCTCTGAATCCCCTTCGGAGTGAGAAGGGCAGCATATAAATGTCATAAATAAATAAATAATCAACTTTGCCAGGTTGCAATTTGAGAAATTCTGGCTTACTGTTGTACGTGATCTGACAGCCACCAACAAACCATGGCTTTTTGGGGCAGCTAGTTTATTGCATGATTATCATTGTGGTTTGTTATTATGTTCAAATCTTCACTTGTAGCTTGCTTCCTCAGATGCCCTTCTTAAAATGGGAGCTATGAAGGGAGTGGAAAGGTGAGAGAGAAGCAGACTGGAAATTGCCATTAGGTTTAAATTTATTTGCAAATGTTCATTTGAAAGGGGAAAGTCTGGTTGGCCTCCACCCTGCTCTTTTTCCACTGGAAAGCAAATAACTATTTATTTAGGTAGACCTATGGGATATAAATTAATAGAAGTGCATGTGAAGTGATGTGTATAGTAAGGCATTAATATCTGTGGGGGATATGTTTTTGGCCAGACCATGGTTATGTGAAACTGAGGATATTACTGAACATAATTTAAGTCCTAGCATGCTATAGAGTTGCCTTTGTATATAAATTCATTAAACAAATGAACAAATAAATAAACATACATACTAGGGCTGGGCAACCACGGAAAAAATTGTTTCTAAACTCGATTGGTTTTTTGGGGGTTTTTGCGTTTCAATATTTAAAAGAATTCCAAAAATTTTCTTTAAAAAAGTTCGATATTTACGAAATTTCATAAAATTACGAAACGAATATGAAACGAATACAAAACAAATATGAAACGAATACGAATCGATTCGTTAATGGCGGACGAGACCGCGCAATATGCTAAAAAAACCTCCATATGGGACAGGGGGAACTTCTGAAGCTTCCCTCTTCCTCTGTTGTTGACTGTTGGTGTGATATTTATAATTTTTTTTCACTGATTAAACAAACAACAGCTATAAAACTTGCCCCAGACATGCGGAAATAATAACGAAACGATTTCAAAACGATTTCAAAACGAATACGAAACGAATACGAAGCAATTACGAAATGAATTAAAAAATTCGTTTCGTTTTTTAGATGCTCCTGAATGGTTCGTTATCGCTTCGTAACCAAAAAAAAAATAACGAATTTTTAACGAATTACGAAATTACGAAACGAAACCGCCCAGCCCTAATACATACATAAGAATTAATGTTGACATTAGAAAGGTAGAAATCTAATATGATTAAATATTAATTTGTAAAAAAATGTTTTTTTATAGAAACTTAGAATTTACAGACTGTAGCACCCTTGGTTTTCACATCCTTTTGTGGAAATACTTCATTCCATAAGGCTGCATTCCTTGAACAGGCCTGTGCAACTTGGCAGTAGTAAAGGACCTACATTAAATAGGCTAAGCTTCTTGTGGCTGTATATAGGTTTTTAGCACATCAATCATTAGGATTGTTGCTGTTGTGAATCTTCAACTCATTACAGACTAAGGCAACCCTATCCAAGGTTTTCTTGCCAAGGTTTATTAAAAGGGGATTTGCCTTTGTCTTTCTCTGAGGCTGAGAGAGTGGGTTCAGAGCCATAGTCCAAACCTTGTTTTCTGAATACTGAAGAAATTCTCATTTGACAGCCTCTACTAATTTAGAATAAACCTGACTGATGAAACTGGAATGGATTTTGACAGGAAGCAAAGCAAAAGGCCAGCAGTGGCAAAGAAGAAGAGGGTGAAAAGTAAGAGGAGGAGGGAGGTGAAGAGGTGGAAGAAGAGGGAGGGAGAAAAACATTGCACTTACCCAAGAGAAAACTACACAGAAGTGAATGTCTTTCTTCCCATGGGATGAAAAAACCTTGATCATGACACCCCGCCTCATGGCACCCCGCCTCACTTTTTCTTTTCCCCTTCTTTCTTTTTCTTCCTCGCTTCCATCACTCCTTCCCTTCCTCTCTCCTTCTTACCTTCCTCCTGCCCACTTTCTTTTTTCTTTCTTTGACTTCCTCCCCCCTTTCTTTCTTTCCTCCTTTCTTTCTTTCCTCTTTTCTTTCTTCTTTCCTTCCTTTCTTTCCTTCCCTTTCTTTCCTCCCCTTCCCTTTCTTTCCTTTCCTTCCCTTTCTTCCCTTCCCTTCCCTTCCTTTTCTTTTCTTCCCTTCCCTTCCCTTTCTTTCCTTCCTTCCCTTTCTTTCTTTCTTTCTTTCTTTCTTTCTTTCTTTCTTCCCTCCCTTCCCTTCCCTTCCCTTCCTTCCTTCCCTTCCTTCATTTTTTCCTTTTTTCCTTCCTTCCTTCCTTCCTTCCTTCCTTCCTTCCTTCCTTCCTTTTTTCCTTCCTTCCTTCCTTCCTTCCTTCCTTCCTTCCTTTCCTTTCTTTCCTTTCATTTCTATCTTTCATTTCTATCTTTAATTTCCTTCCTTCCTTCCTTTCTTCCCGCCTTCCTTCCTTCCTTTCCTTCTTTCTTACATAATTCAGAGAAGGCAAAGGCAGGAAAATCCTGGCAGCCTCACCACAAAATGGTACCAATGCATAACCAGCTTCTGGTGTTATTACCAGGGTTTTCGTGTTTATACACACACACACATACATAGGCTCAAGAGCAGTGAGGGAAGCCAGTTGTCCTGGCCAGCCCCCAGAAAGTGTCCCCACCTCTGTGCCCCATGCTGCTTCCGCCTCTACAATCTTCTGCCTTCCTTTCATATTGCCACCAGCTGTTGCTAGCCCTCGCTCAAGGGTTGTTGTTTTTTAAAGGAGAGGATGAGAAGAAGGTGGCGGCAACTTAGAGAGCATGGTTCCCCTTTCTCTCTCTGTGTGTGCGTGCTGCTTATTGCCATTAGAAATGGAGGTGGCAAGTGTTGAAGGGATTGAGAGATGGGAGGAAGAATCCCTGTGTGATGGGAGCATGGAGCTGAGGCGGCAGCAGCAGTGGTGCCCCAATGGCTTGTACAGGCCACATGTGGCCCGGGGGTGCATATTGTGCAGGTCTGATCTAGAACTAGCCAGGTACAGTGAGCAAAATCTGTCACATTTGCCGCTTCATATAGGTAAACTATTATAGATTTACACTTTGCCAGTGTGGTGTAGGATCTCCGCCTTTTGTTATTGGCACCTTTAGAAATAAACATTTTTGTATTTTTGCTGGCTACCAATTCCAAACAACGTATTTGTGATGAAAATTGACACTTGGAGTAATCAAGGGCTGATTCATATTTAGGAAAACAGCACTGAATTAATCACAGTTGAATGTGTTAATTGAATCTCTTGGTAAACTTTGTGCTTTGAATGTGTTAATTGAATCTCTTGGTAAACTTTGTGCTTTGAATGACAGTTCATTCAAATATGAAATGACCCTTCTGCATGGTCATCCCGAGTGTGTATAAGTCTTTTTCACAGAAAAAGACAGAAGTGGACCTAAATTTATCATTGTTATAGCACATACCCTCATAAAGCTGTGTTTCTATTTAGACAAACCTAATTCTGCATCCATTTCTATGGTAATGCTTCCACTGTGCCCAAATAGCTTAAAAGAGATCAAGAGTATCTGGATTTTTTACTGCACCATGTTTTAAATTCCCCAAAAAGACAGTGGAAAAACTAAAAATGATCTAAACATATATAGTGAGAGTATAGTCTTCCTTGGAGACTAGGACGCGGAACAATGGCTTCAAACTACAAGAGAGGAGATTCCATCTGAACATTAGGAAGAACTTCCTGACTGTGAGAGCCGTTCAGCAGTGGAACTCTCTGCCCCGGAGTGTGGTGGAGACTCCTTCTTTGGAAGCTTTTAAGCAGAGGCTGGATGGCCATTTGTCAGGGGTGATTTGAATGCAATATTCCTGCTTCTTGGCAGGGGGTTGGACTGGATGGCCCATGAGGTCTCTTCCAACTCTTTGATTCTATGATTCTATGATTCTAAATGAGTAAGCTCTGTGAAATATTTTTCAATTATTTGGGGAGAAAGTGAAATTTATATGTTTTTTCAGATCTTTGTATTGCTTTATCTCTGGTTTTATGATATTTTGGATTTTTTTTACCTCTTCTAATGTGTTTTATTTACTTTTAACATTTTATTTAGTTTTTTTAGCATCCAAACAATGTAGGTTGCTGTTTAATTTTAAAATGTAGTGAATATAAGGATTATGAGAATGGATTTTGCTCTGTTATCGAGGCGTCATGAATTGATAATAATGGTTGATTTTGTTGTTGTGTATGATGTGTTTTTAACTGTTTATTGTTGTGATAACCTGCATTGTGTAAACCGCATTGAGTCGCCTAATTAGGCTGAAAAACGCGGTATAGAAATAAAGCAAATAAATAATATATACTTGTTAGAAAAATTGTACCATTGGAATCCCACAAATTACAATACTTGTGTGTAAAAGTAACCTAAAACGATTCAACAAGAAGAAATGAAAAACCCATAGATATCAACACACACACATAGATAAATGTGACATTTACCTATACATTTGTTATTTCTTGCCTCATAGCCTTCAGGGCAAGTCTCTCTAGCATTCCTTTTAGTCCTGGAGATTGGAACTCTGCTGTTCCTATACTCTGAGTAGGAGCTGTAGAGATTGGAGGAGTGCCTGATATATTGCTGAGGTCGATAGTTGTCTCTCACAGGGGAGAATTGAGCATAGTTATAGCTACTGTAATAAGTGCCATAATTTGGCAACCTCTCCAATCCAGCGCAAGATTTGCCATCACCTAATAAATGTTGTCCAGGGGGACAGATACACTTGAAGCTGCCAGGGCTGTTGGTGCACTGATATGCACAAGGTTTAGGCACTTGTTCGCACTCATTAATATCTGTTCGTGTGACATGATTTCCAAAGCAACAAATCATGTCGCATGGGAAAGGAGCGGGGGAGGGGGGACACACAAAAACATAGAAAAGTACATCAGTCTGTGGAACTAATGAAATTATAGATGTGATTCTGAAATCACAAAGCTATGGTTTGCAGGTTTATGACACAGTGCATGCATCAGTTTACCTGTGAAACAGTTTATGAAAGCCATGCCTGAGATTCTACATCATCAAGCGTAGTGTCAATATTCTGTAGGTGGCTCCCTCCCTTCCCATAGGACTCACAATTTCACCGTGATAGCACTGTTTCCAAGGCACTGTTTCAAAGGGGAATCAGAGAAATGTCTGGCCATGTTCCCATACCCAGTTGCAGAATGATGATATCATCACTGAGATCTGTCCCTCTGAGCTCTTGGCAGAAAATATAATCATTCTAGGTCTGACCATGAAATTCCTCCTATTCCTGGCTCTTCATCGGCCTCTGACTAGCCATGTGAAAAGTACTTTTAGAATGGGCTGGTGAATATTAAAAATGAGGGATTTTGGTCACTAAGGAGGGAAGGAGAGAATAACAACCTCCACAATGACCCCAAAAAAGCACATATATGCTCACTTCATACTTGCATAATCATTAACAGGATATCATTATATAATTATCATGGTTATCCAAATGCACACAGAAAGATCAGCACTGGACCAACATAATAATAATAAATAATAATAAAACTTTATTTGTACCCCGCTACCATTTTCCCAAGGGACTCGGTGCGGCTTACATGAGACCAAGCCCATAGTACATCAATGAACAAAAGCAATAACAAACCAATCAAGCAACACAATTAATATAAGTCACATAACAAAAAATAAACAATAAATCAACAGTAACACACAAGCATTTAAAAACCAATGGTTGGGCCAAATGTAATAGATTAAAATTAAAAATAATGCTGGACATGGGCAAGGTAGGTTATAGCTGAGGTAGAATTTTTAAGGAGAGATGAAGGAACGCAATCATTCCTAAATCAATGGTAAAGTGCATAGAGTCAATGACATTGTTTATTGATGCAGCAAAAACAAAGCAGACGTCATTTTCACTTTGCTATGCCCCCCCAAAAGAAACATTAACTAATTTTCCTAGATGAGCCCAGTTAACACCGCTGAGTGTTTTTGAATATAAATCTGAGTTGTAATCCTATCTAGAAGTAATCCAATCAAGCACAATTATATTTCCAAGTAAGCATGTAGAGGATGACACTGTAAATTTCCTATTTTCACCCTCCTATAACAATAACAAGAAAAAAATGACAGGAAAAAATACATGAAACACAGGACATGCAATATGGGTCTGTAGCCTGCCATGCTCTTGTACTAAGCTTAAATCATGATTAAGAGAATGCATTTGTTAGTGTTTTTTAAAAAAAATTGTAACAATTTACGCTGACATGTTGCATGAAATCTATTTGAAAGTATTTAAAGCAGCTATACAGTAGTTCTCAACCTGGGGTCCCCAGATGTTTTTGGCCTTCAACTCCTAACAGCTGGTAAACTGGCTGGGATTTCTGGGAATTGTAGGCCAAAAACATCTGGGGATCCCAGGTTGAGAACCACTGAACTCCAATTTTAATTGGTCTTTTCCTCCCAGACAAAGATCAGGTATGCTCCAATCCAGATTGGGACTGGGCTAGGGGGCAATGAATTCTGAGAATGCCTTGAACCGATCTAACCAAGTTTGGTCCACACACACACAAGCTATAGACTGTGTGTTTACTGCACTGGCTATTTGTGAAATAAGACTCCAGCATTCAAAGACAAACAAGCAAATGGCCAATGACATATGTCATTTGACACACACACACACACACAGTTAATGCATCTTCTTGGTCTGAATATATATGCAAAGAATAGAAGTTGCTGCATATTAAGGAGCTAACCAAATCAAGGAAACATGCAGAAACAGGATTTCTCCTGAATGTATTATCCTACAACAAGCATTTCATAAACTGGACCTTTGTTGTTCTGCAACATGCAAAACATATTTAATTAATGTAATAAATATTGTTAACGGTGTCATTCACTGGGAATTATATGCATTTGTACTTGAAATCAGCTACTCTTTTTTTCAAGAGGTCAAATCACTAGAGCCTGCTGATTTCAAGATTTGGATTGCATTTTGGACAATTTTTGTAGCATAAGCTGCAGCAAAAAGCAAATGAGGAGCATCAGAATGAAGGTTAATGTTTATCTGACTCCTGATGACCAACTTACCTATGCAGGGTCTTCCAACTCCCTGGGAGCGGAACCCTCTTGGGCACACACAGTGGTAACTTCCTCGGGAGTTTTCACATAATTGATTGTATCGGCACTGATGGGTACCATCTCGGCATTCATCAATATCTGACAAGAAACACATCATCTTAAAAGCACTTAAGGTAATTGTGCATAGAAATATAAAAGAAATGTAAAAAGTGTTATTTTTCTGTTTTGACATATTGTTAATCTTCAAAGTTGGATTTCACCAACTGCATTTTGGTAATTTCCTAGTGTGTTTTTGATGCCACAACAGGAGATTTGACCTCTTCTGGGACCTTAAGTATTATGATATGAGAATTTGGGCATTTTGTATATGCTCATTTTCATCCCAAATAGATGCTTTGGAGGAAAATTCTGAGAGTGCCTTGGACCGTGAGAAGATCCAACCAGCCCATACTTCAGGAAGTAAAGCCCGGCTGCTCATTGGAGGGAAGGATAGTAGAGGCAAAGATGAAGTACTTTGGCCACATCATGAGAAGACAGGAAAGCTTAGAGAAGACAATGATGCTGGGGGAAATGGAAAGAATAAGGAAGAGGGGGCGACCAAGGGTAAGATGGATGAATGGTATCCTTGAAGTGACTGGCTTGACTCTGAAGGAGCTGGGGGTGGTGATGGCTAATAGGAAGTTCTGGTGCAGGCTGGCCCATGAGGTCACGAAGAGTCGTAAGTGACTGAACGAATAAACAACAACATTTCCATCTCTGCTCTCCTTATTCTTCAAAGGCAATAAATGTGTCTATATTTTCAGCTGAAAAGGAAAACTAAAGTGTTATGAAAGTAATATAATGCACTTAGTATTCATTTTTGCAATATTTAGGAAAGGATACCAATGAAGTAATTCATTACTGGTTTTCACAAATAACTTCTAATCCTTTGCAGCAGTAGTTGAAAAGAATGTGATATACAAAATATACACACCTATACATGTTCCATTATCTGCCTTGGTCATTCCATTTGGACATAGGTCAATGCATTTATAGCCACCTCGGGTATTCTTGCACAGCTGGTCAAGATGGCATACATGTTGCCTGCATTCATTCACATCTTGAAAATGACAAAAAAATGACCATCTGATTTGACATCTTTCATGAAACTAAAGAAATTTCCTGTTTTGTTTTCTTCTGAACAAGATCATGAGATCTGCCATGTCTATTCTCTATTTGTTGTATGCAGTTTGTTTGCATAACTTGTACTGTGATTAACTTTATTTTCTTAAATAAAGCTTTTAGACTTTTAGAGCTTTTGTTTTCTGAATATGAGTTTCCCTGTACATGACAACTTCTTTCTTCCATGTATTGGAGTATCTTTTAAAACAGTTTTTCCTGCAAAAAAGGACATTCTAGACCTGTAACTCTGAAATTATGATCATGGTGGTAGAAAAGACTACTCATAAGGGGTAAAAGATTCTAGCCCCACATATAAGCTACCTCTTACCCATGCATTTTGTCCCTTTTAGCTGATATCCCGGATCACATCCACAGTGGAAGCTGCCAATGGTGTTGAAACATCGTTGATTACAAGGATTGGATTCTTGGCATTCATTAACATCTGTGGAATAGTAAACTCTAAGCATTAGAGTCCCTCTGTAGTACTCGTTCTCAAACAGAAGGGATGAGAGGGAGATTTTTTTTTCAGTTTTTCTTGCCACTTATAACACCTGAAGGATGGTGGTTTTATGTACAAGTTCAACATACCATTTTGCTAATGTAAGATCACTTGGTTAGAATAAAACTTCTCTTCAAAAGTTCTTCTTTTCCCCACTCTCTCTTCACATGCTTCTGTGTGTGTGTGTGTGTGTGTGTGTGTTTATGGAATTTTTCCTTGGTGATTTCCCACCAAAAGATGGGATGGTGGCTGATATAATTAACAATAAATAAATAAATAAATAAATAAATAAATAAATAAGGTAATTAATTAATTAAATATAATATTTATTTATTTATATTTATTTATTTATATTTATTTATTTATATTATTTATTAATTTAAATATATTATATTAAATAATATAATTAATTAATTAAATAATATAATTAACAATAAATAAATAAATAAGAGCAGGAGATAAGTTTGAGTCTGTGACATACACTTGTATGTGTCCCTGTTTACTCAGTGTAACCTCTTCTTCAGGCCTGTAGCAGGGTTCAACCCCCCCCCCCCCGAAATTTTTCAAGTTAAAAAAAAAGCCTGGTTTACTCATGAGTTTTAACTAGTTAACTAAATCCCATGCTAAGTCTATGAGATGCAAAAAATTAAGAGTTCCTCCAGAACTGCAAGCACTATCTCAAGCAAATATTGACAATTTATTCATACTGTCATTACTTGCAGCAATATCCGAAGTAGTGAAGCAATCAAGTTGGGGGTGGGGGTGGGTGTTGAATGCTCTCATTAAGGAGGCCGGACTTGGTGGAGGTGGTTGACAGGGGCGGAGCTGCAGGCTGCTCTGCCCCCTGCTGTGCTCTTTGCTTCAGCGTGAGCTAGGAGGCAGGTTTCAACCCCTCCCGCCGCAAAATTTTCAACCCCTCCCCCCTGAATTTTTTTTCTGGCTACAGCCCTGATCTTCTTACTCTGGTATGGCAAAGGCAATTAACCAATTATTAGATTTCATCTTCTCTGTATTATAGAAAGAATGAACATCTCAGTTTCAGTACATTTCTCAATACATTCAGGGACCCATCCTGCTTTCTTGAACCTTTATTTAATGTAATCTCCTCTTATTTATCAATTATACCATATCAATACCTCTGCAACTCTGTCCATCTGATGTTCTTCTGAAGCCAAGACCACACTGGACTACACAGTGATAAGAGCCAATAATATTCTCACAGTCTTGGCCAGTGTGGCACGAATGCCTCCCTAAGGCACATTCATCAATATCTGCAAGAAAGAAAAATCCATAAGCAGCTATGGTTCAAGGTTTATTGTGGGGGAAACACTTTTCATCATAAGAATATTATCATTGAGAGACATCATCTGACATTAGAGACATTAGAGAAGTTATTTTTTGGACTATAACTTCTAGAACCCCTTGCAAGCATGGCCAATGATTGGAGGAATTCCTGTTCGGAAACTTGGAATCCAAAAAGATATGCTTTATGAGCTGCAATGAAAAGCAAGAGATACAATATACCAAATGATGCTATCTGCCCATCTGTGATGTTTCTGTTCCTCTCATCTCAGCTACTGTCCTCAGAGTAACTATTTAGGAGCAGGGAGGTTTCTATGAATATCAGCATGATAAGCATTTGAAGTCCAAAGGTTATCACCAACCCACTGGTAAGATTAGTACCTAAATGAGAGATTGGATATCATATCCTCTACTCTAGATTTAAGCACGGAGAAGAAAGTTAAAATATAACTGCAGTGAATGAAAAAATAATGGCATTCCATTCAATAATTACAATGTTGTAAGACTAATTTTTGTCATTATTATTGTTATTATGCTAATTCATGCTTATGGCTATTATACAATCTCCATGACCAAAAGTGATCCACAAATGCTACCTTTGAAGTGTTGAAGTTCACAGTAATTTCCAAGGTAATGGAGAATTGAGCAAAAAATGTTCAGTCCTCCTCTGGTCACAGGATCTACTGAGACAAATATCTATGATAGGATTCCAGGAGGAGCCAACAGAGGCCACTGTCTCAGTATACTCTGTGACCAGAAGAAGGCTGGACAGATCACTCCTCATCACACAATTCTCTAGTGCCTCAAAAATGGCTATATTGGAGGGACTGTGAGATTTTAGAGAAGAACAAAAGAGAGGGGCCGACCAAGGGCAAGATGGATGAATGGCATCCTTGAAGTGACTGGACTGACCTTGAAGGAGCTGGGGGTGGTGACGGCCGACAGGGAGCTCTGGCGTGGGCTGGTCCATGAGGTCACGAAGAGTCGGAGACGACTGAACGAATGAACAACAACAACAACACTACTGCAATTTGAAAATGATGTGGTCTCTAGTTTATATATTTAAGACAAATAATGTGTAGGATTTATCCTACTGGATTTAACTCAAGTGTGTGGTTTCACACTCCTGGATTTGATTCTTCCTGAGTTATTCAGTGACCTCTATAGTGGCTGTTACCTTGGCATGCTCTTCCATCTGCTGAAATGGTAAGACCCTTAGGACAGGAGCAATAATAAGTTCCTATGGCATTGTGGCAGGTATGGGAACATGGGTTTTGAGCAAGACACTCATTTTCATCTAACAAAAAAAAAAGACAAAATGACTGAGTTACAATGTCCTTCACATAATGTCCATTAACAACATGAAGTCTGCAAGGTCTAATTAGATCTCTTGAATTCTCAAAATTTATATTTAACAGTATGATTTCCCCAGGTTGCAATTTTGGCATTTTACAAGGAATGCTGGTGCCCCCCACCCCCCAAAATCAAAGTAATATCCTGTGAAATCCTGACATTTGTAGCTTGGCAAAGCTCAAAAACTCTCTGGCTGAAAATTCAAAATAAAACACCTTAAGCAACAAATCCCAGGATTTTATGGGATATTGCAATGTCAATTAAAATAATAGAGCTACATTTATGTAGTGTAAAAGAGCTTATAATGTAAGAGGACTGTTTTGACCAATTGTAGCACAGTCCTCTCAAGCTTTCATCAAGTGGAAAAGGAGACCAGTGGAAAAGATCAGCAGTTCAGATCCGAGGAGTGGGGTGAGCTCCCATCTGTCAGCTCCAGCTTCCCATTCAGGGACATGAGAGATTCCTCCCACAGGATGGTAAAACATCCGGGCATCCCCTGGGCAATGTCCTTTCAGACGACCAATTCTCTCACACCAGAAGCAACTTGCAATTTCTCAAGTCGTTCCTCACATGAAAAAAATCAAGTGAAAAGGAGAGAGGAAATCTAGGAAGTAGGAAGAGGAATTTGTACAGCATTGGAGATTGGTAGAGTGGAAGTAGCAATTAGATCAGCCTATATTTCATTGAGTTATCAGTTTTCTTCTTACCTGAACAATAGGGCCCAGACGAATCCAAACCAAACCCATTTGGACACTGGTTGCTGTGGTCTCCTATAGACAAAGAAAGTAAAAAGTCACCCTAGTTGATAAAAATGAAAATTTTCATTAAATATGCCAGATAGAAAATAGAAGCATCTTGTTTTCTATCACTCAATATAATAAAACTAGGGATAAAAAGAATGGTTAGAAATATTTTTAAATGAAGTGTGTGTAAGTATGAGCACCAATGGAAAATAATCGTAAGCAAGATGTAATGTTAAAACAAGAAAAAAGAAAAAAATGAAATATTTTTAAATGTTTGAAAACTTATTTCTTCTCATGTGCAAAATCCATATGAGAAGCATCTTGAGAACCGTCACTGTTCAAGATGTATTCTGCACAAAATTCTCATGTAGCTGTTTGGCTCATAAAAATGCATTTTCATTGGCAGGAAACAGAATTTTCTCCCCCCCCCCCCCAAAAGTTTGTTTTCTGTAAATAGTCTTATTGGAAATGCATATGCTTCAGAAAACAGTCATTTCTGTACAAAAATGACATTTCTATGCAGAAGTAATATTTTCTACACAGAAAAAGCTGTTTTCTAACAGAAAAAGCTGTTTTCTGAACACAACAGAATGTGATTTTTTCTCACTGTAAGTCTAGAATTGCAATTGTCTTAAAAACCACTCTATTTGAATAGTTATTCTTTGGGTAAGGAAAATAGCTTGCTGTTTACTTCAAGAAAAAAATGAGTGAATAATTACATGCAATTTGGAATGCCATTGGCTCAGTACATTTGCTTGTTAATTTTAGTCAATTTGCTGTACACTTACTTTTCCTCATTTCTCTCCAACTGGACAAAGTGTTGTGCCCAAATTGTTTTGAGACAAAGCATATTTTTTGCACATACCCAGTGTGTAAAGTTTTTCTATAAGAAATACCTTTTGTAATAAAAGCATGGGTTTTAAAAGTTAGAGCTTCTTCAAGTGGGTTGTATTCTGTCTCAACAGAAGAGACATGGAGCATTTCAATCAGGAAAGGCATTCTTCCACGATTCTGCTCATAGGTAATAATATGGTTCCAGGTATATGGCACACTAACTCCATCTATGGTGAAGAGTCGTGTAGAGTAAGCATAGAGTTGACCAGGACCTGTTTGGATGTAATCTTCTGTATAATCCTGAAATTTACACCAGAATTCCCAATTAAGAAGACATTGAAAAGACATATTCATTCTTTGATCATCATCAATAATAGCAATAGGAATGTGACAGAATTTAAAATAAATAAGGATAAGTCAATGTCAATCTGTCAAAAAGCAATATCAATACATTGAAGACTTTGCCAGCTTGTAGTCTCAAAAGTAAAATAACTAAGATTATGGTTAACCAACAAAAATAACTTTTTACTTCAAAATAATTATGAAAATAAGTGGAAGGAGATTAAAGAAAATTTGGAAAGATGGCAAATAATTCTATTAACTTGGATGAGGAGAATAGCAGTGATAAAAATGATGATCTTATTCCAAAATCTGACAATTAAAGGAGTGAGAATTTTCAAACATTGGCGAAAGGATTTCACTAAATTTATATGGATTGGGGGGGAAAGCTAGAATTGTTTACAAAAACCTAATAGATGCTAAATAGAGAGGTGTCTTGGCGCTGCCAGATCTTAGGTATTATTACAAGGTAGAAGGCTTCAGTTAGCTAAAAGAATGAGTTATATTAGAAAACCAAGCTTTGCTCAACTAGAGGGATATAATCTAAGATCCGGCTGGCATTTGTGTTTATGGTATGCAAAAGATAGAATTGATAAAGATTTCCATAGACATCCCTTAAGAGCAAGTCTATTAGCTGTTTGGAAAAGATATAAGGTGGGGATGGAACAAATAATCCCGTTATGGCTACGAAACCTGGAAGCAACATTAAATCCAATTTTTAACAAAGAAAGGAGAACCTATAAGGAGTACTCAATTAAAGAAAGGAGCCCTGGAGATTAAAAGGAAGAAAAGAGTTAGGGATAAATTATTGGTTTCGCTACAACTAATTATATGACATTTTTTAAAAAGATAATAAAGTAGTATTCTCTAAAAGAAAATCAGAATTGGAGAATATTTTAGAGAAGAAAAATAAGGGATTGATTTCCAGATTATATAAGTATACTATCTGACCCCTGTTGCTGTGGCCCAGTCTGTTGATCTGGAAAATAAAGTAATGAGAAAGTGTTGGTTTCTAATATATGTAATTTCTTTATGCTTGTGGTTAAACAGTATTTCTTGCTGTTTCTTTGTCAGTGTTGATGTGGAGAGTGTCTGGTTTGCCCACCCTGGAATATGTAACATATCATTGTCCTTCTTTAAGGGTCCCTTTCAAATCTAGGATACTATATCTCTCTGTGTGTGAATCATATCTATCTATCTATCTATCTATCTATCTATCTATCTATCTATGGCTGGATGGCTCTTTGTCAGGAGGACTTTGATTATGTTTTCTTGCCCTGATGAAGGGAGTTGGACTTGATGGCCTTAAGTTGGTCATGGGGGTTCTGTGTGGGAAGTCTGCCCCGATTCTGTTGTTCGTGGGGTTCAGAATGCCCTTAGATTGTAGGTGAACTGTGAATCCCAGTGACTACAACTCTCAAATGTCAAGGTCTATTTCCCCCAAACTCCATCTGTGTTCATGTTTGGGCATATTAAGTGCTTGTGTCAAGTTTGGTCCAGATCCATCATTTTCGAGTCCACAGTGCTCTCTGGATGTAGGTGAACTACAACTCCCATACTCAAGGTCAATGCCCACCAAACCCTTCCAATATTTTCTGTTGGTCATGGGAGTTCTGTGTGCCAAGTTTTGTGCAATTCCATCGTTGATGGAGTTCAGAATGCTCTTTGATTGTAGGTGAACTATAAATCCCAGCAACTACAACTCCCAAATGACAAAATCATAATTTTTTGAGTGATGGTCACTCCTTGTGTTGTGAGATGATTTGTTGCCAAATTTGGTGTGATTTTGTTCATTGGTTCTTTTGTTTTTAAGGTATTCATTATGCACAGAGCATTTATATATAAATAGATATTAGAGTACAACATAGACGATAATACTATGAAAACAGTAATGATTTTCTGAGAAAAATGTTTGGGAAAAATATTAAGTTAGATAATTGGGAATTTTTATGGGAAAGAGGATTAAACATTTCAATCTCTTAAAGAGAACATGTACAAAATGTTTTATGGAAGCTATGTAACAACTGAGATAATAACTAAAATAGATACATCTCACCAGAGGGATTGTTGGAGATGTAAAGAACAGAAAGGTGCCTTTCTTCATGCCTGGGGACCTGTAAGTTGGTACAAACTTTCTGGGGGGAAATGATTAAAGAAACAAATAATATGATTGCTAAAAAGATTAGGAGAAATCTAGAGAGATGTCTCTTAGGGCTATTTGGTAAAAAAAAATCAGTAAAGAGAATGTAGAAATCTGTCATTACAGTTTTGTTGCAGCAGCAATAATAATAATAATAGCAAAATCTTAGAAAGGAGAAAAAGAGTTGTTGCTAAAGGACTGGAGAGAAAAATTATTAGATATATCCAAATGGCAAAGCTATCAAATGCCGTACAGGGAGGAAGCCATGAAGACTTTGTTAAGAAATGGAAGCTTGCATTTGGATATCTAGAAAATAAGAAAAAAATAGATTTCAAAGTAATACTCACAAGGGGAATTTATTTTTTTAATTAGTTATGTATCACCCATCACCCTCACCCCCCCCCACCCGCCCGCCTGGAACAGCCATTCTAAATGATAATCCCAATTAAACAGCTCAAGGGAAGATTCCAGGGGCTCACATGTCTTTACACTAATGCACAGAGCATGGGAAATAAACAAGACGAACTCCAACTTTTAGCACAACACCACAAATATGATATCATAGCCATCACTGAAACCTGATGGGATGACTCCTATCGCTGGAATGTAGATATCGAGGGGTATAACCTCTTTCACAGAAACCGAACAAAGGGGAGAGGAGGCAGAGTAGCCTTATATGTCAAAAACTCTTATGCTGCAGAAGAGATTCAAGACAGCAATCTGGGAAACCAGCTTGAAATCATCTGGATAAGAATCAAGGGAACTGGGACTCAAAAAGATGTTGTTGTAGGCGTCTACTACAGACCCCCAAGCCAGGAGGAAGAACTTGATGAAGTCTTCTGCCAACAGTTGACCAAACAGGCACAGAAAAGAGATGTAGTAGTCATGGGCGATTTCAACTATCCCGATATTTGCTGGAAAACAAACTCGGCCAAGAGTACAAGGTCCAACAAATTCCTCGCTTGCCTTGCAGACAATTTCATGGTCCAGAAGGTAGAAGAGGCAACAAGGGGATTGGCTACTCTTGATCTCATCCTAACAAATGCGGACGACCTGATTGATGCGGTCGAAGTGGTAGGATCCTTAGGGGCAAGTGACCATGTGCTCCTGCAATTTGAGGTACAAAGGAAGGCCGAAACTAAGACAAGTCAAACCCGCATTTTGGACTTTAGGAGAGCTGATTTCCAAAAAATGAAGGAAACGCTGAGCAGCATTCCGTGGACACAGATACTAAAAGACGAGGGAGTTACGGATGGATGGGAATTTCTCATGAGTGAAATACTCAAGGCGCAATTGCAAACCGTGCCAACAAAGAGAAAAAATAGGACAAGTGCAAAGAAGCCAGAATGGATGTCCAAAGAACTTCTAACTGTGCTAAGACACAAAAGAGACATGCACAAGAAGTGGAAAAAGGGAGAAATCACCAAAGAAGAATTCAAACAAATAGCAAACACCTGTAGTGAAAAGGTCCGCAAGGCTAAAGCAAAAAACGAGCTCAGGCTTGCCAGGGACATTAAAAACAATAAAAAGGGCTTCTATTCTTATGTCAGTAGAAAAAGGAAAAACAAGGAGGCGATAGGACCTCTTCGAGGAGAAGATGGGGCAATGCTGACAGGGGATAGGGAAAAGGCAGAACTACTTAATGCCTTCTTTGCCTCGGTCTTCTCACAAAAAGAGAGTCTTCAACCTCAGCAAGATGGAGTGGATGAGGGATTGGAGGACATCCAACCCCAAATTGGGAAAGAAGTCGTCCAGGAATACGTGGCCGCTCTTAATGAGCTCAAGTCCCCAGGGCCAGATCAACTACACCCCAGAGTATTGAAGGAACTAGCGGAAGTCATTTCGGAACCATTGGCAACCATCTTTGAGAGTTCTTGGAGAACGGGAGAAGTTCCAGCAGATTGGAGGAGGGCCAATGTGGTCCCAATCTTCAAGAAGGGAAAAAAGGATGAACCAAACAACTACTGTCCGGTCAGCCTCACGTCGATACCGGGCAAGATTCTGGAAAAGATTGTTAAGGAAGCGGTCTGCAAACACTTAGAAACAAATGCAGTCATCGCTAATAGTCAACATGGATTTATCAAAAACAAGTCATGTCAGACTAATCTGATCTCTTTCTTCGATAGAGCTACAAGCTGGGTAGATGCGGGGAATGCCGTGGATGTAGCGTACCTGGATTTCAGTAAGGCCTTCGACAAGGTCCCCCATGACCTTCTGGCAAGGAAACTAGTCCAATGTGGGCTAGGCAAAACTACGGTGAGGTGGATCTGTAATTGGTTAAGTGGACGAACACAGAGAGTGCTCACTAATGCTTCCTCTTCATCTTGGAAAGAAGTGACGAGCGGAGTGCCGCAGGGTTCTGTCCTGGGCCCGGTCCTGTTCAACATCTTTATTAACGACTTAGATGAAGGGCTAGAAGGCATGATCATCAAGTTTGCAAACGACACCAAATTGGGAGGGATAGCCATTAGTATAGAGGACAGGAGCAGAATTCAAAACGATCTTGACAGATTAGAGAGATGGGCCAAAACTAACAAAATGAAGGTCAACAGTGACAAATGCAAGATACTCCACTTTGGCAGAAAAAAATGAAATGCAAAGATACAGAATGGGGGATACCTGGCTCAAGAGCAGTACGTGTGAAAAAGATCTTGGAGTCCTTGTGGACAACAAGTTAAACATGAGCCAACTTAGCAAAATCTATAAGATACTAATTGAAATGAAGGATGAAAAAACAAAAAAGTGCACCCTTAAAGAGATTTGGGAAGAGGATTTAGGGATAAAAATAAGTGAAGTAGAGTGGCGACAACTATGGGGACAAAGACATTTAAAAAATTTATCGATACGAGTTAAAGAAAATTATTACAAGTTAATATGGAAGTGGTACTTAACACCGGTAAGAATAGCATATATGAATAAAAATAACTCAGTAAATTGTTGGAGAGGGTGTCAAGAACCAGGAACATATATTCACATGTGGTGGCAATGTAAATATGTAAATAATTTTTGGGAGAAAGTATTTAGAGAAATAGAAATTATAATGAATATGAAAATAGATAAAAGTCCTAGTATAGCCTTACTATCATTATATAACAATAAGCAATTGAAAAAGGAGGATAAAGAAGCGATAACAAACTTATTAACTATAGCAAGACTGCTTATAGCAAGGAATTGGAAAAAAGAAATGAATATACAAATAGAGGAGTGGTATAAAGAAGCATGGAAAATAGCAATAAATGATAAATTGACATGTATATTAAAGGTTAAAAAAGGTATATGGAAACAAAGCGATTTTGATGCTGTATGGGGAAGATTTGTGGTAAATGGATTAAAAAATAAGGAAGGAAAATTACCGTCACAAGAAGAAATGAAATTTTGGACAGATGAAATGTAAGAATGGTGGCTTGAGACGGGTGGAGGGGAGCACTGTGGCGGGGAAAAAAAAAAGGAAAAAAAAAAAGAGAAAAGGAGGGGAATTGTCAAAGCAAAACAATAAAACAACATGTTAAAGAGGTTGATGTACAAAATGCAATAGTATGTAATAAATGTGATAAATCAATTAAAAAAAATGTACCTACAAAAAAAAAAAACATGAGCCAACAATGTGATGTGGCGGCAAAAAAAGCCAATGGGATTTTGGCCTGCATCAATAGGGGCATAGTCTCTAGATCTAAGGAAGTAATGCTACCCCTCTATTCTGCTTTGGTTAGACCACATCTGGAATATTGTGTCCAATTCTGGGCACCACAATTCAAGAGAGATATTGACAAGCTGGAATGTGTCCAGAGGAGGGCGACTAAAATGATCAAGGGTCTGGAGAACAAGCCCTATGAGGAGCGGCTTAGGGAACTGGGCATGTTTAGACTGAAGAAGAGAAGGCTGAGAGGAGATATGATAGCCATGTATAAATATGTGAGAGGAAGCCACAGGGAGGAGGGAGCAAGCTCGTTTTCTGCTTCCCCGGAGGCTAGGACGCGGAACAATGGCTTCAAACTACAAGAGAGGAGATTCCATCTGAACATTAGGAAGAACTTCCTGACTGTGAGAGCCGTTCAGCAGTGGAACTCTCTGCCCCGGAGTGTGGTGGAGGCTCCTTCTTTGGAAGCTTTTAAGCAGAGGCTGGATGGCCATTTGTCAGGGGTGATTTGAATGCAATATTCCTGCTTCTTGGCAGGGGGTTTGACTGGATGGCCCATGAGGTCTCTTCCAACTCTTTGATTCTATGATTCTATGATTCTATGATGTCATTGCATCAGTTTAACCATGTGGAAAGCCTGGTTCAAAATGCTATATCTGGCGGCTCCGTCTATTTTGTCTATTAGCACAAACCATTTCCTGAACCAGTCTTGTTCTTTTTTACTATTTATATATTTGTTTTTCCTTTGATTGATGAAATCATTAATTATATATTCTGATAGATAAACCCACCAAGTTTCTAAATCCCATTTTGTATTGTCTCTCCATCCTTGGGCTATCATGGCTTGTATTGCGGCTGTCATATATTTTAGGTTTTCTGTCCAATTATGTCATCTTCCTTTACCTTTATTGTGAGAGACATGAATCTGGCTTTATCCCACATTAATTCTTTCCCTATTATTTCTTTCATTACATTTCTTATTTTACTATAATAGTTCTGAATTTTTCTACAGTTCCACCACATGTGGGAGAATGAACCTATCCCCCACTTGTTTGAAATATTTCCCATTATGTGTGCTAATTGGAGGGGGATTCTATACCATTTAGAGATTATTTTCCTTTTGGTTTCTTTGATCCTCATATGTTTAATTTTATGAATATTGTCGATCCAAGACCCAATTAATTTCTCACTAAAGTTTTTCTCTCGTTTCCAATTCTCTATAAGGGTTGTTTTTGTGTTGTAAGATAAGGTGATTAATTTGTCATACAGTAGCCCAACAATTCCTTTGTCTATTTCTACTTTCCTTTTAATTATTTTGTCTAGTGGGGTTTCTGCTACTTCTCATCTTTTCATGGCCTGAGCTTTACTGGACAAGCCTAACCATGCTATCCAGTTCCCTTGACCACCTTTGACTTTTATCTTATCCCACTTTATTATTTCTCCATTGGGTTCCATGAGGTCCCCTACTCTTTTGATTCCATTTTCCTTCAGTGCCCTAATTAGATTCCTGAATATCTTGTCCTTATTATCCAAGGTTTCTAATGGGAAAGGGTCAATTTTATTTATTTGTAATTTACTTTCCCATTATTTCCAAATTAACAACATTGATAAGCAGGGGCCAACTTTTAAGTTCTTTAAGTCTTTTCTGTCTATTCTCTCTCCCATTTTGACAAGGGGATTTATTAAAATAGGATAAGGGTAGGTTTTTTTTTCTAAGACATTAGTTTTACACTGGGTAGTTTTGGAAGACATGAATGGTGGTTCATGGGGAGGGGGTGGGGTTTTTTGGGAATGACATATCTGTATTATGTGTATCCTATTATCTTTAAATGTTTTTCTTTGTCATATTCTGTATGCCATTAATTCATATTTCATAAAATTCATTTAAAAACATATATATTTTTTAAAAATGCAATAAGCAGAGTTACTTATCAGTGTGCCCTATCAATTTTTTTTATCATGTCAGGAGCGACTTGAGAAACTGCAAGCCGCTTCTGGTGTGAGAGAATTGGCCGTCTGTTAGAACATTGCCCAGGGGACACCCAGATGTTTTTGATGTTTTACCATTCTTGTGGGAGGCTTCTCTCATGTCCCCACATGAGGAGCTGGAGCTGATAGAGGGAGCTCATCCACGCTCTCCCCGGATTCAAACCTGTGACCTGTCGGTCTTCAGTCCTGCCGGCACAGGGATTTAACCCACTGCGCCACCGGGGGCTCCTACGCCCTATCAATGAAAATGGTTCTTAGGAGGCAAAGCAAGTGCTCAGTGAAAAGGTAGCAAATGTTTGCTGGAGTGACAGAAGTCAAAAAGTATATATTCCTTATCAAAATAGTTAAAAGTAATAGTAAAATTGAATGCAATGCTGAGCAAAAGATCTTGAGAAAAAACAAATCCAGTGTTTTAGTATAGCACTTTAAAGAACTAAATCTTGACCTACTGAATGAACTGTAAATGTAATTATTTGCTATAGGGTTTCTTAAAAAACCCATTAAAGTTCCAAAATCCACATTTTAATATAACTTCTTTATTAGATACAACGTTTTTTGGCCTGATGAAATTATTACATTAAAATGGATTTCAGATATTTTATAGTGGCTGCTTTTTGTTAAACATGTAAAATAATGATGCCATATCTATTACAATTCAAGGAGGATAGAACTATACTTACTTTTACATTAATAATAGCTGATGACTGTAGCTGTAAGACATGGCCATTGATGACAACGTCCAGGAGTAAAGAACCGTCTGAGTCCAAACCACGAGCAATGTGTGTCATTCGTAATATCTCCCCTGTGAATTTTAATAATATTCATAAATGAATAGTAAATGCACTTCATGGAAATTTTAAAAAGAAATGCAAAACCAAAAGAGAACTACTGTAAAAGATGTGTGGGGTGCATTTTTTCAGAAGAAGCATTTAAATTTGTGCCAAGAAGGAAGTGCACCTCCCCAGAGTGAACAGATGACATAGACAGCAGAAAGAACTGAACCCCAAATGCTAAAACGTTTTTTGAAATCTTCCATTTTCTTAGAATGCATTGTTCTCAGACTACAATGGTACACTTATAGGCAGACATTGATACATCTCAAAATGAGATTCAGAAAAAAAGCTTTATTTGCTCCACACAACCCCCCTCAAAGCATGACAGAAGAGATTCCAAGGGAAACAGTTCTAAAGAAAATCAATTTTCATCCTTTGTTGACTAACCGGTAGCAAATTCCACTTGTGTCTCTCTCTTGAAAACTGCATTGGTAAGGGAAAAGCCATTCACAGCTTCCCCTATTTCCTTGGCTGTTGTCCAATAAATGGGACTAAGAATAGAAACTAGTGTTCTCATTAATGGACCTGTAGGGAACAAATAATATTGTCACAGGCACACCAGCATTTGATTTTTGTGTTTCTAGCATTTGTATCCATTTTTGTTGTTGAAGTTGTACTACTTCCACCAGACCTTTCAACTGGGCTTATAATATCACACAACTTTCAATAAACTTTCTCCTGATTTCAGTAAATATCTTCTGAAAATAACAATCCGGGACTGTGCAAATAGTGAAAACTAGGGCTTGGCGGTTTCATTTCGTTAATTCGTAATTCGTTAATAATTCGTTAATTTTTTAAATTACAAAATGATAACGAACCATTCTGGAGCAATTTTTTAAAAAAACGAATTTTTAAACACGTTTTGTAAATGCTTCGTATTTCGTTATTGTATTCGTTTCGTTATTGTTCTGAGGTCGTTTCGTTATTATTTCCGCATGTCTGGGGCAAGTTTTTTGTTTAATTAGTGAAAAAAAATTATAATATCACACCAACAGTCAACAACAGAGGGAGAGGGAAGCTTCCGAAGTTTTTGGAGGTTTTTTAGCGTATTTCGCAGTTGCGTCTGCCATTAGCGAATCGATTCGTTATTGTTTCGGAAATCGATTTGTTAATGTTTTGTAATTTTTTTCACATTTACGAAATTTCGTAAATATCGAACTTTTTAAAAGGAAAATTTTGTAATTATTTTAAATAACGAAACGCAAAAACCCCCAAAAAACGAATCGATTTTAGAAACAAATTTTTCCGTTGTTACCCAGGCCTAGTGAAAGCATCACATGACCTCAAATAATCTTTCTCCTTGTTACTACTGCGCCTGTCTACTTTCTGGATTTCTCTTATTGACAGAGAAACATATGGTGGGACTTTGCTAGTCATTATTCTATATGAAAAATGTGCATTAAAAGTTTCCTTATCCTCTTATCCTGAAAAATAATGTGTTGACATTCACTTTTTAAAATCTTTTTATCAGACATTGGAGAGACGTATAAACCAATATGCATTAAATGCAAGAATGTCACATTCAGCGATGAAAAAAATTAAACAAACCAATGCTGTCTCTTAGTTCTGGTGAATAGAGGCATTTCCTGCTGGCTGGGAAGCAGTATCTCAGGTTGTTAACTGTATAAGTTTGAGCATCAACATAAAATTATAAACAACAAAATAACAGTAATAGACATACCAAGACTCCGAGGGATATTGGTAATTTTGGCTTGTATCCTTCGAGTGTTGAGACCTGGACTATCTACTATGGTGGCATTCAGGAAAGCTATTCCAAATTCAATATCATTAATATTTCCAGTGACACTTCCTCTAGCATGTGGGGGCCCACCTGTTACAGGTACAAAGGAAACAAGAAAGTATGTCTTAAATTCATAGAATCAAGCACCATTAAGCCCAACAACCTGCCATGCAGGAATATTAAATTACAGCACTACCAAAAGATGGTCATCCAAACCTTAAATTCTCAAGGAATAAGACTATCAACATATACTAGCTATGAGGTTATCTAGTATTCCTTCCCCTATTAGAGACCATATACTAATGACTGGGGAATATGAGAAAAAGGATGCTAATACATTCATGCCATGTTTGTAGACTTTCTAGCATCTGAATAGCTATGGTAGGCACAGTGTGCTGTACTGGACTGACCTTTAGTCAGACCCACAGAGTTCTTAAATAAGTCAGTCTCTAAAATCTCTTCCCTGGTAATATTTTGAAAATTAAAAAAATGACCTTCAAGTGGTGGTGTGCAAATACTGTGGACCCTCTGTTTAGTGAAACATAAAATGGAACAGCTCACTTAAATGGTGACGTTACCAACTAGGTAATGCATCCCTAGAGAGAAATCCAGAGCCTTTTTAATGAGACACTGAGCACTCAGAGTGAAAAGAAACTGTTGTTTAATATTGCCTGTCATGACAGGAAAGGAAAAATTACAAACTTCTGGAAGAATTAAGGCAAGCTTCATGCAACATTTGGTTAGGATCTTGGTCAGAACAACCAAAATATATTTATCACATTGACATGTAAAATCTGTGTGTATTCTAATGCCAAATTTTACGGAAACAGCAATTGAAAAATGTTTTTGGAAGTGGGAGAAACAGCCGTAGTTTTACCAGATCCCTGCATATTTGTGTTGCTTTCAGATAGGGAGAGTGACAAACAATTTCCCTCATAATTTTTAGCAACTTTTTCTTTATTTAATTTGATAGAAAATATGTTTTGAAAATATGAAAATATGAAAATATGTTTGATAGAAAATATGTTTTTCATTTCTCAGAAAGAAATGACCACATCCTGTATATTTGAGGGTATTTGAAAATAGGACAGGAATATCAAACACAGGTGTCCATGAGATACTAGTTTGTATTGCTTCTCAATACTTGATATACAATCACCTACCTGGACACGCTTGAATTTTACACCTGGATATCTGAGACTTGTCTCCAGGGCAAAAACGTCCACTATTGGATGGGGATGGATTATTGCACAGCCGGGATCGAGTCTGTTGTCCTCCTCCGCAGGAAGCAGAACATGTGCTCCAAGACTGCCACGAACCCCAATTCCCATCCACTGTGAACCAGTAAAGAAGGATGACTGCAGAATTTACATTTTTACTGATGCTTCCCATACTGACCCTAACCATCACTGAATAAGAGCTAAGTAATAAGTGAATAGTAGAACAACATTAAAAGTAGAGTAAAGCTTCAACAGCTGCACATAGCCAAAGAATCTCTAGCCACAGATACCTATAGAACTTTAGACCAACACAAGGCCACACTCATAACTATTTCACAAAGTAAAATATAACACAGCATGACTAGGGTTTGTGAGGCCTATACCACCATATGATGGCATCACTTTTATTTCTCAGATGCAGTCTCCCCAGGGATCCCCTAAACAAAGCTCTGGGTGTAATTTGAAGTGAAGTAACAAAGAGAACCCCTAAAAAAGAAACACCCTGCCCCATGAAACCCCTCTTTTTCATCCATACTAGAAAACTCAACTGGGAAAACAATGATGGTCAGAGGGAAGAGAGGAAGGGACAGCAGGAAGAGAATTCAAGCTATCCCTTCCTCCTTCCAACTTGTGCTTCTTTTGTGATTTGAACTGAACCAACTTCCATTTTAGTGTGTTTGAAGACATCCACATTTGAAGATATGGCCTACTACGACCATATGAAGTTTCAATCAAAGAAACAGACAACTGCAATGTGTTGCTGTGAGTTTTTCAGACTATATGGCCATGTTCCATTCTCTGCTGACATCTCATCCACATCTGTGGCAGGCATCCCCAGAAGTAGTAAGGTCTGTTGAAAACTAGGCAAGTTAGGTTTATATATACCTTTGAAAACTCACAGCAACCCAGTGATTCTAGCTATGAAAGCCTTTGACAACAGACAACTGCAAGCTCTTAGGCACAGGTATCCAGTAGGGCTGGGCGGTTTCGTTTTGTAATTTCGTAATTCGTTAAAAATTCGTTATTTTTTTGATAACGAAACGATATTGAACCATTCAGGAGCAACTAAAAAACAAAACGAATTTTCCAATTCGTTTCGTAATTGTTTCGTTATTGTTTCGTTATTGATTCATTATTGATTCGTAAATGTTTCGTTATTATTTCCGCAAGTTTTAGGGTTGCTGTTTGTTTTCTCAGTGAAAAAAAATATAATTATCACACCAACAGTCAACAACAGAGGGAGAGGGAAGCTTCTGAAGTTTTTTTAGCGTATTGCGCGATCGCGGCCGCCATTAACGAATCATTCATAAACGATTCGTAATTGTTTCGTAATTGTTTTATGATTTCCGAAATTTCGTAAATATCGAACTTTTTTAAAGGAAATTTTCAGAATTCTTTTAAATAACGAAACGCAAAAACCCCCTAAAAACGAATCAAGTTTAGAAACAATTTTTTCCGTGTTTGGACAGCCCTAGTATCCAGATTTCAAATCTACTGAATTCATGCTCCAACAAAAAACAAGTTGTTTCTTCCCAACAGATCCAACAAGTATCTGAATATTGCATTATTTGCCTTTTCATTGCTTTATAAAAAAATCTGGATGGTCACCTTTCAGGAATATATGCAGCAACTATGTACATATCAGTATAACTCACCAGGGCATAGCTCTACATGACACCTCTGTATCTGTGTATCAGCTCCTGCACAGGCGCTCCCTCCATTGAGTGGGCGAGGGTTGTCACAAGTCCGGTATCTCCTCATTTGGCCACTGTTACATGTTCGACTGCAAGTTCCCCAGTTGCTCCAGGGACCCCAGTTACCATGTGCTATGGAAAGAGAACATCATTCAAACCACCACCACCTTTCTGGTCATTTGAAGGTTGGTACAGGTAATCCCTGAGTTACAAACATCCAATTACAAATGACTCATAATTACAAACAGGGATGAGGCAACAGGAAGTGAGAGAAATCTACCCCAAGGAAAAGAAATTCACTCCTGAAAGAGTGGTCATGGGGGAAAGGGTCTCCACTGAAACCCTCTCACCAATCCTTGTTTTCCACAAGTCATTTTTTTTCAAAATCCAATTAGAAGGGCAGAAAATCAGATGAAATGTACACAGACAGCAAAATAAACACCACAGGGGTGTTGTTAACCCTGTGCTATGCTATCCAAAGTTTACATATGTGTATGGATGTATATGTGTGTGTATTTGGGTGGACTTACACTTTAAACTGTACCTGTTCCAACTTACATACAAATTCAACTTAATAACAAATTTACAGAATCTATCTTGTCCATAACTTGGGGACTGCCTGTAATCTTTTCCTCCCTCAACAATGACCAAAGTGCCCAGTCTTAGACCCCTCACCTCCACCCTCCAACCCCAATCAGTGGCTGTTGAGGGGTACTTCAGTAGCAATATGGTGAAACCTAGGCAAGAAGATTGAGTGGGTAAATATGGTATAATGCTTCCAGCAGAATTTTTGCATGATAGGATCTCAACATTCGTGTGTTAATTGAAGTAATATGCCTGCAAGAGTGGTATTGAAAAGTGCTTATTCAAAAGCCTCTCACTATTTAAACATTTACCATATCATGGTTGTAACTTTGAACTTAAGCAATCTGTAGCCTCCAACCATATGATACATCCAGTCTTGTCCTTGCCCCATTCGACCACAATCCCAGATTTTTGTGTGGCTGTTGGTGGTCATTGTAGTGGTACTTCTAGGCTAACCATGTGGCTGAAGGCTTTGAATGTCTATCTTGTGTAGTGGAAGCTGCCACCCCATGGCAACTGTCACGTAATTTCCTTAATGACTCATTTCCTACTGTGACAATATCATTTGGACATCCTTTCAGGCATACCAGCTATATGTAAAAAATGCTTGATGGGAGGCTTTTCCATTAAACATATTATAATCTTCAAAAAAAAAAAAGCCTCTCTCACCAGTGCTGGAAGTGTATGCATTCATTGATAGTTTATGTAGACAAAGTCCCCCTTCTGTACTGCAAAAGAGATTTTATATTTTATCTATATGGCTGAACTTATCAAAAGGTCAAACTACATCTTCTGTCAAGCTCTTAGACTAGAGTCTTATCGCTTCTCGGCCTTTTGGCTAAGATCAAGTCTAGTGTAGACTAGAGTCTTGCTGGTTAGCCTAAATTAGAATAGTGCCGCTAGATCAGTTGCTGAATAGTGAGTCAACACACATGTAAAGCCAATTGTTTTAATGGACCTATTTTAGCTGTGATTTGAAATAGAATTTGCTGTAAGTGCAACTTTATGTTGATTTTTCTTACTCAAGTTTCAGTCCAGTTTGGGAGTAACACATTTGGATTTAGCAGGTTCCCCACTGCTAAACTGAAATAACGAAAATACATATCAATATCGTTCTCCTATTGGAACCAAATTCTGAGTATGAACAATGGACAACTTTGGAAAATACCATATTTAAATCTATTTTCCCATTCCCAGTTATAGCATTATAGTTATTATGGACTATAATTTGATGTGACCTCTAGTTTTATACAAATGAATGGGGACGTGATCTTTAAGGTATGCACTTATTTAACTTCTAGCAATAATCACAAAGATACTTACTGGGGCATGTATCACTATTGCAAAAATCAACTTGCATGTCATTTCCTTCACACTTGTGTCCACCATATTGTGGAGATGGGTCTGAACAATCTCTTGTTCTCTGACGGGTACCTGCTCCACAGGACATGGTACAGGTGCTCCAGCTAGACCAGGAAGCCCACTTTCCATTCACTGGTTGAAAAATAGATTTGGGGATTCTTTTAAAAATAAAACACTTTCAAATGCAACTCCATTTCTTTCACTGCAACGTAGGTTATCTGCACGTTACAGATAGCTAAGCGCGTCTCCAGAAATCATTTAACCAGAATCGGATTATAGGAGCCAAACCAAATGTTATTCAACTATTTTAAAAGGTGTGTTGTCAGTCTTAACAGAAAAGTAGGATGAGACAGAGGATAAGGGAATCCTACCAATTTCTGGACCTTACTTATCTACCTTTCTAACTGGTTGCTGCAATTGGATTGCTTAGCTCTGAAACTAGGATTTAATTAGGAAGGAGAAAAATACCTGGCACAATGTGACACAAGAAGGAGCAAAGATAAAGTGGGAAATAGGACATAGAAGGATGGTGGAGGCTATAGAAGGATGGTGGCAGTGTCTTTCCTACATGTTCTCTGAATCACATTGAGTGTGTATATCTGAGTCTGAAAACCATGGATAGACTGGGGATACTGACCGAAACTGCTTCTGGGTGACTTCAACATACCACTGAGGCCACTGAGGTTTGTCAGGTGCAAACATTGGCCTAACTCAACTGGTTTCTGGACCTACGTCGTTGTGATGGACTCTTTGAGTAGTGATACTACTGGGAGTATTAGGAGGGGAAGAAAGACTACTCGTGAGCAAGACTCCGATGAGGAGCAACAGAGAAAGCAGATCCGGGAAATATTTATGGAATCCAGTGATGATGAATCATTTGTGGGCTTCACAGGGAATAATGAGTCTGAGACTGAAGAGAGTGGTATGGCAAGCTCAGAGGATGAAGAAATGGATTGGACTAAAGTACGGGAGGTTCAGGCTATCTGTGAAGAGCCCACAAGTAGCGATACATTTGTTGGTTTCTCTGGAGGAGAGGATTGGCACACTGGAGATCCGGTTGAATCTTGGGGAGTTATGGGTTTGGATAGAAGATGGAGAGACTGGAGAGATCGGCAAGGGGCTTCAGGTGGAAGGAGAAATGGTGGGGTGTTGTCTGATTCCAGTTCGGAGGAGGAATTGGGGCAAGGGGCTTCAGCTGCAAGGGGCGTTGGCAGGGGTTTGGCTAGTTCCAGCTCTGAGGAAGATTTGTAAATAAAAGTGGGGTTGGGAAATGGGGACTCCTTGCAGTCGGCAAGGTGTTGATGGGTGTCTGCGTGTTCCTGGGAGCTGTGTTTAGGAAGACATGTTTGGGAAGACTTCTGTGGACATAAATTTAAATCGGATTATCTGCGGCTTTGGTGGGCTGGAACTGTGAGGGTTTCCTCTGGACTGCCTTGTGTTGATCTTTATGCATTAGCTGCTGAGCTGCAGTTCTCCGTATTGGCTTTGTGTAATCCCTGGACTGGATTTTCGTGTATGCTGACTTCTCCCTCTACTACTCGGATTGGATTCACTACGCTTGCTTCTTTGGGACGACGACTTCGTTTTGGACTGACTTCACGGTGGATGACCTCGGTGTTTCTGACGACTCTTGTGTGATGTGATGACCCTTTGTGTGCTAAGATGACCTTCGTTTGTTTTGAGTGCTTTTTCTTGCTGTTTGCATAACTTTAAGTTTAAGATGGATTATATTCCAGTTTAATCTGGGTTATTTTCCAGGTCTTGCTTTTTGGCTCAGTTGTGGGTAATTTTATGTTTCACACTGAAGAACAAGTGTTTTGAGCCTTTTTGAGTTATTTTTTGGCTCCTTTTTGATTAATATTAATATTTAATTAATATTGGTCTGGTGCTTTAATGGATCTGTCTTGCAACATACATATTCGGCAGGTCATACCCTCGATGTGATTTTCGGTTCGGAACATATGGATCTGTGGGCGGAGGTTATCAATACCTCTTGGTTGTCATGGGCAGATAGTTTCCTGGTCAGGACTAGTGTCACAGCCTCAACCTATCCCTGCAGGGGAGGAGGACCTATTAAAATGATCTGCTCTCGAAGGCTAATGGATCCATGAGGCCTTAGAGGGTTCTATGACTGGCATCACTGATGATCCTTTTGAATCCCTGGTCAATAAGTGGAATCAAAATCTAACCAGGGCTATTGACATGATAGCTCCTAAACGTTTTCTCCAATCCACACACCCATCACCTTCCAAATAAGTGGCTCATGCTATTTGTCACTTACCTGGACAGTGTTTCTCATTGCAAACTTGCATCTGTGTATCAGGTCCATCACAATGAGAACCATCAAATGATGGAGGGGGGTTATTGCACAGACGTAATCTTGTATGAGTACCTTTGCCACAGGTCTTGCTACAAGGCCCCCACTGAAGCCAAGAACTCCAGGCACCATTAACTGCAAGAAATTGAAATTCTTTTTAGTAAAAAAAATAAAACATTGGGTTGGACCCAAAGGTAGTGCAAGTAGAAGTCACCCAAACCATCATTCTTTTCCATTCATTCTGACCTCCTTCCAAAGACTGGAAAAGTAAGTCTCGGAATGTGCGAGTCAATGATTGTCCTTGCTGATTATACTGACTGGGATATTCTGAGAGTTGCAGTCCAAAGAGTAACCCTTTCAAGCCTTAAATTCTTCTTCTGTAAATGCAGACAAGTCTTGGGAAAATTTGGGGTCTTTCTGAACACCCAGTATCTATATACTGGGAAAAGAAAGGCCTCCTTAGAGATGGCTCTTGGAATGTGTGGGCAGATGTAAAAAAAAAAAGATAAAGAAGAAGAGAATGAAAGTAAAAGAAAGAAAATAGTAAAAGCTTCTTTTCAAATGCTTGTTTGGATACCCGTGCTTTACATAACACTCTAGAGCGGTGGTTCTCAACCTTCCTAATGCCGTGACCGCTTAATACAGTTTCTCATGTTGTGGTGACCCCCAATCATAACATTATTTTAGTTGCTACTTCATAACTGTCGTTTAGCTCCTGTTATGAATCATCATGTAAATATCCAATATGCAGGATGTATTTTCATTCACTGGACCCAATTTGGCACAAATACCCAATACGCCCAAATTTGAATACTAGTGGGGTTCGGGGGGATTGATATTGTCATTTTGGAGTTATAGACTCAAACAATGATGGATCTGGACCAAACTTGACACGAATACTCAATATGCCCAAATGTAAACACTGGTGGAGTTTGGGGAAAATAGACCTTGACATTTGGGAGTTGTTGTTGCTGGGATTTATAGTTCATCTACAATCAAAGAGGATTCTGAACTCCACCAACGATGGAGATGAACCAAATTTGGCACACAGAACTCCCATGACCAATGAAAAATACTGGAAAAAATAGATGAGCTTTGACCTTGAGTTTGGGAGTTGTAGTTCACCTACATCCAGAGAGCACTGTGGACTCAGATAATGATGAATCTGGGCCAAACTTGGCACCAATACTCCATATGCCCAAAGGTGAACACTGACAGAGTTGGGGGAAAATAGACCTTGACATTTGGCAGTTGTAGTTACTGGGATTTATAGTTCTCCTACAATCAAAGAGCATTCTGAACCCTATCAACAATAGAATTGGGCCAAACTTCCCACACAGAACCGCCATGACCAACAGAAAATACTGTGTTTTCTGGTGGTCTTTGGAGACCCCTCTAACATCCCCTCAGGGGTCCCGACCCCCAGGTTGAGAAACGCTGCTCTAGAGAAGGTAATGCCTATAAAGTCTGACTCATGTGCGCCACCTAACCACTCTGTCCTCTCACCCGGGCAGGGCCTGATGTTGCACATGACTGACTCCACTGCATGGCCGTCACAGAGTTTTCCACCATGCTGAGCTGAAGGGCTGCTGCAAGTTCTGATCCTTGTCTTGTTGCCTTGTCCACAGGTTGTAGAGCATTCTTCCCAAGATGACCATTCAGACCAGTTGCCATCAACTACACAGAATATATATAATAAACACTCTATTATCACACACTGCAAAGTATATTCTCTCTCAGGATTATTAGAATGAACAAAAATTGCCAGATCCCAATGAAATCAGCTCAAGCTGGAGAACTGATAAACGGATTCAAGTCTGTCTAGGACAGGCATCCTCAAACTGTGGCCCTCCAGCTGCTTGGCCTTCAACTCCTGAATTCCTGACAATTGAACAAGCTCACTAGCGCTTCTGGGAGTTGGAGGCCCAAACAGCTGGAGGGGCACAGTTTGAGGATGCCTGGTCTAAAACATCCTTTAGTTAAAAGAAAAAGGAATGTAACATGATTATTATTGTCAGGGTATTGTAATATACATTTCAGTGACACAAATAGAACATAATTCTAACCATTAATGTTATAAACAATTAGGCTCTATGTTACAGCAGAATGTAATGTGTGAGTGACCTATGAAACTCGATGGTGGGATTGCAATTCAATTAAGTGGAGCTCAGATGGGAAACCAGCTTGAAAGCATCTGGATAAGAATCAAGGGAATCAGGACTCAAAAAGATCTCAACAAAGTTTTCTATCAACAGTTGACAAAACAGGCACAAAGAAGATATATAGTAGTCATGGGCGATTTCAACTATCCCTGTATTTGCTGTAAAACCAACTCGGCCAAGAGTACAAAGTCCAAGAAATTCCTCGCTTGCCTTGCAAACAATTTTATGGACCAGAAGCTAGAAGAGGCAACAAGGGGATTGGCTACTCTCAATCTCAACCAAATAAATGCAGAGGACCTGATTGACGCAGTTGAAGTGGTCGGATCCTTAGGGGCAAGTGACCATGTGCTCCTGCAGTTTGCGATACGAAGGAAAGCTGAAACTAAGACAAGTCAAACCGACATTCTGGACTTTAGGAGAGCTGACTTCCAAAACTAACAAAAGGAAGTTCAACAGTGAAAAAAGCAAGATACTCCACTTAGGCAGAACAAAATGAAATGCAAAGATACAGAATGGGGGATGCATGGCTCTAGAGCATCTTGGAGTTTTCATGAACAACAAGTTAAACATGAGCCAAAAATGCCATGCGGCGGTAAAAAAGCCAATGGGATTTTGGCCTGCATCAATAGTCTAGTGTCCAGATCCAGGAAGTCATGCTACCCCTCTATTCTGCCTTGGTCAGACCACACTTGGAATACTGTGTCTAGTTCTGGTCACCACAATTGAAGAGAGATATTGACAAGCTGGAATGTGTCCAGAGGAGGGCGACTAAAATGATCAAGGGTCTGGAAAACAAGCCTTATGAGGAGCGGCTTAAAGAACTGGGCATGTTTAGCCTTCAGAAGAGAAGGCTGAGAGGAGATATGATGGCCATGTATAAATATGTGAGGGAAAGTCATAGGAGGGAGGGAGCAAGCTTGTTTTCTGCTGCCCTGGAGACCAGGATGTGGAACAATGGCTTCAAACTACAAGAGAGGAGATTCCAACTGAACATGAGGAAGAACTTCCTGACTGTGAGAGCTGTTCAGTAGTGGAACTCTCTGCCCCGGAGTGTGGTGGAGGCTCCTTCTTTGGAGGCTTTTAAGTAGAGGCTGGATGGCCATCTGTCAGGGGTGCTTTGGTTACGAGTTTCCTGCTTCTTGGCAGGAGGTTGGATTGGATGGCCCACGAGATCTCTTCCAACTCTATGATTCTATGATTCTAAGTGAAATTCCAATAATAGAAGTATTTATGCAAATTGTCTACCTGGACATGGTTTGTTCTGACAGCTGCGTCTTTCATTATCAGGTTCCATACATCGCAGTCCACCATTTGCAGGGAATGGACTGTTGCACAGACGAATTCTCTTTTGAACACCTTGACCGCATGTCACGCTACATGGTTGCCAGTCAAGCCATTCAGAATATCCACCATGCACTGAACAAGAACATTAATGTTAATTCAAGTCAACATGCCTATCAGTCAGAAATATATTATCTCTCTCCCTACTTCCTCTTAAAAATGCATGGAAATGTGGCTAAATAAACAATAAATAATAAATAAACAATAGTATCTTCAGATAATTATAATTATAATAATTTTATTTCTTACCCGCATCTTCTCGTGGTTTGAGGCAGATTACAACTTAGTTGAAAATGAATAATCATCTTAAACATTCTATAACATACATATATTAAAGTATATTTCTAAAGAATACATTACATATTAACACACACAGTGACATGTTGCAAATTGTCCTGTACTACGCCTCCCTGCTCTCCCATGGAAGCCAAGCACATTAAAGGTAATGCCAACACATTAAGTCATGCAAAAATGAAGTAAACAATCTCATCCATGGGTAGGAATTTTGTCTCATGTGAACCTTTAGTGTTGTCATCACTTTTCCCATCTAATATAACACCAACCTGATATAAAACCAGGCCTCTCGTGGTATAGAGTGTGCTTCAAGACAAACATGACTGGTTATTGAATGTATAGACAGTGTTACTCTTTATTACTTCTTTACTTGAGAGCCTGCACACTTTTGCATTGCAAAGAGTTTCTTGCTCAGCAAAATGAAAAAAAGAAGAAGATAGCATTCACCTTGGACAATGAATGGTACTTTGACCAAAACCGAGCCCATGAGATTCCTAGCTATACATTCATACTCAGAAGTATCCTCTTTGCGTGCAGCTACAATACGCAAGGAGCCATTTGTCAAAACAGATATTCGGTTCTGGCCCCGGAGAGGCCAACCTTGACGGGACCATTCGATGGTTGGAGGGGGTTCTCCTTCTGCTTGACAGTTCAGCACTGCTGTAGTTCCAGCATCAACAATAGTCTCTACTGGCTCAGTAGTAATTATAGGTGCACCTAAAATAAAGAGAATATTTCGAGATTGCTGATTTTCACAATAAATCACTAATGAGAATCACTTCCACTGATCCAATAATCCCTTCCCAGTGTGTTGGAAAGTAAATTGGAAATTTTATTTGATATAGTGTTATAAATAAAAAGTTTGATCTTCTGTGATACATGTTACAGTAAGTTGCAGCAGGACCAAGTGTGTGTGTGTGTGTGTGTGTGTGTGTGTGTGTGTGTGTGTTGAAGAAAAACCTTATGATGGTAATTATTATGTGCAGCTGGCAATGTAGGTCAACCAGCAGTCTTGGGCCACACCCGTTGGGGTATAATTGTATGGATTTTTAGAATACAGTTCTGGAGAGCTTTTACTCTGAGAAGGTCTATGCTGAAAGGCTCTGCTCTGGGGAGCAGGTTGGAGAGAAGCTGTTATGTTGTTCTAAAGGAGGTCTGCTTGTTCTTCAAGGATAAGATCCTGTATGGTTGATGTAACTTAGACCAACTGAACTACCAGAGGATCTGTGGAAGCTAGATGGCATTAGCTGGAGCTACAGTTGTCTATACTCCGCTCCAGTGATTATAGTTCCCCTTTTTATAGCTGCCAATTAACTCCAGAATTGATGACTCTGATGCCCCTTGATTAGCGATACAACACACTGCATAGGGTGGACAGTAGCTGGAAATACCAGCTGGAATGGCAGCAACCTTGAAGACACTAATGCGTTGTAATTGCTGGCACACCGATTAGTGGACACCTTAACTCCCAACGAACAGTCATAGGATGCAGGCCTCAGGACGGAGAGGCAGCACAATCAGTAGCAGGCTCCTGGCATGATGCCGCTGCTGCAGCAAAAGTTTGCTAGTTCTCCAGACGGCAGAACAGATATCAGTAATGGCTCCCAACTCCCTGAGATGAACATAGAAGGTAGGAGGGGATTCGGGTGGCAATGGAGAGGGAGCCATGGAGGCTAACAGCAGCAGCAACTACAGAAGACGATCGGGCCTCTCCAAGCTTCCATATGAGCCAGCAGTACATGGGAAGGCAGGCAGGCAGGATGATGTTCTTAGCCAGATCTTCAGTAAATCTCCTCTGAGGCCAATAGGTCAAATTCTACTGATCACTACACCGAAGGAGACTGATTTAAGAGTCTCAGATCTCTCAGGTCTATCTCTTTTTGGGGAGCACTTTCCAACCGCAAAGATACGGCGGTCCTCAACCCATATCCACTCCTGGTCTTGATCTTCTTTGCCCCCTTTCTCCACAAAAATACCCAATCCAACCTTCCAGGGACTCCCCCAAGACCCTGGTAAGTTAGAGAGGGATAAGCATCCAGGAGAGGGAAGTTGGGAGGGAAGGATTAGCTTAGATTGAGACTTGCTTTGCTAGATAGACAACAGAAATTCTAAGTGTGTTTCTTATCCAAACACACCTTTGTGGAGAGACTAAAACATGTTTTTTAATCACATAGAGAGAAGAAATGGGCTCGAGGACATAAGAGCCCTGTGAAAATGAAAATGAGAGAGCACCTAATTAGAAATTTTCAGGTTTTTCAGCATAACTTTATGGTCATCTTCCGTTAGAAGCTATAAACAGAATTGCATTTGAGGAAATTCCTGGAAATTTTTAGGTCCTGCAGTACAACTGGAGGAAGTTGACCAGAGAATCATACTAGATTTTTAGAGAGAAGATTTTAATCAAATACATGAATACTTACATTTGCAAGAGTCGAAACTGCAAATTTGGAGGGATAAATAAATCACTTTGGTTTGTCTTAAAAGCTGCTTCTATCAATATATGCAAAAGATAAATGTTGATCTCCCAATAACATTTCAATTCCTCAATAACAGTATGAATAGTCATTGTTAGCTTACTCTGTAACATTAGAGTGACATGATGTTCAACCACACCAGCATCGTTTGTAGCTACACATGTATATTCTGCAGCATCTTCATTCTGAAGAAAAACGTATTTTCAGATTTTAAAAAACCAATACAGAACTACTAGATGACTTGCAATGCAATATAGTGGCTTCAAAACAGTTTGGTGCAAGGGAGTGTGTACTTAGATAGAAACTGGAAAAGGTTCAGTACCATATAATATAATATATTATTGTAAAATCAATATATGCAACAAATAAATTCAGATCTCCTAATAACATTTCAATTCCTCAATATAAGTATTAATAGTCATTTTAGCTTGTAAAATGCATATGATGTCACAATATATCTGTGACTTGAGAGGTTACACTGGGGACAAAATAGCTATAGGGATATATTCTTTAAGTTTCATTTTTCATTAAAATTGTTGAAACCAAGTTTTTTCTGCCTTCAGTAATGTTTTTTCCCCTTAAAAATGAAATACAATGAAATCCCTTCCAGCTACAGCTATTTCTTCTCTGAAGAAAGAAAGTGGCACCCCCTTCTCAACACTACAATGAATAAATACATAGGAAATCAACTTCAAATCTTGGATGGACAAATTGTCAAGTTTGATTTTTTAATTCTTAAAGGCAGAGTCGTTCCTTTTCCAGGAGATAATAGCATAATATATCATATAAGGACATAAATATGATAAAAAGGTATGTGACGCCCATACAATGGTGTATCTAAAAAGTTTATATTAGATTGGTAGGAAGACATAAGGGATAGTCCTTAAAATGTTATCTGAACTTCCTGGAAGGAGATGTGAAAAAATGTGACTGATAAATCTATATAAATACAAATATAATGTTCGTTTGTGGGATTAACATAACTCAAAAACCACTGGATGAATTGACACCAAATTTGAACACAAAACACCTATCAGACCAACAAGTGACCATCACTCATAAAAACACTGAAAAACACAGCAAAGGGGACTTAAAAAGCCAAAAAAGCAAAAAAGATGCTATAGTGCATGTGCAAAAATGACTCCCCTGGCAAACAAAACATGCAATAGCATATCTACACTCTCCTCTGGTTACAGCTCCCAGCATCTCCTAGACCAGGCCCTTTAGGAGAGGAGAATGATCCAAATGGACTGCTTCCGAGCTGTAAGCTTTCTTCTCCTTGGATTTCTTTGAGAGCATCCCAATTCCTGAATATTTCCAATTTCCTATTCCTGGACTGCAACCCACAACAATCCTCCAGATAAATAGATTAAATAGAGATAGATATGTAGGTAGAGAGATAGATCAATCAAGAGGACTGCTGGGAGTTGCAGTCCAAGAATAGGTAGAGAAGAAAGAAAGGGGAGAAAGAGGAAGGGAAAAAAGGTGGGGGGGGGGAGGAAGGGAAGAAGAAGAGAAGGAAGGAAGGAAGGAAGGAAGGAGAAAGAAAGAAAAAAGGTAAGGAAGGAAGAAAAGAGGGAGGGAAGGAAAGAGAGAAAGAAAGAAGAAAAAGAGAGGGAAAGTTGACCACAGCAATGCATAGTGGGTACAGCTAGTCATGTATAATTATATTTAATCATTCCAATCCGGATTTATGTAATCACTCACTACTGTGCCATAGATGGCAAGGGATCCATTGTTGAGTTGTCTGATCCGATTGCTGAGCTGAATACCAACTCCTTTTTTGCTCCATTGAATAGTTGGTAATGGGTTTCCTCCAAATTCACAGTTGAGAACAGCATTGCCACCAAGGGGCTCAATGCGACTGGGATGATAATCTCCAATGAAGACTGGAGGCTCTGGAGGAAAACAGGTTTAATTATATTTTATATAGTAAGAAGTCAGATGAAAATGAAAGCCATCTGCTGTAGTAATTCAGAGGTATTTGCTAGGTCTGGGCGGTTTCGTTTCGTTAATTCGTAATTCGTTAAAAATTCGTTATTTTTTTTTATAACGAAGCGATAATGAACCATTCTGGAGCAACTTAAAAACGAAACGAATTTTTAAATTCATTTCGTAATTGTTTCGGATTCGTTATGTATTTGTTTCGTTATCGTTTTGAAGTCGTTTCGTTATTATTTCCGCATGTCTGGGGCAAGTTTTATAGTTGTTTTTTGTTTAATTAGTGAAAAAAAATTATAATATCACACCAACAGTCAACAACAGAGGGAGAGGGAAGCTTCAGAAGTTCCCCCTGTCCCATTTGGAGGTTTTTTAGCGTATTGCGCGGTCGCGTCCGCCATTAACGAATCGATTCGTTATTGTTTTAAAATTGTTTCGTTAATGTTTCGGGTTTTTTTTACATTTACAAAATTTCGTAAATATCGAACTTTTTAAAAGAAAAATTTCGGAATTCTTTTAAATATCGAAACGCAAAAAACCCCCAAAAACGAATTGATTTTAGAAACAATTTTTTCCGTGGTTGCCCAGGCCTAATATTTTATATAGTAAGAAGTCAGATGAAAATGAAAGCCATCTGCTGTAGTAATTCAGAGGTATTTGCAGATGTTGAAAACATGAACTTTTGCAAATATGGGATGAAATTAACTAGTTGTTACAGCTATGTAGGCCAGCCAGCTATCTTTAAATTTGACCCTTTTAACTATATAGCATCCACCCAAATTTAAGTGAAAATGTGAAATTTTATTCCAGCCCAAATTCAGGTCCAAATGTTGATTAGAGTCAAGCACTTTTTATTCCATTTCCACTGCTCTCTCTTACCATTACTGATTGGTCTTTTATATAAAATTTGAAACTAGAGAACCAATGGAATAATTCCAGAACTTACTTTGTAATACATACCTTTAACATATACAGAGCCAAGAGCCTTTATAGACCCAACCAGATTTTCTGCTGTACATACATAGGTACCAGAGTCCTCTTTAGAGACTCTTTTAATGACAAGTTCACTAGCTCCATCCACACCATCATATTGTGCTGGTTGAGCAAGAGAAGAAAAAGAAAAGCAGGTCAAGAAAGCTTGGTTGAAGCTTCAGAAAAAAAAAGGTTTCTCTGCTCTTGAGTACTACTATGCAAGTTGCTTTGTAGTTACTGAACCCTTTTCCAATAAAGATTTGCCTAAACAAGACCAAGGCGCTTTAGTAGCATTCACTCATTTTAAGAATATTTGCAGCCCATGATTGAACAGTGATACTGCATGATTTAAGAGTGTCTTAATCTTAAACCCCCAAATTAAATGATGCACAAATAGTGTGTGCATATTTTGCTGCTTTTAATGTTTGCTTTTTCATTGTCTAATGAGTAAGTCAAAGCAAACTTTCCCTTTTAACATTTCAGGCAATACTTTTAAGAATGGCTATAACACCATACATAAATGACTCTACTTTTTCTGCACTAATATGGGAAATAATGCACTGATTCACAAAGCCACACACCCAGAGGTTACCTGATAAGAAGCCATCAATGTCTTCATGCTCCATGAATTTATCCAAGCCACCTTTAAAGCTTGGTGTCAACCTATAGCTGTAACTACTATCTCCTATGGTAGTTACTCCCACAGAGTTTAACCATGCATTGTCTGTACTTAATCTCCCACCACTTAGCATCAGTGAATGACCACAGGATCTATTACTATGGGGGGGGGGGGACCCAAAATGTGCTTTATATCAGGCCATTTATTATGGCCAGATGCGTGAGTCTCAATATTGGGGGATAGAAATAAAGTAAATAAAGTAAATTATATGAATAACAGAAGAAAGGGTAAAAAGAATTGGTATAATAATTTAAATAGCCCCTTAAAATATTTTGGAGATTTGGGGGAGATATAAAAAAAATACTATGTATGTCTCCAATCATGCCAGTTCTAATGACAGAAAGCTTCACAGCATTTTTTTTAAAGAACTCTAAACAGAATTTAATGGAAGAGGTATAATGAAAGTAAAAGATCTGAAGATGGTAAATATGGAAAGGATAAAGAAGAGATTTAGAGTGCTACAAAGAAGAGACTTAGAGTGGCACAAGTATTTACAGCTGGGGAAATGGTCAAGTGATATAATGAAAAAGTATAATTGGGATAGGGAATATACAAAAACTGGTGAAGATACAAAACTGGTGAAGATGATAGCCCAAACGGAGGTTAAAGAAGAGAATGTAACATTAAAAGGCATGGTAAGCAATATCTATAAACTATTATTAATGGACAAACAGGAACAAGTTCATTTGAAGGAAGCATTGAAAGTAGATTTGGGGGCGGGGGGGGGGGGAATGGGTAAAGATATGGAGTATGAGATTACTACATAATATGTCCGTATGAATTAAGGAAAACTATTATAAAACAGTATGGAAGTGGTACTTAACACTCATTAGATTAAATCAGATAGATTAAAAAATATTCAAATCAGTGTTGGAGACGCTGTCAGGAAATAGGGTCATATCTTCATGTGTGGTGGTCATGTAAAATTATACAAATGTTTTGGGAAAGGATATTTAAAGAATAAGAGCAATAATAAAAATAGAGATCGAGAATACACCAAAATTAGCATTATTACTTATGCATGCCAATACAATTCCCTCACAAGAGAGGAAAAAATGGTTTCTGATTTGACAACAGCAGCAAAATTGCTAATAGAAAAAACTGGAAAGAAAGAAAGAAAAATCAATTAGAAGAATGGTACAGAGAAATTTGGAACATAGCTATTAATGACAAGTTAACTTGCAATATTAAAATTAAAAAGAGAATATCGAAACAAATGGACTTCTGGAACGGATTCTCCCCTACAAATGGACTTCCAAACAGATTCTTCCCTACGAACCATCAAGGTTGTTAATATCTTCTGGAGGGGCCCTGCTCTCGGTCCCACCACCTTCGCAATCGCGTCTGGTGGGGACGAGAGACAGGGCCTTCTCGGTGGTGGCCTCTTGGTTGTGGAACTCTCTCCCGATGGAGATTAGATCTGCCCCTTCCCTCCTAATTTTCAGAAAGCTAGTGAAATCCTGGCTCTGGGACAGAGCATTCTCAGAATGATTGGCAAGTCAACAATAACCTAATAACTACTGACCACACTGGCGGACTGTGATGAATGTGATTTTATCTTGACAATTTGGCTTTATGTATTTATTCTGTTTGTATTTTAACGTATTAAGATGTTATGATGTTATTAGTTTATTTGTGTATGCATTTTCTGTTGTTAACCGGCCTGAGTCCCTCTGCGGAGGTTGAGAAGACCGGGATAGAAAAGTTCTAAATAAATAAATAAATAAATAAATAAATAAATAAATAAATAAATAATGAAATATGGAGAAAATTTATTGAGTATATCTTTCATGAGGGAAACAAACTGGCAACAGAAGCAATGACGTTTTGGACTTGTGAAACAAGATGAGTTGCATTGTCGAAGGCTTTTATGGCTGGAATCACTGGATTTTGTAAGTTTTTCTGGCTGTATGGCCATGTTCCAGAAGCATTCTCTCCTGACCTCACAACCTCTGAGGATGCCTGCTATAGATGCAGGTGAAACGTCAGGGGGAAAAACTTACAAAAACCCAAGGTGAGTTGGTTGGACCAAGTAAATGTGGCACAAAATAAGGATGGGGGGGGGAGGGGAGAATTGTATAATAATAATAATAATAATAATAATAATAATAATAATAATGAAATAAATTTATTTTATTTTATTTATTTACTTTATTTGTATACTGCACTATCTCAGCCCGTAGGCGACTCAGTGCGGTTTACAACAGGTCAATATACAAAGTGCATAGCATTAGCATTAACGTTTAAACAGTCACTAAAGCAGTTAAAACAATACAACAATACATCAGTAAATCAACACAACATCAATACATCTAAATAACTAATCCATCACATCTCATCAGTAAAGTCATAATCCGATCTCCTCGTCCATTATTCCAGTTCCAAACTCAGTCAATTGATTGCACTGCTTAATTGAGCGCCTGTTCAAAGAGCCAGGTCTTCACTCTTCTCCTGAACACCAGCAGGGAGGGAGCCGATCTAACGTCTGCGGGAAGGGCGTTCTCAGTGGTGGCCGAGGGGCCACCACTGAGAAGGCCCTGTCTCTCATCCCCGCCAGCCGTGCTTGTGAGGCTGGCGGGATCGAGAGCAGGGCCTTCCCGGACGATCTTAATGTCCTAACTGGTTCATAAGGGGTGATGCGTTCGGACAGATAGGTTGGGCCAGAACCGTTTAGGGCTTTAAAGGCCTGGTAGCAAATTGGCAGCCAGTGGAGCTGGCACAGCAGAGGAGTGGTGTGCTCCCTGAGTGCCGCTCCTGTTAACAAACTGGCTGCCGATTGTTGGACCATTTGTAGCTTGTATACATGTATACATAGATAAAGGATGTGTAGTAGAGGTATATGTAGTATAAGTTATAATGGGGAAAGTTAAAAATGGATAAGTATTCTCAAAGTTATGTTTGATTCCCTTTTTACTGTTGGATTGTATACAATATGGAATACTCCTTTGTCTAAGTTACTGTAAAAAGGAGAAAGGATATATACTCATACATTCTGATTGGTAAATCTATAAATAATTTTTTTTAAAAAAATGATCTAAAGAAACAAAGTAAATAAATAAACATAAATTAAAAATGTCATTCTGTACTGTATCTAAAGAAATGAATTTATATCCACAAAGGCTCATGTGAAAATAAAAACAAGTGAGTCTTAAAAGTCTGGTGGCATTCCTTTCCCCCTTCCCCCTTATTCTGTTTTTACCCTAATCAACACAACCTTTCCTCACAGGAAAATTGCCTCAGTCCCTTGATCAGCTTGGTTGCCTTATTTACTGCCTTTTCCCCATATTTACAAGATCCTGACTGAGATGCAGTTACATGACTACATAATGTTGCAGATGTTGTTGTAATGAGAATTTATACAGAGAAAAGTCCTCAGACTTTTTAAGAGGAGGGTGGTGGTGGTGGTAAATGACCTTGGAGGATTTATATACAGAAGAGTACTCAAACTTTTGAAGATGAGGGTGGTGGCTTGGGGGGGGGGGGTTAATTACCTTGGAGGATTTGTATAGACAAGTGTCCTCAAACTTTTAAAGATGAGGGTTGGAAGGGGCGTTAATTATCTTGGAAAATTTGTATAGAGAATGGTCCTCAAACTTTTTAAGATGGGGGTGGGGAGAGTAAATGACCTTGGGGGATTTGTATAGAGAAGAGTCTTCAAACTTTTTAAGACGAGGGTGAGGGGGCTAAATTACCTTGGAGCCTTAGAACCATGCTGAAGGAAAAAAACATTTTTATCTAAAAAGAATCCTTATCCAAAATTTTGGAAGATGCAGAGTTACAACCCTCATCTTTAAAAGATGCAGAGTTGTGTACCTATGTGAACATTTATTTTATTTATTTATTTCGAGGTTTTATATACCGACCCTCTCACCTTCAAAGAGGGATTCGGACCGGTTCACAACATGTGTTAACATACAAAAAATATACAATAACAACACAATGCCACTTCATTACACGGTTAAAATATCAGCGCTATACATGTTAAAACATTATCATCACAGTTAAAAGAGCCAACTCGTCCAACACCATCACAATCCCATTCATCATCCTCCTTTCATGTGGGCAAAGAATTAAATCAGTTGTCAAATGCCGCGTTCCACAACCAGGTCTTTGTTAGTTTCCTGAACGTCATGAGGGAGGGGGCAGTTCTGATCTCTAATGGCAGGGAGTTCCAAAGCCGAGGGGCCACCATCGAGAAGGCCCTGTCCCTCGTCCCCACCAGCCGTGCTTGTGCAGGCGGAGGGACCGAGAGCAGGGCCCCTCCAGACGATCTTAGTGGTCTTGATGGTTCGTAGGGGAGAATACGTTCGGAGAGGTAAACAGGGCCGGAGTCATTTAGGGCTTTATAGGTTAACACCAGCACTTTGAATTGTGCTCGGAACATACTGGCCTAACTTCATTAAAGCAGACCTGCTGAATGCTAGGGTACTGAATTTTATTGAGAAATAGCAACCAACATAGTATAGTGGTTTGAGTGTTGAGCTGGGACACTAGGAAACCAGGTTTGAATCCTTGCTTGGATATGGAAACTCATTGGATGACCTTGGGCAAATCACACTGTCTTGTGACCTCATCAGACAGGGATAAATTTGGCAGCATGTTCCACTTCACTTTCCCTTTAAGCACAACGCCTTCTGGCTCCCATTACAGAATGCACAACTATTTCCATTGGGGCTTGGTGCTTAAAAGGGAAGGTGAAGTGGAGCATGCCACTGTGCCAGCAACACAGAAGGGTTCCTGTGTTCCACCAGAAACAATGGAGGGAAGCCGGACAGTCAACGTTTCTCCCTGTGAGATGGTGAATTAGGTGAGTCGGGCAATGCAGGGCGTGGGGTGAAAGCAATGACAAACCTGAACAAATTTTGTGAATGAAACCCTGGTTTTAGGGTTGCCATAAGTCAGAAATGTCTTTAAAGAATCCTATCACCACCACAACAAGATTTAGGTAATAATTCCATGACAATAATTTAATTATCCAAAAATTATGCACATTTTCTATATTCAATCTCATATGAACTATTAAATTATCTCCTTCTGTATTAACCTACCTGGTATAATATTATTATTAAAAGTCCATGTGATTTGAGGTATAGGAACTCCAGTTGCTCTACACATCAATTGAAGACGTTCCCCCCTTTTTAAAGCCACATCGCCAGGGAGTTCAGTGAAAGTTGGAAGTACATGAACTGTTAAGTTGACTGTGTGAGTGTCCTCCCCAGCAACATTGCTGGCAATACAAGTGTAGCTGCCAGTATCTTCAGGCTGTAGACAGGGTGGAAATCAAAGTCACATAAAAATCTAACAAAACACAATATGTAGAATACATATATGTGTTAGCTCACAGTGGCTGCTCCCAATGAAAACACAGGACCATGCTCTGGTATCAAAGAGAAACTTTACTGCAGGAAACATAGACATGCGAAAAGCCGAGATTGCCTGGCGCCAGCCGGCACCTCCTTATACCCTCCCCCTTACTCAAAAATGTCCTTCCCACCAAGCACAAACCCCCGTGTAATTCACCTGCCAAACCGCTGGCCATTTTCTTTCAGGGTCAGCAGCTGCAGGTGTCTTATCAGTGTCCTACGTCAGAACCCTGATTCCTGGCGCCAAAACCAAGGCCCTGGAAACTGGGTCCTGACATATATGTAACAGCGGTTTGTACTAAAGCAGCATTCCAAAAGTCATTTAATTATGTGTTGTTTGTTGTTCAGTCATTTCCAACTCTTCGTGACCTCATGAACCAGCCCACACCAGAGCTCCCTGTTGGCCATCACCACCCCCAGCTCCTTCAAGGTCAATCTAGTCACTTCAAGGATCCCATCCATCCATCCATCTTGCCTTTGGTTGGCCCCTCTTCCTTTTTCCTTCCATTTTCTCCAGCATAATTGTCTTCTCAATTATGTGTTACACACATTAAATATTTTAGGTTCATGTGAAGAAATAATTTAGCACAGCTTGTTGCTGGGAATCAGCAGGAACAATATTCTAATATGATTTAATTGTAATGTGATTTTGTTTCCAGCAATAAGCAACTTTTTTCACTAATGTAAAAATATTAGAAATACATTTTCCACTGATACTCATAGAGCTTTAGGCTGTTGGCTACGGAAATACACAACACAACAAATCTTTTTTATCACCTCCAAACCAACTTTTGAATATTTTAAAAATCAAATAAAATAGGTAACAGTCTTAATACATCAAAAACACGAATATGGAATCCAGATAAGAGGATCACCTAACTCAGAGGTGAGTAACTTATAACCTAGATAATGTTGGACTATAGCTTCCATCATTCAAGCCAGCATTGTGATTCGTCACCATTATCAATGCTGGCTTGACTGATGGAAGCTATAGTCCAACATTATCTGGGTTATGGGTTACTCACCTCTGAGTTAGGTGATCCTCTTATCTGGATTCAATATTCATTTAGTTTCAGGACCCACAATTTAGGAAGCCCTGATCTAAACAACCTTTGAGGTTCATTCCAACTGTTTATGAGTCTAAATCTTAAGGTTGGAGGGGAAGGTAGGGAAATACACAGAGAAGACACTGTCACTCACTTGCACACCTCTGTTATTAATCATTATATTTTAATTATATTTGTCATATTTTACAGCACAGGCATGATATTGGAACAGGGATGGCAAAGAGGACTTGAGCCCTCCAAGACTAGGCTGGCGAATCCCCCCCCCCCCAAATTGACATTGATTGAGCAAAATTGGACAGCCAAGACTCCTACATAGTTCAGCCTCCTCAGGAATTATTGATCAGAAGGGAAATAAATGGTCAAGTACTAAACAATACAAAATATTGTATTGCTTGAGCCCAATCTATCCTATGCACATTTACTTGAGAATAAGGTGCACTGAACACATGGAGGACACTTCTATGTGCTTATATTGTTTATAATAGTCTTGTATTTAAAATATGTTTCAATGATGATGGAAGCATTCGATCTCTGTTAATTTTTAATTTTTGTATGCATGTATTTTATCTTTTATAATTTAGCTGTAAATCGCCTAGAGCCAGGCCCGTAGCCAGGATTTCGTTTCGCGGGGGGGGGGGGGGGGGCTAAAAAAATTTCAGGGGGGGTTTCGGGGGGGCTGAGTTTCGGGGGGGGGGGGGCTGAGTCTGAGTGAAAGAGGGTCTAGCCTAGCAAACCTTTTGTATCATTACCCGAATACCCCCATGCATATGGGATATATTGAGTATGGTGATCAGATCATGATATGAATAAACATAACAGTTTAAATAATGCACCAGTAAGGTCTTTTCACGAACCACCATGAGAATTTCGGGGGGGGGGGGGGGCTGAAGCTACATGCCTGTCTAGAGCATTCTCGGATGGAGGGCGATTAATAAGTTATTAAATGATGATGATGATGATGATGATGATGATCCTTGCAAGTAGGCAAAATTGGTAATAACTAATCTGTCAACTTTAAAAACAACTTTAAAGTCTCTACTTCTAAAGCCAGTTTTCCACAGTATAGGGCAGGCATAGGAATCATATGTAAAAAAGAGATACACAAAGGAGAGATAGAGCAAGTAGTGGGAAAACAAAATACTAACCCAGAAAGATGAGCATGGCTCCTTTTTCTATTTGGACTTACCTATGGCCCTCTCCAGTGTTGTCAGCCTGTTTTGGGAAAACCTTTAAAATTCTAAACATTTAAAAGTCTGATATTATATCTATTGCCTTTTGTTTATGCTGTAGAATGTGGATCATAATGAAGCAAAAGAATGTACTGGCACTTAAAACAAATGGTTTCATGCCTATGGACTTTCTGTAGCTATTTGTTCTAAGGAATCTATCTCCTCAAGAAACCCTGACGATGCACCACATGCCTCCCAGCCTGAAAGCTGAGCCTGAATGAATCTTAGAATTTGCATATGTTTACTGTACATACCCATCCCCGCCTCTCTAGTAGGTTTAGTTGGCTTTGTGTATCTGTCCGAACGTATCTCCCTCTACGTCCCACCACGGAATTTAAGATCATCTGAGGGGGCCCTGCTCTCGACTCCACCGCTTTCCCAAGCAAGGCTGGTGGGGACGAGGAGCAGGGCCTTCTCAGTGGTGGCCCCCCACCTGTGGAACTCACTCCCAGTGGATATCAGGGCATCGACATCACTCCCGTCCTTTAGGAGAAAGGCAAAGACGTGGTTGTGGGACCAGGCCTTCGGGCAATCTGCTAACTAGATAGGACAACCAGGCAATTAGGACCGGCAGGACTGATATATGTGGACTGATAAATGTGGAAGAAAACTCTGAACCATGAGATAGCGAACACTGACTGGCAAGAAGGAAGAAGCGGTTTGTATCGGTTTGTATGAAATTTTATTGGTTTTATTGGTTTTAACGGGTTTAGATGCAATGTATTGTTGTTGTTGTTGTTTGCTAATTTGTTATTTTGTTTTATTGCTTATTATTGATGTATGCTATGGGCATCGAATTGTGCCTTGGATGTGTAAGCCGCCCTGAGTCCACTTCGGGGTGAGAAGGGCGGGGTAAAAGTAAACCAAATAAATAAATAAATAAATAAATAAATTGTGCCTTGGGATCACCAGCTGACTTAAACAGGCTAAAAAATTGGCATCATACACCTGTTCTGTATGTCAGGGAAGGTGAAATGTGATTCTAGGTTACAGATATAGCCAGGTACCCACAGAACCCACTGAAACCTATGCAAGGCAACTCCCTAGGCACCTTTGAGGATGGTAATTTGATATTTAAATATAATTCTGCCCTGCCTGTTTTAGGACTTTGTTAAAAAAAAAGAACTCATTGCTTGGACACTTCTTTTTTCTAACAACATTTTTTTTACCCAGGTAGTGGTGGTGGAACAGACTTACTACTGGAGGGGTGTGAAGAACCCTCACCTTTAGCAGTCAGAATGTGGGCCTAGTGAAGCCTGGTGGCCTAGACAGTTAGAAGGTGGGCCTAGCGAAGCCCTGGTGGCCATTTTAGATTAGGGAAACAGGGAGATGCCATCTTAGGTCAGGTTTTCTTGGAGGGGGCATGCCCTAGTCCAGTAAGCAAAGAGTAGATGGCCAGGATTAGTTAGGAATAGAGGGCGGAGCCTAACATTCGAATAGAGGAAAAAGTGTACTTTTTGAATTTGAGGCTTGAGTTTTGGCAGTTGGGAGTTAGGTAGTCGGTTGGTGTTCACAGTTGGACAGTGCTAGATAGGAGAACTGGGTTAATCTTTCGTAGTATTCAAGGGCTAGAGGAATTAGCCAGGAATACTGACAATGGAAACAGGACCTTGCTTATAGTCTGTTTCTTTTATTCCCGAGGAAGGCTAGGCCAAGATTGTTTGGCTAGATTACAGAAAGTGGGAATTTGGTTTGGAATTATCATCAGGGATTAGTTTCCCGAGATAATCTCCTGTTTGTTAACTCTAGATATGAACCCACTACCCATCAAACGTAACCAAAAGCTTTTGCGCCATTAACTTACAGAAACCATTACGCATTTGTACCAAAAGAGTTTAAGCCTGTTAAATAAATGTTTTATTATAGTTAACCCATTACAATAGCCTGTGTGTGAATGTCATTGGTATTTAAACCCTCTGAAGAAAATAAGCACTATAATAACACAGAAGGGCGTTACTAAGTGTCCTCTCCACACATATAACTCAGCCTGAATACTAAGCAATAAGGTGGCAGCATACCCAATTGAAAAAGCCTTTTAAAAAGCCTCTCAGTTCAGACATCATTCAAATATATCTTTCCCTGTTTTATCAATTTCCCTTCTGTGATATTCCTTATAAAGGTTGATAGCTTATGGGATTCACTATTTCAGAATTCCCTGTTCCTTCTCCCTGCTAAAAGAAAGTCTCTTGGTGTGAAAGACATCCTTATAATTGGTGCCACAGCAGTGTGATCCTGATTGTGAAGTATTTCCTTATAAGGGGCACATTATTATTTTCTGGATTAAACAGGAGGGAGGGGGATAGAGAATCAGGACATAGCTTGCCAAGGCCTCCAGACTTTCAGAGGTTGCCCACCTCTGTTTTATATATAGCATGTAGGTATATGGAGCCCCTGGTGGCGCAGTGGGTTAAACCACTGAGCTGCTAAACTTGCTGACAGAAAAGTTTGCGGTTCGAATCCGGGGAGTGGGGTGAGCTCCTGCAGTTAGCCCCAGCTTCTGCCAACCTAGCAGTTCAAAAAGATGGAAATGTGAGTGGATCAATTGGTACCACTTTAGTGGTAAGACAATGGCGCTCTGTGCAGTCATACCAGCCACATGACCTTGGAGGTGTCTACAGACAATGCCAGTTATTTGGCTTAGAAATGGAGATGAGCAACACCCTCCAGAGTTGAACACGACTAGACTTAATGTCAAGTAGAAATTTTTACCTTTACTTATGTGGGTATGTAGAACATGTTTTGGAAAATGCATTTTCCAATCAGACACTTTCAGATTTATTTACATTGGCATTTAAAGTGGAACTTCTTTGCATGGCTAAAAGGAAAAAAGGCCAGTTTCTCCAATCCATCTCAAACAGGTTGTTTTGAGTGATACTTACCACCACATCGTCCACATTGAGATCTCCATATGGTCCTAATACATGTCTTCTCGTGCTAGTTAAGAGAATGCCATTTTTCTTCCAGTTCATGGATGGTGTTGGAATTCCATCAGCAACACATGATAGTTGTATTTGTGAATTTTCAACAACTGTGTAGTGATCCTGCATGCTGCGTATTTTAGGTGGAACTGCGTGTATTTGAAAATATTTAAAAATATATTGAAATATTTAAAATAAACTGTTTTTAAAGAACACAATTATTTATATATGCTCTTTGGCTTCTTCAAAGTTGGATGGCAAACTTCATATGTATGTTCCCACCAATAATAAAATGTATGTCAATGGAAAGACATTAAATACCATATTTATGCAATAGGTAACTGAGAAAGCTTGACCTGTTTATTTTGGACACCCAGAACAGAAATGAGATGGTATAATTCTACCAACATATGAGAGAAGCTCACATGGGGTTATGGTGGCGCAGTGGGTTAAACTGCTAAAATATAGAACTTGCGGTTCGAATCTGTGGGACAGGGTGAACTCCCATTGCTAGTACCAGCTTCTGCCAATCTAGCAGTTTGAAAACCTACAGATGTGAGTAGATCAATTGGTACCACTTCAAGAATATAATGGCGCTTCATGCAGTCATGCCAGCCACATGACCTAGGAGGTGTCTACAGACAACACTGACTCTTCGGCTTAGAAATTGAGATGAGCACCCCTCCCCAGAGTAGGACTTAAGTCCACTTAATGTCAAGGGAAAATCTTTACCTTTACTATGAGAGAAGCTGCCATAACTTAGTATAAACTAGATGATCTGTGAATAGGGACTTCATCACATGGAGATTGAGAAGCCCAGGGATAGCAGATGACAGCTGGGGAAACCATGGGGCAGTGCCCAGCTTCATCCCCTTACCATGGTTGGTCGCCAGCTGCCATCCCATGATTCCCTGCTGTCCCCAGCTTCCTGCTGTGCTGTTTCTGGTTTCTTCAGTGAGGAGATGGACAGCTACCCAGCTCCTCACGGCTCCCTCTTAGCATGCTGTTGGCACACTGCCAGGATGGAGCCCAACAGAGCCCTGCTGGAAGCAGCCCTGTATCTTATAATGGACTCCAGCAGACTCCATCCTGGCAACATGCCAGCAGCATACTAGGGCGGGGGGGGGGGGGAGCAATCTGATGAGGTGGTTAAACCAGGGGCGGCTCAACCCATTACGCAAAGTAAGCATTCGCAGTATAGTTGATTTTGCCCAGGGGCGCTCTTGAGGGAAAATAGACCTTGACATATGCGAGTTGTAGTTACTGGGATGTATAGTTCACCTACAATCAAAGAGCATTCTGAACTCCACCAATGATGGAATTGAATCAAATATGGCACACAGCACTCCCATGACGAACAGAATGGGGGGGGGGGGCGCCAAAATACTGTTTGTTTACCGTTGAAAATTACCTAGGGCCACCTCTGGGTTAAACTATGATTGCCAGCCGGTCTCTCAGTAAAATAACCTTAAAAGTTGTTTTTAGTTGATCAATATATACATTTCAGGCATTGCAACCCATGCATTTCTCAGTTCTCATTGCCTCTTTAAGATTTTTGGGTCATGTCAGGAGCGACTTGAGAAACTGCAAGTCACTTCAGGTATGAGAGAATTGGCTGTCTTCAAGGACATTGCTCAGGGGACGCCCAGATGTTTTTAATGTTTTACCATCCTTGTGGGAGGCTTCTCTCCCGCATGAGGAGCTGGAGCTGATAGAGGGAGCTCACCCACGCTCTCCCTGGATTCGAATCTGCCACCTGTCCTGCCAGCACAAGGGTTTAACCCACTGCACCACCAGGGGCTCCTGGCCTCTTTAAGGTGACTAAATCATCATGCTGCAATGTCAGAAGAAAAAATCTACAGAATAATGAATGTCTAATAGGGCTGTCCAAACACGGAAAAAATTGTTTCTAAACTCGATTCGTTTTTAGGGTTTTTTTTGCGTTTCGTTATTTAAAAGAATTCCGGAATTTTCCTTTAAAAAAGTTCGATATTTACGAAATTTCGGAAATCATAAAACAATTACAAAACAATTACGAATCGATTACGAATCGATTCGTTAATGGCGGCCGCAATCGCGCAATACGCTAAAAAAACTTCTGAAGCTTCCCTCTCCCTCTGTTGTTGACTGTTGGTGTGATAATTATATTTTTTTTCACTGAGAAAACAAACAGCAACCCTAAAACTTGCACCAGACATGCGGAAATAATAACGAAACATTTACGAATCAATAACGAATCAATAATGAATCAATAACTAATCAATTCCGAAACAATTATGAAACGAATTGGAAAAATTCGTTTCGTTTTTTAGTTGCTCCTGAATGGTTCAATATCGCTTCGTTATAAAAAAAAATAACGAATTTTTAACGAATTACGAAATTACGAAACGAAACTGCCCAGCCCTAATGTCTATTACTATATAATTTATATTACATGAGTTGAGCTCATAAAAAACCACTAAAGTAATAGAAGACACTTCTATTTATAACCCAAATTTGGACATCATTCTAGTTTCCACAATGTTGAACATGTCAGTTTGTGTTTCTCAATTCTACTTTAACTTACCAAGGACAATGAGTTCCATACTGTAGCTGCTCGATCCAGCTGCATTGGTAGCAGTGCATGTATAACGACCACTGTCACTAGGCTGAGCAAATGTGATATGGAAAGACCCTGTGCTGAGGATTCGCTGCCTTATTGACTCTGTGACTTGCTGTCCATCTTTATGCCATGAAATTTCAGGTACAGGGTAACCCACTGCTTCACACAACAGAGTAGCAGGCTTATCCATAACAACCACATATTCCTCAGGATGAGGCTTCATAGCTGGAGGAACTGGAAGGAATAACAAAAATGTTTCACTCAACAAGAATATAAGATTATGGGATAACACTTCTTATTTCACAACCTTCTACTTCATGAAACCCCCTCCAGCTTGGGAATTCTGTAGTTTGGTATTATATGCTTTTAATTTCATCTCTTTTTCTTCATTCAGGTTGCTTCAACTAGTTGGATTTTATATTCTATTTTCTCATTGTGTGTGCTTCCCTAAGGAGATTTTGTTTCAAAAAAGCAATATAGAAGCATTTTCAATAATTTCTTTTCTTTTCTTTCCCTTAGCAAGGCTCTAATGATGTTTCCTTGGGGAAGACTGAAAATTTCTTTATTCTTTGAAGAGAAGATACATGCCATATACAGTCAAATATGACAAAAATTGACCCAAAATTTATTTACAGGTCAAGGCTCTAAACCAGGGATGTTCAAACTTTTTCCACAGCGGAGTCTTTTTTTGAAGCAAAAGTTTCTTGTGGAGCCCCAAGAAATGTTTATAGTATAGTATAGTATAGTATAGTATAGTATAGTATAGTATAGTATAGTATATTACATATATAACATATATTTACCAGACATGGGCAAACTTTTGAACACAGGTGATGTATTGCGCTTTAAAATTTGATAGATGGAATGGATGAACTGATAGATGGAATGGATGAATTTGATAGATGGAATGGATGTGTGAACTAATTGAAAAAACATGAACAAATTCCTATGCCCACTAAACATATCTCATTCGTAGTGCAAAAAAGAAAAAAGAAAAGAAAAAAGAGAAAGAACAATACAATATTTGAAATGAAGAGCAATTTTAACCAACATAAATTTAATATTGGAAGACCCCAGGGGCCATGCAGCCCAACACCCCTTCTACCATGCAGGAAAAGCACAATCAAAGCACCCCCAACAGATGGTCATCCAACCTTTGTAGTAGTAGTAGTAGTAGTAGTAGTAGTAGTAGTAATAGTAGTAATAGCAACCCCAGGGGCCATCCAGTCCAACCCCATTCTGCCATGCAGGAAAGGCACAATCAAAGCACCCCAACAGATGATCATCAAGCCATAATAATAATAATAATAATAATAATAATATACATCACACAGTCCTAGGCACTTGGGAAGTATTCAACTTGTGATTTTGTGATACGAAATCCAGCATACATATCTCGTTTGCTGTGACATACTGTGTTTTTGTGCCAGTAAAATAATAATAATAATAATAATAATAATAATAATAATAATAACAACAAAAATAATACTAATATATATCTCCACCCCTCTCTTTCTTCCTTCTTCCCTCCTTCCAAACTAGAGGAAAGAAGGAAGGAAGGAAGGAAGGAAGGAAGGAAGGAAGGAAGGAAGGAAGGAAGGCTGGGGTTCCAGGATGAGGCCCTTAACAACTGTCGCATCATAGCACTGCTGCCCACCACTGAGGAGGAGACCAAGACATGCCTGGACCTGGCAGGTGGGAGACCCTTGCAAAGTCCGGCCTGGATCGTAAAGCCCTGCTCCTCCTCCTCATTCTTTTCCTGAGAGCAGAGGCAGCCTCCTTACTTCCAGAGGAAGGAAAGAGGGAGAGAGGAATGTAGGAAGGTGAAGGTAATGTCGAGCATGCCCCCCGCCCCATCAAAATATCAATAAATTATAACTGGAACTGTAGCAGGGAAAACTGTGGAGAGCAGGAGCCCGGAGGCTCACTGGGATCGATTATGCAGACAATCGGAGAAGTGGAGGAGCCAAGCAGCAGCTACCAAGCACCCTGGATACATTCTATTTTCTGTATTGTCGAAGGCTTTCATGGCTGGAATCACTAGGTTCTTGTGGGTTTTTTTGGGCTATAGAGCCATGTTCTAGAGGCATTTCTCCTGACGTTTCGCCTGCATCTATGGCAAGCATCCTCAGAGGTGTGAGGATGCTTCTATTTTCTCTCTTTATTACAAAATAACCCCTTCAATAAATGTGGACTGCGGTTTGTTATCCTATATTTTGATTCTTTGTACCCTCTTTGCCTATTGTGTATTTTTCTCTCTTCTTCTGCCTCTTGCAGCTGGCCCCGGTAATTGCTTGACTCCATAGCCCCCACAACACTCAGAGCGGGGCTCTTTTCCTTCTTTTGCTTCAAAACCTAGCTTCCCTTTACTTCCAACATTCCCAAGTCACCCCTCACCCCCACTGGTACCCCATTTCCTGTGTGTGTGTATAAAGTGATGTTTTTGTTTCATATAAAATTTTTGGTGCCATGAAGCCACTGAAGCAAGATTCTGGTAACTTTTCACCAGCACCTCTTCACCCTGGGAATTCCCTCCAGCGTTTTTCCTGGGCATCACATAAACAATGAACCTAAGCACCCATAATCTCTGGAATAAATCCATCTATGCAGAGGACAACAGGTTCCATAAGCTGGGCTAGCCTTCCTTTGTGCAGTCATCTGGACACAAAATGACATTAATCACCTGGCACTTCTCTGGTACACCAGGAGGTACTGCTCGGTTTTCCACAATGACATTTCCCCTTTTCCCAAGGATGGATCATCAAATCCCAGCATCTTAAACAATATCTTGCTGTGAGAACCAATGGACACTAGTACAGAGTCACTATACCAGCATGATCGGGGATGCATCAAGACAATCATCGAGACAATAGAACTAATGGGACCAAATGGCCCCTCTTTGTTCATCCTGAAGTAGGAATATGGAAATCCTTTCACAAAACTACGCACTCTTTTGTCCAGGTGGTCAACCTGCCCCCATCAGTCATTGGAGAGTGGGAATATGAATTGGAAGTGGAGAATGCTCTCTGATTGGCTGGCAGGTACCACAGTCCCACCTCACAGAGGGAATCTCCCAGCTGGCCATGACGTCAACACGGCTCCTCCAATCAGAGAAAAGCCAGCTCCAGCTGGGATGTGAGCAGGAAAAACAAAAAACTGAACAACATAAAAATGTTCAATGTATTGTTGAAGGCTTTCATGGCTGGAATCACTCAGTTCTTGTGGGTTTTTTTGGGCTATATGGCCATGTTCTAGAGGCATTTCTCCTGACGTTTCGCCTGCATCTATGGCAAGCATCCTCAGAGGTGAGGTCTGCTGGAATTGGGAAAAAGGGGTTTATATATCTGTGGAATGACCAGGGTGAGACAAAGGGCTTTTCATCCGCAAACCAGATCAACAATTGGGTCATACCGTTTACAGAAAACCCACACACACAGATAGATATCTACATAAAAACTCCAACCATCACCCAAGTCAAAAAAGAAGCACCATTAAAGCCTTGGCAGACCATGCAAAAAGAATCTGTGAACCCCACCTCCTCCAAGATGAACTGAACCACCTCAACTGGGCTCTCCAGGCCAATGGATACTCCACCTCGGACATCAGAAGAGCTGCAAGACCAAGAGAGTCAAGATGAAGATCCACCCAGAGGAAAAGTGTTCCTGCCATACATCAAGGGAACCACTGACCGCATAGGGAAGCTGATGAGGAAACACAACATACAAACAATCTACAAACCCACCAAGAAAATCCAACAAATGCTACGTTCAGCAAAGGACAAGAGGGATCCTCTCACCTCTGCAGGAGTCTACCGTGTACCATGCAGCTGTGGACAAGTCTACATAGGGACCACCAAACGCAGCGCCCAAACACGAATCAAGGAACATGAAAGGCACTGCAGACTACTCCAACCAGAGAAATCAGCCATAGCAGAGCACCTGATGAACCAACCTGGACACAGCATATTATTTGAGAACACAGAAGTGCTGGACCACTCTCACAACCACCATGTCAGACTACACAGAGAAGCCATTGAAATCCACAAACATGTGGACAATTTCAACAGAAAGGAAGAAACCATGAAAATGAACAAAATCTGGCTACCAGCATTAAAAAATTCTAAAATTGCAACAGCAAAAACAGCAGAGAGAAAAACAGGCAGGGACATCTAATCACCTTTCAAGAAGAGTTTGCTCCAGGCACTGTCAGCCCATTGTATGCTAATCAAAGTGGTCAGTTGCAAGATTCACACCTAGCCCAACTTACAAAAGCCCTTTGTCTCACCCTGGTCATTCCACAGATATATAAACCCCTTTTTCCCAATTCCAGCAGACCTCACCTCTGAGGGTGCTTGCCATAGATGCAGGCGAAACGTCAGGAGAAATGCCTCTAGAACATGGCCATATAGCCCGAAAAAACCCACAAGAACTGAACATAAAAATGTTTGTTTTGCCTATACCAAGTATGTCAGCTTCATTGAGAGGCATATCACTGGCTGTCATCCCTTTGGCCAAATTGAATAAATTATATGGGTGGCTTCTGCTTCAACTGGTGAGATTTCTTTGATTGGAGTACATTGAGTTTTAGCTTTAAGTTTTGCCAGCCATGGCCTAGCCCCAGGTCTCACTATTTGCTTGTTGGGTTTCTGTATCCATGTGCTGGGTCTTGCTATCTGCGGTCCAGATCTCACTATCCGTAACTACTTTAAATTGCTTGATTTCAAATCATGGAAGAAAGGCAGGCAGGTCCTGAGGTCCTGGGATGCACCCTTTGGTGCCCATAGCATCATGGCATAGAGCTCTCCTTCCTGGATCTGACAGGAGCAGTTCCCCCACAGCCACCCCCTTTCCAGGTCCTCGCTGCACACAGAATCTCAGGGAGCGCTTGGACCTCGAGGAAGAGGAGGGAAGGAGCATGGTGGCACTGTGGTGCCCTTGGAACAGGAGGATGAGGTGGAGGAATGAGGAAGAAGAGGCAAGTGCAGCGCCCCTCAGTATGCCTCACAGAGCCCCAAGAGCTGAGTGCATATGTGTGCTTTGAATTATATTTTCCTGCTTCTTGGCAGGGGGTTGGACTGGATGGCCCACGAGGTCTCTTCCAACTCAATGAATCTATGATTCTATGATGATATGTCTTGGGAGACTTATACAGTAAGCCGCTATTAAAAATAGCTGCTCCACTTTGCTCCAAGTGCCCAAAACAGTGGAGTACACAGCTTATATGCTATTTGTTGTTCATTCATTCAGTCATTTCTGACTCTTCGTAACCTCATGGACCAGCTTTTTGCTTTTTCTTCATTTGTAATCCATTCACTAACTGTATTTGTACAGAATGTAGGTCATCTTGTACACACACACACACGATAATACTGACAAAAGCCTAGCAATGTACTGAATGTTTTGTAAGGCAGTATCAATTAAATAACAGGGCATGATACCAGTTGTTAGTTCTCACTTAGAATGAGCCCAATGGATTAATGGAATTCACATCTGATGAGTATTCAAGTTTCCACTGATTCAGAATCCCTATTTAAGTAGGATTTGGCTTAGCTTTCTAGTTCACATATAAAGCTTACCTTGAATTTTTAATTTGACCTTTCCTACAGCAGTGCCTGCTGGGTTCTGAGCAACACATATGTATGTTCCGGCATCTTCAGCAGCAGCGTTTGCAATTTGCAGACTACCGCTAGGAAGAACTGTGTATCTGTTTCCTAGAACATATGCACATCATATATTACCTAAGACACAAGTGTAGTAAACAAAGTAAGGCTTATTAAAAATGAGACAAATTTCACAAGGAAAGGTTGAAGGAACTGTTAAAGGTGCAGGAAAGAGGATTTTGTTGATGTTATTCAGCTATTTAAAAAGATAAGTGTGATGAAGCATTTTTTTAACTGTAAGTTAAGCGTGGTTATCTATATGTGGCTCTACAATTAAATATGATTGTGTGTGTGTGTGTGTGTGTGTGTGTGTGTGTGTGTATATATATATATATATATATATATATATATATATATATGCTTAGATGGTTGAATATTATTATATATATGTGTTCAGGAGGTAAAAGACAGTTATGGATGTACATAAAGGGTTAACCATTTAGAAATGGCAGAACTAGGGGGATGGGACCAAGCTCAGCACTCTGAGTTAGGCTGCCATGGAGAAAGGGGTGGAGCAAACTGCATTTACCAAAAAGCAGACATTTTGAGGCTTCAGTCCTTTGGTCATCGAGCCAAAGGGAAGGTGGTTCAAATGTGTGGTGAACCAAACTAAGGGAAAGCTTTTAGCCTGAGTGATTTAAATAAGTCAATGGGACTTATTTAGGTTTGTGGTTTAGCTGTGTGCTAATAGGAGAAGAAATCCCACTGGGAATCTTTACTTCAGCAGGAAGCTGAAGGGAGACAAGGGCATTAGCTGATCTTAGTTAATCTGTCAAATAAGGAAACATGTTTAGAAGTGTAACAACTTAAGAACTAGTTGGTGAAGTAAAAGACATCCTAAAGTTATATTAAGATTTGTTGAAACTGTAACTCGTGAAGCTTTATACCTGAGGAGAAGAGAACTCTGAAACCATTAAGACCCTTCCATACTCCAAATAAACTTGTTCCTGTTTTAGTAACTCAAGCCTTAGTGTACTAATTCAAAAGAAAAAAAACTCTCTACACACCAAAAGAAACACTACAGAATGATAGCAATTAATCTATTTGAAAATAGGGGAATCCATTAATAAACTGAATAGGAAACCTTTACAAATTGGTGGCAGCATAGCCTAGTACCTCACAGATGGTGGCAGCATACTAGATCGAATAGAATATCAGACAACTAAGAGGAAGTCTTTACAATATGGGGAAGCATTTGTGTAAATACTACATAATGTTGCCGTGTATTGAACTGCTTTTTCTGTTGATTTGTTGTAAAACATGATGTTTTGGTGCTTAATTTGTAAAATCATAACATAATTTAACGTTTAATAGGCTTTTCCTTAATCCCTCCTTATTATCCAACATTTTCGCTTATCGAACGTTCTGCCAGCCCGTTCATGTTGTATAAGCGAAACTCAACTGTACTTTGTAACAGACAATTGAACTGATGGATTTACTCCACTGTGTACACTGAGATGAAGACAAGAGAGACTTCCATAACCCATGTTCACATGACTGTCATCATTTGATGAATGCATATGCGTGTGAATAAGTTCTTTGAGAATTTCAGTTTATAAAATAGTATTTCTGACAATATATAATAATACTAGTTCCCTTCCAACTGTATGAAGCTACACACTCTGAGATGAAAATTATATAATGAACCAAGATACCTGTGGTGATAACACTGATCCCTTCCTTCTGCCATGTTATTACAGGACGAGGTGTGCCTACTGCTTCACAAGGTAAAAGAACTGCGTTGTTGAGAATAACATCAAGTGTGCCAGGCTGGAGTTGGATAGTGGGTGGTTCTAAGAGACAAATGAGCATAAAAGGGAAGCTGATCCACCAAGCTGGTTAAATATACATTCATATAACCTTTAAGGGGGAGTTCACAAATAAAATCATAAAGCATATTAAAATATAAACAATATTAAATTATTTCTGCCTTCACTCATTCTTGTTCAGAACAGCATAAAATTTTCACAAATAGTTTTACAAAGTAAACCAGAACTCACTAGAGCTACTTTCAGCCATAAAGAATTAAATGTAAAAAATGCATATATTTTGAAATAAAAATGGATTCTAAAACTAAGACAGATCCAAACTTTTCATAATAATCATAATCATATAATTATAAGCTAAAGGAATGCGAACTGACTGTTTCTTGAATGTAAAAAACTAGGCATCAAGCAAGGGGTTCAACTAAAACTTATGTCTTTTATTCTAAACCAATATAGATTTTTATGCAGGAAGATTCAGAAGAACCGTCATTTGCAGCCATTATCATTATTGTATCACTGGATTTTCTTAATATATAGCCAGGCCCGTAGCCAGGATTTCATTTCGGGGGGGGGGGGGGCTAAAAAATTTTCAGGGGGGGTTTCGGGGGGGGCTGAGTTTTGGGGGGAGGGGGGCTGAGTCTGAGTGAAAGAGGGTCTAGCCTAGAAAACCTTTTGTATCATTACTCCAATACCCCCATGCATATGGGATATACTGAGTATGGTGATCAGATCATGATATGAATAAACATAACAGTTTAAATAATGCACCAGTAAGGCCTTTTCGCCTTAGAGAAAATTTCGGGGGGGGGGGGGGCTGAAGCCCCCCGAGCCCTCCCCCCCCCCACCGGCTACATGCCTGTATATAGGTGTTAACACTCCCAGCAGAGCTGTGCCATTTGAACATTTTCAGTATGAATTCAGCCTTTAAATTCACGATGGTGAGAAAATTGGCCTTCAGTTGGATGAGAAATATACAAGTTCTTAATTCACCCTGAACATGAAGAAGGACATCTCTATGGGCAGATCCAGCAGAATTGTGTGCAGTACAGGTGTACTTTCCTGCATGGTCCAGCTGAGCAGCCATTATTTCAATAACACCTAAAGGAAGAAGAAGGAAACTTTTATCAACTCCTGAGCAGCTGAAATCATAGAATCATAGAGTTGGAAGAGACCTCATGGGACATCCAGTCCAACCCCCTGCCAAGAAGCAGGAATATTGCAAATGTCCTTTCTCCCAATTTCAAATAAATAAATAAATAAATAAAGGAAATGTATAAAAAGTTAGGGACTTCTTCAGCAAAAGCTGCCCCAACATCTGATGCAAATATACCTTCATAGAAAGGTTTGATTTGTTTCAGCCTTTTATGAAAATGTCAAGTGAAATAAAACTGTATTGTCCTTCCACTGATTTTCACAGATAATAACTTTAAAGAGTGTAGAACTACTAAAAACTACGATAAGAGATTTATACAGTAGAGGTGCTGAATGGAGGAGGATGTACATTTCTATGTACATTTCAAGTACATAAAAATGGAGATAGATGCAATTTCATTTTCATTTTCTCCTTAGGCATAGGAAACACGAGTTTATGGCTGGAACAACAGGATACTTGCATATCCAATTTTTTGGCTATCATTTTTCCCTCCTCACATTAGTTAATATAAATAGGCCTGGGTAACAACGGAAAAATTTGTTTCTAAAATCGATTTGTATTTGGGGTTTTTTTTTTTGTTTCGATATTTAAAATAATTACAAAATTTTCCTTTTAAAAAGTTCGATATTTACGAAATTTCGTAAATGGTAAAAAATTAACGAATCGATTTCCGAAACAATAACGAATCGATTCGTTAATGGCGGACGCGACCGCGAAATACGCTAAAAAACCTCCAAAAACTTCTGAAGCTTCCCTCTCCCTCTGTTGTTGACTGTTGGTGTGATATTATATATTTTTTTCACTAATTAAACCATAAAACTGGCCCAGACATGCGGAAATAATAACGAAACGGCCTCAAAACAATAACGAAACGAATACAATATCGAAATACAAAGCATTTACAAAACGTTTTTGAAAATTCATTTTTTTAAATAATTGCTCCAGAATGGTTCGTTATCGTTTCGTAATTGAAAAAATTAACGAATTATTAACGAATTACGAATTAACGAAACAAAACCGCCCAGCCCTAATAAATAAAAGTGTTTAACCCTCCACCCTACTAAAAAAAACAAGTCTTATCAATATCCAGCCACACACTTTCCTCATAGCAGGATGCTATGACCTGTGCCTCCTTCATTAACATGGTTGTGAAGAAGGGTGTTAGGCGAGGAAGTGCCATGGCAAGTAGAGAAGGAACATTAAACTTGCGAAGGGTTGAGCCAATAATGAATAGCTTTAGCCAACTCTTTTATCTCAGAGGAAAATGATGTCACCATTTAAAGTAACAAGAATAAAATGGGCATGAATCTCTTCCTTTCACGTTAATATTATATTCCAAAAAGATATAATTATAACCCAAGGTCTCTGTAACCTGAAGACAGAATTCTGTAACCATTTCCTCGAGGAAGAAGTCTTATTCCATTTTTGGTCCAGTGGATGGTTGGCGTAGGAACACCAGATGCAGTGCAGGGGATCACCACTGGAGAGAGCTTGGTTACCAAAATATCTGTAGCTTCATCAGCTAAGGATGGTGGCACTAAGAAAAAGAAAGATACTGATAGAAGTACTGATCATTTGCATTGCTATGATGCTACCTTGAATGAATTACAATAAAGGATCAGAAGAACCAGAACCGATTAAGGAAACATAATGTCAACATGGATAAACTGAGTTTAGAGAAGAAGGTCTGTCTTATCTGAATCAGCAATGGAATCATATGCTGTTGTATGGGATTTCCATACACACAACAACAATAACAACAACAAATTAATAAACTCCAAGGACAAAAAGAAAACACATTAAAATATCAAAGGAAAGCAACAAAAAAAAGAATTTGAATTTTCTGTGAATTCCATTGACTCATCAAATATACTCTGTTTATTTATTTTTTTCTATCAGATTATGAAAAGAATGAGAAAACAGTCCTGGGATTGTCCAACAGTTTGAGAATGGATACATAATCATGTTGATGTGAACTGAATGTGATGTCTATTACCACCAATTAGGTTAGAATTGGTGGTTTTCAAGTAAGTTTGTTTATGATGTCAAGTATTGACATGCTAGCCTTCAGCCAGAAAGGCTCTCCGAGTGGCTCTCATCCCTAGCATTGCTACCAGTCTGAACAGAAACAGAAAGATATTTTGTGAAATAAGACATCCTATCATAGAATAATAGAATCATTGAATCAGAGAGTTGAAAGAGACCTTGTGGGCCATCCAATCCGCCCCCCTGCCCAAAAGCAGGAAAATAGCATTCAAAGCACCCCCGACAGATGGTTACCCAGCCTCTGCTTAAAAGCCTCCAAAGAAGGAGCCTCCACCACACTCTGGGGCAGAGAGTTCCACTGTTGAACAGCTCTCACAGTTAGGAAGTTCTTCCTAATGTTCAGGAATCTCCTTTCTTGTAGTTTGAAGCCATTGTTCTGCATCCTAGTCTCCAGGGCAGCAGAAACAAGCTTGCTCCCTCTTCCCTGTGACTTCCTCTCACATATTTATACATGGCTATCATATCTTCTCTCAGCCTCCTCTTCTTCAGGCTAAACATGCCCAGCTCTTTAAGCTGCTCTTCATAGGGCTTGTTCTCCAGACCCTTGATCATTTTAGTCACCCTCCTCTGGACACATTCCAGTTTGTCAACATCTCCCTTCATCTGCGGTGCTCAGAATTGGACACAATATTCCAGGTGTGGTCTGACCAAGGCAGAATAGCATGACTTCCCTGGATCTAGACACTATACTCCTATTGATGCAGGCCAAAATCCCATTGGGATTTTTAGACACCGCATGACATTGTTTGCTCATATTTAACTTGTTGTCCACGAGGACTCAAAGATCTTTTTCATGCATACTGCTCTCGAGCCAGGCGTCCCCCATTCTGTATCTTTGCATTTCATTTTTTTCTGCCTAGGTGGAGTATCTTGCATTTGTCACTGTTGAACTTCATTTTCTTAGTTTTGGCTCATCTTTCTAATTGGTTAAGATCATTTTGAATTCTGCTCCTGTCTTCTGGGGTATTGGCTATCCCTCCCAATCTGATGTCATCTGCAAACTTGATGATCATACCCTTCATCTAATAAATTAATATTAGATGAAGATGTTGAACAGGACTGGGCCCAAGACGGAACCTTGTGGTACTCCATTTGTCACTTCTTTCCAGGATGAAGAGGAAGCATTTGTAAGCACCCTCTGGGTTCATTTGCTTAACCAATTACAGATCTACCTAACCGTAGTTTTGTCTAGCCCATATTTGACTACTTTGTTTGCCGGAAGGTCATGGGGGACCTTGTCAAAGGCCTTACTGAAATCCAGATACGCTATATGCACAGTGTTCCCTGCACCTACATAGCTTGCAACTGTATCGAAAAAAGAGATCAGATTATCAGTTTCCCAACTGGTGCCAGTAGAATTATGTGAAGATAAATCATCAGGATGAATGGCTAAAAAATAAGCTCTATATAGATTGGAGTGAGCAATTTATATTTCTCCAGATGTTGTTCTCATCAACTTTCATTTGTGAAGGATGATGGCAATGGTAGCTCAACAAATATGGAGGGTGACATATTGCATTTTGTATCTTACATCGAGCCATGAAGAGAGGTGGGTAATAAGCAATTGTTGTTGCTATTATTATTGTTATCATCATCATTCCTCTGGTCTGCCTGTTGACAGTTGTGAAGATAAAGGAAGAAGAGGAGAGTCATACACATTACATTGAACTTCCTGGAGCAAATGTTGGTTATAAAAGTAATTACTTGGCTACTTGGTTGAATTACAGCTAAGAGAACAGAAAGACCCAAAGCTTAAAAGCCAATTTCTTAGTAGTGCCTTAGCTCCTGTATCTTCTAAAACCCAATAAATGTACATTCTAAGTAACATTGATGAAAACTTTTTACACAATCTCTGAGGATGCTTGCCATAGATGCAGGCGAAACAGCAGGAGAGAATGCTTCTAGAACATGGCCATATAGCCCGAAAAACCTACAACAACCCAGTGATCCCAGCCATGAAAGCCTTCAACAATACATTGAAAACTTTTTAATTGTGCCATATACCTTGCAATCTTAAGAAATGGGGCTACAAAGTTGAATCCATGACATGCGAATGTGGAGAAGAGCAAACCACTGACCATCTGCTGCAATGCACCCTGAGCCCTGCCACATGCACAATGGAGGACCTTCTTGCGGCAACACCAGAGGCACTCCAAGTGGCCAGATACTGGTCAAAGGACATTTAATCAGCTACCAAGTTTGCAAAATTTGTGTTTTTTTGTTTTTTTTATGTCTGTTTGTTTTGTTCTGTTAGAAATGTAATACAATGTTCTGGTTGCGGATGACACGATAAATAATACCTTGCACATTGAGGGCAATTTCTCTTTGATCCTCGCCTGCTTCATTGGATACTGTGCACTCATAGAGTCCAGTGTCATCTACTGTTGGAGAAATAATTATGAGCGATCCTGAAGACAAATGCCTGTGAAAAGATGTTATTGTTAGTGAAGTTTTTGACATAAGAAATACAATCTAAATATTTTTTTCCTAAGATGGAATTCATTTGACAGTCATTTTATATTGGGCCCCTTACTGAAACTCAGCTGGGAGAAAGTGCTGTAGAATCTCAGACTTGGAATCATTGTGAGGTACCAGCACCTCTAGTTAAGGTTTATGCCTTGGGGTCAAAGTTATCACCTTACTTAGTAAACCAGATTCCTTTGTTGGCTTGGTTCCCATGAATTCATTTCAGATATAAATCCGAAGTACCCAAATTCTAGATATTGCTCAAAATTAATTTGGATTTGGCATGACACTATTTTGTTCTTCCCATCCATATGACCTGCTTTCACTAAATCACAGTAGAAGGGAGTGCAAGCAGAGTGGAATTTGAGTGATGTGTCCGCAAACCATTTATACCCCCACGTCGCAGCCTCTAGTGATTGTTGCACTACTAATTTATCAGCCCAGTCACCTGGTGCAGCTTTGACTTCCCCTCTGCCCCTCTCTGCCCCTCTGATACAGGGGTGAAGTCACATCCTTGTACCACTTTAAAAGGAGACAATCCTGTTGACAAATCGTCCGAGTTATTATAAGAAAACCTGGCAAAGGGAAGAAAATCCACCCAATTGTTTTGCTGATAATTACTGTAACAGCACAAAAATTGTTAAAGGGTATTATGTACCCTCTCAGTGGCCCCATCCATCATGGGATGAAATACTGAACTGAGGGCTTGCTCTATCCTCAACAGTTTCAGGAAAGCCCTCCAGTATTTGACTGTGAATTGTGGCCCCCCTTCTGAAATAATGATCTCAGGACAGCCATGGAGGTGGTAGACAGGAAACACTAACAATTTAGCCAGCTGCAGAGCAGTATGTAAGCCTTTAAGGGGGACAAAATGGACCTGCTTGGAGAATAAGTCAATGATAATCCATATAGTGTTGCAACCCTTACTGTTTGGCAATTCTACTAAGAAAACCATAGCTATCTGCTTCCAGGCTTGTGAGGCTCTGCTACCCTGTAAGTTTTCCCACTTTTTGTTTAGCCTGGGCACAAATTTATTCTTGCAGATAACTTTTTACATCTTTCTGCATTCTCAGCCACCAAAATTGCCGACTGAGTAATTTCAAAGTTTTGGTATAACCATAGTGTCCTGCAGTTTTGTGGTTGTGGCCTCACTCTAACACCTTCATTCACACCTTTTGTGGTACATAAAGCCTACTACCATAGTACCATAGCCCCTCCCTTTCTTCAGCCAAATTTCTATTTTTCAAAGCTAAGTGTCTGTTTTTGCTTTCTGCCGCAAATCTTTAGCTAGGCCGCTTATTTGATGGCCCTCCTCACTACCTTTTTCCTCTTCTATTTAGCCTGACACCATGTTTGAACTACTAATCCCAAGTGTTGGTCTCCAAATACTGTCCCGGTCATCTGCTCTGGTTCACTAGCATGTTGGGGCATTCTGAAAAGTGAATATGCTAGGCAATTCTGTTTGCTTGGAAAGAATCCCAAAGTGAAATTAAAGCGGCTGAAAAACTGCATCCACCTAAGCTGCTTGGTATTGAGTTGCTGTGGGGTTTGCAATGCTTGCAGATTTTTATGATCTGCTCCCCTCCAAAAATGGCACCATGTTTACAGGACCATACACACCACACATGGCAATGTCTTTCTGTGTCTGAATTTTTTTTATAGGCGCAAGGTACCAAATTTCCCTCTGAAGTTTTTTTCCCACCAAACAGCCCCATAAGCTCCCCCAGAAGCATCACAATGTATTATGAAAGGCTAGTCTGGCCAGGGATGTACTAGAATAGGCTGGCTGGTAAACTTTATTTTTAGTTTTTCAATAACCTGTTGGCACTCAGGAGTCCATTTCAACTTTGCTCTTGGGTTCTTTATTCTTTTACTCTCTCCCTTTCCCTTGGTCTTTAACAGATCTGTGAATGGCAGTGTGGTTTTAGCAAAATCCTTAATAATTTTTTTATAGAAATTTGCAAAACCCAAGAATCCTTGGAGCTGTTTTCTTGAATGAGGGACCACACATGCCAAAAGATCCTGCACTTTACTAGGATCCATGCCTATCTTGTACTTGGAAATGTGGAACCCCAAGTAGTCTAGTTTTTCTTTATGGAACTCACACTTGGACAACTTGACATAGAGCTCTGCTTCTTGTAATTTTGTTAATACCTACCTGGTCAATTTTATGTGTTCTTGTAATGATGCTGAAAAAATTAATATGTCATCAAGATAGCTTAAAACTCCCTTATTTAGGTACGGATGTAGGACTTCATTGATGAATTGCATGAAAACCCTGGGAGTCCCAGCCAAGACAAACAGCATTACCGTGTACTGGTATGATCCCATAAGACAATTAAAGGCTGTTTTCCATTCACCCCCGGCCTTAATTCTGATTCTCTAATAGGCTTCCCTTAAGTCTAATTTTGTAAAAAAAAAATCCCTGGGATAGTGTGATAACATATCTTTTATCAGGAGTAAGGAATATTTGTTGATGGTGAATATGGCATTTAAACCCCTATAATCAGTACACAAGTGTAACATCCCATCCTTTTTGGCAGAAAGAGCACTGGAGCAGCCATGGGTGAGTCTGTGGGCTCAACAAACCTACATGCCAGATTTTTGTCCAAGAACTCTCACAGTGACCCTTTCTCCTTTTTGGACATTGCATACATCTTAGGGAATGGTAACTTCATGTTAGAGTCTATGTGAGTGGCACAATCCGTTTTCCTGTGTGGAAGAACGTGGTTTGACTTTTCCCAAAAAAATTGATAAATCCTGGTAAACTCCTGGGATTTCCCCAGGGAGGGTCTCCACTGCCCCAACATGGATCAGTGCAGGCCTCATGATTCCCACGGTCTCACATTTTCCCCACTCTCAGACCCAAAACTGTGGAGTATAGCGCTCATTGGGAAAAATGAAAGTCTCTGTTTCCCAGATTGTAAAAGGAGTCTTTTGTCTTAACCAAGGCATTCCTAGAATCATTGGGTAATAATTAACTATAGGGCAAGCTACAAATTGCAATGTTTCTCAGTGGATTTTGTTCTCCACAGGGCCTCCTTGACTTTTTGATCCATCTAACTAGGTAAACAATAGAGGTTTTTTTCAATTTGTTCAGTGTTACTTCCAGCTGTGCTGCCACTGCTGGAGTTATCAGACAACAAGTACACCCAGAATCCAATAGTCCCATTAGGGTCACACTTTCCCTGTTATTGGGGTTTATTAACCTAACCTGTATCTGCACCGTTTTATAGCTTAAGATCATTGGGGGAGGGGGTTGTGCCTCTAGTAGAGATAGCCTGCTGTTGGGCACCCTTTACAGCAGACCTTTCCGATTTCCTTGTGGCTGATCATCATTGCTGTCTGAACTGGTAGGCTCCCCATCAGCAAGTAATGTATGATGTGATGGACAGCAATTACAACTTTGCTTAGTGTAATAGTGACTGGGATGAATATTAACTTTTCTCCCAATCCTGAATTAGATCAAAATAGAGTGCTGAATGATCTCAACATCGGCCAATACATTAAATTATTTCTGGATTGGATGAGGAATTACTGCAGCAATCTTTTTCTTACCAAAATATCTCAGACTATGATATCGGATTGTGTGATTTTTTTTAAAGGTTTCTAATTATTGTTTTAATGTATATGTTTATTTTACTTGATGTATGTTTATGTGGCACTGAATTGCTGAATTGTTTAAATGCGGTAAATAAATGAATAAAATAATACTTTTTTCACAGTTTTTTTTAAATTACCAAAAAAGAAGCTTCCCCCCTCTTCATCTACCTAGATAAGGGATTCAGAGACATACTCTTTTGGGTCACAAAAACCAGATGTATCCCTTGCATTTACTGAGATACAAGTAATCAATTCCCAAATAAAATTAATAAAATAACTAAGTTTCTACTGTCAAATTATAGGTCTTATAGGTCTGGAAAAAAAACAAATAAGTAAAAATACCATATTTCACCTGAATGAATTCTGATTCTGATCCACATTAAGGTGATGTCCGTTTTTCTTCCAGATGATTGTGGGTTTAGGGATTCCTGTTGTTTCACATGGCAGAGTAGTCTGGACATTCACAGTGACTGTAATGTTGACAGGCCCAGGAGCAAGTGATGGAGGAACTAAATTTAAAAAATATATGAAATTCGTAACAACAATGTTGACCAAGCAACAAATCATAGAATCATAGAGTTGGAAGAGACCTCATGGGTCATCCAGTCCAACTCCCTGCCAAGAAGCAGGAAAATTGCATTCAAAGCACCCCTGACAGATGCCCATCCAGCCTCTCTTTAAAAACCTCCAAAGAAGAAGCTTCCATCACACTCTGGGGCAGAGAGTTCCACAGCTGAACAGCTCTCACAGTCAGGAAGTTCTTCCTAATGTTCAGATGGAATCTCTTGTAGTTTGAAGCCATTGTTCCACGTCCTAGTCTCCAGAGCAGCAGAAAACAAGCTTGCTCCCTCCTCCCTATGACTTCCTCTCACATACTTATACATGGCCACCATGTCTCCTCTCAGCCTTCTCTTCTTCAGACTAAACATGCCCAGCTCTTTAAGCCACTCATCATAGGGCTTGTTCTCCAGACCCTTGAACATTTTAGTCGCCCTCCTCTGGACACATTCCAGCTTGTCAACATCTCCCTTCAATTATGGTGCCCAGAATTGGACACAGTATTCCAGATGTGGTCTGACCAAGGCAGAATCGATGGGTTGCATGACTTCCTTGGATCTAGACACTATATTCCCATTGATTCAGGCCAAAACCCCATTGGCTTTTTAGCTGCAGCATCACATTGTTGGCTCATGTTTAACTTGTTGTCCACAAGGACTCCAAGATCTTTTTCATATGTACTGCTTGTTGAATTTTGAATTTTGAAATATAAATAGGGAAAACAATACTGGACTTTTAACACACACACACACCCTCAAAGATCATCTATCTCAATAAGTCAAATAATTTGAACACTTCCCAATCAAAAGCCAAATCCAATTGTTACTCTATAGAAACACCACATATTGAATAGTAAATCAACATATACATTGGGTTGCTGGTCTACTCAACCAGCACTTGGTTTTAAGCCAAAGTATTAGGAAACATGCTTATTCTTTGTACTATAGCTCTAAAATAAATTGAAGACTAGCAGCAGCATCCCAAATGTGCAAGCCATGGTGTTGCCATATAACCCATGCTTGTTGCTACTAATGTTAGAAACAATGTATGGTATTAAACTCTGTACTGCAGGAAAGAAATCTATGGTGCTGGAAGAGAGTTTAGCAGATATCAAGGTCTCACCAAAAAACAAAGAAATGTGTCAAACAATAAATCAAGACTTGCCTCTTATGAGATCCTAAAAGAATTAAAATGAGGCTATCCTACATAGACATACCATAAGAAGATATTACTCATAAGAAAAGATGCTAATGCTCCATAAGTGGAAGATAACAGAAAAAGAAGACCACATTAGATTGACTGATTGACTCAAGGAAGTGTTTTTATGTGAAGCAATATATACCTACCATGGACATGGAAATCAATTTGCTTGCGCTCAGTGCCAGCAACATTGCTTGCCATACAAAGATAACGGCCAGTGTCAGTGAAATGTGCTGAATCTATATAAAGGGATCCATTGTTCAACACTGAATATCTAAAAAAGGATTTAAAACATAGCTGTGATTTCTCTCATTGGCTAAATATACTAAATTGCAGTGACAGGCTCATTTTCCAGAAAATGATTATCCTGATTAGTAACTACTAAGTTTGCTTCATTTCTTGGCTTGTTGAAAGGCTAGAACAGGGATGGAAATGTGAACCCAGTGGGTCATACATGGCTGAACATGGCTATTTTTGAAGTGTCTCTTCACCCGAGCACCTCAATTTTGAAAAAATTGAATTATCAGCAGTGTTTGCTAATTTTGCACAGAAAATCATTTTCAAAAAATGAGTACTTAACAAATACTTTCTTTAAAAGATGGCCAAAACATTTGAAAATAAAACCAGCAAAAGACAATTTTTTGCACAGAAAAATATTTTATGGAAAAAAATATTAAAATTTTGTCCAGAAAAAAATGCTGTGTTCAGCACAAAATCGTAACAAAAGTTCCGTTTTGTAAAATATATTGCCATTCTAAGATTATTCTTGACAGAATACTTCAATATTCAGAAAAAGCTTTCAGACATCTTTTGGAGAGAAAAAATCAAATATTTTCCCACACCTAGCAATGAATTGCATTTGATTCCATCAGTGTCATAAATCAACGTTGCCCTTCTAATATCATATCAAATCTTATGTGCCAACAGTGTAGTTCTATGTAAGTTTTTCCAAGAATCGTGTTTTAATTCCAATGTTGCAAGCAAATACTAGAATTGATACCATAGAATGCCTTTTTCTGGACTGGCAACTAATTGTTACCTGGCATTATTTCCAGCAAGAACGGTTCCGTCTTTTCTCCATGAAATTTTTGGGGTTGGTGTACCTTCCGCTACACACTCCAAAACAGCAGACATATTAATATTCACAACCACAGTCTCAGGTCCATCTTTGATTGTAGGAACAACTATATAAAGGAAGAATCCCAAAAAGCAGCAAAAATGTGAGTTATTGTCTCCCGTTAGTTCTTTCTGCCATTTTATAACATTCAGACAAACATATATGGACTCCTTTAGGCCACTGAAGGTGGTATTATGATGCTAAAACTACACTGTCTTCAAACAGCTAATATATTTCTGTGTTTGCACAGGCCCATAGCCAGGATTTTGTTTCAGGGGGGGGGGGGGTTAGTCTGAGTGAAAGAGGGTCTACCCTAGCAAACCTTTTGTATCGTTACCCCAATACCCCCATGCATATGGGATATATTGAGCATGGTGATCAGATCATGATATGAATAAACATAACAGTTTAAATAATGTACTAGTAAGGCCTTCTCGCCGACCACCATGAGAATTTCGGGGGGGGGGGCTGAAGCCCCCCCCCCCCCCCCGGCTACATGCCTGTGTTTGCATATTGTTTAAAAGGAGAAAGTATGTCAAGGTTTATTGCATTTTTTTCAGATATATGACTCCTTTACAATACAATGAGAAAGTCTTCTCTGAAGTACGTCTTATTGAATTCAGTGAAGCTAACATATTTTGGGGGATTTTGACTGCAGTGACTGGACATATTATTTATTTATTTATTTATTTATTTATTTACGATATTTATATGCTGCTCTTCTCACCTCAAAGGGGACTCAGAGCAGCTTACAAGTTATATGTACATACAATATTTTATATTATTATCATAGTACAATATTAGTATTATATATTACTATATTATATTATACTATACCACTATACTGTAATATTAGTAATATTACATGTAATATAAAGTATATAATTATTATATTGTATTATTAGCATTATATTGTATTACATTACAATATTGTGTATACAATAAATATATTATAATATTAGCACAGCACAATATTTGTATTATATTGCCGGTGACATCATACTCACAATGACGGTATGCATAGTTAAAGCAATTGTATTCTTTGTAGTAACCTATGGATGTGAGAGCTAGATCATAAGGAAGGCCGACCAAAGGAGTATAGGTGCTTTTGAATTGTGGAGCTGTAGGACAATTCTGAGAGTGCCTTGGACCACAAGAAGATCAAACCAGTACATACTCCAAGAAATAAAGCCCAACTGTTCACTGGACGGAAGGATATTGGAGGCAAAGATGAAGTACTTTGGCCACATAATGAGAAGACAGGAAAGCTTGGAGAAGACAGTGAGGCTGGGAAAAATGAAAGGAAAAGGGAAGAGGGGCAGACCAACAGCAAGATGGATGCATAGTATCTTTGAAGTGACTGGCTTGAAGGAACTGGGGGTGGCCATGGCCAATAGGGAGCTCTGGCTTGGGCTGGTCCATGAGGTCACGAAGAGTGGGAAGCAACTGAACGAATAAACAACAACAACAACAACAACATATTGTTGCTGGGGGAGGGTCTCCCAACTGATGACCCAGGAGACATGATGGAACTCTGCCTTCCTGGCTTTCCTCCTTCACTCTTCACTCTTACCATTTTGCTTACCTTTGTGCTTGGACTCATCTAATATTTGCTCCACTTACAATGGGACAAATTTCACTGGACTGCACTCTAGCTGCCCCATCTTTCTTTGAAAACCAGCGTACAGTGAGTTTTGAAAGAATTGCTCTCTTGCAAGCTACTTAGAAGGAGATCTTCTGCTAAAACAAAGTGCACACCCCCTCCTGGTACAAAGAATATTAAAAATTGTTCTCATCCTTCACAATGTCCTCTTGGCATGTTGAGACACCTTGTTTTCATTATTGTTGTGCAATAAAAATGATGTGTGTGCCAAGATCAAGAAGAGAAAGCAATTTTATGGTGATGAAGTCACATGGCACTTGTGCAACATGGCCTCAATGAATTGTGACATTACACAATCGAATACACAACTCCATCTGCATGAATAACGCCCATATGTGCATGATGCACATATTTATCTATGCAAAAATATAAAAATTCTTGCATGCATTTAGTTGCATTGGACATAACATGCATGCTCTGCCTCTACAGTCTTGAACTGAATGCAGATGTTTTGCATCAAAAAATATGTAAATACTTCCATAGGGAAACTCATGCATGTGTAAGACTACAATGTTCTAACCCTCATTTTTGGCATGAAATACATGTTTGCAGAAGGAATCTTCTGCAGAAAATACAATGCCCAAAACACCTATGATTTGCATCCTCAAGTACAAATGGAAAAGTGGAGCAGGAGGGAAAATTGGACTTCACCAATATTTGTGCAAGAACAAAATAGGCAATAGTTGAATGCTGCTTGAGCACATTCATGTTCAAACGTTTACATCCCCAGTGCTTCCTATGCACATTGCTTTTCAATGGAACTTCTTACTGTATTTTTTTTTTGCGCCACAATGAGAGGGGAGAGCGCATCTTTCACACTTAGATTTTAACCACCTGTGGTTTAAACAATGGCTTCAATAAGATATTGTCGTACAACATATGTCCGCATGGTAAGTATGCAGCTCTTGCTTATGTGGCGCATTTAACTACAGGTAGTGTATCAGATGGTTCCTCATATGAAAACTTCCCTGAATGTAGAATAGTAGCAAATTGTAGAGAAGTAACATTATAATAATCTCTCATACACTATGTGGGAGATATAATGTTAAATGGAGGATTATCAGACCTAAAATCTGTCACTTATTTTCTGAAATAATATGGTATATTATTCTGTGTATTACATGGTTTGTATTCAAGATATGGGGTCACAAAGTTACAAGGAGTCACAAAGGTACTTAATGCAAGTGTTGGTTCTCACAGGCAAACAGAATGTAGAGCCTTTGAGAACAATCAGTTTCCACCAGTATATATGCAGAGAAATGCCCAAAAAAATACCGTACAACAGATGTATTATTTTCTTACCATGTACTGACAATACAAACTCTTTTTTCATTTGGCCAACAATATTACTTGCAACACAAGTGTAGTTTGCCTTATCACTGAGGTCAGCATTATTTATTTGCAGATATCTTCCACCAGATAAGACGCGAACTCGAGGTGTTGCCTGGCAGAAAATTTTTAAAAAGCAGATAATATTTTCAATAAGGTACAGTACCCACAACAGAATAATAATAATAATAATAATAATAATAATAATAATAGTTTATTTTTAACCAGCCCATTCCCTGAAGAGACTCAGGTCAGCTTCCAAACATAAAACAAAAAATTGACAAACATTCAATGGGAATAATATAGCTAACAATTGGGAATAATTATCACTAAGGTTTTCTAAGAAAGGAAAAGCAGAGCATGTAAATACATGTATCATATATTACAGCACTTATAGAATCATAGAATCAAAGAGTTGGAAGAGACCTCATGGGCCATCCAGTCCAACCCCCTGCCAAGAAGCAGGAATATTGCATTCAAATCACCCCTGACAAATGGCCATCCAGCCTCTGCTTAAAAGCTTCCAAAGAAGGAGCCTCCACCACACTCCGGGGCAGAGAGTTCCACTGCTGAACGGTTCTCACAGTCAGGAAGTTCTTCCTAATGTTCAGATGGAATCTACTCTCTTGTAGTTTGGAGCCATTGTTCCGCGTCCTAGTCTCCAAGGAAGCAGAAAACAAGCTTGCTCCCTCCTCCCTGTGGCTTCCTCTCACATATTTATACATATGCTGACAGGGGACAGGGAAAAGGCAGAACTACTTAATGCCTTCTTTGCCTCGGTCTTCTCACAAAAAGAGAGTCTTCAACCTCAGCAAGATGGAGTGGATGAGGGATTGGAGGACATCCAACCCCAAATTGGGAAAGAAGTCGTCCAGGAATACCTGGCCGCTCTTAATGAGTTCAAGTCTCCAGGGCCTGACCAACTACACCCAAGAGTACTGAAGGAACTAGCGGAAGTCATTTCGGAACCATTGGCAACCATCTTTGAGAGTTCTTGGAGAACGGGAGAAGTTCCAGCAGATTGGAGGAGGGCCAATGTGGTCCCAATCTTCAAGAAGGGAAAAAAGGATGACCCAAACAACTACCGTCCGGTCAGCCTCACGTCGATACCGGGCAAGATTCTGGAAAAGATTGTTAAGGAAGCGGTCTGCAAACACTTAGAAACAAATGCAGTCATCGCTAATAGTCAACATGGATTTATCAAAAACAAGTCATGCCAGACTAATCTGATCTCTTTCTTCGATAGAGCTACAAGCTGGGTAGATGCGGGGAATGCCGTGGATGTAGCGTACCTGGATTTCAGTAAGGCCTTCGACAAGGTCCCCCATGACCTTCTGGCAAGGAAACTAGTCCAATGTGGGCTAGGCAAAACTACGGTGAGGTGGATCTGTAATTGGTTAAGTGGACGAACACAGAGAGTGCTCACTAATGCTTCCTCTTCATCTTGGAAAGAAGTGACGAGCGGAGTGCCGCAGATCTTGGAGTCCTCGTGGACAACAAGTTAAACATGAGCCAACAATGTGATGTGGCAGCAAAAAAAGCCAATGGGATTTTGGCCTGCATCAATAGGAGCATAGTGTCTAGATCTAAGGAAGTAATGCTACCCCTCTATTCTGCTTTGGTTAGACCACATCTGGAATACTGTGTCCAATTCTGGGCACCACAATTCAAGAGAGATATTGACAAGCTGGAATGTGTCCAGAGGAGGGCGACTAAAATGATCAAGGGTCTGGAGAACAAGCCCTATGAGGAGCGGCTTAGGGAACTGGGCATGTTTAGCCTGAAGAAGAGAAGGCTGAGAGGAGATATGATAGCCATGTATAAATATGTGAGAGGAAGCCACAGGGAGGAGGGAGCAAGCTTGTTTTCTGCTTCCTTGGAGACTAGGACGCGGAACAATGGCTTCAAACTACAAGAGAGGAGATTCCATCTGAACATGAGGAAGAACTTCCTGACTGTGAGAGCCGTTCAGCAGTGGAACTCTCTGCCCCGGAGTGTGGTGGAGGCTCCTTCTTTGGAAGCTTTTAAGCAGAGGCTGGATGGCCATTTGTCAGGGGTGATTTGAATGCAATATTCCTGCTTCTTGGCAGGGGGTTGGACTGGATGGCCCATGAGGTCTCTTCCAACTCTTTGATTCTATGATTCTATGATTTATATTCCAGTCTTATATCATGGAACTCAAGCTGACTGACATGGGCTTCTCAGATAGTTTCTTATCTAGATATTAACTAGAGTAAGATCTGCCTGTCTTTATTATGTGGCTTTATCAACATGTGTCCTCAAACTATGCCCAGCCTGAGACAAAATTATTTCATTTTAAATAGAGTCAAAGGGATGACTTATAGCACAGTGTAGAACAGAAATGGGCAATGTGCAGCATTTGGAGGTGCCCTTGAGCTCTGCAAGGGGTAAAAAAACAATTTTTGCCAATTTATTTTCAATTCTCTGAAATGCTCCGAAATGTCTGTTGGAATGATGAGGTGCATTCCCACCAGATTTTGCAGGGTCCTTGTGCCAATTTAAGTACAGAAGAGGCCTTTTTTGAAACTCAAAACATGGTGAAAATGGTACCACATCACCTTGGGTGCAAAAAAGTTCGAAAACCACCTAGGATACCATGTCATAATTATTTTTAAACTTTAAAAAGCCTTAAAATGTTATTTTATTTCATTCACATTGAGACGGAGTATTAGGCACTATACAGAGAAAGAAGCAAGACTCATACAGACAATAGCTACATTGGGTACACAAACAAAGGGGAATTATTTATTTATTTACTTATTTATTTAAGATATTTGTATCACGCCTTTCTCAGCAAGTGGACCTATGGTAGCTTACAACAAGTAAAAACACAATCCAAACATTACAATATAGATGCAAAGGTAAAAACATGAAGAAAGCATTTATTCAATATAATCAGTTGCTGCCTCCTTTGAACAAACCCTCCCCCCATACAGGCATTAAACCTTAAAACTCCACCCTATCCTCCAGTGACTCAGTTAAAAGCCTTCTTCAAAAGAATGGTCTTGATTCCTTTTCAGAAGCTTAATAGGGATGAGGCAGCTCTTAATTCTTCTGGGAAGGAATTCCAAAGTGCTGGTGCTGCTCTTGAGAAGGAGCCGTCTCTGGTTCTAAGCAAGCACATGTTGAAAAGGGCTTGAGTAGTAATGAGGGTATCTCTGCTAGATCTCAGCACTCAACCTGGAGTGTATAGGGGGCACAGAGTTCCAGGTAGGCTGGACCAAGGCCATATAGGATTTTATAGGTAAGAACTAGCATCTTGAATTGGGCCTGGAAACGAATAGGCAGCCAGTTGAGCTATCTCAAGAGCAGTGTAGTATGCTCCCTTCAATCAGCTCCCGTTAGAAGTCTGGCTGCAGATCTTTCTTACATTTCACTCAACATTCACACACATATACACTAGGGCTGTCCAACCACGGAAAAATTTGTTTCTAAACTCGATTCGTTTTTAGGGGGTTTTTGCGTTTCGTTATTTAAAAGAATTCCGAATTGTTTCTTTTAAAAAGTTCGATATTTACAAAATTTCAGAAATTACGAAACAATTTCGAAACAATAACGAATCGATTCGTTAATGGCGGACGCGATTGCGCAATATACTAAAAAACCCTCCAAATGGGACAGGGGGAACTTCTGAAGCTTCCCTCTCCCTCTGTTGTTGACTGTTGGTGTGATAATTTTTTTTATCACTGATAAAACAAACAACGACTATAAAACTTGCACCAGACATACGGAAATAATAACGAAATAATAACAAAACAATTTCGAAACAATTACGAAACGAATTGGAAAAATTTGTTTCGTTTTTTAGTTGCTCCTGAATGGTTCAATATCGCTTCGTTATAAAAAAATAACGAATTAATAACGAATTATGAAATTAACGAACGAAACCGCCCAGCCCTAATATACACATTTATTCCTTATCATGCATACATTACCATCTCTTCTTCCTTATCCTGGAAAAGAGACCCCAAAGTAGTCTAGATTGCATTCCCAGCAAATCTGCCATTCTGTAAACACACCATCTTCCTCCATCCCTTGGAGAGGATGGTGGGTGACCAGACTTCTCTGGTCTGCCACAATTTTGGAATAGTAAAGTGTCTCTTATATAGCATATTTCTGCTGATGTTGTTCCAAAAAGTTGTAAATGAATGACAGGTGTTTTCCAGCTAAAACATTGTTTGCTTTTCATCATCATCATCATCATCATCATCATCATCATCATCTTTAATTACTTATTAATTGCCCTCCATCCGAGATGCTCTAGGTGATTTACATAGCGGAAATTATACAGGATAAAACACATACATGCAAATATTAATAAATTAATCCTTAGGCTATAAAGACCCCAACCATACATCTTTCATAGAATCATAGTATCATAGAATCATAGAGTTGGAAGAGACCTCATGGGCCATCCAGTCCAACCCCCTGCCAAGAAGCAGGAATATTGCATTCAATTTTCATTCAATTTCATTCAAACCATAGATCATATTTATCACAACCAGGCCCCCGGGTCTCCTAGGGGGTTAATGTGCCCCTTTAGGCTTCCACAGTTGCCCACCCCAGTACAGACATTCAACATCTAGTGGAAGAATCAAGAATAACTTCTCCTATTCCCACATCCTTTGTGGTCTTCACCTTAATAACTGTGTAGGTCCTTCTGTATGATTCGTCTAATATACATGGGTTTTACAGAGGAGTTTGCACATGTAGAAGTGAGGTGTACAAACTGGATGAATCAGACCTACTCCTTTTTCAAAAGTAATAATCAGGAAGAGGTCTGGCTAGCACAATCTTCATCTTCCATCCTACATACAGCTTGGGCACCTACAAAAGGCTTATGAAAAATTACCTGTAAAATCTCTCCATCTTTCAGCCATGCGATTGTAGGAGGAGGCACCGCATCTGATTTACACTCAAGTATAATCTGCCTATTCTGCAGCACACTGAGATTTTGAGGATTGCTAGAGCCAGCAATATTAGGAGGAACTGTTAGAAAAATAAATTGACAATTAACGTTGTCAATAAATGTGTACCTTAGTTCAAAGGGAGTTTGCAAATGTTGAATAGTCTTAGAACACTGAGCCTCAAATAAATTGCTTTTGGTATCTGTTCTCAAAATGAAAACTATGGGCACTTCCAGACTTCACAGAAATGCACACCAAAGAGGGTTTTAAAAGCCTGCTTTGGTGCGCATTTCTGTCCCTCCACCTCCCTCTGTCCCTCCACCTCATTTCATTTCATTTCATTTCACAGTTTTGTATACCGAGCTTCTCAACCTTGTTGAGGGACTCAGCCCGGTTTACAGCCATAAAAACATATACATTCATTAAAATATAATATATCACAAATTACACATCAACTTTAAAATACACTAAATATAAAACTACAGTGGTTAGTCGTCCCATTAAGATGGATCTATATCCGCTTCCATCCAGAGTCCTATGGTGTTGTCTCATTCCTCGAAGGCCTGACTCCACAGCCACGTCTTCACCCGTTTCCTAAATGTTAGGATGGATGGGGCGGTTCTGGCCTCCAGAGGGAAAGAGTTCCAGAGTCGCGGGGCCACCACCGAGAAGGCCCTGTCCCTCGTCCCCACCAGGCACGCTTGCGAGGCTGGTGGGACCGAGAGCAGGGCCTCTCCAGATGATCTTAGTAATCTTGATGGTTCGTTTCCCCAGGGAGGAGTGTCAAAATGCCCTCCTGGCAAAATCATTCCTGTCCCCTTCACCTCCTAGTATATTATTTATTCGCAACAGTAAGCCTGCCAGAGCAGCATAATGGTGGCAGTGAATTTTAAGGCTTTTTGGGGGGTTGGGGTGCCATCACACTTCTCTGGGCTTTTGGAAGTACAAATAAGTGACATGGCATTGGGGACTGACCCTAGGGAGTACCTGGGTATCAGTCCCCATAGGCCCCACAGCCCATTAGTCCCGGCCTTGTAATGGCTGTGTGGGATTGTCTTATTGGACTGTTAGATCTTCTTCTGATGTGCTTTCCCATTGCCATTACTTTCCCATAGCCAATTTGTACATTGAGAATCAGCATGGTGGAGTGTTTGTGTATTGGACTAGGACTCTGGAGACTAGAAATGACTTGAAGGCAAACAACATTTCTTGTTTCCCCCCCCAAAATGAATCCTACCATGAACTCTCACTAAATATTCTTTGTCATCATCTCCTGCAGGATTAGAAGCCAAACATGTGTATCTTCCAGTGTCCTCCACCTGCAAAACAAATAAATAATTTCAATTATAAACAAAGTTTATCCAAATTAAATTAAATTAAAAGAAATCTGATGAAGGTTGGCTAAAATGGGACTTTATTTAGTTGTGAATAAATTGTGATTTTTATTTCAGTTACCTGAACACTGGATATCCGAAGAATCTCGCCTCCTCTTAAAATATGAGTATCATCTGTCTGGAGCAATGGCCACCCGTCCTTCATCCATGTGATTTGCGGGACTGGGATACCATCAGTTATACAGAAGAGCTCTAGTGGGTTGTTAATCACTATCAAAATTTCTTCAGGATGACCTGATCCATTAATACAAGGAGGTTCTGAAAAAGAAGGTGGCAAAAATATTTATCAAGGAAATATGTATCCAAATGTTTGGAGACATGGTAAACAACTACAGAGAAGCTATTCCAAAACTTTTGCTGTATGATTCAGCCCTGTCATTAAACTTTAACTACTGTAAATATGGTAACTGATGACCAGATATCTTGTGATGTTACTCTTCTTACACAAAAGCTAGTCATCTGCAGATAGAAAGGCCACTGGTACTATTTTTTTTCTATTTAGGCCAGATTATTCACAAGCCATGATTACAAATCAAATGACAACAGATTTAAATCCTCAGTTTTAGCCCTACCTGGCCATGCCTCCAGGATTTTAATATTATTGAATTGATCTTCAAAAAACTTACCTAGTATTTTAAGAGTAAAGTGCTTGTTGTCTTCCCCAGCTTCATTAGATGCTATACAGGTGTAGCTACCTGTATCATCAGGCTCTGTCTTTGCTATATGAAGACCCATTTGTTGGTTTTCCAAAGTCATACGGGAACCAAGATTTAAAGGCTGGCCATCCTTAAGCCAAGCTATCTGTGGTGTTGGTGTTCCATCAGCCAAACATACTAAAGAAGCTGGATTCCCTTGGACAACAGTTATTTCTTCAGATCTTCCACTGTTGTCTATGTTTGGTGGTACTGCAGAGAAACACCATGGTGATTCGTTTTAGTAATAACTGTACACGGAGTTTTAATAGCAAAGCTTTAATTGTCTGAGCTGTTACTCTATATTTTGGCTGCATGACTTTTTCCAATGACTTGCAACATGAGATCAGTTGGCAAGCATAAACGTTTTTACCATTTTCCCCATAAGCATCTTGTCCCTTGGAGCCATCTCTGAGACAAAAGCATTTTAGTGTTTGGCGTGGAGTGCAGTAAAGGAAGGTGAAGACAAACCAGGAGGTTGCCAAAAATCAGACAGCTCCAGCATTTAGATGTTTGAAGAAGATAAAGACACACAAGAGGATGCATGTAATATAGATACTGTTAGATTACCTAGGTGATCAGAAATACACATACATATAACACTTGCAGCACAATCCTACGGAAGGCTTTTCAAAAGAAAATCCCACTAATTTTAAAAACACAAACCCTAGGAAGTTGAGTATAGCATTACCACCTTCAGGAATTAACTCACATAAATGAAATCAATATTATTTTATAATACGTAGAACAGCATTTCTCAATCTGAGGGTCAGGACCCCTGGAGGGGTCAGGAGGGGGTATCAGAGGGGTCACCAAAGACCATCAGAAAACACAGTATTTTCTGTTGGTCATGGAGGTTCTTTGTGGGAAGTTTGACCCCATTCTATCGGTAGGGTTAAGAATGCTCTTTGATTGTAGGTGAACTATCAATCTCAGCAATGACAACTCCCAAATGTCAAGACCTCTGTTCCCCAAACTCCACCAGTGTTCACATTTGGGCATATTCAGTATTAGTGCCAAGTTTGGTTCAGATCCATCATTGTTTGAGTCCACAGTACTCTCTGCATGTAGTTGAACTACAACTCCAAGACTCAAGGCCAATGCCCACCAAACCATTCCAGTATTTTCTGTTGGTCATGGGAGTTCTGTGTGCCAAGTTTGCTTCAATTCCATCGTTGGTGGAGTTCAGAATGCTCTTTGATTGTAGGAGAACTATAAATCCCAGCAACTACAACTCCCAAATGACAAAAGCAATCCCCCCTCAACCCTACCAGTATTCAAATTTGGGTGTATCAAAAAAATTGTGCCAAATTTGGTCCAGTGAATGAAAATACATCCTGCATACCATATATTTACATTACGATTCGTAACAGTATAAAATTACAGTTATGAAGTAGCAACAAAATAATGTCATGGTTGGGGATCACCACAGCATGAGGAACTAGATTAAGGGGTTATGGCATGAGGATGGTTGAGAAACACTGATATAGAGTGTCTTACCATAGACATGAAGGCTATAATGCTTATTGTCTACACCAGCTCTGTTGGAGGCTACACATGTGTACATGCCAACATCAGCTATCTGCATTCTTACAATTCTGAAAAAGACAGAATCATGAACATTTCCCCAAAACTCACAATAGTGAACATACGCTTTCAGCACTTGCATAGTATGCTTAATCATACAGAAAATCCAATAATACTTTTTTCCAGGTTTCAAGGGCCCCATGAATGCATGAAATCTAAGATGTGGAAATATCTAATCAAAATCTGTTATAAAGTGGGAAGTCAGTTTCCCATGATCAGAGTCCTGGGGATTGTTGTCGCCATATTGCTGTGTGCCTTCAAATAATTTCTGATTTGTGGAAAACCTAATACAGGGTTTCCATGATTATATTTGTTTGGAGAAGGGTTATTTTTGTCTTCTTCTGCAGCTGAGAGAGTATCATTTTCCCAAAGTCACCTACTGGACTACTACTATGGAGACCAGGAGTCAAATGTCATAGAAAACCACTGGGCAGCCTTGATCTTGGATAAGACAGTCTAAACTTCAAAACCTATTACTATAATGTCCACCAAGCAACTACATAGATTTGTACCTACTGAAACGTCAATTAGATGCTATACAGTTTTTGCTTTTGTCCTGGATATTATGCACAGAGGACACAGAGGACCAGGAGGCATTACTGAAAGCATCTAAGTAGTTCTAATTCTGAATCAAACAGGCCTGGAACTGGCCAATACCTGATCTACAGCCTTATCACATTGTGCAATTGAAGGGTCTTAGAAAACTTCTGCCCTCGTTTGCTCATGGAGCCCCATGCTACCCATCAAACAACTTAAGGCAACTTCTGGTGGGGCTCCGTGGGTGAACTGAGGTGGAAGTGTGGTGGGACACTGCCACTGCCAACACATAAGACACCCCATGTTCCATAAGGAATGGGGAAACATCAGCTGATGACTGGGGCACCGGGATTGCCTTTCCAGAATAGGAAAACTCCAACAACCTGTCCCAGAAGCAATTTATTAGACTTTAAGATTGCTTGCACACTGCACTTACCCTAAAATCTGACATACCACCTGTCACATCAGCACTTTTAATCTGTACCCATTACTTTGGCCTGGCCCAGTTTTATTGTGTTTGGTGTATTGTTTTTATTGTTCTGTTGTTTTTGATATTGCTTTAATTTTGATTTGATTTGAGTTGTGTATTGTTATGCTATGTTTTTGAGGCCTTGGTCTTTGTAAGCCGCATCGAGTCCTTCGGGAGATGCTATCAGGGTACAAATAAAGTTAATAATAATAATAATAATAATAATAATAATACTGCCCCGCTGCCACTCCGATTCATCATGGAAGGAGGAGAATCATAGCTCTGGACCTCATCCATGTGATGAGGTCCCTATTGTAACAAGTCAATCGAAACTGTATTTATTTTACTTTTCAATATCTTAGGGCACATCCAGACAGCACCTAAAACACGCACCCTCTCGCATTTTCCTCTGGGGCGTCCAGATGATGTCTCAGTGGGGGAAAAAACTTTGTGCCAAGTTAATTTGATAGTGGGTTTCATCTGTGCCTTCTTGAAAGGTGTGGGTTATGCTGTCTGGACAGCCTCCTCAGAAGTCCTGGACTTATAAGGGGGCAGTCCAGATAGCCCTCTCATATTTTTCTGGGCTGAAACAGCCTGGAAAACTGAGAGGGCTCACACCCCCTCCCCAACCCCCTCAAAAAGCAGCTGGCCCTCTCCTGACAAATAGCAGCGATGCACCAGGAAAAGAGGGGAGGAGAATTGCTCCTGTCCCCCTCCTGGCACGTCATTCCTAAGTGCCAGGAGATCTCAGTAACCACGCTAATGGCAACTGGGTAAGTTTATTTTTAAAGGGTTTGGGGTGGGAGAGGGTCTGAGTGTCTTGCTGTCCTCCCAAAAGGTTCCAGGAGGGCATCTGGACACCCAGCCCCAAAAGCACATATTTTTGAGGCTAGTATACAAACTACAGTCCGTCCCGACCCAAGTTTCGGCACAGACTTTATTACTGTCTGGAACCACCCTTATTATTATTTCCTGCTGGCAATCATAACAAGTATCCCTCTAGATATTGTTGGATTGTACCTCCCATCATCCTCATCACTCTCTCTTGGCTTGGGCTGATGGGAGTTACAAATAAAACAATCTCTGAAGGGTTACATAATCTCTAGCATTAGGAGAAATGCTAGAAATAAAATGGTAAGAAATATAACAAATAATATTTCTCAGGCATAAAAACCTGGAAAGTATCTATCTTAATGATAGCACATAATTTCCAGAAATTCTGCAGGATTCCATATCAGTGGAGCAGTGATTAATGTTAAAGGATTAATGTTAAAGGAGCTACACAGGGTGACAAACATGTTTTGGGAAGAAGAGTCAGCATTTTGGAGATATCCAGAATATTCAGAAACAGATTAACCAACATGAAAGACTTCCGCTACAACTAAGCTCTATAAAATAACAGTTCAGATGAAATTCCTCTTTTTAAAAATAGTTTTTATTCAGACATATAGAATAAAAGAAAGGTTACAGACTTACAAAACAAGAAAAAGCAAAAAGACAGAATTAAGAGTACCAAGAAGAGCAAAATAAAAAACCCCACCACAAAAAACTAGAAACCAAAAATATATGAAATTCCTCTTGAATACTGGATAGCAGCACTCAATGGCGTGGAAACACACCCCTCAGAATGGGCAAAGATTTTGCCCAACACAGATTGGAATTGAACACAACAGAAATTACGAAAGTTTTACCTGAGAACATGTCCCGCTGAAAGTAACCTGATGTGTGATGAGATAGAGAGAGGTAGACCATTCTTCAACCAATTTATCTGTGGTGGTGGTGTACCCACAGCTTGGCATTCAATATTTACTGAAGTATCCAGTACGGCTGTTAGTGCTTCGGGTTCATCCTTATTGTTTGTTATAACTGGTGGAACTACATATTGCAAACAAAGAAAGGAATGAAAAAAATATTTGTGGCATGTATACAACACATGTATTAACCTATATCCCTAGCAAGGTTTTCCTCTGACATTGTCCAGTCATGTCCAATTCTAGGGGTCGGTACTCATCTCAATTTCTAAGATGAAGAGCTGGAGTTGTCTGTAGACACCTCCAAGGTCATGTGGCTGGCATGTCTGCATGGAGTGCCATTACCTTCTCACCGGAGAAGTACTTATTGATCTACTCACATTTGCATGTTTTTGAACTGCTAGGATGGCAGAAGCGGGGCTAACAGTGGAAGCTCACCCCACTCCTCGGATTTGAACCAGTGACCTTTTGGTCAGCGAGTTCAGCAGCTCAACAGTTTAATCCACTGTACCACCGGCACCAGAGACTCCAATTTATACTCAATACTCAATTTATACAACGGGGTCAGCAACAGAGTTAAGAAAGCACCCTGTTTGGCCCATTATGGTGGGAGGGGGGACTTCCCAGGCTCCTCTTCCTGTCATTTTAGGTATTGTTTGTCATTAAGACCTGTATTAAACATCAGAGTTAACATACCACTCTTTCTGCGACCTTTTCCCTTTTATCTGTAGAGGAGACTGAGTTTAATGCTTTGTTAAAGCTCTTAGTTGAGAAGGGGCAGGCATGCACTTTCTCTCCCTGTAGCACATCATGTACTGTAGTTTTCCAGAGCATTTTAAGAAGGCACAGAGAAGGAAGAGCAATGACCAATTCTCCCCGGGCTTCCTTTAAAAAACCCTCTTTTCTCTACTGCAAGCCCTACTGCCTGGAGTGGGCACACTTCAATCTCCTTTCTGCTTCAGATTTAATGCTTCCGTAAAGTTTTTTCTAGAGCTGGGCGGTTTCGTTCGTTAATTTCGTAATTCGTTATTAATTCGTTATTTTTTTTGATAACGAAGCGATATTGAACCATTCAGGAGCAACTAAAAATCGAAACGAATTTTTAAAATTTATTTCGTAATTGTTTCGTAATTGTTTCATTATTTCGTTATTATTTCCGTATGTCTGGTGCAAGTTTTATGGTTTTTGTTTTATCAGTGATAAAAAATAAATTATCACACCAACAGTCAACAACAGAGGGAGAGGGAAGCTTCAGAAGTTCCCCCTGTCCCATTTGGAGGTTTTTTTTAGTGTATTGCGCAATCGCGTCCGCCATTAACGAATCGATTCGTTATTGTTTCGAAATTGTTTCATAATTTCTGAAATTTTGTAAATATCGAACTTTTTTTAAAGAAAAATTTCGGAATTCTTTTAAAAAACGAAATGCAAAAAAACCTTAAAACGAATCGAGTTTAGAAACAAATTTTTCCGTGGTTGCCCAGGCCTAGTTTTTTCTACTCTCTACTCTAGAGAAAAGTTAACTAGGTGGTAGTACTTTTCAGAGAATGATGATTTTCTTCTTGTTTGCTGGGATTTATTATTATTATTATTATTATTATTATTATTATTATTATTATTATTTTAGAAGTATTTGAAGGAGAGAAAGGGAAAGAGAGAAAAAGCTAAAAGAGTGACTCTCCCAAACCCCCAAATGCGCACATGCACCCCACAATGTCCCGCACATCCCCAACTTCCAGTCAGTCCCACTAAACAAAAATAATCAAGAAAATCAAAGAAAATAAATAGAGGAGGATGAGCTGAGATTGACTGCTACATGTGTCGGAAATATTAAAATTTAACTAGGTATTTTGGATTACAAAAGTGTGGATCAAGCACTGAAAGAGTTAGAAGGCTAAAGCCTGTTAGAGTTAGTGAGCCAAAGGTAGTGTTGTTCTGAAGAGAGTAAATAAGCTGAAGCCTGTTAGTGTTAGTTTACCTCAGTGAGGAAACTCCTCAGTCTGTGTGAGAGAAGCCTTGGGTTTAAAGCTCCTGTATAAAGGCTGCTGCATGTAAAGCTACTATGCATTTGTTTATTCGTGTTATAGAAACTTCGTAGTTGTAAATAATGCAACTATATTTTGCTATTTAAAAGCCTCCTATGGAAGAGATAACATTGGTCTGTGTGTTTTTGTTCTTTTTATCACTTTGGGCTACTGGTGCTGGGTCATGCTGCTACTGCTAAGTTACTCTGCTGTGCATTTATGAGGAGGGTCTTTTGTTATTAAGCCTACTCACCCAACAAAGGTTATGGGCCCAGGATAGCCCAGTATAACCCAGTACAGACCAGTAAAGACCATATTGAGGCAAGAAATATGGCAACGGCATTTTAAGCAAGTGGACTGCCTTTTAGAAGCCCCTGCTGGCACAGTGGGTTAAACCGCTGAGCTGCTGAATTTGCTGATTTATTTATTTTATTTATCGTATCAGGAGCAACCAGACAGTTGTGTTACATTTTTTAACAAAACAAACAAACAAACAAACAAACAGAGAAAACACAAAGTTTGCAAGCTTGGTAGTTGATTAAATGTCCTTTGACCAGTAGCTGGCCACTTGGAGTGCCTCTGGTGTTGCCGCAAGAAGGTCCTCCATTGTGCATGTAGCAGGGCTCAGGTTGCATTGCAGCAGGTGGTCAGTGGTTTGCTCTTCTCCACACTTGCATGTCGTGGATTCCACTTTGTAGCCCCATTTCTTAAGGTTGGCTCTGCATCTCATGGTGCCAGAGCACAGTCTGTTCAGCGCCTTCCAAGTCACCCAGTTTTCTGTGTGCCCGGGGCGGGGGGGGGGGGAGTCCCTCATTTGGTATCAGGTTCTGGGTTTGAGCCTGCCACTTTTGGACTCTCGCTTGCTGGGATGTTCCAGCGAGTGTCTCTGTAGATCTTAGAAAATTATGTCTTGATTTAAGTCGTTGATGTGCTGGCTGATACCCAAACAAGGGATGAGTTGGAAATGTCACTGCCTTGGTCCTTTCACTATTGGCTGCTACTTCCCGGCAGATGTCATGTGGTGCAATACCGGCTAGACAGTGTAATTTCTCCAGCAGACACCCCGTGATAATGCAGCATGTCTCATTAAGAGGCACATCCACTGTTTTAGCGTGGTGAGATGTGTTCTACACTGGACATGCATACTCAGCAGCAGAGTAACATAGCGCAAGGGCAGATGTCTTCACTGTGTCTGGTTGTGATCCCCAGGTTGTGCCAGTCAGATTTCGTATGATATTGTTTCTAGCACCCACCTTTTGCTTGATGTTCAGGCAGTGCTTCTTGTAGATCAGAGAGCAGTCCAGGGTAACTCCCAAGTATTAGGGTGCGCTGCAATGCTCCAGTGGATTCCTTCCCAGGTAATCCTCAGACCTCGGGATACTTGTCTGTTCTTAAGGTGGAAAGCACATGTCTGTGTTTTAGATGGATTAGGGATCAGCTGGTTTTCCCTCTAGTAGGTGGTAAGAGCACCTAGAGCTTCGAAGAGCTTCTGTTCAACCATCTCAAAGCTCCCTGCTTGAGTAGTAATGGCACGATGATCAGCATAGATGAAGCTCTCTGTCCCTTCTGGCAGTGGCTGGTCATTTGTGTAAATGTTGAACACTGATGGAGCAAGCATGTTCCCCTAAGGCAGACCGTTCTTCTGTTTCCACCATCTGCTTCTCTGGCCCTGGAACTCAACAAAAAACCTCCTGTTTTGTAGCAGGTTTCCTATGAGGTGGGTGAGATGGTAGTCCTTTGTGATATTCTACATTTTTCTCAGGAGGAGGCAGTGGTTTACAGTATCATAAACTGCTGACAGGTCTATGAAGACAGTTCCTGTGATCTGCTGCCTTTCAAAGCCATCTTCTATGTGCTGAGTCAGGTTCAGCACTTGTGATGTGCAGCTTTTGCCTTTCCTGAAACCAGCTTGCTGTGGAATCAGACATGGGTCTATTTTTTCCACAATTCTCTGTAAAATAAGTCTCTCCAGAACTTTGTAGAGGTGGCACAACAGGGAGATTGGTCTATAGCTTTTTGGATCATTATGGTCTTTGCCTGGTTTCAAGATGGCTATGACTCTTGCTTTCCTCCAGATTTTGGGGATCTGACAGGATGCGGTGCAGTTGTTCATCAGCTCCAGCAGCTAGCGCCTTGCTTTTGGACCAAAGATCTTGATTTGTTCCACACATGTGAATTCACATGACTGCGCCTGTGCAGGCCCCAACGAAAACTTCCCAAGTTTAAAACTTCCAAGTTTTGGCAGTAACCCCACCCAGTCCCCGGCAGGGCATAAAAGGCGCATACACTCCGCAGTTCCTATGCCGCAAGGCAGCGAGAATGGAGGAGGTTTGTAAGAGGGGAGGCTGTGCGGGTTTGTCTGAATTCACAGAGCACCACTAGAAGAAAGATGGTCACAGGTATGTAACCTACCATTTTTCTTCATGGTCTCTGTGAATGCACACATGTGGAGGCTAGCAAGCTAAAGTCCCAGAGGCGGGAAAGACAAACTGACTCTCCTTGAAGGACCAAAACATGATTTATTGTGAAAGAAACATCGACAAAGAAAGGACGCTCCATCCCAGAATAACAGTGGGGGAGAAACTAACCCCAGGCCCCAAGGGCTGTAAGTTCAACATGAACAAAAGCACACCCACATATACTTGAGGTAGCAAAGTATGTACTGATATCACATCTCGAACTGCAGTGCCCATAGAATTGAGCACGGTGCCGAAAGTCACAAAACATCAATAAAAGCATTGCTTCGCAATGTTATTCAGAAGAAACATTGGACGCTTGCAATACGAACTGGGATAGAAGGGAATCCCCATGCAAACATGGTGTTTGAGACATCCACCACTCCAGGGACTTCTGTACCAACCTCAGTACCGACAGGACTTTGAAGCTGTGGTCTCGAGCTGGACTGAAGCAGTCGAGAAACCATTGCTGGAGAGGATGGAAATGCAGCCTGGTGAACAGAGTCACCATGACCATAGATGCCAAGTGGCCGAGAAGCACCTGTATCTGCTTGGCCGTGGACATCGGGGCCAATCTGCATCGTCGGACCTCGCGCCGAAGAACGAGGAATCTTGCTTCGGGAAGGGAGACAGTCTGTGTCAGTGAATCAAACATGGCACCAATGAACCTTATGGTGGTCATTGGGATCAAGTGAGACTTCTTGACATTTAGCTGGAGGCCAAGACTGTCAAGGAGGGCCAGCATCATCCGTATTTGTGACCTCATGAAGGTGGGAGACTGTGATGTCAGTAACCAGTCATCCAGATATGGAATCACCCGGATCTTTTGCTTCCCGAAGTAGGCCGCAACCACAGACATGCATTTTGTAAAAGTCCTTGGTGCGGTTACCAGGCCAAAAGGAAAGACATTGAACTGGTTGTTCTGGCCGTTGACCCGAAATGAAAGGAAATACCTATGACTTCTACGGAAAGTAGGAATCCTGAAGGTCGACAGATGCAAAGTAATCTCCTGCATGGAGAAGGGGAAGTATGGACAACACCATCACCATTCTGAATTTCTGGGCTTTTATGAAGTTTAGATCTCGCAGATCGAGAATTGGTCAAAGGGAGCCATCGGGCTTCGGTATGGTGAAGTACCTCGAGAAGAACACCTGACCGTCTAAGCACATCAGTGAGGGACCGGAGGTGAAATAGAGGCCGTTCTTGCCTGGAGTGATTCTTCATGCACCCTCTTAAAGGCAATGTGCATAGTCGTGGAAGATGGTGGCATTGCAGCAGTCGACCTCGTGGAGTGAGTCAAGCAAGCAAATGCTACCGAGCTTGCAGTGGATGACTGTTGAGTTTGCATAGTCTCTATCGTCAAGGTGCACGGCTGTTTAGACTGCCTCGTTTGTCTCAAGAATTTCAAAGTCCCCAACATCGTCGAGTGAGGTCTTGCTGGTGAAGAAGAAGGCCTCGCCAAGGTTGATGTCGAAGGAGCCAGAGTTTGTTGATAGAGAAAGTACCTCAACTGAACAGCTCGATTCTTACGAGACTGAGCCGTCAACACTTGACAGTGACGGCAAGATGTGGTGATATGGGCTTCACCGAGACATAGAAGGCACTTCGAGTGCTTATCAGTCAGGAATTTTTCTAGAACACTGCGAGCAGTGCTTGAAGCGAGTCATTGACACAGTGAGGAAGTTCCGATGTGAGCCTTGCAGCGGAAAAACAAGAACTACAGAGCATGCCCTGCTGGGAACTGGGAGGGGTTACTGGCAAAACTTGGAAGTTTTAAACTTGGGAAGTTTCCGTTGGGGCCTGCGCAGGCACAGCCACTCCACATGTGTGCATTCGCAGAGACCACAAAAAAAAAACTTGATACTTCTTGAAACTCTATTCTGGGTAGCTTTTTATGCACAATTAAATTATCATTATTAATATTAATGGCATATTGGGATATAAGGAATATATTCATAAGCTTAGCTAACAAATGAATCAGATATTCATTTACTAAAGACTCTTTTGCAATGGCAGTTGACAACTTATAGAAGCATCAAGGGCCAAACTGGGGAGAAAAGGAAGTTTTGAACCCTGGGTGAAGTAAAACCTCTTTACAGAATTGTTATTATGAGGAATAAATATTATTGATGACTTTTCAACACACATAAATCTCTGGAAGACCAAATATTTGCAGTGATTTTCAAATGACCACTGAATTTCTAACCTACAAGAACATGATTCATTGAACCCACCAAAATTTATGGGTAAACAACAGTTACCACAATCCCTAACCAATGACTATATTGACTGTGGCTTATAGCAGTTAAGAACCAATTAACAGTACTATGGCCAATACTTATGTACATATAGGATTTTAATATCTTCTTCCTCTAGAAAGCAGGAAAGCCCTAGAAGAGAAAACTCACCATATACATTCACATTGAAAATTTTGTCTTCTTCTCCTGCAAGATTGGTAGCAACACAAGTGTATTTCCCTATGTCACTTGCAAGGGCTCCAGAAATGCTCAGCAAGCTGCCATCTGGAGTCATGCTAGAAGAAGAAATCACAGAACAATTTGGTTTATATACAAACACCATACATTCACCTTAACATCAAGACAAATGTCCTGAATATAACATATCAGGTTTTAAGATCAAAACAGTGGCCAAGATGTCATTCTATATCTGAAATGCAAAGTTCAGCTGGGGACAACAATGATATTCAGGTGACTGTTCTGGTTCATGTTCTAATCATGAATTCTAATCATGAATGGTTTGCATGAACAGGCAGTCCCCAAGTAACATCAAGATAGTTTCTGTCAAATTGCAAAAAAGGAGAGAGAGAAACAGAAAAAAAAGAGGAAATGAAGAAAAAAGAGGGGGGAAAGATATACAAGAGAGCAAGCAAGTTTACAAACTGGTATTCAGTCAGCGCTCGTTAAACCTGTGAAAAATCAAATTTGGCTGTTTCTTGTCCCTCTAACCTCCAACACCCCTCAATATGGATCACATAACTAATCCACAACTATCCATACTCCTTCTTTCACTAAATCCCCTTTATAGCAAGATGGCCAAATTTTGAATTTACCTTTGTCTTCTTTTCCAGATACCCAAATGCCAGCCTCCATTTTTTTGGCACATTCTTCATTCCACTGCTACTATTTGTCAGCTTGGCCTTTTGGATATAATCTTCTAATTTATCTCTCCAATCTTTAATAGTTAAGTTTTCTCCCCTTTCCAAATTTTGGCTATTATTAGTCTTGTAGCAACAAAGCAATATTGACAAATGTCTTCATCTGCTGCGCTAATACACCTTCTATATAGTCCTAATAAGCACATTTCTGGGTTTTTCTTGACCTTTTTATTAATCATATTATTTGTTTCTTCCACCACCTTTTCCCAGAATTCTTGAACTATATTACAGGCCCACCATATGTGGAAAAAGATCCCTTTGCCTTCTTACATCTCCAGCAAGCCCCATGTCTCTATTTTAGCCAATCACTCTGGAGTTAAGTTCTATAAAACACTTTAAATATGGGTTGTAGGTTTTTTCCAGCTATATGGCCATGTTCTAGAGGCATTCTCTCCTGACCACTCTAACAACCACCATGTCAGACTACACAGAGAAGACATTGAAATCCACAAGCATGTGGACAATTTCAACAGAAAGGAGGAAACCATGAAAATGAACAAAATCTGGCTACCAGTATTAAAAAAACTCTAAAATTAGAACAGCACAACAACAGAGGGAAACAATCAGGGACATCTAATCACTTCTCAACAAAAGATTGCTCCAGGTACTGCCAGGCCATCAAATGCTAATCAAGGTGGTCAGTTGAAACATTCACACCTAGCTCCAGCAGGCAGGAGTTCTTTGTTCCACCCTGGTCATTCCACAGATATATAAACCCATTCTCACATTTTCATTCATATGTCTACCAGGGAGGAAGCCTGCTTGATCCCCATGTATTATTTTGGTTAAGATTTGTTTCAACCCTGTTAGCTAAAATTTCTGCAAATAACTCATGATCATTATTGTCTATAATTTTTACTTGCTCGATGTCCCTGTCTTCTTTAGGTAAAAGAACTATCATAGCTTCTTCTGGCATCTCCCCTTTTTGGAGCACTTGTAGAAAGTGATAATGGGCCTAATTCTTCTTTATATATCTCATAAAACAAAGCAGATAATCCATCTGGGGCTTTATTTAATTTGGCTTTGTCTATAGCTGTGTTCAATTCTTCCCATGTGATTGGTCTATTCAGGTCTGATTTCATACCTTCTGAAAGCCTTGTGACCTTCATATCAGCTAGGTATTAATCAGTTTTTTAGTTTCTATTGGTGTTTTTTTGTAGAGGTTTTTCTATAGTTCATAATTATCTCTCCTTTGTACCTTATCTTGGCTATTAATGTCTTCTTCCTATGATCTTTCACTTGCCACACCAAGAGTTTATTCACATTTTCAAAGAAATTATGCCTATTACACATAATTCTCCTTTTTAATTCATTTGATAAGAATAATTCATATTGCTTCTGCACTTTAGCTAACTCTTGTTGTGCTTTTTTCCTATGCACCTTCGGCTTCTCTATTTTTTTTCTTTCTAATTTTGGTAAGCATCTCTGATTGCATATTGCTTCTTCTTTTACACCAAACAGCATGTTATTGAATTAGTAAACCTCCTACAACTGCTTTTCCTGCATCCCAAACTGTCTATGTCCTCCTTACTATTTTCTTTAATACAATTTTGTATTCCTAACCTGATCTTTTCCTTAACTTTTTGATCTTTCAATATATAACCATTTAGTCTCCAGTGCTTCCTTTCCCAAAGTCCCTTTTTTAATTGTAACAGCATCGGATTATGGTCTACAAACACTCTGGGAAGGAATTCCACCTTCTCTGTTTTGATTAACATTACCTTAGTTGCAAAGATATAATCTATTTTGGACAACAATCCATGTATGAGAATAGTATGAATATTCCCTTCTATCTAGCTTTTGTATCCTCCATATGCCACGTAATTCTCAGTGTTTTAAGTCTCCTAGTAGGGTGCCTGGAAGTCTCCCTTCCTTGGAGTCATTTTTTCTTTTATAATTCCTATATATCTTTGTATCCATTACCCCATTAAAGTCCCCTAATCACAACATTTCTTTCTCCCCTACTTCTGCTAGGATATTGGATAACATTTTATAAAATGTGTTTTGATTTGTGTTAGGTGCATAAATCCCTACTAATAGAATATGTTTCTGTTGAAACCTCATTTTAACAATTAATATCCTATTTCTCTGGTTTTTAGATCCTTATTTATATAGAACAGTACTCCATTAGTTTTCTTAATATTACACACCATGAATAACTGTCCTAACTTATCTTGGACTCATAAATGTTTATCTTTTGCTACAAAGTGGAAATCTTGAATGCAAGTTATACCCACCTGATTTTTATGTACAAAGTGAAAACCCTTTCCCTTTTTATACAAGTATTCACCCCATTCACATTCATAGAGATAATTCTTAACCCATATAATTTCATCTATTAACAGTCTTCTCCCTCTCACCCCCCTCCCCTATCCACAAATGCTTCCCACTTCTTGTTATCATTTATTATATACCCCCAAAATATTAGATAGTCTCAGAACCCAACTGTTCTTCTGCTGCTGCTTCTTCATCTTCATTGTCATCTTCTTTATCATCATCTACACCCTTCTGGAGACTGTTCTTCCCCTTCTGCTTGCTGCCTCTGCGATGCAATGGAAGAATACTAATCCTTCTACATCCTTTTTCTTTGTGGGCGTATCCCCTCTCAATCAGTGTCATCCTTGAAATCCCTATTATATTTTTATAGAAATTGTTCTGCTTTTGGTATGACCAAAATATTGTGTCTTTTAGATTTATAGTAGAACGATAATCCCTGGGGATACTGCAATTGAAAGGTAACTCCTTTCTTCTTCAATTTTTTTTTACTAAAAAGGTGAATTCTTTTCTGTTTCTCAAATTGAATTTGTATGTTAGTCGGAACATATACATTATGTAAGTGTAGTGTAATTATATCTGTGAATATATATATATATATATATAGAGAGAGAGAGAGAGAGAGAGAGATCTGAATAGCACAGGGAAGGGTTAACAGCCCTGTCCTGTTTGTTTTTCTGTATGTGCCTCTGTTCAGAAGATTTCATCTCACCTTCTGTTTCTGTGATAATTAGAAGTTTTTTTAAAAAATGGCTTGTTGTGGAAACAAGGACTGGTGACAAAGCTTCCATTGAGAAACTTTTTCCCCATGATAATTCTTCCAGGTGTGAATTTCTCTCATATCCTGTTCTCTCACCCCCATTTTTAACAATTAGTCATTTGTAAGTTGGATGTTTGTAACTCGTGGACTGCCTGTTTTGATATTTGTTTTGTTTGAATTGCAAAAATATTTGCAACTAGTACAGCTGGAGGCCTTATTTCTCTTATTGTTTTCTTCATTCTCAATATTTCTCTATCACTTTGTATTTTTTCCTGTTTTGATCTATTTCTTGTTTTGATTTTGGTTAGCTTCAGAATGAGAGAACCAAATACCTTATCCTCTGAGATTCACCACTACCAACTGGTTTTCCATCTTTCAGCCACTGTATTACAGGTCTGGGAATTCCACTGGCTTTACAGGAAAGGTGTATGTCTTCCCCATGGAGAACACTGACTTCACTGGGCATTTCAGACCCAACAATATCTGGGGGAACTTTAGGAAAAGAAAGGTGCATTAGCCACATAGTGTGAAAGGCCAGTAGGAGCAGGCAGTCACAGAGTCAACGAAGCCATTCATTGAAATGAAGGAATCATGAGACCTTTTGAATCCAAACCTAATCATTGTCTGAGAGAAGTCTGGGGCTTCTAAAATACATATTTAAGAAAGAGCAGTTAGAGGGGGAGGGAAATGTTCATGGAGCTATCATTTTTACAGTATGGTGCTAAAATTGATCTTCACTTTTTATGTTAGGATAGTTATTATAATGAGCTGTGGAGTTTACAGATTAAAATAAGTGGAAAAGTACTGAGAACATGAAAATGCATTCACATACATACACAAATGTACCTTGGACAGACAGCACATAAAATTTCTGTGCTTTGCCTTCAGCATTTGAAGCAATGCAGGAATAGTTCCCATTATCTGAATATTGGGACCTCACAATTTGCAGCTTGCTGCCTCCTGACAAAATATGCATTTCAAGTGAGGCAGAATTTTCTAAATGAAAAGAAAGGGGAAAATAGCATGTTGATAATATAAGAACTTTTGGATTAATATAGGATATTGATAATATAAGAACTTTTGGTTTAATATAAGTATATTTTAGAAAATGAAATAGGAAAAAGAGAAATGGTTTCACTCTGTGGTCTTAAACTGCTAACCTTCAGCTTATATGGGGTTTAGGAACACAAGATCCCTGCCAATGTGTGGAAACTGCCAATATTTTAAGCCCACCCACCCACCCAAAATATATATCTTACAGACTTGTTCTGAGGCTGCTTCTACTGTATTTCCATTGCCTCCGCTTCCTAGGTTGATGGCACTGCTACAAAAATCTCCTGCAGTGCCATCCTACTTGTCCTCCTCTCTGTTTCCTTTCCCATCCCATGCCTCAATCCCTACCTTTTCCATCTTAGTACCATGAAACTGAGGGCTCATTGCCAGGCTTTTTCTGCCACCTTCTGCAATGGCAGATGTGTCTGACATCTTCCAAAGAAATTCTGGAAGGTGGTTGCAAACTAATAACAGTTTCCCAACATTGTCAGGGCTCCTCTCTGGGCATCCGGACTTTCTTCCATGCCTTTCTGGCCAGTGGCTGATGCTAACCATGGGAAAATCATGACAACACAAGAGGAGGAGGAGGAGGAGGAGGAGGAGGAGGAGGAGGAGGAGGAGGAGGAGGAGGAGAAAGGAGGCTGAAAAGTAGAAGCAGTGGCAGTGGGGAGGCAAGGGGACAATAGAGACAGCTTGGGGAAAATGGCAGAGGAATTGTGGTGCCAAGATGGTAAAAAGAGGTGAACTGGGAGGAAGAGAGACAGAGAGGAAGAAAATTGTAAGAGATTTTTCTGCAGTTTCTAGGAAATATAGATCAGTGTTGGTGGCAGTTATAAACCCATGAATAAATTTGCAAAAGAAAAACCTGTAAAACCCGAGAGCCAACTCTAATTATTTTGTTCTGGTGTGTTTCCAGCCAATGTATTTTCCATTTTCTATATAGAAAGATTGGATAGCCTAATGTACTTTACATTTTCCATATAGAAAGATTGGATAGGCAATTTATCACCAAGAATAATAAATTGTAGAATATGTTACCAAGTGGCTTTCCATTCTTGAACCATGTTATGGCTGGTGGTGGAATTCCAGTAGCATCACATGTAAGTGCCACAGGGTTACTGATGGTTTCATTGATCCACTCTTGTTCAGGGCCTTCAATAGTGGGTGGCACTTATGGATGAGAAAAGCAACAGAATGCATACACAAAATTACAAACAAACAAAAAACCCAACCCCAAACCAAATCAGCAATACTGGAAACTGAGGGACTACGTAGAACAAATGAATGAGTTAGTTTAGGGGTGAATTGACTCCATGGTATCTACACGATGCCCAGGGCCCATTCACCTTCTCCCATATTAAAAAAAGTTACAAACTACTATGGAATGCTGGACCATTCTAACAACTACTATGTCAGTCTACATAGAGAAGCCATTGAAATCCACAAGCATGTGGACAATTTCACCAGAAAGAAAGAAACCATGAAAATGAATAAAATCTGGTTACCAGTATTTTAAAAAGCCTCTAAAATTATAACAGTAAATAAAGAACAAACCTCAAACACAGGGGAACAGGGGAACCCCAGACAATAAACAATCAGAAACATCTAATCACCTCTCAACAAAAGATTCTCCCAGACAGTAACAAGACACATATAAAAACTGTCAGGCCATCAAATGCTAATCAAGGTGGCCAATTTAAACATTCACACCTATCTCCAACAGAGAAGAAAGACTCCCACCCTGGACTTTCCACAAATATATAAACCCAAATTTCCTAGTTTCCAACAGACCTCACAACCTCTGAGGATGCCTGCCACAGATGCAGGTGAAATGTCAGGAAAGAATGCTTCTAAAACATGGCCATACAGCCCGAAAAACCTACAACAACCTACTATGGAATTTCCTTGAAGCTCCAGAATTAGTCCACATTTTGAGCCAGTTTAAACATTTGAGCTGTTTACACTGCCATCCCACTACCCCAGGGTTCAGACAGCCCAGGGACTGAGGATGGTACCTCCTTTGCCCTTTCATTCCAGATTGCCCTTTGCAGTGCCCACCAGACATGAAAATGGTGTTCATTTCACTAGGAGTGATGCTAGCCAGTGAGGTGATTGAGAAAGGGAAGGACAAAAGGAGGGAGTGATTTCTCCATCCACCTGTCTCTTTCATGTGATTGTATCACTCTAGCTATTGTTACTACAGATGTCAAGCAGATACCAGTACCATTTTCATGCCTGGTGGGAAATGCAAAGCCTGGAATGCACTGGGGAAAGGTAATGATGTCAATCTAGTGACACTATCTAGTAGGCCTGGGTAACAACGCAAAAATTTGTTTCTAAAATCGATTTGTATTTGGGGGGGGGGGTGTTTCGATATTTAAAATAATTACAAAATTTTCCTTTTAAAAAGTTCGATATTTACGAAATTTCGTAAATGGTAAAAAATTAACGAATCGATTTCCGAAACAATAACGAATCGATTCGTTAATGGCGGACGCGACCGCGAAATACGCTAAAAAACCTCCAAAAACTTCTGAAGCTTCCCTCTCCCTCTGTTCTTGACTGTTGGTGTGATATTATAACTTTTTTTCACTAATTAAACCATAAAACTGGCCCAGACATGCGGAAATAATAACGAAACGACCTCAGAACAATAACGAAACGAATACAATAACAAAATACGAAGCATTTACAAAACGTGTTTAAAAATTCGTTTTTTTTAATGATTGCTCCAGAATGGTTCGTTATCGTTTTGTAATTGGAAAAATTAACGAATTATTAACGAATTACAAATTAACGAAACAAAACCGCCCAGGCCTACTATCTAGCCACCAGGTCAGTCTAGGGGCATGCAGTGCAGACACCCAGCAGCTCAAGAGGTGGCCATGCAGACCATGGCAAAGGTGATCACGAATACCCCACTTTAGATCAACATTGCTGCTTCTTGCACATGTAGATGTTCAAGATGGGTGGAGACTGCCATCAGAAGCAGCAAAAGAAGTTTAGAAATACCTTCTACAAAGTCAGAGTTCACAATGAATGGGCCTATCTCTAGCTTCGCCCTAATAAGGGAGCTAGCCTGTTGGCCAAGTCACTGCTGGTTTATACAACATATGCTTACCGTGAACATTAAGATGGAAATTCTTGTCATCACGTCCTGCAATATTTATGGCTTTACATACATATTGACCTGTATCAGATACCTGGAAATGCAGGAAGAAAAATAACATACAAGCATTAAGTTTCTAAATAATAGCAATTCCAGCTTTATTGCAACAGGAAGCTGAAATACATGTAACCTTCACTGTATTAGAAGGTTCAATCTAAAATCCTTCAAAATCTACACTGAGCAGCCACAAAGAACTGAACATTAGGCCTGGGTAACAACGGAAAAATTTGTTTCTAAAATCGATTTGTATTTGGGGGGTTTTTTGTTTCGATATTTAAAATAATTACAAAATTTTCCCTTAAAAAAGTTCGATATTTACGAAATTTCGTAAATGTGAAAAAAATTACAAAACATTAACGAATCGATTTCCGAAACAATAACGAATCGATTCGTTAATGGCGGACGCGACCGCGAAATACGCTAAAAAACCTCCAAAAACTTCTGAAGCTTCCCTCTCCCTCTGTTGTTGACTGTTGGTGTGATATTATAATTTTTTTCACTAATTAAACAAAAAACTTGCCCCAGACATGCGGAAATAATAACGAAACGACCTCAGAACAATAACGAAACAAATACAATACCGAAATACGAAGCATTTACAAAACGTGTTTAAAAATTCATTTTTTTTAAAATTGCTCCAGAATGGTTCGTTATCGTTTTGTAATTGAAAAAATTAACGAATTATTAACGAATTACGAATTAACGAAACGAAACCGCCCAGCCCTACTGAACATGTTTTCTTCTACCCTGTTTTTCTTCTTAAATGTCTAGGCAATCCATTTATTAGAATCAAGTGGCTGGAAAGCAAACTGGAAATAAATATAAGTTATTTGCAGTTTTCCAGCTAATTTAGTGATTAGCAAACACAGCATTTTTTGTCGCATCAGGAGCGACTGTAAGTTGCTTCTGGTGTGAGAGAATTGGCTGTCTGCAAGGAAGTTGCCCAGGGGACGCCCAGATGTTTTGATGTTTTTATCATCCTTGTGGGGGGCTTCTCTCATGTCTCCACATGAGGAGCTGGAGCTGACAGAGGAAGCCCAGCCTCGCTCTCCCCAGATTTGAACCTGCAACCTTCAGTCCTGCCGGCACAGGGATTTAACCCACTGTGCCACTGAGGGCTCCTAACACAGCAATTGATTCAGTATGTCATGCAGACAGTCAGCAGAGTTGGAAAAGGATGTCAACAAAGGCACGGACTAAAGTGATTCCTCAGAGTGATTTTATGAAACAGACTAGTTGTACCCGCCACGCGTTGCTGTGGCCAACCTTCCATCCTTCTTTCTCTCCTTCCTTCCCTCTTTCCTTCCTTTCCTCTTTTTCTTTCCCTATTTCTCTTCTTTCCTCCATCCCTACCTGTTTCTTTCCTCCCTTTCTTTGCTCTTTGGTTACATCCTTCCCCTTCCTTCCTTCCTTCCTTCCTTCCTTCCTTCCTTCTTTCCCTATCTTTCATTCCTTCTCTCCTTCCTTCCCTCTCTTTTTCCTTTCACTTTTTTATTTTCTTCTCTCCTTCCTTGCTTCTCTAACTTACTTTCTTTACTTCTTTCCCTCCCTCCTTCTCTCCTTCCTTCCCTCTCTTTTTCCTTTCACTTTTTTATTTTCTTCTCTCCTTCCTTGCTTCTCTAACTTACTTTCTTTACTTCTTTCCCTCCCTCCTTCTCTCCTTCCTTCCTTCCTTCCCCCTTTCCCTCCTTCATTCCTTCCCTCTTTCCCCCAATCTCTCGTTACTTCTTGACTGTCCCTTCCATTTAATATTGTATTTATATCTTACACAGAAAGAAGGAAAGGAAGAAGGAAGGAAGGAGGGACAGGAAGGAAGGAAAAAGGAAGGGAAGGAGGGAAAGAAGGGGAGGAAGGAAAAGAAAGAAGGAGGGACAGGAAGGAAGGAAGGAAGGAAGGAAGGAAGGAAGGAAGGAAGGAAGAAGGAAGGAGGAGGATGAAGAAAGGAGGGAGGGAAGGAAATGAAGGGGAAGGAAATGAAGAAAGGGAAAGAAGGAGGAAAGGGAGGGAGGGAAGGAAGGGAAGGAAGGGAAGGAAGGGAAGGAAGGAAAGGAAGAAGGAAGGAGGGACAGGAAGGAAGGGAAGGAGGGAAAGAAGGAAAGGAAGAAAAGGAAAGAAAGGGAGAAAGGAAGGAAAGGGAGGAAAGAAGGGAAGGGTGTGAGGGAGAGAAGGAAGGTCCTTCACTCAAGCACCGTAAACCTTTCTCACCTCCTCCTCCTCCTCCTCCTCCTCCTCCTCCTCCCCTTCTTTGCCTGGGGGCTCCGCTGCTGCTGCTGCCACTCATCCGCCCCATTCGTCTTCCAATAGGGAAAGGAGGAGGAGGAAACCGCCCTACTGACATAGCAGGGAAAGAGAAGGGGCTCCATGCAGCAAGCCTCCACCTCCACTCTCATTTGTGTGTGTGTGTGTGTGTGGCCGTGCACGCATGCCTGGCTTTAACGGCCGGCTGTTTCCCCGTGAGGAGGAGGAGGGGATGTGGCCATGGGTCTCTTTGTGGACATGCAGTTTCTCCTATGTGGACATGCAATTTAGAAGTCCTTTCTGCTTTTTTTTTTCCAGTGAAGGACATACATTGGGTTGTTAGGAGTATCGTGTCCAAATTTGGTGTCAATTGCCCCAGTGGTTTTTGACTTCTGTTAATCCCACAAACGAACATTACATTTTTATTTATATAGATTTATCTTCACTGATGCAACAATTGGAAAAAGACTAATAATTGAAGCAGTTAAAAGGTTTTTTTATATAAACTAAATTACATTAAGAAGCTTTCAAGTTGGCTGGTTATTTCTTTTTAAGTGTTTGCCATTTTATGTTTTTTTTCCTGAAATTTAGGGGCAATTTTACATCTTTAAGTCTATTTTTGTGTTTGACATATGACATCTTGGGTTATGAGTGGCAAATAGGCTAGACAGGTTGTGTATCCCTTAACCAGAAATCAGAAATGCTCCAAAATCCAAAACTGCTTACATGGGTAGCTGAGATAATGACAACGTTGCTTTCTGATGGCTCAATGTACAAAAACTTTGTTTCATGCACAAAATTATTTAAAATGTTGCATATAAAATTACCTTCATGCTATGTGTATAAGGTAGAAATGAAAGATAAATGAATTTCGTATTTAGACTTGGGTCCCATCTCCATGATACCTCATTTTTTATATATGCAAATATTCCAAAATCCAAAACACTTCTGGTCCCAAGCATTTCAGATAAGGGATACTCAGCCTGTATATATAAACTGTAATAAAAGAATAGAATACATCTGTATACCTCAGCAGCCTTGATATGAAGCATTTGTCCATCTGCTATGATCCCCACATTAGACGAAACAGTGATCATATGCCCATTTTTATACCAGGTGATGACAGGAGGTGGAACAGCATTGGATTCACACTCTAAGGTCACTGGCATTCCAATTCTGACATTCACTACTGCAAGAGCTGTACCACCATGGTCCTTAATACTAGGGGGAACTTTTGGGGTAGAGGGAACATAATAAAAAATAGGGTTTTTTAATGACAGTAGGAGACAAAGCTACATTAAGAATGATTACTTAGTAATATTGCAAAATTTTAAGAGTTGTCTTATTTATAGTTATAGAAACATACCATAAACAGTCAGGAAACTCCTTCTCCTGCTTTCACCCGCACTGTTTCTAGCTATGCAAACATATTCTCCAGCATCGGACAGGCGTGCCCTAGGAATCTGTAGAGTGCGACCACCTGAAATGGTATAAAGATGATAAAATAGTTGAAACTGATCATTACATCACTGTTGCATTAATAAAGAATAGAAGGAGTAGAGACAGGTAATAAGTTTGAAAGAAATATGGTGGTGGCATCACAGTTTTACCTCTGGGCTCAGATTTTTTGCAGTGCTTAACTCAAATGAAAAACCTTTTTTCTATTTTCATCAAAAGCTGCAAATTTGTCATTATGATAAACACATTTTTTCAGAACATCTATATTATCTAAAATGATTATTGATCTTCACATATTGATAATTTCATGGCTATTATATCTGAATTAATAAACAAAAATATGAATGGGAGATTTGCTGTGCTCACAGGCATTGTGCATCTTGCTTCACATGGCACAGCAAATGAACAAGAAAGCCTTCAGTGAACCATAATTTCCCATTTTCTCCAAACCAGGATGTTATGATTAACAACTTTAGAATAAAATAGGCTAATAAACAAACTTCAAACTATGATTCACTATCTTGGCTTGTTGTAAAAATGCTAACCATAGTTTGCTTGTGCAGACTAAATAAGAAACTATTACTAATGGAGGTCTGTATCTGGAGCAGATCCACTGAATCAATGAGAATTATGTCAAGACATTCAGTCACGTATTCAACAGATCTACTGACAAAATGTTGGAGGTAAGTCCAAAGATGCCTTGCTTGTTTTCTAATCATATGAAAGAAGAAGAAAATAAAATATTTGATTTCTTTTGGCTTTTAAAATCATGTTTGTTCAAACATTTCATTAACACGAATTGATCTTGTTTATGTTCACCGAGTTAAAACATTCTTCTTTGCCCCTTTCCCTTGATATCTTCAAACAAGAAGTCATGAATACAGTGGAATGTAAGTATTCAGCTATTTCATGTTCACATACAAACAAACCAGAGTTTTGTATAAATGTGTTTTGATGTAGGAGAAATGCATGATTTTTCTGTTTACTATTTGTGTGTATGTTCATGTCTCATGCTTTCATTCTGCCTAAAAATTATTGTGTGTGTGTGTGTGTGTGTGTGTGTGTGTAAAAAAGCCCCAATTTTCTCACAAAAATCATTTTCTGGATTCCCCCCCCCCCTTGATTACATAAAAAGAACATTTTGAGCTTTACTCAACTTAGAGGGATATAACCTAAGATTTGGCTGGCATGAGTATTTATGGTATGGAAAATATAGAATTAATAAAGATTCCACAGATGATTTGGAAAAGATATAAGGCGGGGAAAAGATATAAGGCAACACCCCCCCCCCCCCATTATGGGTATACCTTCAGGAAGAAATGGGAAATCCAATTTTAACAAAGAAAGGAGAATCTATAACTTAATTTTTAAAAAGAGCACTGGAAACTAAAAGGAAGAGAACAGTTAGGGATAAATGACTGGTTTTGCTAACACCAATTATATGATATATTTTTTAAAAATAATAAAATAGGATTCACTAAAAGAAAATTAGAATTGGAGAATATTTTAGAGAAGAGAAATAAAGGATTACTTTCCAGATTCTAAAGGTACCGTTTATTCCGGCATATAAAACGACTGGGCATATAAAAGGACCCCCAACTTTTCCAGTTAAAATATTGAGTTTTGGCTATATTTGCCATATAAAACTACATCTTTTCCAACGCACACCAAATAAAATTTTTAAAAGCATCAGATTTGATTTCAATATGGTAATTTTCCTATTACTGTACCTCCTTCTCTGCTTCTCAAATCTCGCACCTGCGCACCTGCACTGCTTCACTGCAGTCTTCAGGAGCGAGATCTGAGAGGCAGAGGAGGAGGTATGGTAATAGGATACAAGAGCGGGCCAGACAGGTAAAAGAGGTGTTTTTTTTCTGGGCCCAGAGTCACTCTATCTCTTTTTTCCATACCCCAGGCGCCCCGGATGCCTGCAGCTTGCAATGCCCTTCAGTTACACCTTCCCGGTGAGGCACCCCTTCACCTCACCATCGGGACCGCATTAAGTCCACGAATCCTGATGAATGGATTTTCTTCTACCGTACTTGTACAGCGTCACCCTTAATACTTTCATACAGTTGCTGCATATGACAGGGACACGGCCATTGCCATTTTTGAGCTCCCCACACTATATGTGGCAACCACAGATTCTCCAATCCGATTGGAAGTTTCAGCACCAGCTCTATAAGACGACCCCCTCGTATAAGACTACTCCAGCGTATAAGACTACTCCCGTGTATAAGACTACTCCTGCATATAAGACTACACTCGCATATAAGACAACCCCGCGTATAAGACGACCCCTGACTTTTGAGAAGATTTTCTTGGGTTAAAAAATCTTATACACCAGAATATACGATACATATTAGATTACAACCTAGAAGATAATCATGTAGAAACAGTAATGATCTTGTGGGTCAAAGATTTTGGGGAAAATATCAAGTTAAATAATTAGAAATACTTATGGGAAGTAGGATTTAAATTCTCAATAGCAGGATCTATTAGAGAGAACATGTATAAAATGTTTTATAGAAGCTATGTAACACATGAGATAACAACTAAAATAGATACATCTCACTTGGGGGATTGTTGGAGTTTTAAAGTACAGAAAGGTATCTTTTTCATGCCTGGTGGACTTGTAACGTGGTACATTTGGGGGGGGGGGAGTAATTAAAGAAACAAATAATATAATTGCTAAAAAGGTTAGGAAAATCCAGAGATGTGCCTCTTTGGGCTATTTGGTGAAAAAAAATCAGTGAAGGGGTTGTAGAAATCTGTCAATACAGTTTTGTTGCAGCAGGAATAATAATAACAAACTCCTGGAAAGGAGAAAAAGAGCTGTTGCTAAAAGAAATAGAGAGAAAAATTATTAGAATATATCCAAATGGCCAAGCTATCCAATGACATATGGGAAAGAAGCAATCAAGACTCTGTTAAGAAATGGAGCTTTGCATTTAGATATCTAGAAAGGAAGACAAAAACTGATTACGAAGCAGTCACAAGAGGAATTTATTAGTGTAGGATAAGGGTAGGGTTTTTTTGAGATATTAGTTTCATACTGGGTGGTGCCAGAAGTCATGGGTGGTGGTTTACAGGTGGGGAGAGGGGGTGGGAGGTTTGGGGGAATGGTATACCTGTATTATGTGTATTTTATTATCTTTAGATCTTTTCTTTCTCATATTCTGTATACCATTAATTCACTTAATACAAACATTTAATAATAAAAAAGAATACATAAATCTATATTTTCCCATGCTTTCATAGAATCATAGAATCATAGAGTTGGAAGAGACCTCATGACCATCCAGTCCAACCCCCTGCCAAGAAGCAGGAAAATCTTTGAGTGCCCTTTTTATTTAAACCGCTTCCTCAATATTGTTTAGCTCACTTTTGCTTTTAATTGCCCATTTTAAGCATGGGTAGGAATTGTTACATGATTCTTACATATAACTTTTGGGAGCATCAAATACAAACTGTTCCAAAACTGCTGCGAATAGAAAGCACTAACAAAAGAATAATTCACCCTTTTATTTTGTTAAAAGATAACAATAAAGTGCTGTAAGCTACTCAGTTGGCTGTTCCAGCTTGAGCCAGTTTCTTGAAAACATTTGAAAATATTATAATTTTAAGACTATTTCATGCCAAATGTATTTTTGGTGAGATATGCATAACAAACATATATTTTAATAGATGAATAGAAATACAGAAAGCATACTTTTGGCATAAAACTATTTTTATTATCAGCACTGATAAGATAATGGGAAAAGAAGAAGAATGTCGCTGTGGAAAAACAGCAGAGTTTGCTTACCAGGTACAATAAGAGCATTTGTATTCAAGCTAAGCGGTTTTTCATTCTTGAGCCAACTGAGATCAGGAGGCGGAAAGCCAGTAACCTCACAAGTGAAGGAGATGAAGTTATTCACCACAACAGTCAGATTCTCGGGATTAATGCCAACAATACTCGGAGGAACTGTCAAAAGATGCACAAGCTGAAATTTTACACTTTGCCTCTAGAAACACAGTAAATTTAATCATGCAATGTCGAGTATATTTACCCCACTATAAAACTGGATCTCATTGTGTAGTGAAAGACATTAGGCCTGGGTAACAACGGAAAAATTTGTTTCTAAAATCAATTCGTTTTTTGGGGTTTTTTGCGTTTCGATATTTAAAAGAATTTCGATTTTTTTTAAAAAAAAAAGTTCGATATTTACGAAATTTCGCAAATGGTAAAAAAATTACAAAACAATAACGAAACAATAACGAAACAATAACGAATCGATTCGTTAATGGCGGACGCGACCGCGCAATACGCTAAAAAACCTCCAAATTGGACAGGGGGAACTTCTGAAGCTTCCCTCTCCCTCTGTTGTTGACTGTTGGTGTGATATTATATATTTTTTCACTAATTAAACAAAAAACAACTATAAAACTTGCCCCAGATATGCGGAAATAATAACGAAATGACCTCAAACCAATAACGAAACGAATACATAACGAAATACGAAGAATTTACGAAACGAATTGAAAAATTCGTTTCATTTTTAAGTTGCTCCAGAATGGTTCGTTATCGCTTCGCTAACAAAAAATAATGAATTTTTAACGAATTACGAATTAACGAAACAAAACCGCCCAGCCCTAAAAGACATCCCTGAGCAGTCTTAGAACTTTGTAGTCTTTTTGTATTTTGCAAAAACGCTAAACATTTTATGTCTGGCAGAATTTTTTCATTCTAATTAAGGCATTTCTAAATTGCACAGAATGGATTGCAGATACTTTCAAATACATATTAATATTTTATTGTAATATTGTAAACATCCAGTGAAAAGTGTAAATATAGTGTATTATAGCCTATGTCATTTCATATTTCTGTAATACTTTATTTAAAAACTAGGCATGTATGATCAATAAATACAATGTTTCAAAAATTACTCCTAAATTAGGTGGTGCTGGCATTTTGTTTCTAAAGTGTTTCTAAAATATAGTTAGTGAAAATTTCACTACTATAACAAGAGTAATGAAATTTTGTTACTTTTTCATATTTTGTATAATTACTATAATTGGGTAAATTTTGGGGGCTCCTTTCTCCCTCACTTTTAAAGCTATTGGGATGAAACTTGCTTCAATGGTAGAAAACATTTACCACTCTTAGCTCATCATGTTTCAAAACATTTCACTTATCCATAGATTTTTGGGGAATTTTCAAAGTTTTTATAAGCAACATTTAAAAAAACACAAGAGCTATCTCCTTGAATTTTCTATACAATGACAGGAGATAACAGGGGATGATTCCCCCAACATTCAGAAATATTCATACATCTACTGATTTTAGGGATTAAAAAAAGTTTTGACAAGAACATTTTTAAAGCCACAACAACTATCTCATTGAATGTCTCGTATTAACCAATAGAAACCAATATTCACCAATTCTATATTTTCATAGAATCCTAGAGTTGGAGGGGATCTCCAAGGGTCATCTAGTCCAACCCCCTTCTTCCAGGCAACGGACAGATGGCCATCTAGCCTCTAAATTAATCAATATGCTTCCACTATTGGGTTGTAAGGGACCCCCAAGGGACATCCATTTAGGGATATCAGTCACTCCTCCTCTTTGGAGGTTCATTGTAACTCTGGTTGGCTCTTGCTATGGAAAGAAAATAGCTCTCTCCTATCCTGATTCTGTGATTTCTTTCCCAGCTAACTCTGCTTTCTCCTTGCTGCTTCCCTCTCCTAATGACAAAAGGCCATTAATTTAAAGAGGAAATGCAGCTTTTTGGGCTTTGCTTCCTTGTTTTGAAAATAAAACTGACTTCATGAGGCTTCTGAGATTTACAAAAAAAAAAGTATTAGGTAAGTTTTGATTCTTATGTTTTTGGCACAGGCTATGCACATGTGTTGGATATTACCTCATAAGTACAAATTTAACAGATTTGATCGACTTACAAAAAAATTGTCCATGCCTATTAAAAACCAAATCTCAGCCCATTTTATATTATAGGACTAAAACCTGTGATAAGGATACATTGAAAAGTTGCACAGTGTAACTATAAAACAATTCAATTGGTTTGCCCATGAGTAATATAAATAAATGGGTTGTTTGTCAGTTTTTTCGGGCTGTATGGCCATGGTCTAGAGGCATTCTCTCCTGACGTTTCGCTTGCATCTCATTCTTTCTTTATTGAAATTTTATTTTTGATTTCTTGTCCAGAAAGTAGGTTTCAGTTTATTAGATCAGTCAATCTTAGAAGAAACTTGTCTCATTAACATAGGAGGATTTGCCTCTTCTTCAATGGCATCTACTTTGACACAGGCAAACAAAGAAAGTGTGTTGCTTTCTATTGATCCGTTCAATTAGATCCAATATTAGACATATTTAGAATAGATCCCTGAAATAAATTAAATGCCTCATTTTCCAACTAACTGGCCAAAGTACCATTGACTACTAAAAAAAATAAACAAATGGGTCTTAGAGCACATCAAGTCCGAACTCCCAGTAGCAGCCAAGATGACTAAACCAAGCTTGTCATTAGGCCTGGGTAACAACGGAAAAATTTGTTTCTAAAATCGATTTGTATTTGGGGTTTTTTTTTGTTTCGATATTTAAAATAATTACAAAATTTTCCTTTTAAAAAGTTCGATATTTACAAAATTTCGTAAATGGTAAAAAATTAACGAATCAATTTCCGAAACAATAACGAATCGATTCGTTAATGGCGGACGCGACCGCGAAATACGCTAAAAAACCTCCAAAACCTTCTGAAGCTTCCCTCTCCCTCTGTTGTTGACTGTTGGTGTGATATTATATATTTTTTTCACTAATTAAACCATAAAACTGGCCCAGACATGCGGAAATAATAACGAAACGACCTCAAAACAATAACGAAACGAATACAATATTGAAATACGAAGCATTTACAAATGTTTTTGAAAATTCATTTTTTTAATAATTGCTCCAGAATGGTTCGTTATCGTTTTGTAAATGAAAAAATTAACGAATTATTAACGAATTACGAATTAACGAAACGAAACCGCCCAGCCCTACTTGTCATGCATAATGGTTAAGCATTAATCTCCCTCCTAAGAGAACACATTATCTCCCTTGGGAAAATTACAGTGGCTGAGTTACAAAATCTGTTTCTACCTGAGGTTACTCTCAACCTTCTTCTTTTGAGACAATGTGATGTATAGGACAAGGGGATAATGCTTGCTAAAATAGAAGCCAATAGGAAAAGGGAGAGACTACAATACAAGTGAATTGATTGAACAAGGAAGTCATGGTTCTTAATTTGCAAGACTGGAGCAGGACAACTGATAATCATGGCTCTTGGAGGTTTCACATGTATAGGGTCACCATATGTGTAGTTGACTTGATGGTAAGTAACCAACAGCAACATGTTAGAACAGAGTCACTGAACTGTTAGGAATTTGATAGGCCAGCATTGATGTCATTTCCACCTATCAAAGAGATCTGCTCTGATTGAGCCTAACAGCTGGATTTAATTATTATTTAATTATTGGTGTAAACTTTTCAAATTTGCACAAGAATAAAGATATTGGCCTTAATTCAGTCTTTAATCCAAATTAGTCATTTGTTGAAGCAATGTCTTCATGACAATTGATCCATCTTTAAGTATGTTTAACTTTTTCTGTTTTTAACATTTGTTTTCATGAACACTCAAGCAAATGCAGTAATAAGGTTGTTTTTGGTTTTTTTGCATTAAACTGTTCCTTATCAAAAAGTAATCATAATAATAATGCACAGTGGTGGTGGTGACAGCAACTTGGTACAATGGAATGGTGGGAAAACCTCTGCATGGTGGGAAGGATGACATCCCTGAGATTGAACTGAAAGCAAGCCAAAGAAGAGAGAAACAATACCAGATGTCTTTCAGTCCACCGCACATGCATGAAAGTAGACAAATGATCTTGGACTTTTCAGTCATTATGGAAACAACTCCAGATGTATTTCAGTGCACCATGCTGCATATGCATGAAATCAGTTGCCCAGATTTGGACGTTTTATGGCTAAAACACCAAAAGTGTCTTACATAGGCCTGGGCGGTTTCGTTTCGTTAATTCGTAATTCGTTAATAATTCGTTAATTTTTTCAATTACAAAACGATAATGAACCATTCTGGAGCAATTATTTAAAAAAACGAATTTTTAAATATGTTTTGTAAATGCTTCGTATTTCGTTATTGTGTTCGTTTCGTTATTGTTTTGAGGTCGTTTCGTTATTATTTCCGCATGTCTGGGCCAGTTTTATGGTTTAATTAGTGAAAAAAAAATTATAATATCACACCAACAGTCAACAACAGAGGGAGAGGGAAGCTTCAGAAGGTTTTGGAGGTTTTTTAGCATATTTCGCGGTCGCGTCCGCCATTAACGAATCGATTCGTTATTGTTTCGGAAATCGATTCGTTAATTTTTTACCATTTATGAAATTTCGTAAATATCGAACTTTTTTAAGGGAAAATTTTGTAATTATTTTAAATATCGAAACAAAAAAACCCCCCAAATACAAATCGATTTTAGAAACAATTTTTTCCGTTGTTACCCAGGCCTAGTCTTACAGGCTCCAGCAAGGCCAAGCGGACTCTGTAGGAGAAAAATACGACCCATATGCAAGAGGAAGGAAAGGTGAACCTCGCCAGCCTCTCTGCTAGATAAGCCGAGCAGAAGAAAAGCTGCATGGACAAAGTGGGAGAGAATGTTGGGTGAATCCCTGGATGACCAGCATTGGCTAGGATTTGGGGAGCCTGGTCAGAGAACTAGAGAACATGACCCTGGAAATGGATGAGGGGCTCTCAGGTATGTTTTCAGAAGTGCTGGACCTTTCTGAAGATGTCAGCAAAGAAGCCTCACTCCAGTTCCAGAAGGTCTCTGAGGATGTGATGGGACTGTACACTGCCAAGTAGTTCCTTTTTCAGCTAGGCTTTCCCATCAGCCATGGCTTGTACTTTCTTAATCTTTTAGTAAATTAATTTTGGAATTTAATTATAACATTTTTGCATCTTCTAAAAAAAGTAATAATAATAGATTGACAATCTTACCATGGACATGAAGATTAAAATATTTCTTGGCACTTCCTGCCATATTCTCCACAACACAGGCATATCTGCCTGTATCTGTTATTTGTGAACTAAGGATCTAAAGAGAAATATATATATATGAGAATGAGATATCTATTCTAAATGAATAATATTTGCAATGTGAATTGGAGGTAGATAGTAAGTACGCATATGTACTAATCCCAATTAAATGTTCTAACACAAGTATTTATCCATATAAACAATTATTCTGCTGTACTATTTCTCTCACATTTTACACCCCTCAAAAAAAAAACTTCAGAAAAACTGCCACAGGGATCTATAAAATTATTCATTGGCCATTAGTTGACCATTCTACAATCCACCTAGGGCCCTAAGATCATCTGAGGAGACCCTGCTCATTGTCCCCCCATTGTCACAAGGGACAGGGCCTTTTCTGTGGTGGCCCCCTGGTTATGGAACTCCCTCCCGAGTGAAATTAGATCTGCTGCATCCCTCTTGACCTTCCAAAAACAAGTAAAATCCTGGCTATGGGATCAGGCCTTTAGAGAACAGGCTGACCTACTGACGTGTTGACTTATTTAGAACTGATGGACTGCCCTTGGATAATGATTTAAATCGGTGACCACTGACTATTTGTTGTCTGTTTTTATATTGTTTATACGGTTTTATACTGTTTATACTGTTTTATATTATTTTTACTATTACAATGCTGTTAATTGTATATTTATGTTCTGATGTGGGTGCCATGGGGTGCCACTTTGTTAGCCCTCCTGAGGTTGAGAAAGGGCGGGATATAAAAGCCCCAAATAAATAAATAAATAAATCCTTAATTTTATTCATTATGTTACCTGAAGCGTTCTTCCACTTGCTATGAACTTATGTTGAGAATCTTCAGTTAAGAGCTGGCCATCTTTCTGCCAGGTTATGCTCGGAGTAGGATTGCCATTTGCCATACATTCCAATACAGCCATCTTGTTCAAGAGAACAGTCACCTCTTCAGGCATGTCACCATTAGGTCCCTTAATGGATGGTGGCACTAGAGAAAACACACATGTCAAGGGACAAGAATCTGAGGAATCCGAGAAGTGCAAAACATAACAAAAAAGGCCAAAGCTGCAATCTGGCAACAAGCATTTTGCAGATGTTTAAGCTCAGTTTTTAGTTAGTTTGTTTTTGTTGCTGTTCAAAAATACATTTAAAAAAGAGAAGAGGCAAAGTGCTTGGTGTCTCCAACTCAGCTTTTAGTAAACCTAGTAGAGCAGTGGTTCTCAACCTTCCTAATGCCGTGACCCCTTAATACAGTCCCTCATGTTGTGGCGACCCCCAACCATAATATTGTTTTCATTGCTACTTCATAACAGTCATTTTACTACTGTTATAAATCATAATGTAAATATCTGATATGCAGGATGCATTTTCATTCACTGGACCAAGCACCCAATACACCCAAATGTGAATGCTAGTGGGGTTGGGCGAGGATTGATTTTGTAATTTGGGAGTTGTAGTTGCTGGGATTTATGGTTCACTTATAATCGAAGAGCATTCTGAACTCCATCAGTGATGGATTTGAACCAAACTTGGCTCCCCTGACAAATGGAAAACACTGGAAGGGTTTGATGGGCATTGACCTTGAGTTTGGGAGTTGTAGTTCACCTATATCCAGAGAGCACTGTGGACTCATGTAATGGTAGATCTGGACCAAACTTGGCACGAATACTCAATATGCCCAAAATGTGAACACTGGTGGAGTCCGGGGAAAATAGATCTTGACATTTGGGAGTTGTAGTTGCTGGGATTTACAGTTCATTACAATCAAATAACATTCTGAACTCCACCAACGATAGAATTGGCTCAAACTTCCCACATGGAATCCCCATGACCATCAGAAAATACTGTGTTTTCTTATGGTCTTTGGCGACCCCTCTGACACCCCCTCGCGACCCCCTCAGGGGTCCCAACCCCCAGGTTGAGAAACACTGTAGTAGAGCCTACCAGCAAGTATACTGTCAACCCTTTACCACACTGCACTTGTATATGTCAATCCAACCTCATAACAAGTTGCTAAAATTATGTGGACAAAAGAGGGTGACACAGACATTAGAATTGTGGCTTTCAGATGCATATTGCCACTAAGCAGCTAAAATGTAACACCTTGTCCATATCATGTTAGATCTGAAGCCTAGCTTAAATGGATGGAAAGTGAAATCTATGAATGTGAAACATATTAATGATCCAAGACGTTGTGCCTTAAAGCCATTAATTGAATAGGATAGAGAATTATAGAACTGAATATAATTATATACAGGGGCTGTTCTGTTTTATGTTCATGTTTTATATTAGTTATAATTTTTGATAGATTACATATTATTTAAGTTATAGTTATTATGTTTAAGTTGTTATGCATTTTATGTGGGGTTATTCTGGGTTGTTATATTTGTACTTATTGTCATTGAGGTATTGAAGGTTTGCCTTTTTGTTTGCTGAAATCTACCCTAAGTCCCGCAGGGAAGATAGGGCAGAATATAAATAAAGTTTTATGATGATGATGATGATGATTATTATTATTATTATTAGGCCTGGGTAACAACGGAAAAATTTGTTTCTAAAATCGATTTGTATTTGGGTTTTTTTTTTGTTTCGATATTTAAAATAATTGCAAAATTTTCCTTTTAAAAAGTTCGATATTTACGAAATTTTGTAAATGGTAAAAAATTAACGAATCGATTTCCGAAACAATAACGAATCGATTCGTTAATGGCGGACGCGACCGCAAAATACGCTAAAAAACCTCCAAAACCTTCTGAAGCTTCCCTCTCCCTCTGTTGTTGACTGTTGGTGTGATATTATAATTTTTTTTCACTAATTAAACCATAAAACTGGCCCAGACATGCGGAAATAATAACGAAACGACCTCAAAATAATAACGAAACGAATACAATATCGAAATACGAAGCATTTACAAAACGTTTTTGAAAATTCGTTTTTTTAAATAATTGCTCCAGAATGGTTCGTTATCGTTTTGTAATTGAAAAAATTAATGAATTATTAACGAATTACGAATTAACGAAATGAAACCGCCCAGCCCTAATTATTATTACAACACAGAGTTAGTTTTCACCCATCAATCAATAATTGTTCTCTTCCCCTTTTAATATATTATTGTGACCCAAATAACCACAGTCAAGTTCTAAACTGGCTGTTCAATGACTGAATAATCATTTAAAATTAGATTATAACCCAGGGAGATTCTACACAGATACTATAATGCAATTTGAAACCAGCTCGAGGGTGGGCAGTCCACAAAATGTAAAGCTGTTGCGCAGAGACAGAAATAATGTATTAAAGAAACTCGCCAGAAAACCCAGATAATGCACTGCAGCCAATTAGAGTATTTCACATGCAGAGCGTGAAAATGCGTTGATTTCGAATGGACATGAATATGTGTATCAGTGCATCTCAGCAGATTGGTTAAGTTCTGATCTGCATTCAGCAGATACTGTATCCACCCCCCCCACACACACACACACACCCAGCCTCAAAAGCAGTTCCTGGAGTGTTTGGGTAAGGCACTCCACAGTGAAACCAGATTGCCTTATTGTAGTCTGTGTAGAACTGCACCCAGTGTTTCTCAATCTCTGGCCTTCCAGGTACTTGGGGTTCAGCTCCAAGATTTCCTGGCCATTGGTCAAGGCAGCTGACCAATCAATTAGATTCTGATGTTCTAGGCTTTACTGACCACTGCCATTTTTGTGAAGGTCCGATTAGAATACGCAGGCCTCTTTTTGGTGAGATATTTTAATTCCACCAAACAATTGGCTTCTTTTTAAATTAGACAGTACAGAAAACATTTACTAGACCAGAAAGGCAAGTTTTACATTTTTACAAATCTCCAAATATATAGATATACAAAAGAAAGTTTAAAAATTGAACAATGATCTCATTATTTTAATATTACTTGGCACTTTTGAAAAATACTCTTCAACTGGGTATTGCAGTACAAGAAAAGAAAAATGTTCTAGTTCTATTTTGAAGCATCTTGTTTTAATCACATATTTAGGATTCTAAATTTAAGTAACTGAAGGTAAACTCACAAAGCACGCGGACATCGTACTGGATGGAGTCCTCCCCAGCTTCATTCACAGCCACACACAAGTATTGCCCGGTATCTTCACTCTGAGTCCTTGGGATCTGCAATACACGACCCCCTAAATGGAAAACAACATAGAAACGTTCTCCTTTCTAAATGCTGATTTGTCTCTTGTGATCTTAAATTATATGCACATTGTGATCTTAAATTATATGCACATTAAATTATATGTCCATGGATTATTCTAAAATAAACACTTGTACCCAATTCCATGATACAACTTCCAACATACAGTATCTTCCCCCAGGTTTCAAACATTTTTTTTTCAAATGAACTCATTCTGGGATAGGAAGAAGTTGGAGGGTTGGAAGAGTATAATAATTAATAGGCCTGGGTAACAACGGAAAAATTTGTTTCTAAAATCGATTCGTTTTTTGGGGGTTTTTGCGTTTCGATTTTAAAAAGAATTCTGAAATTTTTCTTTTAAAAAGTTCGATATTTACGAAATTTCGTAAATGTTAAAAAATTACGAAACAATAACGAATCGATTTTGAAACAATAACGAATCGATTCGTTAATGGCGGACGCGACCGCAAAATAGGCTAAAAAACCTCCAAATGGGACAGGGGGAACTTCTGAAGCTTCCCTCTCCCTCTGTTGTTGACTGTTGGTGTGATATTATAATTTTTTTTACTAATTAAACAAAAAACAACTATAAAACTTGCCCCAGACATGCGGAAATAATAACAAAACGACTTCAAAACGATAACGAAACGAATACATAACAAATCCGAAACAATTACGAAACGAATTTAAAAATTCGTTTCGTTTTTAAGTTGCTCCAGAATGGTTCGTTATCGCTTCGTTATAAAAAAAACGAATTTTTAACGAATTACGAATTAACGAAATGAAACCGCCCAGCCCTAATAATTAATACGGAAGGAAATCCTTTCAAAATATTATAATATACATAAGCATATAAAAACAACTTACATAAGCATACTTCAAAATTACATACATTAAGAGTATACAAACACACAAAAAGCAGGATTTTTTTAACCAAAGGAAGATGAAACAAAAAACACAGGAAGACCTTATTTCTATAGCAGGGTCTTCAAGCTGTTACTATTTTTTATATGAAATAATCCCCCTTGAAATCCATACACTTTCAAACCAACCAGAGGAAGCTTGGGAACTTGATAATTCCTGATAATGCATTCATAGATCTTAGAATCATTGAGTTGGAACAAACTTCGTGGGCTATCCAGTCAACCCCCAGCCAAGAAGCAGGAAAATCACATTCAAAGCACCTCCTAGTGATTTATTCTGTTGACATGTAGATGGTCATATCTTGCAAATGAAATTTCTCTGAAATAAATGTCCTAACAGCAGATTCTGCTGTGAAACTAATAATAATTTTATAGTTTCCAATATATATGATCCTTATTCAGGCATTCTGTTTTTGTAGCAGTAAAAGACATGTGTATTAGGGCTGGGCGGTTTCGTTCGTTAATTTCGTAATTCGTTATTAATTCGTTATTTTTTTGATAACGAAGTGATATTGAACCATTCAGGAGCAACTAAAAATCGAAACGAATTTTTCAATTCGTTTCGTAATTGTTTCGTAATTGTTTCGAAATCGTTTCGAAATCATTTTGTTATTATTTCTGCATGTCTGGTGCAAGTTTTATAGTTGTTGTTTGTTTTATCAGTGAAAAAAAATATAATTATCACACCAACAGTCAACAACAGAGGGAGAGGGAAACTTCAGAAGTTCCCCCTGTCCCATTTGGAGGTTTTTTTAGCGTATTGCGCGGTTGTGTCCGCCATTAACGAATCGATTCGTAATTATTTCGTAATTGTTTCATAATTTCCGAAATTTCGTAAATTTCGAACTTTTTTAAAGAAAAATTTTGGAATTCTTTTAAAAATCAAAACGCAAAAACCCCCTAAAAATGAATCGAGTTTAGAAACAAATTTTTCCGTGGTTGCCCAGCCCTAATGTGTATACTAACTCCCCCTCACTCTGTCATCATTTCTATCTCCTTTTTTATGTGAAAGGTGATTTCAAAGGAGAAATTCTTATTTATCTGTGGAAGCTTGTCACACAGTTATGAAGCCTGATGTTTTTCTTTTCATGGAGTCATCCACCACATATACAGGGCAATGGAACTGAAGATGGAGGGGCAAAGTTGGCTTTCTTTTACTTCCCATATTTTTAATTTTATTTACATAAAACCAGAATGCTTGAAAAAGACTAGAATATAAACTGAAGTATTTTATTTAACACAAAGGCTTCAAAATACAAGAAAAAAGCAACTTGAAAGGCAACATGGTTATAGTATGTTATGTCTGGAAGTGTGTAACAGGAGATACCAGAAAAAATGAATTTATAAGATGCACCAGATTTGCCTGTATAATGTATAGGCATGTGGTTTCCATTTAATTGCTAATAACTTTTATTTATTTGCGGTATTTGTATACTGCCCTTCTCAACCCTAAAGGGGACTCAGGGCAGTTCACAATATCGGCAACAATTCAATGTCATTGATTTAAAAAAGTATGAAACATCAAGACTGACTTTTGAGAAATGCTCAAAAGATGAATTATCCAACAGCATCCACATAAATTGACACCAGAAAAAATAGGGGTGGGAAAAACCCAAAGATAACTCCATGTGCAGAAGTTCGTGACATCCATCAGTTAACCTGAAAAAGTGAAGACTCTAGTCTCATTCCTGTAACCAAAGTAAACATGTAAACTAAGGAACATAGTGTTTCTTTGATTGTATGTATTAACTAGCTGCCCCCTGCCACACGTTGCTGTGGCCCAGCCTGTGTATATGTGTTTTGTGTGTGCATATATGTGTACAGTGTGTGTATATATTTGTGTAAATGTGTATTTATGTGGTTATGGGCATGCGTTGTAATGTATTTGGGGTGGTTTTTTTTTACTTTTTAAGTCTCTTCCGCTGTGTTTTTCAGTTTTTTTATGAGTTATGGTCACTCATTGGCCTGATAGGTGTGTTGTGTCCAAATTTGGTGTCAATTCGCCCAGTGGTTTTTGAGTTATATTAATCCCGCAAATGAACATTACATTTTTATTTATATAGATTTCATTTATATCCCATTTCCTTTCCCCCCAATATGGAGCCCAAAACAGCTTACACCAAAAGTTAAAAGTTGACCTGCAAGATGCAAATAACAGCAAAACGCACATATTATGTCTTTTAAGAGAGAGGGAATATCTTTTTATTAAGAGATAAAATGAATAAATGCATGCTGATCTGTGTAATACAGACCTGGCAGTATCAACACTTTATCACTGGAACTCAAAGGATTGCCATCCTTATACCATGTAAGTACTGGAGGGGGCACAGCATTAGTCTCACAGTACAAAGAAAGGGGGCTGTTCATTATCACATATTTGGCTTCTGTTCCTTGTCCTGTGCCCAGCACTTGGCCATCTTCCCAGTCTTCCAGTGACCTTCGGAAGCTAGGAGGAACTGTAAAAGAGAGGCATAAAAATAGGATGTTTGATTTTAATTTAATATAAGTATATAATGCAACCTCAATTACATCAAATTTGAGAACTAATTTAAAGAATTGTGGAGCCCCCAGTGGCACAGTGGTGAGCTGATGAACTTGTTGACCGAGAGGTCACAGGTTTGAATCTGGGGAGCAGGGTGAGCTTCTGCCATCCTAGCAGTTTGAAAACACGCAAATGTGAATAGATCAATAGGTACCGCTCTGGCAGGAAGGTAGTGGCGCTCCATGCAGTCATGCTGGCCACATGACCTTAGAGGTGTCTATGGATGACGCCGGCTCTTCGGCTTAGAAATGGACATGAGCACCAACCCCCAGAGTCGGACACGACTGGACTTAAGGTCAGGGGAAAACCTTTTCCTTTACCTTTAAGGAATTGTATATAGAAGGTAACTTTTGCAATACTTTTCTTATGCACGGTCCTAGAAGCATATACACAACCCACCACACTCTAACAAAGAGTGTTTTTTCCCCCCACAAACTAGAACAGATGCTTATCTCTGGATCATTCTCCATCTCATATTTTGAATTACAACTCCTGTCAACTTAATCAGAAATCAGGAATGATATATCCTGTCATATAAAACATCTGGATGCTCCTTTAAGCACTGCACAGGGAACTGTTCAGGAACCCTAAACGGTTCTGGCCCTACTTACCTCTCCGAACGCATCTCCACCTATGAACCGACTAGGACATTAAGATCGTCTGGGGAGGCCCTGCTCTCGGTCCCGCCTGCATCGCAGGCGCGGTTGGCGGGGACGAGGGACAGGGCCTTCTCGGTGGTGCCCCCTCGGCTGTGGAATACCCTACCTGTGGACATCAGACAGGCCCCTTCACTGCTGGCATTCCGGAGGAAGGTTAAGACTTGGCTTTACGAACAAGCGTTTGGCTAAATAGTGCAATGAATTCATGAAGATGGTACAATCGAACATAGGAATTGGTATAGGATTATGATTACGGATTCTGATTCTGATTTGCTTGCTGAGGCTTATGATAATGATTGTTTTTTTATCTGTATATCTTGTATAATGTGTTTTTAATTGTCTTCTTTGATATTGTTATGATAACCTTTACTATGTAAACCACCTTGAGTCGCCATTCCAGCTGAGAAAGGCGGTATAGAAGTAAAGCAAATAAATAAATAAATGAGTTGATAGCTACAGAGCATCACCACTGGAAACACTCAATGTACTCTCTCTGTGTTATGCACTCTCTCTGTGTTTTTCCCATGTCATTATCTAGATCAGGGGTCCACAAACTTTTTAAACAGCCACTGTCCCTCAAACTGTTGGAGAGCCAGATTATATATATATATTTAAAATGAATGAATTCTTATGCACACTGCACATATCTTATTTGTAGTACAAAAAACAATACAATAATTAAAACGAAGAACAATTTTAACAAATATAAACTTAATAGTATTTCAATGGGAAGTGTGGGCCTGCTTTTGGCTGATGAAATAGGATTGTTGTTGTTGTTGTTGTTGTTGTTGTGTGCTTTCAAGTAGTTTCAGACTTAGGTTGACCCTGAGCGAGGGCCGGGTAAATGGCCTTGGAGGGCCGCATCCAGCCCTGGGCCTTAGTTTGAGGACCCCTGATGTAGATGCTTAAACTTTTTTGTTTTGTTGTTGCTAAGGCATGAATGAGAGATCTCCAGCTCATCCTGCCACCAACTGCCCTGCTCAGATCTTGCAAACTTGGGACGGTGGCTTTCTTTATTAAAGACTTCATCAGACGGGACTTTTTCCAGCAGCATACACTGTTTGAGCCCTAGATGATCCATGGAGCCTGCTGGCTCTCATCTGATGACAAAGGAACTTCCAGCGAGGCTCAGTGGGTCATCTAGAGTGGAGCTGGAATATACCTCTGCGGTGGCAACAAAGGCGGTTTCCTGTGTTGCACAGGAATCAATGGATAGGGGGAGGGGGAGAGAAGAGCCAAATGGTTGATGTTTTCCCCCATGGGATCAACTTCCTGTCAAGATGAGCGATGTTGGGTGTGGGGCAACAGGTTCCCCACGCTCCCCAACAATGGGTGCCGGATTCACCATGATGCATGGGAACCCCAGAGGCCCGTGTGATGAGATTCAGAGTCTGTCTATCTGTATTGCAGTCTTCTTTTCTTTCTGCCCTTGACTTATTAAGTATTAACCTTTTTCATAGAATCTCTGACACAGTTTTAGACATATTTGGCAAGTGAGCACATTCTTCCAAGGTTCCAGGTGTTATCCTGTATATTTTGGGAATCGCTCCTATATTAAACTCTCAATTTCTTCCCCCCTCTTTTTTATTTTGCTATTTTCCAATATATTTTGCAGGCTAATTACTAGGCTTCCACAAAATTTTTGAAGTTTTGTAAGTCATATTAAAATTCATTCAATCTGTACTTCTGAAATGATATTTGACACGTGGACGTGGCCTGCCTCAAAAACTTAATAATCAAAACGTATCCAATCCTTTTTTGTTTTAATTTTGTAATGCTCTGAAGTCTCCCAAAGTCAGTTTCATTTTCATGGCAAGCAGCCAAAAAGCTGCTTTTAATGGGCCCTCATCATTAGGAGAGGGAAGCAGCAGGGAGAAAGCAGAGTTCGCTGGGAAAGAAAGCACAGAACTCTGGGAAATGTAGTTTGGAAAGGTGAGGACCCCTGTGGCAGAGAATGCAAAAGACCCTGCCCTAAACTACATTTCCCAGAATTCTGCTCACATCAGAAACCCCCAATCAGGAGAGGGAACATAACAGCAGTCAGAATTCCAATGAATGGGTGAATCTGTAAAGCGGAGAACTGACTGATGATAATAATAATAATAATAATAATAATAATTATTATTATTATTATTATTATTTAAATCAGTGCTGGACTGGAATGAAATCCCTAAATTGATGGGTGTTGGGGTTCCCTTCCAACTCAATATGGGAAGCATATTAATTAGTTTAGAGCAGTGGTTCTCAACCTGTGGGTCCTCAGATGTTTTGGCCTTCACCTCCCAGAAATCCTAACAGCTGGTAAACTAGCTGAGATTTCTGGGAGTTGTAGGCCAAAACATGTGGGGAACCACTGGTTTAGAGGCTGCATGGCCATATGTCAGGAAAGTTTTGATGTTGCCCTTCTGCCTGGAAGAAAGGGGTTGGAATAGATGGCCCTTGAGGTCCCCTCTAGCTCTATGATTGTGTGAAAATGTAGAATTTGTTGATATTGGTTTCTATTGGTTAATATGAGAGACATTTAATGAGATAGCTGTTGTGGCTTTAAAAAAAATGTTTTTGTCAAAAAAATTAAAATTCCCTAAAATGAGTAGATGTATAAATATTTCTGAAAGTTGTGGGGGAATGATCCCCTGTTATCTTGTGTCATTGTATCAGAAATATAAGAAGATAGCTCTTGAAGTTTTTAATATATATATATATATATATATTGTTTTTTTAAAAAATATACATTTATACTAAGTACATAAAGCCATGCCATGCTCTGTATTTTTTAGACAGATTTAGATGTACACACACACACACACACATGAATTTTTTACCTTGGATATTGACATCAAACTCCAACTCATCCTCTCCAGCTATATTTGAAGCAATGCAACTATAACGGCCAGTGTCCGATATCTGCGCTGCTTTGATTTGTAGGATGTGTCCACTGGCTTGGATTGTTATGTGATCATCTGATATGATAGGCTATAATGAAGTTATGCAACAGGATACATAAGCAAGCCATAAAAGAAAATAAAGTTTTGCAAACACAAAATATGCCTCCATCATTTGTGATTGTAAACACCAAATTAAGTCATGGTTTATACAAAAGGTTTAGACATATGGCGCCCATCATTTTGCAGACAAAGTTGCTCAGATCTGCTCTGACTTAGACACCAGCATTGTGGCAATTCCAAGAGCTGTACCTAAGGTACCTGTCTGTCCTAGTTTGATGGGTTCGTTTCAGTTTGTTCAGCCTGATGACATAGACAAGGTCCTTGGAGCTGTGAGAGCCACCATATATGCTCTAGATCCTTATCCTTCCTGGCTCATTAAACAAGTCAGAGGGGGACTTGGGGGGACATATTTTTAATGCCTTGCTGGATCAGATCAAAATACCATCCTGCCTGAAAAAAGCAGCCGCAAAGAATGTTTACTAGGGCTAGGCAACCACGGAAAAATTTGTTTCTAAAATCAATTCGTTTTTTGGGGGTTTTTGCGTTTCGATTTTTAAAAGAATTCCAAATTTTTTCTTTTAAAAAGTTCGATATTTACGAAATTTCGTAAATTACAAAACAATACGAAACAATAACGAAACAATTACGAATCGATTCGTTAATGGAGGAGGCGACCGCGCAATACGCTAAAAAACCTCCAAATGGGACAGGGGGAACTTCTGAAGCTTCCCTCTCCCTCTGTTGTTGACTGTTGGTGTGATATTTATAATTTTTTTTCACTGATAATTTTTTTTCACAACTATAAAACTTGCCCCAGACATGCGGAAATAATAACGAAACGATTTCAAAACGATAACGAAACGAATACAAAACAAATTCGAAACAATTACGAAACGAATTTAAAAATTCATTTCATTTTCTAGTTGCTCCTGAATGGTTCGTTATCGCTTCATTATAAAAAAAAACCCGAATTTTTAACGAATTACGAAACGAAACCGCCCAGCCCTAATGTTTACTATTGTTAAAGTAGCCTTCCCTAGATCCTTTGATCCTTAATAATTATCGGCCTATTTCCAATCTCCCCTTTTTGGGCAAGGTTCTGGAGTGGATGGTAGCCACTCCAGGGATTCTTGGATGAAACCAATTATCTTGACCCATAGCAGTCTGGCTTTAGGCCCGGCTACAGAATAGGGATGCCTTTGGCTGCCTTGGTTGCTTCCGCACAAAACTAGACAGGGAGTTTATCCCTATTGGTTCTCTTGGATCTCTCAGTGGCTTTTGATACCATCGACCATAGTATCGTCTTGGACTGGTTCTCTGGGATGGCAGGGCCAACTCACGTGGTGGTGCTGGGGGATGCCTGCTGAGAACCCTCACCACTGGCCTGTGGTGTCCACAAGGCTCTGTTTTATCCCCCTTGTTTTTCAATATTTACATGAAACCACTGGGAAAGTCAACTGGAGTTTTTAGATCGGTGTCATCTGTATGCAGATGACACACAACTTTATTACTCGAAAAGCCAGACTTGGACACAGTGGTCCATACCTTTGTCACATCTTGTATGGATTATTGCAATGAACTCTATGTGAGGCTGCCTATGAAGATGGCCCAGAAGCTTCAATTAGTGCAAAGATTTGCAGCAAGACTGCTGACAGGGGAGGATTGTACGGAACATATGACCTCCCTCTTAAAGCAGCTTCATTGGTTGCCCATTTTGCTTTCAGGTGCAACACAAAGTGCAGATTATTACCTACAAAGCTCTATATGGTTTGGGTCCTGCCTATTTACGTGACTTTATCTCTTCTTATGAACCTCTTTGGACCTTAAGATCATCCGGTGAGGCCCTCCTCTTGATCCCACCATCTGTACAAGGGAGGTTGATGGAAATGAGGGAGGGGGCTTTCTCAGTAGTGGCCCCTCGACTCGGGAATACCCTCCTCAAGGAAATCAGACAATCGCCCACTTTTAATCTATAGGAAGAAATTAAAACCTGGCCATTTAAGCAGGCTTTTGAAAATGGCTAAGAACATCAACCATCTTAGCAAACAGGACTATGAATGGCTGGCTAGAACTATAATTCATAATTGCTGGATATCCACCATAGGAACTGGATGGCTCAAATGCTTTTTACTGCTTTTTTACTGCTTTTAGAGGGCAAAACAGTTTTTAAATTTATTTTTATTAATGTTTATACTATTGAGTTATTTTGTTGTATTACTGATAGGTGATTGTCTATGTTATATAATATATATTGTAGTTGTTTGTTTGTTGTAAGCCACCCCAAGTCCCTTTGGGGAGAGGGGGCAAGATACAAAAAAAAATTCTTCTTTTTCTTCTTCTTCTTCTTCTTCTTCTTATTATTATTATTATTATTATTATTATTATTATTATTATAGGAGCACCTTGAAGAACATATCTGAAAAGTGGTAGACTCAATAAACACCTCTAAGTACCGGGATGCAGCCTCCACTTCTATCTTTGCTCTATGTTTTCCCCACCACCCTCTTTATGGTTCCTGCAATTCTAGGGAGGAAGGTAAAAAGCAGGTGGCTAATTAAGTTTTGAGTCCCCTTTGAGTTATCAACAACAACAACAACAACAACAACAACAACAACAATAATGTTCCAGGTATGGGTCTGGATTTGAAACACCAGGCAGGTAAGTTAACATTTAACAGGCAATTTCTCCTAACTTCTTCATCAAAAAGCTCAAATTATTATTATTCCTTACTGTCTAATTGCAAATAATTCAAAACAATAAAATAACAAGAAACAGTTTTAAAAAATATATTATGCCCCTGTCTGCCTTGCCAATAGAAACAAGACTAATATTTCTATGTGCTTGCTAATACTATGATTCTGAACACATGCCAAAAGAAAAAAAAACCCTGTAAAAACTGAAATGAGGATCCAGTTCTCTGTTAATGAAGCTTGCTGTTATGTGAGTACTAGGGCTGGGCAGTTTCGTTCGTTAATTTCGTAATTCGTTAATAATTCATATTTAAAGTAGCTTACGATCCGATATTGAACCATTCAGGAGCAACTAAAAATCGAAATGAATTTTTAAAATTTATTTCGTATTGTTTCGTAATTGTTTCGAAATCGTTTCGAAATCGTTTCGTTATTATTTCGTTATTATTTCCGTATGTCTGGTGCAAGTTTTATAGTTGTTGTTTGTTTTATCAGTGATAAAAAAATAAATTATCACACCAACAGTCAACTACAGAGGGAGAGGGAAGCTTCAGAAGTTCCCCCTGTCCCATTTGGAGGGTTTTTTAGCGTATTTCGCAATCGCGTCCGCCATTAACAAATCGATTCGTTATTGTTTCGAAATTGTTTCGTAATTTCCGAAATTTCGTAAATATCGAACTTTTTTAAAGAAAAATTTCGGAATTCTTTTAAAAAACGAAATGCAAAACCCCCCTAAAAACGAATCGAGTTTAGAAACAATTTTTTCCGTGGTTGCCCAGCCCTAGTGAGTACCTATAACATTCTATGAGTCAAGTGTAACACCTCACACAGTAGTGGATATGAGAGAAGCAAACATATAGAATACACCACGTGTTAAAAAGGACCTCTAAAAATAATATAAATAAAAAAGAGTATGGCGAGCAATTCCTCTGATACCATCTTGTAGTTCCAGAGTAAGTGGCACTGACAGATTGGTATGTTTCATGGAAAGAAGACAACATGTTCAACAGTGTTAAATTACCATGTTGTTTAGAGATAGGACATGTGGAAGGGAGAAAATGCTGTTAAAAGGTTTATTTAAAAATTCTGGTTGAAAGGAATTAAGTTGGTGACTGGCCTGTCCATCTTTGTACCATCTGATGCCAGGAACAGGAATGGCGTGAGCCTCACATTCAAGCGTAAGGCTGTTGTTCACTCTGATCTTCACTTCTTTAGGAGACAAGCCAATTCCTGCCAAATCCCCTCTGCTTATGGTAGGAGGGACTGTGGAAAAAGAAAAGTCCAGGAAATGAAATGACAGCTTCTCACATCAATGTCTCTTACATTGTCAGAAACAATGTGAGGTTCTTCATATTTTTCGATTCTATTCAGGAATATTAATTTGCACAAAAATACATACAGGAGATGCACACAGAAAATGTGGATTTTGTGCAGAAACACAGTTGGCCAGCTTCTTAAAGAAGTTGACTACAGTGTCAGCAGAAATCAGACAGTATTTTATGAATTCCAGCAAGAACTAGGTGCAAGCATACTTACTATAGACTTTCACTTCATAGTGTTTTAATGTTTCTCCTGCTTCATTAGTAGCTATGCAAGTGTATCTACCCGTGTTCTCCTCCTGTGCATTCAGGATTTGTAGAGTTCGGCCACCTGTAGAATTTTTTTCCTCAAATTAATGGTTGTCTACTTTTTTCTGATATAACTAGGAACTCAGTATGAACTATTATTATTATTATTATTATTATTATTATTATTATTATTACCTACCTCTCCTTTCAGTTCAAAGCAGAGCACAAACATAATCAAATACAATGATCACAGAGCATATTAAAACATAGTTAAAATACAACCTAAAAGCATATATTTAAACATACACATATTAAAATACAAGAAAGAAATGTTAAAACACAATAAATATAGAACATGATTTTTAAAATCATAGTTAAAACTACTGAGTAGGCATGCCAAAAGAGACAATTGCCAATTGCCTAACAAGTGAGACAATTGCCAATTGCCTAACAACGACTGTGAGAGCCGTTCAGCAGTGGAACTCTCTGCCCCGGAGTGTGGTGGAAGCTCCTTCTTTGGAAGCTTTTAAGCAGAGGCTGGATGGCCATTTGTCAGGGGTGATTTGAATGCAATATTCCTGCTTCTTGGCAGGGAGTTGGAGTGGATGGCCCATGAGGTCTCTTCCAACTCTTTGATTCTATGATTCTATGATTCTAAGTGAGAAACCATATTTATTTCAGCACATGCTGAATCTGAAGTCTAGAAAGAATTCTTTAGAAGATGGCATACATTTTTAAAAAGAAAAAAATTATTTTGATTTCATTATGTTTCAGTGCTGGTTTAACTATCCTCCTAATTATTCCACAATATTAATTAATATTGCTAAGATGCTGTGGGGTTACTGAACTGTTTTGCACCCATTGGTCCATTGCTTGTGACAAGCAAGTGAAGCCACAATTAAATATGAGAGCTATGTACACCAATGAACCTTAGGAAGCACAATGTGTTGTAAGTCTGGTTCATGAATGATCAGGGGTTTGTATTTATTGATACAGGCTGAGCATCTCTTATCTGGAATGCTAAAATCTGAAATTATTCACAAGGGTCATTCAGATAATGACATCATTATCTTCTGGTAGTTCAGTCTACACAGATCTCATTTCACGTACAAAACTAATTGAAATATCTGCAGATTATGTATCTAAAGTGTGTATGTCATGAATGAATTTCATGTTCTGACTTGGGTCCCATTTCCAAGATAACTCATTATGTACAAATTCCCAAATCCAAAAAAATCCAGACTTAAAACATTTATGGTTCAAAGCATTTCAGATAAGGAATACATATCCTATAACTACACATAACTAAGTTGCCAAAAGCAAAAAGTCAAAATATTTACTAATAATTCCAAGCAGCTACTATCTGAATTGGTATCAGAATCTATTTATGAGGTGGTGAGCAATGACTTTTACAAACTGCCTTTATTCTTAAAATGTTCCAAAGTATTTTTAATTCTGTTATCAAGAACTCAAAAGTCAATGCTAACTGTTCAAATAAACGCTGTGAATACAGAACTGTTGTAACTCAGCGTTTGCCTCATGTATCTACCAGTGCTAGTAGGAGGAAACGAGGCTTGGAAGAGGAAGAGGCTCAGCAACAGCTGAAGCGCATTAGGGACTTGTTCTTAGAGTCTACTGATGAGGAAGACTTTCAGGGGTTTACTTGTGAGGAAATGGAGGTGGAGGATTACCATGGTGTAAAGAGAGTAGCACGCAGCTCAGACGGTGATGAGGAATCCATTTCGAAGCGTCTTAAAGACGTAGCAGATAGCGATGAGTCTGACAGTGAGGATGAAGAGCTGGACTGGACCAGGGTTCAGGAGGTTTTGGATGTGGTTAATGCTCCAACTTCCAGCGATGAGTTCCAAGGATTCACAGACCCATGGGTTTCGGATACTGCTTCGCAGGATGCAGCTCGGAGTGCAGACTGGCAGCAGTGGAGAGAACGCAGTTCACCTGTGGAACTGGAGGCACCTGGAGGGGAATCTAGTGATTCTGATGAGATTTAAGGAGTAGCCTTGGGTCCATCTTGTTGCAGAGTTCAAAGTGTCGTGTTCCTGTGCTTCTTGATGCTAACTCTTGCCTTGAGTCCTTGTATCCAAACCGTGCCTTCGTGGTCGTGCTGACGTCTTTGCCTGGCTTGGAATCGTGAGTCTTGTCTCCTGCCCTGACCCTTGGACCGTCTTGACCATTCTTCGCTGCTGCCTATCTCCTGTGACATCGTTGGACTGCTCCTCATGCTGTTTATTGCCTAGTGATTTATTGGACTGTCTTTATTCTGTGTTTATTGCGAACTATCTGCCAGTTTTCCTTTCTGCAGCTCAGGCTGCCTGGGCTGCGGCTTTGTTTACGTTTCTGCCAGCCGTTTCTGCCAGCCGCAGCCTCCTTTGTTTACTAGCTCTGCTGTTAAGAGCCTTTTGAACTGTTAATTTGACATTAAAGACCTGTTAATGCTTTAGCTGCTGTTTTGCCTGGGTCTGGGTCTTGACACAGAACACTTCACATCCCAGGCCTAACTGTCATTGAAATGATAAATCTGAGACTGAACTTCACAATTCAGTCTGCATACATTGAGATCAAGTGAATAGATGCTTTTGCAACCAAGAAAACACCCTGTCAGAAATATTAAAAATTAACTAGGCATTTTAATTACAAAAATGTGAGTGAAGCAGGGTTAAATGGTTGCAATGACTCAGCAAAAGCTGTAGTTCAATACAGGCAGATGTGCCTCTAGCTTAGTAGTCCTCTGTCTATGAGAGGTCTCTGTGGAACTTCTTCTCAGCATGTTAGTAGGCCTCAGTATAAGTAAGTCTCAATGTTAGTTTGCCTCAGTGGGAGAAAGGTCTCAGTGTGAGATAGACCTTAGTGTTAGTAGGCCTCAGTATGAAGTAGGCCTGATGTGAGAAGCTTCAGTGAAGAAGCTCCAGTGTGAAGGCTACTGTGTGTAAAGCTACTGTGTGAAGCTCCTGTATAATTTTGGTGTGAGAAGAGCCTCTGTGAGAGCAAAGTTGTTTATCTGCATGAGAAAGAAGCCCAGCATTGAAGCAAAGAAGGAAGTATAAAGAACTTTACTCATTTTATGGAAACCTTGTTCTTGTAAATAGTGTAACCATATTATTTTACTATAAATAAAAGCCTCCTGTGGAAGAGATAACATTGGTCTCTTTGTTTTTGTTCTTTTTATCACTTTGGGCTATTGGTACTGGGTTACGCTTCTTCTAATAAGTTACTCTGCTGTGCATTTACGAGGAGGATCTTTTGTTAATAAGCCTACTTACCCAACACTTTCCACATATGAAAATCAGGGAAAGTAGTAATAGTCTAGTCTTACGAACTCATCACACATTTTTTTAAAAAAGCATCCAAGACGCTTCTGCCCAGTTCATTCATGGAGCCCCACACAGCACATTAGATGATGTAGGCTAACTTCTGGCAGGGCTTCATGGGTGAACTGGGGTGGCAGCATGGTAGGACACTGTGCCACCAATGCAATAGCCTCTCCATGTTCCATTATTATTATTATTATTATTATTATTATTATTATTATTTTATTTACAGTTTTTATATTCTGCCCTTCTCACCCCGCAGGGGACTCAGGGCAGATTACAGTATACACATATATGGCAAACATTCAATGCCAGTTTGACAGACAACAAATACAGACAATACACAGAGGCTATTTAACTTTTTTATGGCCGCCAGGGGAGTTGCTGCTTTCATCGTCCATCAGCGACACCGATGAAGTTCTTCCGCATTCCACATCCCAGAGTTTTCTTTATGGCCTCATAAATTAGTTAATTTAGCCTCCCACACAAGGTGGTGCCTTATTTTCCTACTTGACAGATGCAACTGTCTTTCGGGTTGCAAAGGTCGACAACAGGCTACACAATGGCTGGACACCCACTCCAGCCCGGGCTGGCTTCGAAATCATGACCTTTTGGTCAGAGTGATCTTAATGCAGCTGACACTCAGCCAGCTGTGCCACAATCCCGGTGCTTTTTAGGAACAATGGAGCTACTGTGGTATATTTATTACCTGATTAAGTTGAGTGGAGGCAACGTATGTTCCGCAGCACTACGGGTAACATATGTTCCGCAACACTACTGCAGGATGAAACTGCGTGATGATGCTTCCCTACATGTGATGGGGAAGTGTCAGCTGCTGGCTGGGGCTCTGCTGCTGCCCTGATTTGCCATAGAGGCTGGCAAATCATGAACCGGACCTCATCCATGTGATGAGGTCCTTAGTATTCGTCACTTCACTTCACTTCACTTTATTTCTTAATTAGTCGCTCTCCACCAAGGTGCTCCAAGCGACTTACAATTTAAAATAGCATTTCACAATATAAAAACATTCAACATAAAAACATTCAACAGTGACTATTTGGCAAATTAGATCTGATTACTTAAATGCACAACCAAACAGCCAAGTCTTGAGCGCTTTTACAAAAGGTATTCTATGATGTATTTTATAGATTTGTTCTGTCATGTGAGCTCATCAACTTAATTGCAACTCTGAAGTTATTTGTGATTCATACAGTGTACTGCACTATTACTACATTTAAAAAGTGATATAATTAATCTGATTTATAAGAATCAGCAAGGGGAAGCCCTCTATTTCAAACAACAGAATAACTTATAGTTACCTGGGAAAATACGGATATTCCTATTTGATTCTATTGGCGCTCCATCTTTCAACCAAGTAATGGTAGCTGGAGGGTATGAATAAGCCTCGCAAACCAGTGATGTTGGGTTGTTCAAGGTAACAGTGACTTCTTCTGTACCTCCATCATTATCTGCATCCACGATGGATGGAGACACTAAGTAAAATCAGAAACAAAGAAAAATATAACTACTCAGAATTGGTAATCCTTGTCGATAACCATATTCAAATCTATACAATGGGACCCATATGAACCTTGTTGTGGAGAAATATATACCATTCCTTGTATCTGCCAGGTGCTATATGGGGATAATAGTCCCAGAAGCTGGAGAGGTATCAAAATATTACTTACCGGTAATATGGCTGTGTGACTTTAATTTATACTTAATCCATGTAACAATGGTTTTAATTGTATCTCTTGTGTACTCAATTTTAAACATATTTTATCAAGCTGTTACTATAATACCTCTCCATGTTTGTAGTTATATCCTTTGTTCCATTATATCATGGCTTGTTTATGTTTCATAGAATCATAGAATCATAGAATCAAAGAGTTGGAAGAGACCTCATGGGCCATCCAGTCCAACCCCCTGCCAAGAAGCAGGAATATTGCATTCAAATCACCCCTGACAAATGGCCATCCAGCCTCTGCTTAAAAGCTTCCAAAGAAGGAGCCTCCACCACACTCCGGGGCAGAGAGTTCCACTGCTGAACGGCTCTCACAGTCAGGAAGTCCTTCCTAATGTTCAGATGGAATCTCCTCTCCCAGTATAATGTGCACACACTTTTTTTTACACATGTTTAAGATGTATATAACTATTGCATTGCCTTATGGTTTGATGACTGTAAAAAAAAAGGCATATTGTACTGTACAAGTATATTTTTTACTTATACCCTTCCTTATATGTGTTGTTGGTGTTGCCATCATCATCATATAACCTTTTTTCACAATCTGGAAAAGAGCTAGGGAACAATGCTGATTGTTTTAAAAATAAATCACTACCAGGTCTTTGCCTCTATCATTGCCCTTTCACTAACTTCCTCTCAGTGAAATTAGTTGCTACCTTCACATTCCAGAGGTTCTGAGCAAAACTAACGAACAAATATGACACCTGAAGACAGCCTAACAATTGTTTAAATAAAATTGTCTATAAAACCTACCTACAACACATATCTGCCTATGACTCTGGGACAAATCAAACCCGCATTCGGGACTAGAAGAAATCAGCTCTTCTAAAGCTGATTTCTGAAAAATTAAGGAAATACTGAACAGCATTCCATGGCTGCCAATGCTAAAAAACAAGGACCTTAAGGATGAATGGGAGTTTTTCAAGTGTAAAATAATCAAGGCACAATTGCAAACAGTGCCAATAAAGAGAAAAAATAAGACAAAGAAGCCAGAATGGATGTCCAAAAAACTTCTAACTGGGCTAAGACTCAAAAGAGACATGCACAAGAAGTGGAAAGGGGGAGAAATCACCAAAGAAGAATAAAAAACCAACCCCAATTCCTGTAGGGAAAAGGTTCACAAGACTAAAGCGCAAAATGAACTCAGGCTTGCCAGGAACATTAAAAACAATACAAAGGGCTTCTTTGCTTAGAAAAAGGAAGGAAAAGGAGGAGATAGGGCTTTTCAAGGAGAAGCTGGGGTAATGCTGACAGGGGACAGGGAAAAGGCAGAACTAATTAATACCGACTTCTTCTCAGTCTTCTCACAAAAAGAAAGACATCCTCAACCTCTACAACATGGAGTGGACAAAAGATCCAACCCTAAATAGCGAAATAAGTTGTCCAGGAATACCTAGCTGCTATAAACACATCAAGACCCCAGGGCTGGATCAACTACATTCTACATACAGTCATGCTACCCCTGTATTCTGCCTTGGTCAGACCACACCTGGAATACTGTGTCCAATTCTGGGCACCACAATTGAAGGGAGATGTTGACAAACTGGAATGGCGACTAAAATGATCAAGGGTCTGAAGAACAAACCCCATGAGGAGAGGCGTAAAGAGCTGGATATGTTTAGCCTGCAGAAGACAAGGCTGACATGATGGCCATGTATAAATATGTGAGAGGAAGTCATAGGGAGGAGGGAGCAAGCTTGTTTTCTGGAGACTCGGACACAAAATAATGGATTCAAACTTCAGGAAAGGAAATTCCACCTGAACATTAGGAAGAACTTCCTAACTGTGAGAAGTGTTCAACAGTGGAACTCTCTGCCCTGGAGTATGGTGGAGGCTCCTTCTTTGGAAACTTTTAAACAGAGGCTGGATGGCCATCTGCCAGGGGTGCTTTGAATGTGATTTTCCTGCTTCTTGGCAGGGAGTTGGACTGGATGGCCCACAAGGTCTCTTCCAAATCTATGGTTCTATGATTCTATGTTTTTTCACATCATTTGGAAGGTGACACGACTATGCTAAGCAGTCAGCACAGAAAACATTTTAATGTTGGCATTTCAGTACTTCTTCTTTTTTATTTTGTAGACTAACCCAAGGCGATTTGAGAACCAAAAGCCTGTACAAGGAACAAAGGTGCTGTCTTTTCAAATGTCAAAAGTTTTTTTTCATACCCATGAAAAAAACAATGCAGCAGTCCTATACAGAAGACATCCTAAGCAGCTGTTTGTTAGAGAAATGGCAAATACAGTACTGCCATTAATAAAAATGTAACATGTAACACATTCATTTCCATAGTTAACTTGAAAAATTAACAGGATCTGCAAAGCATGGATGAATCTGACTCACATGACCTGTGGGAGTAAGCCCCCTCCCACAGGCTATGTTAACTTCACATATGTCGGGGTTTATGACTGTATTTTATGTTATGTAATCTGTCTTTGTCATGTTGTATGTTGCTTTGAGCTCTGGGAAAAAAGTGGGATAGAAATAAATAAATAAATACCTTATTAGCCTGCCATAAAGATCAATGACTCTGATGTGTGAGAAAGCAGGGACATAAGAGATTTGAGTGATTTATGATATTATGGGTGTGAGCCCTATACACATTGACTTTAGGGTATGATTGATCAATTCTTCTCATGTGTGATTTATGACATTATAGATTCAAGTCATATATATATATATATATATATATATATATATGTCGCCTCACAGTAGTTGCTCCCAATGAAGACACAGGAACACACTCTGGTATCAAAAAGAATCTTTACTACTGGATACATGGACATGTGAAAAGCCGAGATTGCCCGGCAACTGCCGGTCACTCCTTATATACACACCTTCTCAATTGAAAGTATATTTCCCGCCAAGTGAAAACCCCGTGCAACATTCCCGCCAAACTATTAACCGTTGTCTTCCAAGGTCGACAGCTGCAGAGTCCTTATCAATGTCCTACGTCAGGACCCTAGTTTTCAGCGCCACAACTGAGGGCCTGGAAACTGGATCCTGACATATATATATATATATGGTGTGCAGGACACAATTCATGTATTCCAAATAATAAACATGTGGTACTTTGAAGCTCCTGTGTGTCCTGTATGTCTTGTTTTAAAGATGTAACTGTAATACAGTTGTTGTTGATATTATTATTATTATTATTATTATTATTATTATTATTATTAGAGACTTCCTTTCACAAGAAGCATATATTTACAGCAACATAGTCAATGCAAAAAGGAACCTGACACCATGTTTTCTCTACGGAAAGAGAAGAGATAGAAGAGATAGAAGTCCAATTTCCAGCTAAGATGTGACTTCAAGGAATGATCCTCAAGGGTTTGTTCAGTCAGTTTTCACTGCCTGTCACTGTTCCCAATTGGAAAAAGAGTGAAAGTGAGACTGACTCCCGTCTGAGCTGCCTTGAGGAGCACACATTGAAATTATGGCTCATCATGAGCCTCTTTATATGAATGGGCTATGCATGAACAACATGTGTGGTGACATCTACAAATTTAATTCAGTTCAAAGCTAGCTTCAAACCATTGTGGTTAGATGGCGAATGCCTACAAAAGCAAATGAAAGTGTTCTGTGGTTTGTGTAATCATCATTCAGGCTGTAAACTGGTTTGAGGATTTCCTATGTAATCATCTGCACAGAGAAATCACTTTCTACAAAACCAACTTAAAACTGAATTAAGTGGTAATTGTAGAGGTGCCCTTTCTGTGTATGTGAAAGAGAGAGGGGGGCGGGTTATGAATGGGATACAAAAATCACATAGGGAGTAGCAATCAGCAGTGGGAAAAGTTCAGCCAAACTCAGTCTTCTTCACTGATGATGCGGACACTGGTGCGTTTTCAAAAAGTTGATTCAGCCTTTGAACCAGAAAGGATTCCTGAACCTGCCATATTTTATGTTGGTTCCTTTGCAGGCTGAAAGGACTGTTCTCAAGCCATCATAGTGAGCTGCTCAGATTTCCATGCCCCATTCTCAGTTTTCTCCCAAAAGTTCCAGTTCAAAGGCCCTATATTCTTAGCAGTGGCGAAACAAAGAAATGTATTTGCTGGCAAACTCAGTCTGAACATACCCGTCTTCTTCACTGAATAAACACACTTCCATTAGCTAGCTCAGAACTCTTACCAAGTACATTAACACTGAAGCTTTTGCTCTTGTCTCCAGCTGTATTAGATGCAACACAGGTATATCTTCCTGTATCAGCTATTTGTGCACTTGTAATATGAAGGAAGCGGCCATTGGACATTAATTCATGCCCATCATCTTCTATGAAAGGTTGTCCATCTTTAAACCATGCAATTTCTGGAATGGGGTTTCCTTTTTTGATAAAACAACAGCAAATATTTATAAATATTAATAACTATGCATAATTAATGCAAGGTAGGTCATTAGCATATGTTTGTTTGGTAAGTGTTTACAATTAAAGTATAAGGTGAAAAACTATAACCAACTCAATGTACTTGAAGAGAAATCAAACATTTCTGTTTAAAGAACTGCATAAGTATGATTACAAATTTCTGCAGACTAATTGTCTTGCAATGGTGGAGTACACATATCACAAGCATTTCCCCGGGCAGCTTCTATCTATAAAGTTGGAGATGTCACCTGAGATGAACCCTGGATTAAAATCAAGAAAGTAAGGTTTCTTTTAACACTTGAATGTATAAGAAAGGTGTAAAGAAGCCACCACTTTGTAAAGGACGGCCACCAGTAGCAGTAGTAGGGACGTCACTGATTTATCAGGATCGCCTACTATTTGTAATGGATTTGCTAAACTTATAACACAGCTAATAGCTTGTACTATTTTGTTGGTCTTTCTTCAATGTGTAATGTGGCTTGACTTGAAAGTATTCGAAACAGAGACTTGGCTTTAAGAGAAACTGTAACAAGTTTATTGAAGTATAGAAGAAGCTTGATGGTTTCAATGTTTCTTAACTTCTAGAGGCACATTTCTTTAGAGGTTACATTGATAACATTTCATAAAACAACTCTTGAGAGGACTGTTCCTTCCACTAGACAGATTTTAAACTTATTTTGCTTCAAACTGTGTTTCTTTCCTTAACAGATTACTTCAGGTACTAGCTTATTCCTTCCTTATGTTATTTCTGTTGCAGTAAAGATGCTTATTGGGTTTCTCTCCCCCTTTTTTGCTCATACACTAACTACTAATATAGATAAGCCAACTTGACTAAAAAGCCTAAACCTTCCTGATTCTCAACACTGTAGAATCAGCCTTTCCCTGTAGCTCTCTGACTACAGAATGGTTTCCTGGTTCTCAACATAGTATAACCAGCCTTCCCTGCAATTCTTAGACTACAGACTACCTTCCTCATTCTCAACATAGTAGAACCAACCTTCCTTGCAGTTTGCTGACTACAGACTGACCGTTTTAAAATGGCTGCCCTGCCAAGTGGCAGTTGGCTCCTTCCCTTTTTCCATGGCAACCCAGCTCAGAGTGAGCTGAGCTGGCTACCACCCCCCCCCCAGTTATGCTATTTTAAATACCCTTTTAAACACCTATCTATAATTATACATAACTGTTGGTTAAAACTCACACTTCACCACAAAAGGTTACTGCTTTCATATATTCACCAATACAAATGCACGAAGTCCATATATATTTGCTGCAGACTAAATGTGGCATTTGTTTAAATTTTGAATTATTTTTCACCTAAGTGTCTTGTTGTATACTTCTGCAGCCTCTTATAATCTCACAAACAAAAAACACACTATACCTTTTTCTAGTGGGATGTAATACTTCCTAATCATTTTGTGATGGCAAATTATGATTGTGTGATCAATCCCTTTAACTACCTTTTGTCTCCTTGTCAAACACAATTGTTTTTAGACAAAATGAGCTCTTGACAGTAGCCTACTGCAGACATAAAATGATTCTATGCAAATGGGGAACTAGGTTGCCAACATACATTTCTTCTTATTGTTCATTACTTTGACCCAATACAAAAGACTTTCTGATGTGGCCGAAACAAAATTTCACTCACCTGTCACTTCACAAGTTAACATAATACTTTGGTTTTCCTTCACTTTCATATCTTCAAGTTTGTTCTCTTCCACGATTCCTGGAGGAACTTTATGTTGCCCAGATAAATATACAACACAAACACATCAGTTTAAAAATATAATAACACAAAAGGAGTTGCACCTGTATTTGCAATGGGCCATTTCTAGGAATCTGTGCTAATCCTTTCTTTTACTCAGCCATATCTTAAGACATGCTGATTTATGGTGAGCATGTGGGAAATGACAACTTGTTGCTGATCATTGTATATATGTTCATTTCACCACCATTTCATCTCAAATAAAGAATTTATCTCATCCTTGGGGTCAAAAATTAGGCTGTGTCTTATTTTCAGTGGGCTTCCATTTTAAAACAGGGATGCTACTTGGGAATGTTAGGAGAGGAAATCCTTTACTTCTTAAACTGAACAGTTTTGCCATACTTACTTAAAACTGAAAGGTCAAAGTTCTTTCTCTCTTCTCCAGCAATGTTAGTCACCACACAGGTGTAATGACCAGCATCTTCAACATTTGACTGCACCAAGCGCAAGACTCTGCCACCTGAAAAGAAAAGCAATGAATATAAAAATTGCAGAAATCCAATATTTCTGAATGATGGAAATATACCTTGGTCAGAATTATGAAAAGTGTACTTTTAGAGATGCCCTGATCATTGCACATTTCTCGTTATTGAAAAATATTTATGCTTACTCTCAATATTGCATTCATTCGTGTGTTTAGGCACAACATCAGACTATTTAGGGAACAATATATCATAACATTCCTTAGTAGTTAATTTTATTAGTAATGAGGCAACATGGGCCATGATTTTGGACCCTGTATCCCATCCCATCTTAGAAAATTCAAGTTTAGAGATCTCTGGAGGAGAATTCCAAGTTTCTTGTGAAATTTCAAATTCTAGGATTTCATAGGTTGGAGTCATAGCAGTTACTACAAAACAGTATCAACGTTTTTCAATTGTATCATGTGGATTCACAGCACACTAAGAAGCATATTGTAAATGCGGTGTTCTAAATGTGGCTTGAAAATTCACCAATATTTTCTTTTCCTGTGACAAAAGATCATTTTCTATCACTTTTAAATAACCCACTGAAAGAGTGCAGAAGATTTTCTTTCTTAGCCTCTTTCAGCATGTTGTCAACTTAAAGTGTGGTGAAATAATGTATCTGAAAGATAACCATTTTCACTACAGTTGCTAAGTCCAGAGCTTGCGAACATTGCTTCTCTAGTCCACAACACCGAGAACATGCTAACCTGGAGAATCATAGCACCTCTTCACATGTGCTGCTGAAATCACTGAGTATCGCTGCAAATCGCGGCAATCCTGGTGGCGCCCAGCACCATCCCAACTTCCCTCCACCTCATCAGATGGAGAGAAGTGTCAAGCAACCACTTGTCCCATTGAATTCCTATGAAAAAATGGGATGCCTCCCCTCTTTCACTACCAGCTATTTTCCGGCAGTGGCAGGGGTTTTGCTATGGAGCCACCCTGGAAGTACTTCTCCAGAGTGTGATGGGAGCCATCAGGCTCCATGGCAAAACTGCCAAAAATAACCCTGGTGCTGCTGAAAAAAGCCTATGTGAAGAGGTTCATAGTTTGACTATAGATCAATGGCATGTTATAAAAGAGTTGGGGCTCCTAATTCAGATAATTCTTTGGCACCTATTTTCTTATTTTTCATTATATCATAATGTGAGTGCAAAATATATTTGTCACTTGCATCTAAAATAAAAACTACTTCTACTTTAATATCTCCACTTACCTGACAAAACTCTTACAGAGCTACTTGGCAAGATAGGTTGCCCGTACTTCAGCCATGTTATTGTTGGATGGGGAATTCCTGAGGCTTCGCAAATCAAGGTGACAGGATTTTTCTCCACAACACTAATACTATCAGCCACGGACAATTCACCCACAATACTTGGTGGTACTACAAGGAAATCCCAAACAGAAACAAGGCACATGAGAAAAAAATGTTCAAGCAATAAACACCTGAATACTGCTTTCGAGTAAAGTGCTTTTGATTAGATAGTCCCCTAGATAATTTTGACCCCCACCAGATATGACCCAAAATCTAGTCCTTGCACTTTACTCATGTTTCCTACACAGTGCTCTATTTCATATTACCCTCCATCCCTAATTTTGTCATCTGGTTTTGCACTTTATTCATCAGCCCTGTCCTCACAATTCATTTGCACCAGTCCGCCCATCTGAGTCCAGAAATTGTTTATTATTCAGGCCATTCATGGTTTGCTTGATGGTTGTTTTATCCTGTGTTATGTTGTTTTTTGTTTTATATTGTTTTATGAGGTTGTTTTACACATTTTCTTGTGTTATATTTTAATTATGTTGATCAGGCTGGTCCGCACATAAGCCTCCCCGAGACCCTTCGGGAAGATGGAGGCAGGATACAAAAAAAGGTTATTATTTATATTTATTTATTGCGTCAGGGGCAGACCAAACACTTGTATTGCGTTTTTTACAAAACCAACAAACAAACAAAACACAACGTTTGCAAGCTTGGTAGTTGATTAAATGTCCTTTGACCAGTAGCTGGCCACTTGGAATGCCTCCGCAAGAAGGTCCTCCATTGTGCATGTGGCAGAGCTCAGCTTGCATTGCAGCAAGTGGGCTGTAGTTTGCTCTTCTCCACACTCACATGTCATGGATTCCATTTTGTAGCCCCATTTCTTAAGGTTGGCTCTGCATCTTGTGGTGCCAGAACACAGTCTATTCAGCGCCTTTCAAGTCGCCCAGTTTTCTGTGTGCCCAGGGGGGAGCCTCTCATTTGGTATCAGCCATTGGTTGTGGTTCTGGGTTTGAGCCTGCCACTTTTGGACTCTTGCTTGCTGAGGTGTTCCAGCGAGTGTCTCTGTAGATCTTAGAAAACTAGTTCTTGATTTAAGTCATTGACGTACTGGCTGATATCCAAACTGGGGATGAGCTGGAGATGCCACTGCCTTGGGCCTTTCACTATTGGTTGCTACTTCCCGGCGGATGTCAGGTGGTGCAATACCGGCTAAACAGTGTAATTTCTCCAGTGGTGTAGGGCGCCGTCACCCTATAATAATGTGGCATGTTTAATTAAGAGCCACATCTACTGTTTTAGTGTGGTGAGATGTGTTCCACACTGGGCATGCATACTCAGCAGCAGAGTAGCATAGCGCAAGGGCAGATGTCTTCACCGTGTCTGCTTGTGATCACCAGGTTGTGCCAGTCAGCTTTCATATGATATTGTTTCTAGCACTCACTTTTTGCTTGATATTCAGGTAGTGCTTCTTGTAGGTCAGAGCATGGTCCAGAGTGACTCCCAGATATTTGGGTGTGCTGCAATTATCCAGTGGGATTCCTTCCCAGATAATCCTCAGAACTCGGGATGTTTGTCTGTTCTTAAGGTGAAAAGCATATGTCTGTGTTTTAGATGAATTAGGGATCAACTGGTTTTCCCTGTAGTAGGCAGTAAGAGCATCTAGAGCTTCGGAGAGCTTCTGTTCAACCATCTCAAAGCTCCCTGCTTGAGCGGGACATGAGAGAAGCCTCCTCGCAGGATTACAAGACATCCAGGCGTGCCCTGGGCAATGTCTTCGTAAACGGCTGATTCTCTCACTCCAGAAGCAATCAGAAGTTATTATTAGAAAGTTATTAAAAGCAATGAGAAGTAGAAAAACACTTAAGGCCAGTTAAAGTAACTATTGCTTAAAACTGTCATATGAAAGCAATAAGTCCTTATTCCAAATGCTGAAAAGGTTAATATATATTTTCCTTTCAATAGTGCAAAGACACAAGCAACTTGTATGATCCTACAACAATTTTCTTTTCTTCATGGAGGGAAAAGCGAATTTTGTTTCATAACCCTGTCAGGGAGTATTCTACAGAAGATTAATACCATAAGAGAATATGTGTGTGTATGCATGTGTGTGTGTATATATGTGTGTGTATATATATATGTGTATGTGTGTGTACACACACACACACACATATAAGAGACCAACAGCAGTTTATTCAGAATATAAATACAAATTGAACTCACTTTTATTTTTTCTTTCTTTCATTACCTAATGGAGCTAAAACATCCTGTAGTCTATGGAATATCTGGGACATAAGGAATCTCGAAGTCCAACATAAGCTAAACAGAAAAAGTCTTTCCTACTTATCCTTAGTGTCAATAAAACATATATTCATTTCTATTTAAAAATGAGCAAAAGAAAGAAAAGCCAAAAATTGTAATAATGTAATATGGCACATAATCTTAAGATAAATGTTTAATTTTTGAACAGTTTAAAAAGGATTTGGGGGGCATTAAATATTTTCTTCATTATTCAACAACTGTTTAATATCTAAAAAGAAATGAGGGTTAAGCTAAAGGCCGTGTCCGACTCTGGGGGTGGTGCTCATCTCAATTTCTAAGCCAAAGGGCCACCGTTGTCCATAGACACCTTCAAGGTCATGTGACCAGCCATGACTTCATGGGGCACCATTACCTTCCTACCAAAGCGGTACCTATTGATCTACTCACATTTGCATGTTTTCAAACTGACAACGAAAGCTCACGTTGCTCCCCGGATTCAAAGCTGCGACCTTTCAGTCAACAAGCTGATAAAGTCATACTTTATCCTTATATCTGGACAATCAGTTCTGGCTGATAATTATCATATGTTCCCAAGTATTTGGATACAGTTGAATATAATTCATCTCCCCTATGGTAATTTAGATGTTCATAGTTTTAACCATTGTCTGTAGGAGAAGTGACATTTTGAACTTGACTTCAACTTGACATTGATCACTGTCCTGGACTTATTATTATTATTATTATTTCTGCTACTTATACCCCGCCCTTCTCACCCCCGAGGGGGGACTCAGGGCGGCTTACAAAGAAGGCACAATTCGATGCCCTTATACAAATACATACAGATAAAAACAGTAATTAAATAATTAACAGATTAAAAACATCAATATATAGCACCATAGCACAACAATAAGCAATCTCATGGTCAGTGTTTCGCGTTCCGTAGGTCCAGTAGGTTGAAATAGGTTCCTACAATATTTGCCCTTCATTATGGTCCTTCTTTTTAGCTGCCAGAGTTTCCGAAAGCCTGGTCCCACATCCAAGTTTTCAGCTGTTTCCTGAATGAGAGAAGGGAGGGCGCTGTTCTAATCTCCCCGGGGAGTGAGTTCCACAGGCGGGGGGCCACCACTGAGAAGGCCCTGCCCCTCGTCCCCACCAGTCTCACTTGTGATAAAGGCGGGGTCGAGAGCAGGGCCTCCCCAGAGGATCTTAAACTCCGAGGTGGTGTGTAGAGGGAGATCCGTTCGGACAAGTACACTGGGCCGGAACCGTATAGGATTTTATAGGTCAAAACCAGCACCTTGAATTGTGCTCGGAATTGGATCGGCAGCCAGTGGAGCTGGCATAACAGGGGGGTGGTATGCTCCCTGTATGCCGCTCCGGTGAGCAATCTGGCTGCCTCCCGTTGGACTAGTTGAAGTTTCCGAGCAGTCTTCAAGGGCAACCCCACGTAGAGTGCGTTGCAGTAATCCAGCCGGGATGTGACAAGAGCGTGGACCACCGTGGCCAGATCCGACTTCCCAAGGTACGGGCGCAGCTGGCGCACAAGTTTTAATTGTGCGAAAGCTCTCCCGGCCACCGCTGAGACCTGGGGTTCCAGGCTCAGCGATGAGTCCAGGATCACTCCCAAGCTGCGAACCTGCGTCTTCAGGGGGAGTGTAACCCCGTCTAACACAGGCTGTAACCCTATACCCTGTTCAGCCTTACGATTGACCAGTAGGACCTCTGTCTTGTCTGGATTCAACTTCAATTTGTTAGCTCTCATCCAGTCCGACACAGCAGCCAAGCACCGATTCAAGGTCTGGACAGCCTCCTTGGTGACAGGTGGGAAGGAGTGACAGATTTGGACATCATCTGCGTAGAGATAACATCTCATTCCGAAACTCCGAATGATCTCCCCCAACGGCTTCATGTAGATGTTGAATAACATCGGGGACAGAATTGAACCCTGTGGGACTCCACACAACAACGGTTGTGGGGCCGAACAGGTGTCACCCAATGACACCTTCTGAGACCGACCCTCAAGGAAGGATCGGAGCCACCGCAGAGCAGTGCCCCCGAGCCCCATATCCATGAGGCGTCCCAGAAGGATACCGTGATCGACGGTATCGAAGGCCGCTGAGAGGTCCAGCAGAACTAACAGGGACACACTCCCCCTGTCTAGTTCCCTGCGCAGATCATCTACCAAGGCGACCAAGGCTGTCTCAGTACCATGTCCCGGCCTAAAGCCAGACTGTGCCGGATCTAGATAATCAGTGTCTACCAGAAACCCCTGGAGTTGTGTCGCCACCACACGTTCCATGACTTTGCCCAAGTAGGGGAGATTGGAAACTGGCCGATAGTTGTCGAATTGGGTGGGATCCAGTGATGGTTTCTTCAACAGCGGTTTTATAATAGCTTGTTTTAAGCTCGCTGGAAACTCTCCTTTCTGTAAGGAGGTATTAACCATCACCTTCACCCACCCTGCCAAACCCCCTCTGGCTTCCTTGATCAGCCAGGAAGGGCAGGGGTCTAGGATGCATGTGGTGGGTCGTACCTCTCCAAGGATCCTGTCCACATCCTCAAGCTGAACCAATTGAAATGAATCCAACAAAACTGGACAAGCAGATGCTCTCGCCACATCCCCAGAGACTGCCGTTAATGTGGTGTCAAAGCCCGACCGAATCCGCCCAATTTTATCCGCGAAGAATCGAGCAAATGCTTCACAGCGAGCTACCGAGTCATCAGGGGCCTCGCTTTTCGGCGGATTTAACAGACCCCTGACAACTCGGAACAGCTCAGCTGGACGGTTCTTCGCCGATGCAATGTTGGCGGCAAGAAATGTTTTCTGTGCCGCCGCTATTGCCACACCATAGGACCTTAGGAAGGCATTCAGGTGTGTTTGGGCAGGGTTGGTGGGGTTCCGGCGCCACACGCACTCTAGCCTCCTCTTCTTTCGCTTCATCGCTGCCAGCTCCTCGGTAAACCAAGGATCTGGTTTAGCTCGGTTACTCGAGAGGGGGCGTTCCGGAGCGATTGTGTCGATTGCCCTGGTCATTTCCCTATCCCAGCGAGAGACCAAGACATCGACAGAGTCGCCAGCCAAGAAGGTGGAAAATTCCCCAAGAGCCGTCAGGAAGCCTTTTGGCTCCATAAGCCTCCTGGGGCGGACCATTCTAATAGGTCCACCACCCCTGCGGAGGTTAGGAGGCGCAGCAAGTCTAAACCTGATCAGGTGGTGATCGGTCCATGGCAATGGAGCGATGGTCAGCTCCTCCACACCGTCACTTTCACCCCATCCTTGAGAGAAGACCAAATCCAGTGTGTGCCCGGCACTATGGGTGGGACCAGCTACTAATTGGGACAGGCCCATGGTTGCCATGGTGGCCATGAAGTCCTGAGCTGCACCCGTAAGAGAGGTCTCGGCCTGGACATTGAAGTCCCCCAGGACTATAAGCCGTTGGAAGCTCAATGCCCAGTCCAAGACCACTCCCGCTAGCTCAGGTAAGGAGACTGTTGTGCAGCGGGGTGGTCGGTACACCAACAGAATCCCTATCCTGTCCCGGTCACCTATCCTAAAGCCGGCACACTCAAAAGAAGATGATTGTGGGATGGGGCACCTGATCAGGGGAATACAAACCTTATAGACCACTGCGACTCCGCCTCCCCGCCCTCCAAGCCTCGGTTGGTGCTGAACGGAGTAACCCGGCGGACAGAGTTGGGAGAGATTTACCCCTCCCCCCTCGTCCAACCAGGTCTCCGTTATACAAGCCAGGTCAGCTTGTTCCTCCAGGATTAGATCTTGAATAATGGAGGTTTTCCCATTTACCGACCTGGCATTGAACAGCACCACCTTTAGCCTGGAGGGGCCACCAACCTGGCACCTCAGTTGTATCTTGTCAGGAGAATATTTTGGAGTTGTCAATGGGTCATTGTTACTTTCGGGCCGAATTGGTTGTTGAGATGAAAATTGAGTGATCTTTGGAGTTGCCAATATTCTATTATGAATTTTGGGCCGAATTTGTTTATGTCTGGGATTGCTTAGGTTCGCCAATTTATTGTTATAAATTTTGGGCCAAAATGAATCTTTTGTTCTCCCTTTCCCGTATCTCCCTCTACCTGTCACCACCTCTATGGCGGCCCCCCCACCCGCAAGAAGAATTAGGGCAAGAAGAATTGTGCAAGACATTTGCTTCCTTCATTTGCTTGATAAAAACTCTGAATGTCTTCCAAAGCTAGTAAAATATTAGCATAAGCTGTTCCAAATGTTATTATGTTACTTTATGATTTCCTTAAAAAGCAATAGGGTGAGTAATATGGCAATTCGACTGTCTTCTAGGGAACTAGAATTGTGATGACTGCAATCATGGTTCACATTCTTGCTAGGAATAGACCCTGTGTCTAGGCCAGATCCACATTTCATATATTTGAAAAGAAAGTTATATTCTGAATGGATTAAGTAATCCTTCTTATAATGTAACAGAAGAATAGGGCTGACCACACAATCAAGGATATAGAAACTATAAAGAAACAAAAGTATCCCATGATAGGTTTTCTCTTTTGCTTTAAGAACTATACAACTCTTACTTATTACGTCATGCCTTCTCTCTGCTAGCAGAAATCCATACACAAATTCACTAAGTACCCTACTTTATTCGACTTATAGTTGTAACATGGAATAGGCCTATTTCAAATATTACAGAATAGCTCCTTTATGACTAACATCCACCTTTTTGCAACTCTTCTGTGGCACATATTTTCCTTGCTTACCATGAACACTTAAGTCATATTTCCTGTTGGCTAGTCCTGCCACATTCACAGCAACACATACATAGCGCCCTGTGTCCGAGATCTGAATGTTTTTAAGCTGAAGACTGTGTCCGTCGTTCAATATTTCAGTTCTTCTCTCACTGACCAATGGCCGGCCATCCTTCATCCAGCTAACAGTTGGACTTGGAATACCTTCTGCCTTGCATTCTAAGGAAAGGTTACTACCACGGATGACCGTTACATCTGATTGTTGGCTCCCACTGTCTAAAATAGCTGGCCGAACTATTAAGAGAAACAAAACATTCCAAATGTTAGCACCAAGAATTCGGCTTACAGAAGCCTAACAAAGTGTGATATGGAAAATTCATGATTGGATCTCCTAAATTGTTATCTCCTTGAAAATAAAATATCTGTTGGTTAGAGGGAGGTAGTAGAGTTGTGTCAAGGATGTGGCACTGGTGGGCAGTTTAACCTTTTCTTTCTGTGCCAATTCCTGAATGTACAATCCTGTAATATCTGCACAAATAAAACACAAACTTATATCAAGCCTGCATGTCCTCCATTAGAATGTTAGCATTGACCTACCTGGTCAATTTTAAATTGTGATTGTTAATTCACATTTCATCAGTAGATTTTAGCTTGTATTTTTACTCTGTGTATCTTGTTCTAAGCATTTTAATAGGGTTTATCTTGTTTTAATGATGCTGTATCCCACCTCGAGTTGTAGGGAGAGGCGGGTTGTTGTTGTTGTTGTTGGTGGTGGTGGTGATGTTATAGTGGTTTGAATGCTGAACTACTACTCTGTAAACCCCTCCTGAATAAACCTTGCCACAAAAATATCTGTATTAAGGTTCACTTTGGCTCACCATAAATCAGAAATGACCTGAAAGCATACAGCAACAAAAACAACAATTCAGTGACTAATTCCAGTTCACAGGGAAGGACTGTTTATTAGTAGATATGGGACATATGAAAAAGCCTTCCTTCTGAATCTATCCCACTGCTTTTATCAAATGAGGATGCACTTACAGATCTCTTATCACATGTTCAATTTGTTCAAAGCTTTAAAAAGTCAGCAGGGCTTCTTGTATCTATTAACAGACCAAGCTGTTATTTTTACTAGAGCAGTGGTTCTCAACCTGTGGGACCCCAGATGTGTTGGTTTTCAACTCCCAGAAATCCTAACAGCTGGTAAACTGGCTGAGATTTCAGGGAGTTATAGGCCAAAATACCTGGGGACCCACAGGTTGAGAACCACTGTGTTAGAGGATATGTCTTGATACACCATTTTCTTCGCAGGGAACCCAGGGCAGCTCTGTGGCCATTCTGCAGCAGACAGAGGTGATCCAGAGTAATGCAGGCCAAGACCACTTACTATGATGAGCTTGACTTGTGTAATCTGAAGTTGCTGGATAATAGGCTGCCTAATTAACTGTGTTGCCCGTTTACCTTAGCAGTACATCGTAGGTACCAAAATGGCATCAGGCACTCATCAGCACATGGAATAACAATATCTCACAGGCTGGGAAGATTGGAGTGAGTGGGAAGAGGGAAGAGCTAATTCTCCTCTCTCCATCTCCTCTTCCTCTATCTCCAAGGACACCACTAAAGTAAGTTACAGGGTGGCAAGATTTTGGTTGCAGGTATGAGACAGTGAACTGGTTTTGTCACCACTCACTCACCAGGCAGCTGCCAGGCCAATTAATGGGCTGCTGGTGTAACTGCCATGCCGCTCCCAACCCAACTTGGAGGTTGACTGTAAACTTACTCCCAATGCCAATCTAGAGTATCTTACTCTTGGCAATGGGATAATTGCTCTATCAAGATGCACTGAGGCTATTTTGGTCCTGTTTCAGGATAAATTCATTCTCATTATTTGATTGAAATCATTGTTCTGTCTGTTTGAATGTGACAAAAATATTGTTTCCCAACCAAGGAACACCACTGGCAATTCTGTTTGGTGACCTACCATATACTACCAAGTTATATTCTTTGTTTGCTGATCCAGCTACATTTGAAGCCATACAAACATAGGAAGCTGTATCTGATTTTTCAGCAATAGAAATTTGCAGCTGCCTTCCTCCAGATAATACCCGGACTCTACCTGTAGGGTCAGCTGGAAGGAGCGAACCTGCAAGAAAAATATTATCTCATAGATACACAATTCTACAAAGCATATGAAACTGAGTGTTCACAACTAGATGAAATATCAGCTTAGTACGACCAGTTATGAATAAGCCACATGTCTCTGAACATAACAGCTTTACTTGTTTTTTTGAGTCACTGAGTGCCAAAGTGAAGAAGGACAACGATAAACTATACTATACTATACTATACTATACTATACTATGTTGTTGTTCATTCGATCAGTCGTCTCCGACTCTTCGTGACCTCATGGACCAGCCCACTCCAGAGCTCCCTGTCGGCCGTCACCACCCCCAGCTCCTTCAAGGTCAGTCCAGTCACTTCAAGGATGCCATCCATCCAAGAGGCCTCATGGGCCATCCAGTCCAACCCCCTCCCAAGAAGCAGGAATATTGCATTCAAATCACCCCTGACAGATGGCCATCCAGCCTCTGTTTAAAAGCTTCCAAAGAGAGTTCCACTGCTGAACGGCTCTCACACTTTGTCTGTAAAGAACTGAGCAGAAGCTTCACAACGAGCTGCTGAGTTGTCAGGGATCCCATGCTTGAAGTGGATTTAACAGTCATCTGACAACTCGGAACAGATCAGCTGGGCGGTTCTTTGCGGATGCAATATTGGCCGTAAGAAAAGATTTCTGTGTAGCCTTTATTGCCACATCACAGGTCCTTAAAAAGGAACCCAGGCGTGCTCAGGCTGATCTGCTATATTTTTGGCATCGCAGGCCTCCTCTTTTTTCACTTCATTGCTGCCAGCTCCTCATTGAACCAAGGTGCTGGTTTAGCTCGGTTACTCGAGAGGGGGCATTCTAGAGCAATCGTGTCTATTGCCCTGGTCATCTCAGAGAGAGACCACAGCATCAACAAGGTCATCTACCAAGGAGGTGAGAAAATCCCCAAGAGCCATCCTTGCAGAGGTTAGGAGGCGCAGTAAGCCTAAACCTGATCAATGGTGATTAGAAAGGAGAGGTGGAAATTAAGATAGAAGGATGGTACAAGGAAATTTGGAAATTAGCAATAAATGACAAATTAACATGCAATTTAAAGGTTTAAAAAGGCCTAAGGAAGGATAATGATTTTGAAAATATATGGAAAATATTTATTGAGGAAACATTAAGGAAAGAAGATGGGAACCAACCCCCACCAGAAGAAATGAGGTTCTGGTGGGAGTATAAAGAAAATAAGAACTCCGGAGATGGGGAGCAGAAGGGGTAGCACAACTGGGGAAAGGGAAAAAAGTAATTATATGAATTATAGAGATTGTTTTTGTAATGAAGGGAATATAAATGTAATAAAATTATTAGGTGTTTAGAAAAAAAGAGGAGAACAAGTTGAATCACTGTAAAGAATCTGGCTTAAAGAAAAGAATGAAGTAGTTTTTGTTAAGATTTATACATCTTTATTTCCTACTTTTCTTTCACTATAGTGTTCCATCTCTTTTTATGTATATAGCATTTATTTTGTGGTTAATAAAAAATTAATTAAAAAAATCAATGTAGCAATGCATTCAGAAAGATTGAAATAGAATTGTAAGATATGTAGTATAGGGTGTGTTGCTTTGACATCCAACCGTTGGCGCCGTTTTGGGGGGAAAACATAGTTTTACCTGTCACAGGTGTGACATCTATATAATAGTAGGTTTGTGAAAACATAAAAACATGCACCTATTCAAATACTATGTTGTGTCAAAATTTCAAAGCAGTTGGTGTAGTATTTTAGGAGATTTAAGATTTTGAACAAACAGACATTTTCATTTTTATTTATATAGATTATCTTTATTTGAAAGCAAAACCAAGTCTATGGGACAACAGAGAGAGAGATGGCACTTACCATTCTTTCTCCAGCTGAGGGCTGGTGGTGGGATTCCACTGGACTCACATATCATACTGATAAGGTTTCCTTCAATTACATTCAGCTGAGTGAGCATGTCTGAATTGTAAATACTTGGAGGCACTGCAGTAGATAAACATCAAAAACAACTAATAATATTTGATGCAACTCTTTCAAATGAAGTGAATTAACACTAGCAAAGAATCCAGTAAAAAAAAAAAAGCAAATACTTCACTTTGAGTCAAAAACGGTATGCCTTGCAGTTTAAAAGTGAGAATTTGATATTTCAGCAATGTGCAAAACAGGAGCAAAACATTTCCATCTGACCTGCTCTGACTGTCTGTGTATTTCAAACAAAAATGGTATACCTAAAACTTAAAGTTGGCAGGAATTATGCTTTACCTTGCATTATTGGATGAGCCTCTGGTAGACCAGAATTTGAATTCCTATTCAGTCATGGAAACCCCTGAGAAGTTACACTCTCTCAGCCTTAAAGGAAGGTAATGGCAAATTAAATCTTGCCATGAAAACCTTATGATAGGATCACCATAATTTGGAGCTGACTTGAAGGTACAGAACAGAAATGAGATTAGCACTAGAGAGCCTTTGACAATCCAGACATTTTGAATGCCTGGACGTCAACTCCCATAATATCTCATCATTCCAATGAACAATAAACAATACCGCAGCCTCAAGGCAGAGGGAAGATAGCAACAACTAATGGCGGCGGCAGCAGCAGGCTCCTTGAGCCTGGGAGGCAAGAAGGAGAGTCTGGGCTTGGGCCTGGGTGGCTTTCTGGCCAAAGAGGCCAAAGAGGAGTACAAAGGCCTTTCCCCGGATTACCAGGAGAGCCTAAGAAGCCGAGACTAGGCTAAACAACTAAGAAAGAGACGGAAAAGGAAAAGGAGCAGGAGTAGGAGCAGGAAAGAAGAAGGAGATGTGGGATTAATACATCTCCTACACCAGCTGGTGTGGCGCTTTGGACGTTTTGGCGAATTGCTGAGTTGGCTAAGCAGTCTGCCGTTGCTGCACCCTGATTGGCTACAGGAGATGACCCCTAGAGACAACCCAGAGTCACCTTGGCCAAGAGTGCATGTTTGGTGATTGTCTCTTCGGCTCTGACTTGGCTGGTCCTTGCCCATGGTCTGTGCGGAGGGGCGGTGGGACCTTGGTGCGCGGGATCGTGGCGTGTGTCAATGAGCCGGTTGGTGGTGTCTCTCTTGAGGGTGGTGTTAGACATCTCGGAGATCTTGGGTGGACATCTTAATCGGCCCAGAGTCTCCCATGGTGGAGAGGATCGTAGACGGCAACGATGTTTGTCCGATGGGCATTGGAAGGTATGCCCAAGATGGTGGCTGGCCTTGGGGACACTGCCATGGAGCCAGCTCCTTCCTTGTTTTCCCCAAGCTTGGAGGGACTAATGCACAAGCGCAGGCATCGACGTCACAGGAATAAGAGGCGGAAGTGACGTTCGGTCGCTTCCTCTCCCATGGAGAACCCGGATGATGCCACACGACCAAAAGACGACACTGCTGCTCCAGGAGAAGGAATCCCCAGAAAGGCCCTGCAAAGTGAGACAGCTGCAGAGCAAAGAACTAAGGCTGAAAAGGGGAGTTTTTGGAAGAGACGGAGCTCAAGAAGGTTTAAGACCAGAACTTTCTGGGGGGTGGGTTTTGGCTGTCGGTCAAAATCTGAGGCATCAACACCCGAAAAAGCTTAGTCTTGAAGCCAAAAGGAGACTATCTCTTGAGAACAGGTCAGAGAGTGCTCCCCCCCTGTCAAGGGAAGGTAGGAGCCTTGAGACATTTCTCACTAAAGACATGACACATCTTCCCGAGGAGCGTCTAGTGAGACTCCTTGGTGAAGCAACATTTACACCTGCTCCACGACTGCTTGAAGGCCTTGTGCATGAAGGTCTGACCCTGACATCCTCTAGTTCATCCCCCCACCCAAAATACTGGCCTGGTGCTCTGGCCTTTACACCTGCTTCTCACCATGCTGAGGACTCCATCTTTGACCACTTGTCAATTGGTCATGCCCCATCTTTTTTTCAGATGGCCAGTCGAACACTGGGCACCTGGTTTGTGCTACAGAGCTCCCAAGAGAAGTAGGTCTGGGTATGGGAATTCCTATGATCTCTGGGAGGGGGAGGTATGACGGTAGATGCAGGCCAAACACTAGAGGGAGGTTGAGTCGGCGAGAGACTTGCCCCCCTCTGACCTGCGGCCTATCCCCAGGCACACCTGTGACAGGTGACCAGTTTCCTCCCCTCCTAGAATAGAATAGAATCATAGAATAGAATCAAAGAGTTGGAAGAGACCTCATGGGCCATCCAGTCCAACCCCCTGCCAAGAAGCAGGAATATTGCATTCAAATCACCCCTGACAGATGGCCATCCAGCCTCTGTTTAAAAGCTTCCAAAGAAGGAGCCTCCACCACACTCCGGGGCAGAGAGTTCCACTGCTGAACGGCTCACAGTCAGGAAGTTCTTCCTCATGTTCAGATGGAATCTTCAAACTCCAAGAGAGGAGACTCTTGGAGTTTGAAGATTCCATCTGAACATGAGGAAGAACTTCCTGACTGTGAGCCATTCAGCAGTGGTATAGCTACTCTGGCGTTGATGAATGCTAGGTCCATAAGGAACAAAACTGCTACTATCAGGGATTTTCTTAATGATCAGGGAGCTGACTAGTGTGTATCACAGAAACTTGGATCCAAGAGGGGGATGAGATCCTACTCCAGGAAATAACATCTCCAGGTTATGTAATCACTCAGCAGATGTGGATTGGGAGGCGGGGGACAGAGAAAGCTTCTCTCTTAGGGCAGTTCCTGTGCTGAACATTTCTGGCATTGAAAGTGTTGGCCTGGTGTGGGATTCCTCTGAGAGTATACCTTTTCTGCTGGCGTACCGTGCACCTAGCACACCAGCAGACAGTCTATCCCAGCTGCTGGAGACTGCGTCGGAGTGGTCCTTGAGGTTCCCCAGACTTATTGTCTTGGGGGATTTCAACGTCCACACTGATGCAGACTCTTGTTCATCAGCAGCTATGGACCTAATGTCTACCATGGAGACACGAGGACTCTTGCTCTGTATTACTGGGCCCACACATCAGGCGGGACACACGCTAGATCTGATTTTCAGTGCAGGGATTCAAGTAACCCAAGCCTCTACTATAGAGGTTCCATGGTTGGATCACTGTGCTCTGAGAGTCCGGTTGGAGCATGCCTACCCATCCTGCAAGGGCGCTGAGCCAATTTGGGCTTGCCCAAGGAGATTTATGGAACCCAGTAGGCTCCGGAATGCTCTGAGGGATCTGGAGCCTGCCAGCAACTCAATTGATGTGCAGGTGGACACATGGAACATTAGGCTATACAATGCACTCGATGAGATCGCCCCCAGATGCCCTCTCTGACCCCACCGAAATCGGTCTCCTTGGTTCACCGAGGAACTTCAACCGATGAAGCGGGAAAAGAGACGGCTAGAGGGCGTGTGGCAAGAACTCCATGACAGAGCATCAAGATCAAGTTATGAGGTATTTAGGAAGACCTATGAGCATGCTATCACCGAGGCAAAGCGAGTATATTATGCTTCTTTGATAGCGTCTGCTAGCTCACGCCTGGCAAAATTGTTCAAATTGGCTGTCCTCCTTTCTTCACAACCGTGGACAGCGAGTGGAGAGGGGAGGCCTGGTCTCTGAGAGGTCCCCTCTATCTTGTGGGGTTCCTCAGGGGGCCATTCTCTCCCCTCTGTCGTTTAACATTTATATGCGACCACTTGCTCAGGTGGTTCGAGGTTTGGGGCTTGAGTGTTACCAGTACGCTGATGACACTCAGCTTGTGCTGAAGATGGAAGGCTGAACGGACTCTGTACTCGATTATTTCCATCAGTGCCTCAAGGCCATTACTGGATGGCTGCGTGCCAGCAGGTTGAGGGTGAATCCAGCAAAGACGGAGATCCTATGGCTGGGTCAACCGGGCAGTGAGGATATCCAGCTGCCTACCCTGGATGGCGAGGCACTACACCGGTCATCATTGGTAAAGAGTCTGGGAGCCCTTTTGGACCCTCTGCTGACGATGGAGACCCAGGTCTCCGCCGTTAGCAGAACCGCCTTTTTTCATCTGCGGCAGGCTAGACGGCTGGCCCCCTACCTGTCCAGGGACGACCTAGCCACGGTGATCCAGGCTATGGTCATCTCAAGACTGGACTACTGTAACGGCCTTCCTCTACATTGGCCTTCCTCTGTCGGTGATCCGAAAGCTCAAGTTGGTACAAAATGCAGCTGCTCGGATTCTTATGGGAATTCCGATGAGATGCCACATAACACCAACCTTATTGCAGCTGCATTGGTTACCAATTGAGCACCGGATCACTTTCGAAGTGATTGTACTCACCTTTAAGGCCTTGCATGGTCTGGGGCCGATGTACCTGAGGGACCGCCTCACCCCCTACCAACCCCAGAGATCCCTCCATTCTGAGGACCAAGATTTGTTGGAAATTCCCAATAGCAAGACCTTGCGTCTAACAGCAACCAGGTGCAGAGCCTTTACAGCAGTGGCACCATCACTCTGGAATACTCTGCCAGCTGAAGTCCATCCCTTGCAGGACTTATCAGCTTTCCGCAGGGCATGTAAGACATATCTGTTTCAACAGGCCTTTGATCTTTGATATTGCTGTTTTTAAATTGTTTTAAATTGTTTTAAAATTGTGTTAGATTTTAGCCTGTTCTTGTAAGCCTCTCCGAGCCCCAGGGGAGTGGCAGCATATAAGTTTGAATAATAAATAAATAAATAATACATCACTATTGGCTGTACAAATTGGATATTCTGAGAGTTGGTCCAAAATATCTGGAGGACCAAAGGTCGTCACTCCTGATCTAGATGCTTAAAAAGACAAGCCAAAACAAATATAACAGGGGAAAATTTTGCATTTTAGGCTGCATATTCATTTGAAAAAAAAGCAAATTGCAGGAGAAAAACACAATTCATTTCTTGCAAAATTCTGCATTTTAACGGAAAAGACAGAATGGGGAAAACACCGTTTGTCCTTTGCCAATCATAAAATCATAGACTTTCAAAAAACAAATATAGGCAGCATAGCAAAATGCCTCTGTCATTGCATTATGTACTCAATTTCTTTCCTAATCATTTATCGAGGAGTTCTAGATACACATTTCATTGATACGTGAATGCTTGTTTTTATGGCTACAAGTCTTACCCCATACATTGACATTGTAGTTCTTTTCCCTTTTCCCAGCCACATTTGTTGCTTCACATGTGTAGCGCCCAGTGTCTTGAGTTTGTGCTCCTTTGATCTAGTAACAAAGAAGCAAAACTTTAGGGTATTGTTTATGTAGAAAGAATAGCACAGCATAACATGCTCTTATTAAACAAGAAATATTTGAAACTTCAATAGTTCTCCAAAATGGTTATAAGTAAGAAACATATTGGAAGCATTGTTCTGCAATCCCATAGATACAAGGCATTGCTACAATACTTTGCCCAGATATATTCCATCATCTAGACCAAAGTTCCTCCAGCAAAGGATTGCTGCCTTGTCGTGACACTGGAGCTTGAGCATCTCAATGATGTCGCAAGTGAAACCCAAGACGGGGCGATCATGGCAGAGAGGTCAGGCCTGGGGAAGGCAATGGCAAACCACCCCAGTATTCTTGCCAACAAAACTAAATGGATTAGTACAACCAGAGATATGTCGGTATGCCATTGGAGGATGGGACTCCCAGGTCGGAAGATGGCCAAAATGCTACTGGGGAGAAGCAGATGATTAGTTCAACTAGCCCCAGATGTGATGACGCAGCTAGCTCAAAGCTGAAAGGAAGGCTAGCGGCCGACGGTGCTGGAGGTGAATGACGAATCCCATGCTCTAAAGATCAACACACCATAGGAACCTAGAATGTAAGATCTATGAGCCAGGGCAAACTGGATGTTGTTATTGGTGAGATGTCAAGACTAAAGATAGACATTCTGGGGGGTCAGCAAACTGAAATGGACTGGAATGGACCACTTCACATCAGATGACCACCAGATCTACTACTGCGGACAAGGGGAAAACCAAAGAAATGGAGTAGCCTTCATAATTAATATGAAGCAGTTGCTAAAGCAGTGCTTGGATACAATCCAAAAAATGACAGAATGATCTCAATTTGAGTGCAAGGAAAGCCTTTCAACATTACAGTGATCCAAATATATGCCCCAACCACAGCTGCTGGAAAAGCAGAAGTAGATCAGTTCTATGAGGATCTGCAGTACCGACTGGATAATACACCAAAAAGAGACATTATTTTCATTACAGGAAACTGGAATGCCAAGGTGGGAAGTCAAATGACAAATTTGACTTCTCACAGGCAAGCATGGTCTGGGACAACAAAATGATGCAGGACGCAGGCTGATAGAATTTTTCCAGGAAAACTCACTGTGTATAATGAACACTCTCTTCCAAAGCTAAAAGCCATCTTTTAGCTTTTCCAGCTAAAAGATGGCTTTATATATGGACTTCGCCAGATGGTCAACACCAAAATCAGATCGACTACATCCTTTGCAGTCAAAGGTGGCAGACATCCATCCAGTCGGTGAAAACAAGACCTGGGGCTGACTAGTTCAGATCATGAACTTCTTACTGCTCAATTTAGAATAAAACTAAAGAGATCAGGAAAAACACACAGACCAGTTAGATATGATATCACTAACATTCCTAGCGAATATGCAGTGGAGGTGAAGAACAGATTTAAAGGACTAGATTTAGTAAACAGAGTCCCAGAAGAACTATGGACAGAAGTCCGCGACATTGTTCAGGAGGCGGCAACAAAGTACATCCCCCCAAAAAAGAAAACCAAGAAGGCAAACAATTGTCAGCTGAGACACCGGAAGTAGCCCAAGAAAGGAGGAAAGCAAAAGTAAACAGTGATAGGGGGAGATATGCCAAATTAAATGTACTTAGCCAGAAGAGCTTAGAGCTTAGCCAGAAGAGATAAGGAATGATTTTTAAACAAGCAATGCATGGAAGTGGAAGAAGACAACAGAATAAGAAGGACAAGAGACCTCTTCCAGAAAATTAGAAACATTTGAGGTAAATTTCAGGCAAAAATTGGCATGTAAAAAACATCGATGGCAGGACCTAACAGAAGCTGAAGAGATCAAGAGAAGGTGACGAGACTATACAGAAGATCTGTATAGGAAGGATAATAATATCGAGGATAGTTTTGACGGTGTGGTGAGTGAATTAGAACCAGACATCCTGAGGAGCGAGGTTGAATGGGCCTTAAGAAGCATTCCTAACAACAAGGCAGCAGGAGACGACGGGATCCCAGCTGAACTGTTTAAAATCTTGAAAGATGATGCTGTCAAGGTGATGCATGCCATATGCCAACTTATATCCCCATACCAAAAAGGAAAATGCTAAATACTGCTCAAACTTCCATACGGTGGCCCTTATTTCTCATGCCAGTAAGGTAATGTTCAAGATCCTGCAAGGAAGACTCCAGCAATACATGGAGAGAGAGTTGCCAGATGTACAAGCTGGGTTTAGAAAAGGCAGAGGAACGAGAGACCAAATTGCCAATATCCGCTGGATAATGGAGAAAGGCAGGGAGTTTCAGAAAAACATCTATTTCCGTTTTATTGACTCTTCTAAAGCCTTTGATTGTGTGGATCATAGCAAATTGTGGCCAGTTCTTGGTGGTATGGGCATACCAAATCACCTTATCTCTCTCCTGAGGAATCTGTATAAGGACCAAGTAGCAACAGCAAGAACTGACCATGGAACAACAGACTGATTCAAGATTGGGAAAGGCGTACGGCAGGGTTGTATACTCTCACCCACCTATTCCACTTGTATGCAGAACAATGTGTAGGGCTTGACGAATGCAAGACTGGGATGAAAATTGCTGGAAGAAACATTAACAACCTTACATATGCAGATGACACCACTTTGATGACCAAAAGAGAGGAGGAGTTGAGGAGCCTTCTAATCAAGGTGAAAGAAGAAAGCACAAAAGCTGGGTTGCAGCTAAACATCAAAAAACCCAAGATTATGGCAACAAGAATGATTGACAACTGGGAAATAGAGGGATAAAACGTGGTGGCACTTTGTATTTCTAGGTGCAAAGAGTACTTCAAACTATCAACCTTCTCCTTGGCAAGATTTATTGCAGATTGGTGATTAACCTGCTGTGCTAAAAAGAGTTTTCATTTCTCCATCTCATTGCTAAAGAATGACCAGGAAAATTGAATTCAGAAGCAAATGCCATGTAGCACTATTGGGAGACTGAATAGCCAACTGCAGAGACTGGAACAGTGCACCTGGCTAAGCAAAAGCTTAAACAATAGATGTTCTAGTGATATGGAACAATTTTTTTTGTTGTTTATTCATTTAGTCGCTTCCGACTCTTTGTGACCTCATGGACCAGCCCATGCCAGAGCTTCCTGTCGGCCATCACCACCCCCAGTTCCTTTAGAGTCAAGCCGGTTTGCCCTGGCTCATAGATCTTACATTCCAGGTTCCTATGGGACAAAAAACCAAGATTATGGCAACAAGAATGATTGACAACTGAGAAATAGAGGGAGAAAATGTGGAGGCAGTGACAGGCTTTGTATTTCTAGGTGCAAAGTTTACTGCAGACGCAGATTGCAGCCAGGAAATCAGGAGACGCTTACTTCTTGGGAGGAGAGCAATGACCAATCTTGATAAAATGGTGAAGAGTAGAGACATCACACTGGCAATGAAGACCCACATAGTTAAAGCAATGGTATTCTCCATAGTCACTTACAGATGTGAGAGCTGGACCATAGGGAAGGCTGAGCGAAGGAAGATAGATGCTTTTGAACTGTGGTGCTGGAGGAAAGTTCTGCGTGCCTTGGACTGTGAGAAGATCCAACCAGTCCATACTTCAGGAAATAAAGCCCGACTGCTCATTGGAGGAAAGGATAGTAGAGGCAAAGTACTTTAGTCACATCATGAGAAGAAAGGAAAGCTTAGAGAAGACAATGATGCTGGGGAAAATGGAAGGAAAAAAGAAGAAGGGCCGACCAAGGGCAAGATGGAGGATGGGATCCTTGAAGTGACTGGATTGACCTTGAAAGAGATGGGGATGGTGACAACCGACAGGGAGCCCTGGCGTGGGCTGGTCCATGAGGTTACGAAGAGTCAGAAACGACTGAATGACTGAACAACAAACAGCATATAAGCTGTGTACTCCACTGTTTTGGGCACTTGGAGCAAAGTGGAGCCGCTATTTTTAATAGCGGCTTACTGTATAAGTCTCCCAAGACATATCATCATAGAATCATAGATTCATTGTGTTGGAAGAGACCTCATGGGCCATCCAGTCCAACCCCCGCCAAGAAGCAGGAAAATATAATTCAAAGCACACATATGCACTCAGCTCTTGGGGCTCTGTGAGGCATACTGAGGGGCGCTGCACTTCCCTCTTCTTCCTCATTCCTCCACCTCATCCTCCTGTTCCAAGGGCACCACAGTGCCACCATGCTCCTTCCCTCCTCTTCCTTGAGGTCCATGCGCTCCCTGAGATTCTGTGTGCAGCGAGGACCTGGAAAGGGGGTGGCTGTGGGGGAACTGCTCCTGTCAGATCCAGGAAGGAGAGCTCTATGCCATGATGCTATGGGCACCAAAGGGTGCATCCCAGCACCTTTTGAACTGTGGTGTTGGAGGAAAGTGCTGAGAGTGCTTTGGACAGCGAGAAGATCCAACCAGTCCATGCTTCAAGAAATAAAGCCTGACTGCTCACTGCAGGGAAAAATAGTAGAGGCCAAGATGAAGTACTTTGGCCACATCATGAGAAGAAAGGAAAGCTTAGAGAAGACAATTACGCTAGGGATAATGGAAGGAAAAAGGAAGAGGGGCCGACCAAGGGCAAGATGGATGGATGGGATCCTTGAAGTGACTGGATTGACCTTGAAGGAGCTGGGAGTTGTGACAGCCAACAGGGAGCTCTGGCATGGGCTGGTCCATGCAGTCACAAAGAGTCGGAAACGACTGAATGAATGAACAACAACAAAATGGGACAAAATTTAGTTTTAGCAAATACAAGGATGAAGATGACAAAGAAGAGTAAAATTCAGATGTGTCAAAATTCACCTTCAATACACTTCCATCTTCAGCAATGCTGTGGCCAAACAGAGGTCGACCATCCTTCAGCCACTGCAGGGTGGGAGGGGGAATGGCATTACTCTGGCAGTGGAGCTCTAGGTTTTCTCCCATAACCAAGGAAACATTTTGTTCCTCTCCCATAATGTTAGGTGGAACTGCATAAAGACATGTTTGAACATTTTAAATGTTCAAAGCTTCACACACAGAGAGCTTTTATTGGCACACAACAAAAAATCACAACACAGGTATATACAACAAGACAAAGTCATGGATAAAAAGAAAACATACTTAAAGGTTACTAATTTCAAGGATAAAATTTGCAACAGTCTCACAAAAGAATGCATCAGAGTTGCTCAGAAGAAATTGAATGGTATAACATCCTTGCCATTGAGAACACTGTGAAAAAATAGAATTCCTATATTTCAAATGGGCAAAGATTTCTGGGGATCTTTTCAAATGAACCAGCAGTCTTGTGTTTATCATAAAATCTAACTCTGCCTGAACATTCTTAAACAAGTGGGAAATATCTTAGATTGTCTTTAAAAAGCAAATATGGCAAATCTATGCCCATATCCTCTTCCCACAATTCCAGAACAGATTAACCTGGCCAGCACACATTTTGGTGCCTCATATATAGCTCTGTTTCTGGGTATATTTGGCATGCTGATTCCAAAAATGGCACCAGTTTTCCCATATCAGCTCTAGATTTTGAGATAAAGAACACATGCCATATATATGCTTACCCACAGAATATCATAACAACTGCATCTAAGCAACTAAAGCTGATGCATACCCCATGCAATTTTCTGAATCAGTGCCCCCAAAAACCAGAAATGAGCCTAAAACCAAGATACCAAGGTTTGCTTTTGTTATAATTATACAGCAAGAAATTTTGTTTGCAACATTATGAACACGAGCAGAGAAATGCAGCTAATCCTGGTTTCTGTTACTTGCACCACCAATGACTATGGTATCGGAAAGCCCTTTTCTTGAAATCTCCTACAGAGGCATAGATCCCCAACTCTTATTCAAATTGTAGCAGGTGATGATGTCAAATTAAACTAGATTTACCACTTCAATAACGTGGGAGACACCAGCCACCAATTTAAACTGCTCACCTATGATTGTCAGCATGTTTTCCTTTACTAAAGGAAAGAGCAACATTTAAATGCCTCTTGGACATGCATCAATAAGTATATACAAAACATCTGTATTGCACTGGTTCATGTGCCTATGTGCTCAGGAAGCACAAGATACTTGAAAGTGACTTCTAATTATCAAGACAAATGAATGAAAAGAGCACTAAGTCCTGGCATACAATAGTCCTGAAAGAATTTCAACATTTTATTCATTGTGATAAAGGCACCAATAGAATCTCTTTTAGGAATCTCAAATTCATCAAGAAATATATCATTGTTTGTGTTATTTTTCAGTTTGCACTTTGAAGGCAACTGTGAGGGATCCTCACCGTGAACTTTGAAATCAATATCTCTTTGTTTCTCCCCTGCTGCATTTACCGCAACACATGTATATTTTCCTGTGTCACTGATCTGGGCGCTTGTCAATGCCAGAATGCGACCTCCTGAAAGAATCTAAAAAGGGACTAAAATGGTCACAAATAGCATATATCCAGTAACCTATAGGCAACATACAGCTGATAAGAATAAACATATATTAACTTGCATTAATCACTTAGTCAAATTAATTTTGTGATGCAATATGTTTTGGTCACAATAGTTCTACAAATAATCTAAAATCATTGTTTAATAGGGCTGGGCAGTTTCGTTTTGTTAATTCGTAATTCGTTAAAAATTCGTTATTTTTTTTTATAACGAAGCGATAACGAACCATTCTGGAGCAATTTAAAAACGAAACGAATTTTTAAATTCGTTTCGTAAATGCTTCGGATTCGTTATGTATTCGTTTCGTTATAAGTTTGAGGTCGTTTCGTTATTATTTCCGCATGTCTGGGGCAAGTTTTATAGTTGTTTTTTGTTTAATTAGTGAAAAAAATTATAATATCACACCAACAGTCAACAACAGAGGGAGAGGGAAGCTTCAGAAGTTCCCCCTGTCCCATTTGGAGGTTTTTTAGCGTATTGCGCGGTCGCGTCCGCCATTAACGAATCGATTCGTTATTGTTTCGTATTTGTTTCGTTAATGTTTTGTAATTTCGTAAATATCAAACTTTTTAAAAGAAAAATTTCGGAATTCTTTTAAATATCGAAACGCAAAAAAACCCCAAAAATGAATCGATTTTAGAAACAAATTTTTCCGTTGTTACCCAGGCCTATTGTTTAATATTCTTTATCTGGAAATCCAAAACCTGAAATGCTCCAAAATCTAAAATTGTCCACATGGATGGGTGATATAGTGACACCTTTGCTTTCTGATTGTTCAACATTCACAAACTTTGTTTCATGCACAAACATGATTAAAAATATTGTTTATAAAATCATCTCCAAGCTAACAGTCTTGGTAGCTAGGAAATAAAAATGAATTTTCCATATAAACTCCAATATTTTTCATCATATATATGAAAATATTCCAAAATGTAGAAAAAAAATCCAAAGTCCAAATATTTCTGGTGCAAAGCATTTCAAAGAAGGGATAGTCAGCCAGTATTACTTATTAAAGCTTCAAGTTGACAGAAATAAGCTATACCAAACAGAATTCATAAACCACCACATACACTTTGAGGGCGAGGTCTAGAAAAGACCCTTTATAACACAAAAGCTCATTACATACATTTTACTGCAACAGAGATGGAATCATGTGGTGTTCCAGAAGTTGCTGGACTGCAGTTATCAAACCTTCTCTCAAATGGCTTTACAAGCTAGGATTGTTCAAACTTGCAACATAACATCTACAGGTTATCATGATGTAGATGTATATCTACTAATGAACAGTCATTCCCTGTGAACTTTTGTTGGTGTAAATGGTTTAAACAAATATGGGAGAAATGTATACACATAGACAGTGGTATCCAAATACCTGGAGACCATTGGAAAAACTAGAAACAGGACTGCCATCTTTCAGCCAGGTCAGAATGGGAACAGGGATTCCACGGGCTTCACATTCCAACTGTACGGGATTATTAACCACAACAGCAACCATTTCATTGCTGCCAGAAATGGAAGGTGAAACTGAAAAATGAAAGAAAGGGGGACCATGTTAAATGGTCAGAAAAGTTACACAACTCTTGTCTATACGGTTTCATATACATACTCTTGAATAACATGTGAATATGTATTTTTTTTTACTAAAAGTATTTATCTGTCCCCACATAGCCAGCAAAGCCACTGGGGCAATGTACAAAATATTAAAACATTCTAAACTTTAAATCCACAGATGACATATTTTAATATAGATTGAGAAAACTCTTTAACAAATCCTTTAGGAACCAGAGATAGTTAAACCAGCCTAAACTGTGTTCAAAATATATCTGACCTTTATCACCCAATTCTTTGGTTGTGAAAGGTAGAAAACACTATCAACACTTTTGAGGGATAGACTAATAAATATTTTGAAAGTGGGATAATGATTACAGATAACTATTAGGGCTGGGCGGTTTCGTTCGTTAATTTCGTAATTTGTTATTGATTCGTATTTAAATTAGCTTACGATCCGATATTGAACCATTCAGGAGCAACTAAAAATCGAAACGAATTTTTCAATTCATTTCGTAATTGTTTCGTAATTGTTTCGAAATCGTTTCGAAATCGTTTCAAAATCATTTCGAAATTGTTTCGTTATTATTTCCATATGTCTGGTGCAAGTTTTATAGTTGTTGTTTGCTTTATCAGTGATAAAAAAAATAAATTATCACACCAACAGTCAACAACAGAGGGAGAAGGAAGCTTCAGAAGTTCCCCCTGTCCCATTTGGAGGTATTTTTAGCGTATTGCGCAATCGCGTCCGCCATTAACGAATCGATTCGTAATTGTTTCGTAAAAATTTCGTATATTTTGAACTTTTTAAAAGAAAAATTTTGGAATTCTTTTAAAAAACAAAACGCAAAAACCTCCTAAAAACGAATTGAGTTTAGAAACAAATTTTTCCGTGGTCGCCCAGCCCTAATAACTATCTCCTCTCTCTCCCTTTCTTTCCCTTTCTTCTTCTTCTTTTTCTCCTTCACCACTACAGCAAGCAATAGGCGTACTCCCTGGCATCTTGCTGGATCACAATGCCAGAGTGATACCACTGTTGCAAAGGAGAGGAAATGGTTGTGACCAGTATGACAATGGAAATCCTTACAATATAGGAGCTTCACTACAGCATTCACATACCGCTGGCTATAATGACAGAGATTTGTTAGTTTTATGAATTACTGATTTAAAATTGTTTTCCTTTTTTTTAAAGAAATCATGCAATCTTCATTTGAGGGTCTTCTCATTCTGAGTTATTCCATTGCTACAAAACTAAACTCTCCGCCTTTTGCTTTTACAATCCTCTGTGGGAAACAGTGACTTGTTCCCTGGCTTTTTTCAAAGATCAATCTGGTTTATGAAAAGCAATATTTACCATGCACCTGAAGATTGTAGAACAGCTCGGCCACTCCTGCAGTATTTGATACTACACATTTGTAAATACCATTATCTGAGATCTGTGCATCATCTATCTGTACAACTTGTCCTCTGTTTAGTAAAGTGATGCTGGCAGTAGGGGTCAGAGGACGGCTATCTTTGTACCATGTGATAACTGGGAAGCAAAATAAAAGACAGCAATTGAAAAGATGCACTGGTAAAATAAGATTAATTCTTTTTTGCATTAATCTAAACAATAGGTTATGGGAAGGCATGAACTCTCATAGGTTTTTAAAATAATGTAACATTTGTTAAAACTTGTTCAGATGAAAAAGAAGAATTTTGTGTGGATCTAAATAATCCAGTGGCCCAAATGTAAAGAAAAGTGAGAGGTGAAAATATATTTCCCTGTCACTTCACTATGAGGGACAGGGAGAACTTAGATAAAGGGAAAAGAAATTCCTTCATACTTTTGAATTTCAAACAATTATAACAATTAGAGACAAGCTGCTCACCTGGCAGTGCTTTCCATATTAGATAACTAAATCCATTCTGTGTTTTGAATCTGAACCAAGGTATCAAAATTGTTGAACTTGTTTCGCATCCTGGATAATGCTGTCAAAGTCTAGATTAATACTGAGAAGAGATTCAAACTACCTCCATCACTACAAACAGAGAGGTTACTAGCCACCTCTGACAGCATTCTGCCTACTCAAAAATTGTATGTGAGCCATTGCCTTGCTCTCCTCATTAGATCATCTAGTATCCTCTCACACACATATTGTATAATCATCATCATCATAGGCTATCACTCATGACCAAGTATGATTGCCTTCCAAGTGTAGGGTCGTGGTGGTGGGTCTGTAGATGATTGTAGCAACCTATCCTTGATCAACCTAAGCTTGATGCACCTTCCTCTTGAAATGTTTTGCTCTTTCCTCCTCCATTCGGCCTCCTTGAATTCATAGAATCATAGAATCTAAGAGTTGGAAGAGACCTCATGGGCCATCCAGTCCAACCCCCTGCCAAGAAGCAGGAACATCGCATTCAAATAACCCCCGACAGATGGCCATCCAGCCTCTCTTTAAAAGCTTCCAAAGAAGGAACCTCCACCACACTCTGGGGCAGAGAGTTCCACTGCTGAACGGCTCTCACAGTCAGGAAGTTCTTCCTCATGTTCAGATGGAATCTCCTCTCTTGTAGTTTGAAGCCATTGTTCCACGTCCTAGTCTCCAAGGAAGCAGAAAACAAGCTTGCTCCCTCCTCCCTGTGGCTTCCTCTCACATATTTATACATAGCACTGTTGGTCACAGCTGACCTCCAGTTCTCATTATCAATGCCACAGTTTTTAAGGTTAGCTTTAAGCACATCTTTAAATCTCTTTTCCTGACTACCAGCATTTCACTTTCTGTTCCTGAGATGAGAGTATAGTAACTGCTTTGGGAGACAGTGATCAGGCATTCAGACAATGTAGTCAGTTCAGTGAAGTTGATGGCAGAAAAATAATTGCTTCAACGCTGGTGGTCTTTGCTTCTTCCAGAACAGAACACTGTTGCATCAAAGCCCTGAAACACATTTTTCACCACAAACCACACTCTGTCCAGGTAATCCAGTAAGTAAAAGTTTATTTAGAGAAATTTTAAAAAAATCAATCTAAAAAGTTCAAAATTTATATCCAAAATAGCCAAAATCCTTTCTAATACAGTCTCAAGAGTAATTCCCAGATATATCCATAAACACAATACCACAAATCCAAGGCAGGCAACCTATGCCACACACGAAACTAGAAACAAGAACAGACTTAGAAACTTGAATCCCCAAAACGTAGAACCAGGAATTGAGAGCTGTTCACCTAAATACAACATTGCTCTCACAAAGGATTGTACCAGCAGAAAACCACTTAAAAGGCCTCAATCCCCCCATGACATTATTCCTCACACACCTGCTTTTCCTCTCCTTATCTCTAAGCCACTGGGAAAAGCGAGTCTATCTCTGTATTGTCAAAGGCTTTCATGGCTGGAATCACTAGGTTCTTATGGGTTTTTTCGGCCTGCATCTATGGAGGATGCTTGCCATAGATGCAGGCGAAATGTCAGGAGAAATGCCTCTAGAACATGGCTCTATAGCCCGAAAAAACCCACAAGAACCGAGTCTATCTCTGTTGTACACTCTGCCTCCGAAGTTCAAAGCACCTTGATCTGGACAAACATTCATCTCCCACACTTCTCTCAGCTGGCATTTCTGGCAGATTCTCATGAGAATCGCTTTCTCCAGTCTCATGGGAACTTCCAATAGATTCCAAAACAACTCTCTCCAAGCCACTTCTACCCTCCTTTGGGCCCTCCGAATCTATCCTAGAATCCCCTTCCTCATCTTCTGAGCACTCAGAATCAGACCAGGTTACAACAAATATCGATGTTCTTATATCTATCTTTCCAAGATATTTGCAGGATTTTTCAGAGGCAACGTTGATGGAATCGGTCCAGAAGTTGAGTGTGATGTCACATGTGACAGTTCACACTGATCATTACCCATAATGCGGGTGCATTTCAGATACAACGTATGTCACATAAAAGTACCCTTTTGTCCCTCTGAGAGCCATTTCTGAGAGTGCAAAAAACCAGCATCTTGCTGTCTTACTTGCTCAAGCACGGACAAAACTATTTGCTAACACTTCAATGGAACCAGTTTTAAGAGTTGAGTAAACAAATGATGTGCTCATTATGAACATCTAATTCTCTTTTTACAGGGCGAGAAGAAATTATAAGACATCAGGAGTTGGGAAATGCAGATCAAAAACAGAAGCAAACACAGTAGTTCTGGTCCAGGATAAAGAGATAAAAAATCAACAGCTGAATGATGTATTTATAAAGAGAAATGTGTGTGTGTGTTCTGTAGGAATCTTTATTAGGCCAAATGGTACCTTACTTTTATTTTTCCATCTTCTGTTTTTGTATCACTTAACCTGATAAAAACCTCCAAGAGAACTAATACCAACTTGATTGCAACAAATACCATTGTTCAATGGCTGGTAATAAAAGCAGAGCAAGATCTAAAGCAAATTCCATTAATCCTGAGTGTGTTTATAATGCTTGGACAACAAGACAAGAACTAGAACTACTTCAAAAGAAAAATATTTATTTTGTCACCCTGGGACTTGTAGTTTAGGGGAGAAACATTTAAAATGCTCTTTCAGAGACTTACTGTGCCTCACTATACTACAAGACCCAGAATTCTGCAGGAGGCAGCCACAGGATTTCAGATGGGATGCATACTCGTACCTACTCTTTAGATTTGTAATATGAAAAACAGCCCTGTGAATGCCTATTGTTTAACCAGCAAATCCAATTCAGAAGGTTTCTTGCCACATATAAGAGTCCACTCACACCACCAATAAGCACAATTCAACAAAGACAATCTGAAAGTAATATATCCTGTCAGAGTATTCCTTCAGTGTTCCTTAAAATATACTTTTAAGGAACCCTGTACAACCTCTGTACATCACATTCATTGACCTTGCAAAGGCATTCACACAGTGAATCGCAGTGCTCTCTGGACCATCCTCCAAAAAAATGCGGGTGCCCTAACAAATTTGTGAACATCCTGCGGCTCCTCCATGATAGAATCATAGAATCATAGAATCAAAGAGTTGGAAGAGACCTCATGGGCCATCCAGTCCAACCCCCTGCCAAGAAGCAGGAATATTGCATTCAAATCACCCCTGACAAATGGCCACCCAGCCCCTGCTTAAAAGCTTCCAAAGAAGGAGCCTCCACCACACTCCGAGGCAGAGAGTTCCACTGCTGAACGGCTCTCACAGTCAGGAAGTTCTTCCTAATGTTCAGATGGAATCTCCTCTCTTGTAGTTTGAAGCCATTGTTCCGCGTCCTAGTCTCCAAGGAAGCAGAAAACAAGCTTGCTCCCTCCTCCCTGTGGCTTCCTCTCACATATTTATACATGGCTATCATATCTCCTCTCAGCCTTCTCTTCTTCAGGCTAAACATGCCCAGTTCCCTAAGCCGCTCCTCATAGGGCTTGTTCTCCAGACCCTTGATCATTTTAGTCACCCTCCTCTGGACACATTCCAGCTTGTCAATATCTCTCTTGAATTGTGGTGCCCAGAATTGGACACAGTATTCCAGATGTGGTCTAACCAAAGCAGAATAGAGGGGTAGCATTACTTCCTTAGATCTAGACACTATGCTTCTATTGATGCAGGCCAAAATCCCATTGGCTTTTTTTTTCTGCCACATCACATTGTTGGCTCATGTTTAACTTGTTGTCCACGAGGACTCCAAGATCTTTTTCACACATACTGCTCTCGAGCCAGGCGTCCCCCATTCTGTATCTTTGCATTTCATTTTTTCTGCCAAAGTGGAGTATCTTGCATTTGTCACTGTTGAACTTCATTTTGTTAGTTTTGGCCAATCTCTCTAATCTGTCAAGATCGTTTTGAATTCTGCTCCTGTCCTCTGGAGTATTGGCTATCCCTCCCAATTTGGTGTCGTCTGCAAACTTGATGATCCTGCCTTCTAGCCCTTCATCTACGTCATTAATAAAGATGTTGAACAGGACCAGGACCAGGACGGAACCCTGCGGCACTCCGCTCGTCACTTCTTTTCTATGATACTTCATCTTGTTGATGGAATGCTTCTCACCGGAATGGAAATTATCTATTGGACAGATGGCAAGCTGTTTAACCTCAGCAGACTGAAAGCCAAAACCAAGGTTACAACAACATCTGTTATAGAACTCCAAATGTCAGTGTGCTAGAAGAAGCAAAGACCACCAGCATTGAAGTGATGGTCCTCCGCCATCAACTCCGCTGGACCGGCCACGTTGTATGGATGCCCGACCACCGTCTCCCAAAGCAGTTGCTCTACTCCGAACTCAAGAATGGAAAACGGAATGTTGGCGGACAGGAAAAGAGATTTAAATATGGGCTCAAAGCCAACCTTAAAAACTCTGGCATAGACACTGAAACTTGGGAAGCCCTGGCCCTTCAGCACTCCAGCTGGAGGTCAACTGTGACCAGCACTGCTGCAGAATTTGAAGAGGCATTAATGGAGGGCGAAAGAGAGAAACTTGCCAAGAGGAAGGCATGTCAAGCCAACCCTGACCGAGACCACCTTCAACCTGGAAACCAATGCCCTCACTGCAGGAGAAGATGTAGATCAAGAATAGGGCTCCACAGTCACCTACGGTTCCCCTAGAAAACTGATCCTGGAAGACTATCCTACTCGGCCAACGAGGGATCGCCTAAGAGAAGAAGACTTTTAAGTTAAGATAGCTGGTAGAATGCAGCAGTCCTTTCCCCGTGTTTTAACTTTGAAAACTTTAAATTATGGAAAATAATTTCGGCAAATGTCTGTACCTGGTAACGGATTTCCAGATGCTTTGCACTCCAACTGTATTGGATTGTTCACAATCACAGTCTCGTTTATCATCTTCCCTGCATCCTTCAAATTGGGTGGCTCTGGAAGCAAGCAGAATATTAAGATCTCAGTCATTTAGCCACCACATGCCATCTTTCTGTAAGCTAAGCTGTCTTCTATTATTATCAGCATAAAATTGAACATTTAAAAAGTTCTCAAAAATCTGATTACACTGACCCAAGAATAGTCCAGACATAATAAAACCATTTTGTGAAGCTTAGAGTATATAAAACTGAAATATTTCCCTTTTCTGCTCTCCTCTGGAACACTTCTGAATTTCTGGTGCTTCCCACCATAAAATAATGAGAAGGCAAAGCAAAGCTCACAGTAGCTATGAAAGATAGAAAACTAGTGTCAACAAGTTCAATTCTTGTACAAAAAAACTGCTTTTCGGTAAGCTAGGCTTCATCAAAGGAAAACCTCTTGGATGGCTTACTAGCTGTAAAACATGTTCTGGGTCTGTAGTGGAACTATTTGTTTTTCAATTCCTGACAAGCTCACCAAGTGATATTTGATTGCACCCATAGAATTTGGCTAAATATTGATATAATTGCAATTTTGATTGGAAACCTAACTCAAAACCAAAGGGACACATTCTAAGTATATGGAAGGGAGACATATCTCTCATATACCCAGTTTTTTTTCAATTGAGAAAGATAATAAAAACTCGCTTGTTTTGGTAATACTTGTCACAGAACTTTAGAATTGTTTTTCTTCCTATGTCAGGGAAAGAATCATGGTTGAGTTCCAGATGTTGTAATGGGATAGAATCTAGTCATTGTAAGAGCTGTGAAAGATTTACTGTAAGATCATCAGCTAGCAAGACCAATTTAAGCAATAAGAGGAGAAAACTCAAACAGGCCGTCTTATTTATTTATTTTTACTATACTTGTATACCGCCTTTCTCAGCCTATCGGCGACTCAAGGCACTTTACAATAAGTCACAATAACAAAATACAGATTAGGCATCAAACAATATAAAACCACAATAGAAACAATAAAAACCAACATCAGTATCATTAGCGTTCTATGGACGTCTTGTTGTGATATCCAGGCCTGTAGCCGGGGGGGGGGGGGGGGGCGGGTTTAGGGGTTCACCCTCTCCCCCCGAAGATTTTCAGGTTAAAAAAAACTAGTTTACTCATGCATTTTAACTGGTTAACCAAATCCCCATGCTAAGTCTACCAGATGCAAAAAATTAAGAGTCCCTCTCAAGCAAATATTGACAATTTATTCACACTGTCATTACTTGCAGCAATAGCCCATGTAGCGAAGCAACCAAGTTGGTGGGTGGGTGTGTGTTGAATGCTCTCATTAAGGAGGCCAGACTTGGTGGAGGTGGTTGACAGGGGCAGAGCTGCAGGCTACTGAAGGCTGCTCTGCCCCCTGCTGTGCTCTTTGCTTCAGCGTGAGCTAGGAGGCAGGTTTCAAACCCCCCCCCCCCATTTTCAACCCCTCCCCTGAATTTTTTTTCTGGCTACGGTCCTGGTGATGTCCATTTGCAACTTCATCAGAGGGACGACTCCCCCCACCCCCAGTGCCATTTTGCAAGACTCCGTGCCATTTTTCCAAATGCTGGAGTAGTGCTGAAGTGTGCTGACCATTGGAACCAGCACAACACAAGAGCTTCCATAGGAAGCTTCCACTCCAGTTGGGGGCAGGTCTTCAAGCCCATCTAGGATGCTACAAAGGTAAGTGTGGTGAGATCCCTAATCAACTAGCCATTCCCAAATTGCATTTCTCCGAGTGTTTTGGGCTTCAACTTAAATAAACTCTAGTCATCTTGGCCAATTGTCAAAGATTCTAGGAGCTCAAGTCCAAAACATGCGGAAAGCCAAATTTTAATCTGCTGTCCTCATTAGACAACAGCTCATCTGCATCTATTTGAAGAACATCTGTGGAAGCCCAGAAAACATAATTTAAAAACTGCCTATAAACATTACACTCACAAGATATCCTATTCTCCCCCATTTATTGTTCTTGTCTTTTCTTCCTTCTGCTGACCCCAAAGTGAACCTATTACAGAGTTTTCTTGGCAAGTTTTGTTCAAAGGAGCTCTAGCATTGCCTTCTTCTAAGGCAAAGAGAGTGTGACTTCCTCAAGATCATCCAGTGGTTTTATGGCTGGGCAGGTATTTGAACCCTTGCTTCCAGAATTGAAGTCCAACACTCAATCCACTACACCATGCTATCTCTTATTCTCCAGTGTACTTGAAACTTAACTATATTTTAACTATATTTAACTATATTATTAACTACATTATCTGTGAAGGTGACAAGAATGAAAAGATAACAAAATACAATAATTCAAAATGTTAGCAAAGAACAAGAAAAAATTGGCACATGTGGACACCTGAGGCCCTTTCTACACTGCCATATAAACTCCAAATCATCTGTTTTGAACTGGATAATATGGCTGTGTAGACTCAGATAATCCAATTCAAAGCAGATAATGTGGATTATCTGCTTTGAGAACCTGGATTATATGGCAGTGTAAAAGGAGCCTCAGAGAAGCTGGCAAAATCAAAAAAACTATGTTTGGTTAGGAAAAACATTACCATATACATGCAGACGGACATGATGCTGGGCTTCCCCAGCTGCATTTGTTGCTACACAGGTATATCTGCCAGCATCTTCCATTAGGGCCCTGGGAAGCTGAAGGATGCGCCCTGAGGATTCTAGCTGCTCCAGAACAAAAGAAAATAAATTAAAAAGTAAATTCACTGATCTATATACAGCCACTGAGATTTTCAGAAGAAACCACCCACAAAAAATATCATGGTAACCGCTCTTTCCATACATTACGATTAGGGCTGGGCGGTTTCGTTCGTTAATTTCATAATTAGTTATTGATTAGTATTTAAATTAGCTTACGATCCAATATTGAGCCATGCAGGAGCAACTAAAAATCGAAACGAATTTTTCAATTTATTTCGTAATTGTTTCGTAATTGGTTCAAAATAGTTTTGAAATCGTTTTGAAATCGTTTCGAAATTGTTTTGTTATTATTTCCGTATGTCTGGTGCAAGTTTTATAGTTGTTGTTTGTTTTATCAGTGATAAAAAAAATAAATTATCACACCAACAGTCAACAACAGAGGGAGAGGGGAGCTTCAGAAGTTCCCCCTGTCCCATTTGGAGGTTTTTTTAGCGTATTGCTTCCGCCATTAACGAATCAATTCGAAATTTACGAAATTTCGTAAATAACGAAATTTTTTTAAAGAAAAATTCGGAATTCTTTTAAAAAACGAAACGCAATCGACCCCCTAAAAACTAAACGAGTTTAGAAACAATTTTTTCCGTTGTTACCCAGGCCAAATTACTATATCTTCCATCAAATATAGTAATTTGTGGGAAAACTTTACTATAAGGTTTTTATAATAAATATTTAGGTTGTTATGTGTGAAAATTGTTATGCACATATATCACTTATATCCATATTCTGTTTCACTTTTTGTGAATTTGATTGCATTTTTACTGAATTTATTGCATATTATTGAATTTAATTTTAAGAAACATACAAGCAAAAAAAAAAACACCCCCAATTGAACAGATGTAAGCAATTAACAAATGCCATCATTCCAGTATATCTGCAAGAGTTGTATTATTGAACTTTGAGTTCAGTAGTTAGGGTAAATTATAAAAAAATGATTAACTATTATATGTACGCATATACAAATCAGACTCATGTATTGAATGAATATTTTATTTTGGTCAATGGCAGGCGGTTTCAAGTATAAGTAAAGGACAGGTTTGGGAACCAAAATTATAGACTGCGGATAGGTTGAGGGTGATTCTGTGGAAAAGAAGAAGTGTCACATCGCTTCAAGGGGCCTTACACCCCCTGCCTCTATTTTCCATAGAGCCAATCCAAAAAAACCAAAAGTAATGTTGCAACCAAGAAATTAGAAGGAATTGATGAGTCTTATAAGTTGTCCCACAACAGTGTTCGCTTTCACCTTTTGCCACTCCACTCAGAGAAAGAGACAGTTCTGGTTTTCATAAGAGTTAAGGTACAGTATTTATAGTACCTTAAGTCCATTAGGCAAGCTTTTTGTATTGATTTTTGGACTAAAATTTCTAGGCTTATATACATGAATATATACAGCATATTTCACTTACAAGCTTTGTTTTAGTATTATTTTAAAACTGAGTGTCTTGTGAAAACACTATTGATGACCAAAGGATTGATCAGAATTTATGGCTCAGTCTTATAGACTGAAAGGAGGCAGTCTTTTCCACCAATAAGCCATATTGGTTCTGGACAAGTTACTCGTGGTGCTAAGAGCAGGCAATGGTGATAATCTGGGGCTGTTTTAGATCTCAGTACTTACTCTAATATTTGCTCTAGCTGTGTTTACAGGCTGGCTGTCTTTTAACCATGTAATCAAAGGACTGGGTATGCCATTGACAACACATTGCAGGGTTACTGGTTTGTGGATGACCACAGATCGCTCAGCAGGTCCAGTTGATTTGATTGTTGGAGGTACTGCAAAAAGAATCTTATTCAACAACTATACAAACACAATATAATATAAGGCATCTGTAAAATGGATCAGAAACTTGGATTATTTATTTATTTATTATTTACTTTATTTGTATACCGCACTCTCTCAGCCCGTAGGCGACTCAGTGCGGTTTACAGCCAGGTCAATATACAAAGTGCACAACATTAGCATTTAAAAAACAGTAACTAAGGCAACTACATCAATATAACAATATAACAACAATCAGGCACAGATTAACACCTCCCAGCAAGAGATTTTCCCAGGCTCAGGCAGGCCTTCAAATGCTAATGAAGGTGATCAGTTGAAACATTCACACCTAATTTTTGCAGTTTAAATTTCCCGGGAATGTGGGAGTTTGAAGAGAAAGCAGCAAATTATTACTTTCTGTGCAGAAAAAGGTGTTTGCTGAGCACTGAATGCTGTTTTCTGTTCAAAAACACTGCAAGCATGTTTTGTGCTGAATAAGCCTTGAAGTATGGTTAGTCTTAGAGGTTTTAATGTGTTTCCCACAAAAGCGGGGGGGGGGGGTTGTTAATATTGCTTACTGCTTTCTTCAAAGTTGAAAATACCAAATAATTGCATCCCGTTGACTAACCCAGCTAGCACTGATGAAAGGTGGTGGAAAATCATATTACCATAAAATTATAAAATTGGGACCTTAAGTGTCCAGTCCTTGCTAATACAGGAATCCACATCTAAAGCATCTCTGGCAGGTATTTTCCCCACTGTTGGTGAAAAAGTCTCCAGCAAAATTCTGGTGTTGTCTGCTGTACTTTGATGCCATTCTTACTGTCAGCAATCTCTTCCTGATATCTGATTAATATAATCTTTCTCATTTATTTAATTTATTTCAATTTGAACCAGTTTATTTTCTAGAGCAGTGTTTCTCAACCTTCCTAATGCCGCGACCCCTTAATGCAGTTCCTCGTGTTGTGGTGACTCCAACCATACAATTATTTTGTTGCTGCTTCATAACTGTACTTTTGATACTGTTATGAATCATAATGTAAATATCTGATATGCAGGATGCATTTTCATTCACTGGACCAAATTTGGCACAAATATGCACAAATTTGAATACTGATGGGGTTGGGCGGGGGTAGATCTGAACCAAACTTGGCATGAATACTCAATATGCCCAAATGTGATCAGTGGTGAAGTTTGGTGGTAAAAGGCCTTGACATTTGGGAGTTGTTGTTGCAGAGATTTATAGTTCACCGAAACCCCTGCAATGGTAGAATTGGGCCAAACTCCCACACAGAGCCCCATGCCTTGAAGAGACTCACTGGCATGAGCCTTCCTCCATCCTCACATGCTGTCCCTTGCCTGCACATGTGCACGCCTGCTCTCCCCTTCCCACCTGGAGTATCAGAAACAGCCCTCCCCTTGGCTGAGAGGCCAGCTGAGAGGCCAGCCAATCACAGTGGAGGAGGGCTTTTGTGGGAGAATTCACCATCTGTTTCCAAAAAGGAAGAGGAGGACAGACTGAAAGATCTTCAGCCTTCTTAGTCAAAGGAGTCCTTAAGATCTTCAGAAATATATATTTTCTGATGGTTTTGGGTGAACCTTCCCAGGGGTCCCGACCCCCAAGTTGAGAAACACTGTTCTAGAGCAACAGAAAGAAACTTCTCTTCATCTTTCATGTGACACTTCATCAGATATGTGAAGATGGCTAACCTATCAGCACTCCATCTTTTCTTCTCCATGCTAAACTCACTTCTCTTAACTGTTTGTCAAAAAGCTTGGCTCCTGTTTTCTTCACAATGGTTCTCACCCTTTTCTGGACATGTTAATACTCTTTTAAAATTGTGGCACCTAAAATTGGACACAGAACACTTGACCAAAATACATCTGTTCTACAACATCTAGTGGGGCAGACATTCCTCACTTCTGCACTAGAGGGAAGGGAGGAAGTACAGTGTTGCCGCTATATAACTCTTCCTTTAATCTGAGTTTTTCTTGGTCTATGAGCTACATGAAAAACTGTCTGAAAATATTGAGTAGAAAATGGGAGGGTAAAGTAGGCAAAATAAATAATACTAATTTTAATAATGTGAACTGTACCATTACTTACTCTACGTAGTAGGGCTGGGCGGTTTCGTGTGTTAATTTCGTAATTCGTTATTGATTCGTATTTAAATTAGCTTACGATCCAATATTGAGCCATGCAGGAGCAACTAAAAATCGAAACGAATTTTTCAATTTATTTCATAATTGTTTCGAAATCGTTTCGAAATCGTTTCGAAATTGTTTCGTTATTATTTCCGTATGTCTGGTGCAAGTTTTATAGTTGTTGTTTGTTTTATCAGTGATAAAAAAATAAATTATCACACCAACAGTCAACAACAGAGGGAGAGGGAAGCTTCAGAAGTTCCCCCTGTCCCATTTGGAGGTTTTTTTTAGTGTATTGAGCAATCGCGTCTGCCATTAACGAATCAATTCGTAATTGTTTCGTAATTGTTTCGTAATTTACGAAATTTCGTATATTTCGAACTTTTTAAAAGAAAAAATTCGGAATTCTTTTAAAAAACGAAACGCAAAAACCCCCTGAAAACGAATCGAGTTTAGAAACAAAATTTTCCGTGGTTACCCAGCCCTACTACGTTAACTGTTTTGATTTGCTTTTGGTATTGCTGTTGTATTATGTTCTGTTGTATTGTGTTTTGAGGCTTCAGCCTGTGTGAGCCGCGTCGAGTCCTACGGGAGATGTTAGCGGGGTACAAATAAAGTTAATAATAATAATAATAATAATAATAATAATAATAATAATAGTTAAAATTCTGGAATTCTCTTCTGATGTATTACATAAATTACAACATAACTAAACCTACATGATAATGAAATCTATATGTTTTCACAAACACACACATTGCAATTATAGCTCTTGGAGAAACAACATACCATGCACAGTAACAGCAAATTCCCTCTTGTTATCACCCGCCTTATTTGTTGCTATACACTGATAATGACCAGTGTCTGACATTTCAGCCTGTGAAATGAAAAGCTTACGTCCATTCAATAAGATCTTATATCCAATTCCCCTTTCAATAGGCAGGCCATTTTTCAACCACCTAGTAATCAGAAAAAAAAAGATTATTAAACAGATAAAATAGAGGCATAGTTACTAACATTTTCACACACAGGGATATCGACCTCAGAGTCTGGGCTTACCATGATGCCATGGATTTTTTTGAGCTTAAGTTTCATACCTCTCGTATTATATAGGCTGGTGAGTCCCATTTCTACTATGGGTTTTAGTCCAAACTTTAAATGAACTCTCTGAGGTGCCACAGCTAATTTCCTATATGGTTCAGAACTTTAGCTAGATATTCCTTTAAAGATGAGACTTTAGACTGAAGCAGATTCACTGCCTCTTTTGCCTGGAAGACATTAATTCCTACTACATTCAGTAGGGAATAAGTATCAGCCCCCTTGATCAAAGACCCCAAGACCCCTCCTGCAATAAGAAACAAAACAGCATTTTAGTTAGACCTTATGAAGGATGGAGCTAGAAAAGAAGGGATTGATGGTTGCTCCTGCAATATATATATATATATATATATATATATATATATATATAGCCCTGTGCTGCAGAATTTGCTGCAGAATTTGAGGAGGCACGAGTGGAGGGTGAAAGAGAGAAACGTGCCAAGAGGAAGGCGTGTCAAGCCAACCCCGACCGGGACCGCCTTCCACCTGGAAACCAATGCCCTTACTGCGGAAGAAGATGCAGAGCAAGAATAGGGCTCCACAGCCACATACGGACCCACAAGAATATTGAAAGACAATCATCCTCGGAAAGCGAGGGATCGCCTAAGAAGAAAGAAAGAATATATAGCCCCTGTTGGCACAGTGGGTTAAAGCTCTGAGCTGCTGAGCTTGTTGACTGAAAGGCTGCCGGTTCAAATACGGGGAGCGGCGTGAGCTTCCGCTGTCAGCCCCAGCTTCTATCAACCTAGCAGTTTGAAAACATGCAAATGTGAGTAGATCAATAGGTACCGCTCTGGCAGGAAGATTCCATTGTGCTCCATGCAGTCATGCTAGCCACAAGACCTTGGAGGTGTCTATGGACAACACCGGCTCTTTGGCTTAGAAATGGAGATGAGCACCACACCCCAGAGTCGGTCACGACTGGACTTAAAGTCGGGAAAATCTTTACCTTTACCTTTACCTTTATATATATATAATGCCTTGCAGAAATATTACAGAAAAGATAGAACATCTACAATAAACTGAGTCGCAAAATATATCAACAATGGGGGTGGGGGGGGCATTCCTAGCCAGTAGGCCTGGGCGGTTTCGTTTCGTTAATTCGTAATTCGTTAATAATTCGTTAATTTTTTCAATTACAAAACGATAACGAACCATTCTGGAGCAATTATTAAAAAAACGAATTTTTAAATAGGTTTTGTAAATGCTTTGTATTTCATTATTGTATTCGTTTCGTTATTGTTCTGAGGTCGTTTCGTTATTATTTCCGCATGTCTGGGCCAGTTTTATGGTTTAATTAGTGAAAAAAAATTATAATATCACACCAACAGTCAAGAACAGAGGGAGAGGGAAGCTTCAGAAGTTTTTGGAGGTTTTTTAGCGTATTTCGCGGTCGCGTCCGCCATTAATGAATCGATTCGTTATTGTTTCGGAAATCGATTCGTTAATTTTTTACCATTTACGAAATTTCGTAAATATCGAACTTTTTAAAAGGAAAATTTTGTAATTATTTTAAATAACGAAACGCAAAAACCCCCAAAAAACGAATCGATTTTAGAAACAAATTTTTCCGTTGTTACCCAGGCCTACTAGCCAGCCTCCTTCAAAAAGAAATTGGGTCACATTGCATTAGAATTGTATTTTCACTAGCAACCACTTAAGAATAAAAGCAATAGCATCATAAGAAAGAAGTTCTTTCTCTTTTCATTAAGTTTGTCTGCTGATCACTTGTTTCTGCATTTAATTATTACATTCTTTTGGATTTTACATCCAAAAAACTGAGGATTTGTTTGCTTTATGAATTGCGCTGTAGCCCCTTACGTTATTGTTGGTAGAGGTGTCCCTGTTGCCGGGCAGTCCAACTCCAGGGGACTGTGGAGAATCACAATGTAATCTGAAGATTCATCTCCCCCTTCCATATGTGGTGGGACTGCAGAGAAAGAAAAGAAAGGGGGCAGCACAGATAGAAATACTGTTATAATTTATTTATTCTTTCACACTTCTTTAATTAATTAAAATATATATTTCTAAAAGCAGATATTTTCCCCACACACACCTAAGATTTCCACATCATATTTTATTTCCTTTTCTCCAGCTATGCTGGTGGCCACACATACATACTGCCCATGGTCAGTCTCTACAGTGTTCAGGATCTCCATCTTCCTTCCCCCAGACATAATGTGAAGGTTGTCACTTGCTTTCACGGGGATCCCGTTCTTTAACCAAGTCAACATAGGAGGTGGATTGCCAGCTGCATTACATTCCAGAACCAGTGAACTGCCAGCTACCACTTGTTTGCTCTGGATTGTTTCAGAATCACCCTCAATAACTGGAGGAACTGAAAAGAAAATGGAGAAAAAGGAAGAAATGTAATTATTGATGCCAAATAATATATTATTATATGTAATAAATTCAATCTCTTCCTATTTAATTCAGCTGCAGAGAAATTTTCTTGACCAATCATGTCTAATTTTAAAAGTTGAATGTTTCCAAATGTATTCATTGTACAATTGTCTTTCCTCATAACAGGAGATCCAGATGGTATCATCTATTTACAACCGTAATGTCTGATGTTTATTCAAAACTATTTTCTTACAACAAAAATAGAATAGCTGCACAAGATGCTATTTTAATTTGTAACACTAGAATCATTCCATCTGGAAGAACCATTGCTCAGTGAACGCTAAGCAGCATCACAACTATAAATAGGAAGCATTATCTCACTGATAAAACTTACCTCCAATAAGGAAATTATGCCTAGTGGACATGTTTAATATTTACATTATTTGGATGCACTCTTTGTTCATAGCTTTTCCATTCAGTAAAGCCAAGTGATTCTTATTGTCAATTTAGCCATTATTAATGCTGGTTGTGGCGATGAGAGAGATGGAAGAGTCACATGTAACAGATGATTTCTTCTCATATTAACAACAGGTTTGGAAGGTAACATTTAAAATACAGTACAAAGTAGAGCTTGGAAAATGGAACTCCCCACTCTTACAGTCATGCTTATTCTTACTGATGCTTCTTGAGGTTCAACACAGAAATGGCTGTGGAGAACAAGAGCTAAGAGATCAGTGGTACTCTAGGTCACATTTTATTTGGCATATGTTTTTATGGTTTATGGTTTATTTTATGATTATTTATGGTTTTATGGCACATGTCTATGATTTACTGGTTTTGTAGATTCATTTCTTAGTAGGCAGATAATTATAGCTGAAAACTGAATTGAGGAGAACGGGGAATATAAAATGCCTTGCCCAACTTACCGGGCAGGGATGTTGTGGCGGAGGGTGCTCCCTTACTCACCATTTCCTCAGTGGCTCCTTCTTCCCAGGAGTCCCTGCACACTGCGCACTAGCAGCCAGCCAGCCAGTCTATCAGGGGTGGGCTATGTCCTTCTCCCTGATTGGCTGAGGCAGGGCATGTGTTGGATCCACTGGTGAGCTTAAAAGCAGATGCTTGCCAGCTCGCTGACCAGTTGCTCTTCAGCTGTCCCATCCCTCCCATTCATTCTGTAATCAGTAATCTTGTGTGATGGCACTATTTATTTCTTGGTCATGTTCTTTGTCACAACTTGTGGGCATTTGACATGGGCCCTGGATCAGGTTTGCATACCTCCTCCCCTGTTTGGAAGTGGGGGGATGTCCAGGTGGCTTATGGGGGGGGGGGAGTGGCAGTATCAATGTCCCAAGTTGGAACTGGTCAAATAACTGCCTGTGACCCCTACCCTGTTTATGTGGCATTGGTCAACAGCAAGCTGTCCGATTCCTGATTCAGGACCCATGCATGATATCCAACCCTGTTTCATTGTGACCAATAAACAAGTTGTGGCCTTTTTTGTTATCCCAAAACTTTGTGTTTTGTTGTTCTTGGGGCTTTGGTGGATGGAGGGTGGTCTCCCATGCCCACACAATGCAAGAAGCATAAATTTTGATGAACATCTTTACAGTGGTTTATAGAAACTGTAGGCAGTAACATACATCCACTTATGAGGAGTAAGGATTTTTGAGGAAAGGTGCAACCGTATGTGTATGAGAAAGATTGGGTGGACCAGAGTGAGCCAAAGTTGCATGCAGCATTTGGGGCCCCAAAGCATAACTCCTGAAGACCCTCAAAACTGTTGGACCAAGTAAGTATTTTTTAAAAAAAAATCTGTGTGAAAATTGCAAGGAGGAAGAGAAGAATGTTAAGTTTTACCCTTCTCTCACTCAAGTTATTTTTTAACACTTCTGCTCAACTCGATATGAACTGGGCTCATCCCTGAAACAACTGTAAGCCTGAGGCCAAATTAGGCCACAAGATTCCAAAGAATGGATATAGGCAAAGGAAAGGGACAATTGCTGTTACCAGGTCTAAAAGCTATCAAGTTGGTCACAACAGCATCCATCTTTGTGAATACCCACGTTCAAATAGTAACTATAGCAAGGCAGAGAGTCTATGATTATTGTCCATCTCTTCTTACCATAGACATCCACCTGGAATATTTTTTCAGCAGTCCCAGCTACGTTGGTGGCCTGGCAGATATACTTAGCAGAATCAGAAGCTTGAGCATGCGGAATCTGAAGAAATTGCCCCTTTTCCAAATAAAGGGCTTGCAGATTAGAAATAATGACCTGCCCATCTTTATACCAAATTATTGCAGGAGATGGGATTCCCATTGTCTCACACTCCAGTTTTATCATGCTGTGTAACAATGTTGACACCTCAATGGTAATATTTCCTCCTTTAATTGCTGGTGGGACTGTTGGCAGAGATGCAAAATAGAAACATATTGTAAACAAGGTAAAAAGAAAGCAGATACGAAATCCTTAACAATGCAGGCAAAACATGTTTATTTAATTTTTTTAAAAAAAAATATTAATTGTAAAATGTTCCCTGTAGAGGAATTATTTTTCTCATTGCCACAACAGCAAAACAAAGCAAACACATGCAGCAGAGTGGAGAAACATATTTTCAAAGTAATGTAAACCAGCCCCTCAGATGGTGTTGTAGTAGTTTTACAAGGTATTTAGTCTTCTCTTCCAGAGAGTGCTGTTGCCTAGCTAAACAACAAATTTTTCGCAGCTCAAGACACAACCACACACCAAGGCTATAGGTTTTGTAGCTTATTGAGAAAAAGCAAAATCAAAACAGAGAACTAAAGATGCAAAAGTTCCATAGGCAAAACAGAGTCTTAAATGCAAAGGCAAAGTTCCCAAGATCCAAAGGCAAATAACATGAAGCATAGTCCTTTAGCATTGGTTAAACAAGAGTCCATGGCAGCAAGACAAGGTCTCCAAAATCAGGATCAAAATCAAAGTCCCAAAGAGCCAGAAGCTTTCTGCAAAAACCAAGGTATTTTCACAGAAGTTAACAGGGTATAAGCAACATTGGACTGACAAAGAATAACCTTCGACCAGATCATTAAATATGTTCTCCCAACATGAAAGCATTACGTTGACCTCTAGCTTTATGTTTGTTGGTAAGGCGTGCGCTTCTGCGAACTCTTAATTGTAAATGGTCCTGTCTAATCAATTCTACACTATCTTCAAGGCCGGATAGCTCATTATCCTGGCCCTACTGGGTCTGGTCACCCTGGGAATCAAGAGGCCCTGAGCTCCCAGAAGGAGCCTCCACCTGGAGCTGCGAAGTTTCACTATCTTTATCTAAAGCCACATTCCTTTCTCTGGGGAACAGAAATGCCGTCTGTTCTTCAGAATCAACACTGTCTGCTTCAACTGCCTCATTAACATGTTCAGAAATCTGTAACCTATCATCCTCCTCATCCTGAGGAAACTCAGGCGCAGAAAGCTCAGTTGTAGTTTAACAAGCACCAATTTTGAGGGGACCTTTGGAGACTTTTCTCTCTCTTTCCTGAGGATCCTTTAGAGATTCAGGTGAGACCTGTGAGCTAAACTGGATAGGAGGAAAGGAAAGATTGTATTGCAAATGGATAGGTTCAATAAAGGAAGTCACAGTCCTGAGTCTGCAAGATCTGAGAGGGGCTGTTGATGGTAGGGTGACTTGGAGGTCTCTCATTCATGGCATCACCATTAATTGAAGTTGACTTGACAGTAATTAACAACACTAGAAATAACAAAAAGGTAAATAAAAAACACAATAAAACAAATACCCAAATAACGTTCTTTCCTCCTCCTACCCCCTTTATAGACAACTCAATAGCAGATTGAATTAACAGATCTTTTTTCTCAATCTCACACCCACACTCTGAATGACTGGCTGCATTTGAGGACAAAGAGCCTGGGGAAAGTAACTGAATATATCATCCCAAACCTATGCCCCCATTCCTGCTTATTTTGAAGCTCTGGAGCTTGTGGCCAGTTTTCCTTACACAATCTTCCCCCACCACTGATTTGTTTCCTTTTCTGCCTCCTGCCTGTCTTCATTCTCTCTCCACTTGAAAGCTGTTTTGACATGCAATATCATGAATGACCTCTTAAGCATTCTAGCAGTTCATTAGAAGTCTTCTGTCTCAACTATTGTATGAGATTCAAGTTGTTTTGCCTGGATTCTGTCAAAGCTAGACATTAATTACAATAGACCCTACATAAATCTCTGCTGCTCTCTTCTGCCAGTCTCCCTTCATCAGGTAATGCTTACAATCTGTGTCCTGGAAAAAACCTCCCGTTCTCCTTTATGCTGCAATTAACTGCAGAAGTCCCCCATGACCTTCTGGCAAGGAAACTAGTCCAATGTGGGCTAGGCAAAACTACGGTGAGGTGGATCTGTAACTGGTTAAGTGGACGAACACAGAGAGTGCTCACTAATGCTTCCTCTTCATCTTGGAAAGAAGTGACGAGCGGAGTGCCGCAGGGTTCCGTCCTGGGCCCGGTCCTGTTCAACATCTTTATTAACGACTTAGATGAAGGGCTAGAAGGCATGATCATCAAGTTTACAGACAACACCAAATTGGGAGGGATAGCCAATACTCCAGAGGACAGGAGCAGAATTCAAAATGATTTTGACAGATTAGAGAGATGGGCCAAAACTAACAAAATGAAGTTCAACAGTGACAAATGCAAGATACTCCACTTTGGCAGAAAAAATTAAATGCAAAGATACAGAATGGGGGACAATGCCTGGCTCGAGAGCAGTACGTGTGAAAAAGATCTTGGAGTCCTCGTGGACAACAAGTTAAACATGAGCCAACAATGTGATGTGGTAGCAAAAAAAGCCAATGGGATTTTGGCCTGCATCAATAGGAGCATAGTGTCTAGATCTAAGGAAGTAATGCTACCCCTCTATTCTGCTTTGATTAGACCACATCTGGAATATTGTGTCCAATTCTGGGCACCACAATTCAAGAGAGATATTGACAAGCTGGAATGTGTCCAGAGGAGGGCGACTAAAATGATCAAGGGTCTGGAGAACAAGCCCTATGAGGAGCGGCTTAACGAGCTGGGCATGTTTAGCCTGAAGAAGAGAAGGCTGAGAGGAGATATGATAGCCATGTATAAATATGTGAGAGGAAGCCACAGGGAGGAGGGAGCAAGCTTGTTTTCTGCTTCCTTGGAGACTAGGACGCGGAACAATGGCTTCAAACTACAAGAGAGGAGATTCCATCTGAACATTAGGAAGAACTTCCTGACTGTGAGAGCCATTCAGCAGTGGAACTCTCTGCCCCAGAGTGTGGTGGAGGCTCCTTCTTTGGAAGCTTTTAAGCAGAGGCTGGATGGCCATTTGTCAGGGGTGATTTGAATGCAATATTCCTGCTTCTTGGCAGGGGGTTGGACTGGATGGCCCATGAGGTCTCTTCCAACTCTTTGATTCTATGATTCTAAGTAAGGTAATGCTTTGAATTCAACAGAGTTCTCCCTTGCAGACTGAACTATATCTGAACTATATATTCACTAAAGTTCCTTCCCATTCCTACCCTAAATTCTCTTTCACACTAGGTTGACCTGCCTGCTTTTTGGGACAGTTCAGAGAATATTTTCTCTATCATTTTATTATCAAATGCCTTCAGAATAATGTGAACTATTTCCTTGTGCTTTTGTAGGCTACATACTTACCATGGACAATTAGTCTGTGTTCCTTAAACTGTTTTCCAGCTGCATTGACTGCACTACATTGATAGCGCCCTTTGTCAATTCTGCGAGCACTCTTTATGTGCAAGATCTGTCCATTGTCCAAAATTTCAATATTAGGGTCTCCTGAGAAAAGGGGTCTGCAAAAATAAAATAAAACAATAATGTGTAATCTTGTGCTAGCCCGCTTACACACACATTCCCACAGACACATTCAAGGAATTTGAAAGTATACATTTCAATAGATATGCACAGAATTCCACTGTGTTTCTGTATACACCCCTTCCATCATTTCATCAAGATCAGGCACAATAGTGGACTTCTGCTTGTGGAACACTACTGCAAAGTGGAAGAGGATAAAGTTGTAATCTTCCCTTTCCTCCATACTTCCCTATGTGTTACTCAATAAGGTGTCACAAGGGCAAAAGAAGGAAACAGAAAGAAAATAAGTTCTGAAAGTCCTAACAGCTGAACATTAATCCATTGACATCAAATGATATTTTATCTAATAGAGCATACAAGAAAAAATGTTGTATTGGTATTTTTCTTTCACTATTTTTTATCCAGAGTTACATTGTCCTGAGCTAAAAGGAGAACTTGTCAGAGAGGAAAAAATGTACACTGTTCCCTCGCTACTTCGCGGTTTGCTTATTGCAGACTCACTGTTTTGCTGGGAGCAGCAAGGGAACACTGTATAGAGGGAATGCTGTATAGCTGCTCCTCATTCCTTCCTCGCCAGGCTGGACATCCAAGGGGCCTCTGAGGCAGGGAGCAGTGGAGGCAGCGAGAGGAGGAGGAGGAGGAGGAGGAGGAGGAGGAGGAGGAGGAGGCGACCACCGAGTGGGGGGAGTGTCCCTACTCTGCCTCGGAGGCCCCTTGGGTGCCCAGCCTGGCGAGGGAGGGGCCTCCGAGGCAGGCAGTAGCAGAGGTGGCAAGGAGGAGGCTGCCACCGAAGAAGGCCTCAGTGGCATCCTCCTCCTCGCTGCTTCCACTGTTCCCTGCTCCTTCCTTTCCAGGCTGGGTGCCAGGCTTGTGCACCTAGCCTGGTGAGGAAGGGGCCTCCGAGGCGGGGAGCAGCAGAGGTAGCGAGGAGGAGGCCACCACGAAGTAGGGACACTCTGGCCACGTGAGTGGGTGGAGTGTTCCTATTTCACAGATTTTCACTTATTGTGGGTGGTCCTGGAATGGAACACTCATGATAAGTGAGGGAATACTGTAAATCCAAAACTGTAAGCTGTGACAATTATTTGTACCACTGAAACTCACCCCGTGCAAAACAGACTACCAATGTAAAGACAGCTTTATCATGATCATATTTGACAGCTACCAAACCATCACCCATTCCTTGGCCGCTGAAAAGTCATCATGCTTCATCCCTGCAGATCATTCCCATATATGTAACTACAGAGGCGAGTAAAGTAATTTTGTCTGTACTGTGCGTCGCATAGTATATAAAGTTTGTTCTGTCCCATTGTTCCATTGTTTTGCAAATTTTCTTTTAATATATGCAAGGAAATAATGTATCACTATACCAATTTCTACATTTATTTTCTCTCAAAATGATTATTTCCAGACAGAGGAACAATCAGAAAAGGCAAAAGTTGGTGGATAATTTAGTTATTTTAGCTTGGAAAGTGCAAATCAAGTTGGTTCATATTTGATTCATAATGATCAAATTCCTTAAGTCCAAGAAACCGCGGAAGCAACAGTTCTAGTTTTGGAAAGAATTAAAATGAATTCTTTCTCACAGAAGCATGGTTTCCAGAGTTACTTTGCTGAATTCATTCAGAAATGGCCAAAATCACTTTGTTCAAGGCTTGAGCTAGTTTCAAAACACTTTAACTTCATTGTGCATTTGTTCAAATAGCTTTAGATAATTTATTCCACTAACCTGATGCTGTACAGTGCAAGAGTATGTAAAAATCAGTCCAAACAGCCTTAAAATATCATAAACATAAAACATGAGCTAACAGCTACCAGCAGATTTCTCTGCCACACAGATTTTAAAACACAGATTTACTAGTAGGATGTGAGCTTTGCTTGGCTACTATTCTGCATTACTAAATGCTAACACTATTTGTCCAAGAACATTTATATACTGATTTTTGTTGCCCAACTAACATTTGTACTGCCAAATTTCATCCTCTTAATGGGCTTTTCCTGGAAGATGAATAGTTCAGAGGCACAAACTCTCAATCTCGTGGTACACTGTGCTGGAATGTATCTCTCTCCGTGTGCAGAAATGTCACATGTAATTATGGCTTCTGTCTAACAAAGGACATTTTAGGTTACAGGTCCTCCTGTACAACTTGCCCCAATGAAATCTCGGGCTGTTTTGAATTAGACTTTGTAACTATTTTATTTAACCTCTTTGTTCTTCTGGTTGCATTTTGCTTTTGAAAAATACAAAAATGACATGCATGGCTGTAATGAAATTAAAAGATATATCTGAGGCAGGGGGGGAAAAAAGAATCCCACCGCTGCCACCACTGTAACGAAGATACTGGCTGCCAATGCTATAAAGCTATTAACGACCGATGTTTCTGGTAGATATGACTGCCACCACCTCAGCTTTTATTGGTCTGAGGAACCAAAGGTGTGAATGTGTCGTAGGTAAGGTGTGTTTGCCCTTAGTTCTTCTATTGCTTCTTCGCTGGCTGACTGGACTTTAAAGAGATTTCAATTATTGACTTGACTTAGTTCTGAGGAGATTGACAGACTGGAGCTGACACCAGTTAAAAATGAACTAGAAAAGGTTTATTGAACTTCAAGAGTATTTCGACTCATGAAATGAGTGGTACAGAAACTTGATTCAGTTGTAGATACTTAGTTGGGTTAAACAGTTAGTTCTACTGACAATAAAGCTTTCAAAACTGTGAGTTTCCTTAAACAGACTGCTCTATTCTTAGAAACAATATCACTTAGAGAACAGACTCCTATCTGTCTCACACACAGGGCAATAAGCTCTCTTATACTTTCCCTAAGTATAAGAAGACAAGTCTTTCTGTTACTGATCCTCTCAATACAGTAACCCTAGCCCTTGTCTGCTACTTATTCCCTATCCTTAAGGCTCACTTTAAAGCTTTCTTTCCCTGTCAGACTCCTATTTAGCTTCCTCTCCTAAAAATCCCTTCCTTCTGTGTCTGATGTCAAGACACTTCTCCCTCTTGTCAAAAGCTGACAGCCTCTTTTCCTCTCTCAACCGACTCCTCCCCTAATTGCTCTGACCAATCAGGAGTTGGCTTGACTCCTCCTCCTGCTTCTGCCTGTCTTTCAAGATGACAGCTACTGATACTCAGGCTTCAGCCTGGTCGCCTAAAAGGTAGATTTCACTACAATGGCATACCTCAAAGCCATGAAATCAGGCTACCATAATTTGCATAAAGCCAAATTTCGCCACGTGTTGAATTTGACTCTACCCAATTGGTATTGTCAGCATGACATTGTGGGTTTGAATATTGGACTAGCTAGGGCTCGGAAGGAATAGAATTCAATAATAATAATAATAATAATAATAATAATAATAAAATAATTCCTCAGAAGGAATAGAATTCAATAATAAAATAATAATAATAAAAACCTTTATTTATACCCTACCACCATCTCCCTAAAGGGACTTGGGGTGGCTTACATGATGCCAAGCCCAACAAAAATACATCAATAAAACAACAAAGCAAGCAAGCAAGTAAAACACAATACAAATATCATAAATAACATATAAGCAGCAGGAACACACAAGAGACTTAAAACACTGGAAATACATTGGGTGATCATGGGCAAGTCACATTCTTTTAGTCTTAGAGGAAAGCAATGGCAAAGTTATCTGAATAAATGTTGCCCGGAAAACCTTGATGGTTAAAGTCAACTTGAAGAAATACAACAAGAACTGATACTCAACAAGAAATGCACATACGTTTGATGATAATACCATGTTTAGGAGATAGCCATAATGACATTAATGATCTATCAGAAATACAGCCTATTAAATCCACAGATTAAGTACAGACAGCACAAAACAGTTCCATAATCTTAAGGTCAAACATAGGGAAATAATAAGGAACTATTTTCCTGCATTAAGAAATGAGAACATGGTTTTCATCAAAAGAGAAGAAGATGAAGAATATGAAGTCTACAACAATATCACTATTAGACTCCTCCCAAAAAACTATCTCCCAACAAGACAAATCCCTCCCACCCTTCATCCCTCCCCCCTTTGTCTCTCCTTTTTCTTTTCTTTTGCTCACCATTTCCTACTTTCCTATACACTTGATTGTTCCTCCTCTTTTATTGTATGGAAAAACTCTAATAGAAATTAATTAAAAAAATAATCTTAAGGTCAAACATAGGGAAATAATAAGGAACAATTTTCCTGCATTAAGAAATGAGGACATGGTTTTCATCAAAAAGGCAAAAGATCATGATTCTGCACAGATACAAACAGTGCTAAAAACATGACCATCAACAAGAGATGTAATTGTTCATTACGTTTCTTCTCGAAGGTAGCAATATTTAAATTCAGCCATTTTCTTCTTACTACAAGATTCCTTCTCACTCACAAGAAAGTCTGTGAAAACCACACAGTTTTCAAAGGCTATTAGCAATTCAGGATTTAGCCAGCACAAAATATATCCATGGTTGCTCTGCACAAATCGCATTTTTAAACAAAAAATAATATTTCAGCAAAGAAATATGAAATCCAATACAGAAATCACTATTTTCAACATCAAAGAGGGTGTTCGCTGTGCAAATAAACTACAAGCACATTTTCACTGATTAAATCCCCATTCGTTTTTTTTTCTGAATAAAAAACAATTTTTGTGCAGGAATTAATAAAATTATGTTTTCTGCACAAAGCAACCAAATGCAAATTTTTCAAAGACTAGAGTTTGAACTGCATTATACTGGCCAGTGTACACGCATATAATGCAGACTGAACTGCACTGAACTGAATTATATGAGGTTACACTGCCATATAATCCAATTCAATGCAGTCAATCTATATTCTGAAGATGGGTTATATGGCAGCGTAGATGAGGTCTATGTCTCACCAATCCAGGATTCTTGTCATCATGGTTACTTGATATTTTAAAAATATGTTTCTAGTCACTTTTGGATGCTTTGAATATTCTTTCCATCATAGGCTTTGAGACTTATGATCCTTGCACATCTTTGCCTTACTTAAAACCATTGTCAGTATGGACTTTACAAAAAAGCTATGCCTTTGCTCCCATTTTATTGTACCAAGAGATAGCAAGAGATGAAGAGATATGAATGCGCATGTGTGTGCCCATATGTGTTTTCAACAATGAGAACAGCACTTACTTGCCATCTTTGAACCAATGAATGATGGGAAAAGGGGAGCCACTGACTCTGCATTCAAAAGTGATGTCTTGGGTTAGAATGACTGAGGTTTCGCTTGGTGTATCAGCACTTCTTATTGTAGGTGGGACTAGGTGAAAAAGAAAACATAGTGCAATCAATCATCAAATGGACTCAAAGGTAAAGTATAGTCAGCTCCGACTCTTGGAGGTGGTGCTCATCTCCATTTTTAAACCGAAGAGCCAGCATTGTCCGTAGATGGTCATGTGGCCAGCATACTGCATGGAGCATTGTTACCTTCCTGCTGAAGTGGTACCTATTGATCTACTCACATTTGCATGTTTTCAAACTGCTAGGTTGGCAGAAACTGGGGCTAACAACGGGAGCTCACCCCATCCCATGTATTCCAACCACTGACTTTCCAGTCAGCAATTTCTACAACTTGGAGTTTTAACCCACTGCACTGCCGCGGTTCCTTCAATATGGAATACATGTTCCTAAATAAGACTCATATAGCTCTTTCAGCAGAAAGAATGAAGTGTAATTCTTTGCTTTCATTTCTACATTTATAAATCTAAGTATGTCTCAATCATAACACAGAATTTATTACTGGAAACATGGCTACATGCATCTCTTTATCTTACAGACTATGCACTTGAATGAAGGGATGTTGGAATCAATTGCAGTGGGACGTTTTAACAGTTGTTTCTGTTGCAAATGTGAAACGAAACAGGAACTGAGTTATGAACTAGAAGAATTCAGATTCAAGTTCCAACCAGGCATGAACATATCTTTATTATATCTTTAATATTTTTTTATCTATATCTGCAGTTTGAGAATTATAATAATGAGCTATTATGCATAATGAACTACTAAGAAGCATAGTTGGCACAACAAGCATGAAATATTCTCAACAATTTAAGCTTTATATCAATAAAGCTATTAAATAAATGAATGAATAAATAACTTTATATTTAAGCTGCCCTCTCCCCAAAGGTACTGTTGCTAACATTAATCTGAAGTATATCTGGATTTACAACTATAAAGAAAAAAAAACTAAATAGTTCAGGCATACAGAGTAATCTGGTTTTTTTTTCCTCCCCTGGCCCATTTAGATACAGTATATCTTTCATTAGAAGAAACCTCCAGGTTCCTTTGCCCTTCCAGATAGGTTCAGTGGTTCTCAACCTGGGGTCCCCAGATGTTTTTTGCCTACAATTCCCAGAAATCCGAGCCAGTTTAACAGCTGTTAGGATTTCTGGGAGTTGAAGGCCAAAAGCATCTGGGGACCCCAGGTTGAGAACCACTGGGTTAGATCATGCCAAAAAAGGTTCCAACACAAATTAATAAGTGTCAATCATAGTACCCTTATTAGATATTGCAAAAAGTACCATCTTTGATGAGACCAACCTTGCACATCTACAATAAATAATTTCTCTGAGTTCCCAGCTACATTGGTGGCTTTACATGAATACTGGCCAGCATCACTGGCAGAAGCTTTAAGAAGCTTCAGCAGCTTTCCATTGTTTAGAATCTGTAGAGTGTTGCTCTCCACAACCTAAAAAAGAACAAATAATAATAATAATAATAATAATAATAATAATAATAATAATAATATAGTAATATCCAAATGTAGACTCTGCAAGGAAGCAGATGAAACAATAGATCATATCCTGAGCTGCTGCAAGAAGATCACACAGGCAGACTACAAGCAGAGGCACAACACCATTGCTCAGATGATTTATTGGAATTTGTGCCACAAATACCATCTGCCTGCGACAAAGAACTGGTGGGATCACAAGCTGGAAAAAGTTACAGAGAATGAACACGCCAAACTCCTCTGGGACTTCCGGATTCAGACAGAGTTTTGGAGCATAATACTCCTGACCTCACGATTGTGTTAAAAAACAAAGTATGGATTGTCGATGTCGCAATCCCAGGTGACAGCAGGATTGCAGAGAAACAACTGGAAAAGCTGACACGATATGAGGATTTAAAAATCGAACTGCAAAGACTCTGGCACAAACCAGTAAAGGTGGTCCCAGTGGTGATCGGCACATAGGTGCAGTGCCTAAAGACCTTGGCCTGCACTTAAACACAATCGGCGCTGACAAAATTACCATCTGCCAGCTGCAGAAAGCCACCTTACTGGGATCTGCACGCATTATTCGCCGATACATCACACAGTCCTAGACACTTGGGAAGTGTCCAACATGTGATCCAATTCAACAGCCAGCAGAGTGTCTGCTGTGGACTCATCTTGTTGTGTTTCAAATAATAATAATAATAATAATAATAATAATAATAATAATAAATTTATTATTTACTTTATTTCTACCCCGCCTTTCTCTATTCCGAAGGGGACTCAAGGCGGCTTACATGTGGCATTTATTCAATGCCTTGCAACACATACAGACATTAAAAACTTAAAATCAGTTGAATTAAAATTAATATAAGTTAAGCATTTAAAAATTATGTTCAGTATTAAAATCACGCCATCCAAAGATCGTGGTCCAAGGTTGATTCCATAATCATTGCACATAATCCACATGTGAATCCAGCAAAGACGGAGATCCTATGGCTGGGTGGATCGGGCAGTGGGGACATCCATCTGCCCACCCTGGATGGCGAGACGCTACACCCGTCATCATTGGTAAAGAGTCTGGGAGTCCTTTTGGACCCCCTGTTGACAATGGAGGCCCAGGTCTCCGCCGTGTGCAGAACCGCCTTCTTTCACCTGCGGCAGGCTAGACGGCTGGCCCCCTACCTGTCCAGGGACGACCTAGCTACGGTGATCCAGGCCACGGTCATCTCAAGACTGGACTACTGTAACGCCCTCTACATTGGCCTCCCTCTGTCAGTGATTCGGAAGCTCAAGTTGGTACAAAACGCAGCTGCTTGGCTTCTTGAGGGAATTCCGATGAGATGCCACATAACACCAATCTTACTACAGCTGCATTGGTTACCAATTGAGCTCCGGATCACTTTCAAAGTGATGGTACTCACCTTTAAGGCCTTGCATGGTCTGGGGCCGATGTACCTGAGGGACCGCCTCACCCCCTACCAACCCCAGAGATCCCTCCGTTCTGAGGACCAAGATCTATTGGAGGTCCCCAGTGTCAAGACCTTGTGTCTAACGGCAACCAGACGCAGAGCCTTCACAGCAGTGGTGCCATCAGTCTGGAATGCTCTGCCACCTGAGGTTCATGCCCTGCGGGACTTACCAGCTTTCCGCAGGGCATGTAAGACATACCTGTTCTGACAGGCTTTTAATGTTTGATACTGTTGTTTTTAAATGGTTTTAAATTGCTTTTAAACTTTGTTAGATTTTAGCTATTCTTGTAAGCCGCTCCGAGACCCAGGGGAGTGGCGGCATATAAGTTTAAATAATAAATAAATAAATAAATAAATAAATAAATAAATAAAATGTGCACATAATCCATTGCACATAATTACGTCAACATCACCAAATACTGCAGCTGAACTGTGCAACTCTCACACACTACTTCCCTTATCGAATAAAACTAATCTCATGTGCAACTAATCTCTTGCAATTTATAAACTCTATGATATAGACTAGGGGTCCTCAAACTTTTTAAACAGAGGGCCAGGTCACAATCCCTCAAACTGCTGGAGGGCTGGATTATAATTCGAAAAAAACATGAATGAATTCCTATGCACACTGCACATATCTTTTTTGCAATGCAAAAAACACTTTAAAACAATACAATAATTAAAATGAAGAACAATTTTAACAAATATAAATTTATATTTAACTCGGGACTATGTCGGTTCTCGTTTTTATTGTATTTTAAAGTTGGTTGTATTGTTTTAATCTACTGCTGTAAACCGCTCCGAGCCAAATTGGGAGTGGTGGAGTCTAATAAATAAATAAATAAATAAATAAGTATTTCAATGGGACGTGTGGGCCTGCTTTTGGCTGATGAGCTAGGATTGTTGTGTGCTTTCAAGTCATTTCAGACTTAGGTTGACCCTGAGCGAGGGCCGGATAAATGACCTTGGAGGGCCGTATCTGGCCCATGGGCCTTAGTTTGAGGACCCCTGATAGGACCCCATGCTCTGCAATTAGGACTACTGGCAATGGCTGGATAATTTCATTACCACCTGTGACATATTTGTCATGACCTTCTTTGGAAGCTTTTAAATAGAGGCTGGATGGCCATCTGTCAGGGGTGATTTGAATGCAACATTCCTGCTTCTTGGCAGGGGGTTGGACTGGATGGCCCATGAGGTCCCTTCCAACTCTTTGATTCTATGATTCTATGATTCTAAACTGATTATTTGCACTTGGGATTCTAATTGTGTTTTCTAAAATACTATGGACTCTTCCATGGCTGAAGCACTGCTTTTTTGCATGTGATTGGAAAATCTGTATGCATCCTGTCAGCAAAAATATGACTTGTCCTTTATGGACATGCCCAGGGGCAGAATCTCATGGCTGGGCATTTATGACAGAAGCAGCTGCCATTTCTGTTTTGGACATTGAAAGGGTAAGATCTCCAGGATTACTGATATCAGTAACTGCTGCTTTACCTCATTTTTAAATGGAATCTGCACAATTTCTTCTCCATTGCATCTGTTTGTGTAACAGAATGTTAATGTTAAGAACTTTAAAAGAAGTAGCCACGGTGGTCCCCGCTCTTGTTACATCCCGATTGGATTACTGCAACGCACTCTACGTGGGGTTGCCTTTGAAGACTGCTCAGAAACTCCAACTGGTCCAGCGGGAGGCAGCCAGATTGCTTACCGGAGCGACATACAGGGAGCACACCACCCCCCGTTGTGTCAGCTCCACTGGCTGCTGATCCAATTCCGAGCACAATTCAAAGTGCTGGTTTTGACCTACAAAACCCTATACGGTTCCGGCCCAGTGTATCTGTCCGAATGGATCTCCCTCTACGTCCCACCTCGGAACCTAAGATCTTCCGGGGAGGCCCTGCTCTCGACCCCGCCTTGATCACAAGTGAGATTGGCGGGGACGAGGAGCAGGGCCTTCTCGGTGGTGGCCCCCCACCTGTGGAACTCACTCCTCGGGGAGATTAGATCGGCAACGTCCCTTCTTTCATTTAGGAAAAAGTTGAAAACCTGAATATGGGACCAGGCATTTGGACATCATGGCAGCTAAAGAAAGACCTGATGATGAGCTGGAATTTGACGAGACGGAACAGATTTACGAAACTCCGAACGCTGAAATCAGGATTAGTCTACTACTGTGTTACTGTATTGTTGTGTAGTGATGTTTTTAATCTTTAATGTGTAATTGTTTAATTTGCTTATATATGTATGTATATGTGACAAAGGCATCGAATTGTGCCTTCCTCTGTAAGCCGCCCTGAGTCTCCCCCCCCCCCCCCCCAGGGGTGAGAAGGGCGGGGTAAAAGTGACGGAAATAAATAAATAAATAAATAATAAAAGAGTAGTTTGGCTTTACTTCACTTGTCTTTTTATATCACAGACAATCCCACGAGAATGATAGTCTAAGACTTGGGGGCTATGTTGCTGGGCAATCTTATACAAATGTAAAGGTCATAGAGTGACCTTTCAAATGGATTGGGAGGAGCCAGCCTTTGGTAGTGTGATGAGTCAAAATGAAGTATTTTCTGAAAGTAAGAATCACAGTATTTAGGTGTGATGGGATCAGCATGAAGCCATACTGAAAACAGTATGCATTCACCAATTCATCACACAGGCTTTTTTTACCCATCTTAGAATGTACTCAGCACAGTTTGGAGACAGAGCCCACCAGATCCCATCAAATGACACAGAGCTACTTCCAGCAGGATTCCACTTCCAAACTGTGCTAAATGCATTCTAAGAAAAAGCAAGGAGAAAATGGGAGGCTACCTGATGTTATCATTGCCAGTAAAGAGGTATGTGTGTATGGGATGGGGGGAGTGAGCAGCGACACTTTTTCCTGTGTTATGGGGAAGGTGGCACTACAGGCGATGGATTCCCCCATTGCTGCCAGATTTGCCATGGAGAATATCTCCCACTGACTCCAGTGGCAGGCGACTTTATGTGATGAGGTCCTTAAGTCATTAAAAACTACAGGATGCATACTGATTGAAATGGGATATTTCTTAATGTTTCTTAACACTCATGTGCCAACTTCAACAGTTGAAGAGTTTGGAAAATGATGTTATCCCCCTGAGCATCTCACTGAATTAACAGAATCACTTCTAAACAAATTTATGTAACATACACAAACTCATAACTACCAAACCAGGTGGTAACTTTAGAACAAATGTGATTAAACACTGGCAATGCACAGTTTGCATCTATCTAAATCTGAATGACATCATCAAGTATACATCTCAAATAGATTGCTGCAACGCACTCTATGTGGGGCTGCCTTTGAAGAGTGCTTGGAAGCTTCAAATAATCCAAAGGGGAGGCAGCCAGATTGTTCTCCGGAGAAACATACAGGGAGCATACAATGCCCCTGTTGCATCAGCTCCATTGGCTGCCAGTCTGCTACTGAGCAGAATTCAAAATTCTGGCTTTAGCCTATAAAGCCCTAAAAGGTTCCAGTCCAGCTTACCTGTTCAAATGCATCTCCCTTTATGAGCCAGCTTTATGCCAGGGAGGTCCTGCTATCGGTCCTGCCACCTTCACAGATGCAATTGGCAGAGATGAGAGACAGGGCCTTCTCAGTGGTGGACCCTCAGCTGTGGAACTCCCTCCCCATCAAGATAAGATCCTTCCCCCTCCCCCCTAGCATTTAGGAAACAACTTAAGACCTGGTTATTCAAAAAGTGAGTGACAGGAATATGGAAACATGGAAGTAGTTAAAGAGTGGTTTGAATCCAGGGAGAGTGGGTTGAGCTCCCTCTGTCAGTTCCAGCTCCCCATGTGGGGGAATGAGAGAAGCTTCCCACAAGGAAGGTAAAACATCAAACAACTGGGCATCTGCTGGTCAACATCCTTGTGTCTACCAATTCTACCTTCTGGCCAATTCACTCACACCAGAAGTGATTTGGAGTTTCTCAAGTCACTCCTGACAGGAAAAAAACCACACAAAAAAAACCCCTCAAGATCAATGCAAGGCATAAATGTTTTATGTTATGCTTGTGATTATTGTTTATAGTTTTATTGTTTTAATGGTTTTCATAGAATCATAGAGTTGGAAGAGACCTCATGGGCCATCCAGTCCAACCCCCTGCCAAGAAGCAGGAATATTGCATTCAAATCACCCCTGACAGATGGCCATCCAGCCTCTGTTTAAAAGCTTCCAAAGAAGGAGCCTCCACCACAGAAACTTCCACTGCTGACAGCTCTCACAGTCAGGAAGTTCTTCCTCATGTTCAGATGGAATCTCCTTTCTTGTAGTTTGAAGCCATTGTTTCGCGTCCTAGTCTCCAAGGAAACAGAAAACAAGCTTGCTCCCTCCTCCCTATGGCTTCCTCTCACATATTTATACATGGCTATCATGTCTCCTCTCAGCCTTCTCTTCTTCAAGCTAAACATGCCCAGCTCCTTAAGCCCCTCCTCATTCTATTGTTATATGTGGTTGATTTAATATGTGATGTTTTATATGTGTAAGGCATTGAATTTTGCCTTTGATTATGTTGTGAATGGCTTTGAGTCCCCTCAGGGGTGAGAAAAGCAGTATCTAAATGTAATAAATAAATAAAATGAATAAAGTACCTCTTCTACTAAAGCAGCAACTAGTACTCAAACAGTACTTTGAGTTTGTTGGACGAATTTTACTTTGAATTTTGGAAAACAATTGACTGCACCTATACATACCTGAATATCTTGCATGTACCAAGTGATAATGGGGAAAGGATTCCCAGTTACTTCACAGAGCAGGCTTATAGGCTGATTAATGGTCACTGATGCATTTGTCACCTTGTCCTGATCTCTGATTTCAGGTGGAACTGAAATCAAACAAATTGTAAAATTGGTCATGTAAAGCAACATATTTAGATGCTTGGGTTTGTTTTTTTAGTAATCTTTTTCATTATAAATTTTCACACATAATAAGGGAGCTTCTTTTGTTTAAACCAATATTCCTATGAAACTAATTTAATAATGTTTGCTTACCATGAACCTTCAAGTTGTATGCTTTTTCTGTGCTTCCAGCTTCATTTACTGCAATGCAGACATATTCTCCATTGTTGTAAGGTGTGACAGAGGAAATGACGAGCAGCGCTCCATCATCCAAGACTGAAATTCCGGGTTCATTCCCAGTTAGCTCCCTGTTATTGTGCAACCATTTTATAATTGGCTTTGGGGTGCCTACAGGTGTAAGTTCAAAATTTAAAGTTTGTAAATTGTAAATTCAAAAGCAAAGACAGTATTTAAAGGTTTTAGCCTCTAAATACTGGATGATTTTTTTATTATTACTGATTCAGGCTCCAGTTTAAATAGTAGCAAACTGTGGCATGTTTAACAACTTGAACAATCTTGCTAGATCCCTTAAGTCTTCACCTGTTCACAACATGCAATTTTAATACAAAAAAGAAGGGCCACATTCCTAGGAAAATGTGATTCATCAGTAGTATATGTTATAGAACTCCAGTATGCTGATGACAATGTCATCTGTGCGCATTCAGAAGAAGATCTACAAGCCACTCGAAACACCTTCACAGAAGCATACGAGAAGCTCTGCCTGTCATTGAAAATCGAGAAAACCAAAGTGCTTTTGATTATGTTGTGAACTGCTTTGAGTCCCCTCAGGGGTGAGAAAAGCAGTATCTAAATGTAATAAATAAATAAAATGTAATGAATAAAGTACCTCTTCTACTAAAGAAGCAACTAGCAAAAACAGACAGTACTTTGAGTTTGTTGGCCGAATTTTACTTTGAATTTTGGAGTCGCCAGCCAAACCTTCTCCAATGCCAGAGATACAGCTTAATGGTGTAACATTAGAAAATGTTGACCATTTCCGCTACCTTGGCAGCCACCTCTCCAAAGTCAACATCGACACCAAAATACAACACCGCCTGAGCTCTGCGAGTGTAGCATTCTTCCGAATGAAGCAGAGAGTGTTTGAGGACTGGGACATCCATAGGGATACCAAGGTGCTTGTTTATAAAGCTATTGTCCTCCCAACCCTGCTATATGCCTGCGAAACATGGACTGTCTACAGATGTCACATACAACTCCTGGAACAATTCCATCAGCGCTGCCTCCGGAAAATCCTGCAAATCTCTTGGGAAGACAAGTGGACAAACATCAGCGTGCTGGAAGAAGCAAAGACCATTGAAGCAATGGTCCTCTGCCATCAACTCCACTGGACCGGCCACGTTGTACGGATGCTCGGCCACCGTCTCCTAAAGCAGTTGCTCTACTCCGAACTCAAGAACGGAAAACGGAATGTCGGTGAACAGGAAAAGAGATTTAAAGATGGGCTCAAAACCAACCTTAAAAACTCTGGCATAGACACTGAGAACTGGGAAGCCCTGGTCCTTGAGCGCTCCAGCTGGAGGTCAGTTGTGACCAGCAGTACTACAGAATTTGAAGAGGCATGAATGAAGGGTGAAAGAGAGAAACATGCCAAGAGGAAGGCACGTCAAGCCAACCCTGACCGAGACCGCCTTCCACCTGGAAACCAATGCCCTCACTGTGGGAGAAGATGCAGGTCAAGAATAGGGCTCCACAGTCACCTACGGATCCACAAGAATACTGATCCTGGAAGACTATCCTACTCGGCCAATGAGGGATCGCTTAAGTAAGTAAGTAAGCCTGAAGATCAGAATAATTTGGAAGTAATCACAGAAAGGACTTGGCATCATATGCAAAACTGAAGGTAAATTTGGTCAATACACTTAAGTCATCTGTATGGGTTGGTTTGCACATACTCAAGTGAAGATTCATATACCAGTAATTCACTACAATACACTTAGAGGATCTGCATTGGGAGAACCTGGAAGGTTGAGCTTCTCATTTCTAAAGACAGTGTCCTCCCAAAGCCATTATCCTCTCTGTACATCTAATCAGTTTCCCATGACAAACTGGGTATTAACAGGCCTACCTACTCTTTTTCTACGATGTTGCAAAAAATGGCATTTTCTTAGCAGAGACAAAAAAAAAATGCAGAGAAAGAAGCTATCACAGGTTTTCTTTCTTTTCTAGTCACTACACTACAAAACTGGGAAATGAAGACTTCACTGAACCTAATTCTTGAAAAGCAATGTATAGAACTATACTAATTTTCTCCTACAATTTCAGATTTCATAAGGTGTTTCTCATCCAATATTGATTTATCATGACACTGGCTAAGAAGATATCAGTGTAGTGCTTCCAGAAGATGGAATTAACAGTACAAAATAATTTCCATACCTTTGACTGGACAAGGGAAAGCAATTTTCTGGCTTGTTACTCTTTCTTGTAAGGGAATGTTATATGGTGGGTCGAGTATACCAACAGAAGGAGGTTCTAAAATAAAAGAAAGGAAGGAAATGAGTCCTTTATAAACTCACTGTTCGAATGTCTATCTTCTACAACTTTTACTACTTCTGAAAACATCTTTTTAAAAATACACTTGTGAAATATAAAGGAGTTTGATTATATATATTTTAGTTATATGTATGTTTTAAAAGCATATGTTGTGTTAGAATTAATCTAGGGAGCTCTCTTGAGGAAAATACACGTTCCCTCGATGCAAAACATAAAAACAGATGTAATTCGGTCCAGGTCAGTTATGGGCCCCTGTGATGTATCTGGATGTGAGTAGAAATACAAATAAACTTTATCAAGCTCAGCCCTGCAAACACTGGTGTGCAAGCATCAGTTACCTGGCATATGAAGCATACCTTCCACCAGATGGCTCCGTAAAAAGAAACACTGCCATCTACAGGGCTATGTCACCTCCTGGATACCCACAAACTTAGCCAAGTGTGATACAGAGGAGATCATTAAAGCTCTTACTACTTTTTTACTTACTTAGAATCATAGAATCATAGAATCAAAGAGTTGGAAGAGACCTCATGGGCCATCCAGTCCAACCCCCTGCCAAGAAGCAGGAATGTTGCATTCAAATCACCCCTGACAGATGGCTATAAAGAATTAGTTCGAGGGAGATCAATCAATATCAGATCCCAATTCGCTGTACACCAAATTATAAAGATGGGGATATTAATCAATCCCACATCACTGGATCCAATTATGATGTCTAAGGGGTATATTTAAGTTTCTTCCGCTGCCACCAAACTGTAATGTAAGGGAACACTCTAGCTGCCCAAATATTAAAGATCTTTTGAGACCACCAAGCACTGTGTCCTATTATTTCTTCTTTTAAAAACAGTTGAGGTTGTTTAAGAAACTTTAGCCACAAAGGCACACTTGAGTCAGGCTTTTAAATTTAAATAATCAATGAAAGTTTATTGATTTGAAACAGGAAAAGTAAGTGCAGTTCAATATCTTGCCTGTTACAGAAAGTATTTGCTTTTGTCTTGAATGCGTAGCGGTTACAATAATAGTTATGTCTTTGTTACAATAAAAAGAGTTTCTTCTCTTCACTAACAAGCAAACTTAACAGGAACTGAATCTCTGTCAGGATTACTTCTGTAGCTCAGATACACTAACCTAGTCCTATCTAGCTACAACCCAGCTATATCCCTAATAGCTGTTCAGTTTGCTTCAGCTAACTATGCTGGCAAACCACTGGCAAACTTCGCCCTATCCTAACTCTTAAACCATAATCTTCTAAAAACATCCTTTCTCTTCGAACTCTAATCTTCAACTCCCCATTTCTGACTGAAAAAGCTCTTTTTCCCTCCAAGCCTCTCAAACTCTGCCCCCTTTTCTAAACCAATCCTGGTCGATCTCTGCTGACTCAGGCCTAAGACACTCCCCCTCTCTAAACTCTCTCTAAGATGGTACCTTCCCTGATCTAAAATGGCTACTGCTGCTTCGCCAGGCCCACCTAAGCTGCAAACTAGCTGGCAGACTCACTCTAGGCCCTGCAAATCCTGGCTGCAAAAGGTAAGGGACCTTTACAATGGCCATCCAGCCTCTGTTTAAAAGCTTCCAAAGAAGGAGCCTCCACCACACTCTGGGGCAGAGAGTTCCACTGCTGAACGGCTCTCACAGTCAGGAAGTTCTTCCCCATGTTCAGATGGAATCTCCTCTCTTGTAGTTTGAAGCCATTGTTCCGCGTCCTAGTCTCCAAGGAAGCAGAAAACAAGCTTGCTCCCTCCTCCCTGTGGCTTCCTCTCACATATTTATACATGACTATCATATCTCCTCTCAGCCTTCTCTTCTTCAGGCTAAACTTATAGTGACAAATGGAAGTATACAACACCCCCATTATTTAGCTACTGACTGAATATGCTCTTTATCACCACAATAAAGAAAATTGTGCTATCAAATAAAAAAAGCTTGAACAAGATACACAAGTGATGAATTCACTTGAAGTTGATACAAATGCCTCCTATGCTGACATGTTTATCTATTTGTTTTAACACAGACTGTATCTCTCTGCATTCCAATTGTCATTTATACAGCACTCTCTGGATTGCAAGCAAACATTGAACGTTGATATTTTGGGTGCTGAAAGGGGCCAATTTTTCGAAGTCTTTCTTCAAATGTGCAGTGTGAGTTACCTCTTTATTTTTCTTTATAACTAGCTTGAGAACCCAATGGTGCCCAGTTTATTTGACAAAGCATTGTTTGTTTTACGAAGTTTGGTAATATCAGTTTGGTAATGTGTAACACTTATTACAAAAAAACCAGTCTGCTCCCATTAGAAAATGCATTAGAATTTGGGTGAACTAACACCCCCAGAATGGTGGGTCAATCCTTCCCAAACCATGCCATTATTCAAAGTTGGCCATGTTGGGTCTGTGTGCCAAGTTTGGTCCAGATTGGACATCTGCTGGGTTCAGTGACATCTAGATAAGGATGAACTATAACTCCCAGATTCCCGGGGCAATCACCCCAAAACCCAGCCAGCATTCACAGCTGGCCATGTTGGTACTGTGACCCAAGTTTGGTCCAGATCCGTCATCGGCTGAGTTCAGTGTACTCTAGATAAGACAACTCCCAGATTCCCAAGGCAATTGCCCCTGAACCCTGCCAGTATGCACAGTTGCCCATGTTGGGTCTGTGTGCCAAATTTGGTGCAGATCCATCAAGTTTGGTTCAGATCCATCGTCGGCTGGGTTCAGCGCTCTCTGGATAAGAGTAAACTACAACTCAGATTCCCCAGGCAATCACCTCCAAACCCTGCCAGTATGGACAGTTGCCCATGTTGGTTCTGTATGCCACGTTTGGTCCAGATTTATTGTTAGCTAAGTTCAGTGCTCTCTGGATAATGTGGCTTGTTGTGGAAACAAGGATTATTAAGAAAGCTTCAGCAGAGACACCTTTTCCTCATGATAACTCTTTCAGGAGTGAATTTCTCTTCTGAGGCTTAGATTTTTCTCACTTCTTATTGTTTTACCTCCATTCTTAACCATGAGTCATTTGTAAGTGATATAATTTGGTGACTGCCTGAACAATTCAAATTTTTGCATGCTTATGTGTTCACTGGTTAACAACATGTCTACCATTACTTTTCCTGCGTACTCAGCAATTGGTTATTTAATCAAAACATAAGATCATAGATATTCACAGTTTCTGCTGGGAAACTGATATTGGTACCATCTACAACTACAACTCCCAGATTCCCAGGGCAACTACCCCCAAACCCAGTCAGTATTCACAGTTGGCCATGTTGATTCTGTGTGCGAAGTTTGGTCCAGATCTATTGTCAGCTGGGTTCAGTGCTCTCTGGATAAAGGTGAACTACAACTCCCAGATTACCCGGGCAATCACCCCCAAACCCTGCCAGTATTCACAATTGGTGATGTTGGGTATGTCTGCTAGGTTTGGTCCAGATCCGTCGTTGGCTGTGTTCTGTGCTCTCTAGATGTTGGTGAACTACAACTCTCTGAAATCACAGTCAGTTTCACCCAATGGGGATTCTCTGTGCCAAGTTTAGTCTATTGTCAGTGGAGGTCAGTTTCTTGAATGAAGGTGAACTGTAACTCCTGTAAATCAAGGTCAATGTCCCCCAAAATTCTATCTACAGTATGTTCTGTTGGTTATGAGGAGTCTCTGTGTCAAGTTTAATCCAGGTCTGCCATTCGTCTGGGTCTCAGTAGTCTTTTGAAGATGGAGTTGAATTGGGTGAAAGTATTGCAAATCCCATCATCTTTGGTCCATCCTCCCCTATCAACTCCAAAACATGAAGTAGGGCATGGGTCATCTGTGTGTCAAATATGGTCCAGGCCTGTAGTTCATGAGGGTCACAGTAGTGTGTGGGAACTGAATTGGGTGAAGGTAGGACAAATCCCATCATCCATAGTCTGTGCCAGGACACAAAGTGGGTCATGGGAGGTCTGTGTGCCAAGTTTGGTCTTGTTCTGTCATTGTTGGAGGCTACAATGGACTGTGCAAACCAAAGCATTTGAAAGTACTACAAATCCCATCATACATTGTCCGTCCTCCCCCAAACCTCACCAGGACGTAAAGGGGGTCATAGGGGTTATGTGTGCCAAGTTTGGTCCAGGTCTGTCACCCGTGCTGGTTGCAGTGGTCTGTGAAAGTGGCAACCAATCAGAAAGCTGCCACATGCACACATACATACAAACATTCACTTTTATTATATCTTATCTTCTATATATAAAAATGCTCTGTGTATCATGAGTACCTTAAAATCAAAAGAACCCATGAATGAAATCACACCAAATTTGCCAACAAAACATCTCACAACACAAGGAGTGACCATCACTCAAAAAATTATGATTTTGTCATTTGGGAGTTGTAGTTGCTTGGATTTAATAGTTCACCTATAATCAAAGAGCATTCTGAACTCCACCAACGATGGAATTGAATCAAACTTGGCACACAGGACTCCCCTGATCAACAGAATACACTAGAAGGGTTGGTGGGCATTGACCTTGAGTTTTGGAGTTGTAGTTCACCTACATCTAGAGAGCACTGTGGACTCAAATAATGATGGATCTGGACCAAACTTGGCACGATACTCAATATGCCCAAATATAAACACAGATGGCGTTTGGGGGAAATAGACCTTGACATTTGGGAGCTGTAGTTACTGGGATTTATAGTTCCCCTACAATCAAAGAGCATTCTGAACCCCACCAATGACAGAATTGGGGCAAACTTCCCACACAGAAACCCTCATGACCAACAGAAAATAAGGATATCTATATTAGTGAATTATAAAAGAAACTCAAAGGAAATATCAATAAGAAACCAGAGATAAAAAAATAACAATAATCAGATTATTATTAAGTGAGAAGATTTTCAACTTGGGGAGACCTGGAAGTTTGCTCTTACTTTTTATTTTGTTTTTTTTTCTTTTCTTTTTTTCTCTTTCTCTCTTTCTATTTCCTTTCTGACTTTCCTTAATGGAAAATAATGGAATAATAAGTGTAGCAGTTTTTCTTTTTAAGCTCCTTCTCCTGAGGAGCGAGCTGTATTCTCAATAAAGATATATATATATTAAAAGAAAATACTGTCTTTTTTGTGGTCTTTTCTGACCCCCCCCCCCCCGGTGACCCCCCCCCCCCCCGGGGTCTTGACTTCCCAGGTTGAGAAATGCCGCCTTAAGGCCATTCAGTCCAACTCCCTTCACCAGGGCAAGAAAACATAATCAAAGCCTTCCTGACAAAGGGCCATCTAGCCATTCACACACACACATACTTATATGACAGGTGCAGTATCAAAGATTTGAAAGGGACCTCTAAAGAAGGACAATGATATGTTGCATGTTCCAGAGTAGGCAAACCAGACAATCTCCACATCAACACTGGCAAAGAAACAGAAAGAAATAACTGTTTACCCACAAGCATAAAGACATTACATATATTAGAAACCAACACTTTCTCACTACTTTATTTTCCAGATCACCAGACTGGGCCACAGCAACGTGTGGCAGGGGACCGCTAGTAGATAGATAGATAGATAGATAGATAGATAGATAGATATAGATATATAGATTTATAAATTTTTTTAATGGAAAGAAGTCACAATTACTGAAATGCCTCTTTACTGTAAATGAAACTAAAATTTCCTCATTTTAAAAAATGGGATGATCCTTCTCACTGCTCATTCATAATTACCTTGAACGTGGATCAATATTTCTGCCTCATCGTGGCCTGCAATGTTACTTGCTCTGCATGTATAGGTCCCAGAGTCTGAAAGCAGGACTTTAATGAGGCTCAATGTTCCATCTGTAGCAACAGCGTATTGTTTGTTGTCTATTAAAAGAGGATCCTCATCTTTTAACCAAGTGATCATCGGAGGCGGAATCCCTTGAACATTGCAAGGAAGATCAACTCTGTGGCCAACTTTGACTTTCATTACGCGAGGCCCACGTTGTATCTTTGGAGGAACTAAGCAAAGTGTTTTCATTAATGCTCAAATGCTGGAAGATGTTAGCAATCAATTCAGTAATATGTGACTAACCCAGATCCTGTAATATTTTAAGATTGCTACTTTCCTATTGTATTAAAAATAAATAGGTCATCTTATCGATACTATTATCTGTGCATTATTTGAATTACAAAAGCTTGTATAACTATATATTGAGGGAAGATGGCAGGACTATCTACCAATGAACTATGTTAACTTATGTGAAGGCTGCCATCTGAGAACAATAACAATTGAATTCAATTTGATTACTTCTGCACAAAGCCACAGTGAGTATCAAAATATTACCTTACAGTAAATAATAGGGCTGGGCGGTTTCGTTCGTTAATTTCGTAATTCGTTATTAATTCGTTATTTTTTTTATAACGAAGCGATATTGAACCATTCAGGAGCAACTAAAAAACGAAACGAATTTTTTCAATTCGTTTCGTAATTGTTCCGTATTTGTTTCGAAATCGATTCGTAATTGATTCGAAATCGTTTCGTTATTATTTCCGCATGTCTGGTGCAAGTTTTATAGTCGTTGTTTGTTTTCTCAGTGAAAAAAAAATTATCACACCAACAGTCAACAACAGAGGGAGAGGGAAGCTTCCTGTCCCATTTGGAGGTTTTTTTAGCGTATTGCGCGATCGCGCCCGACATTAACGAATCGATTCGTAATTGTTTCGAAATCGATTTGTAATTTATTCGCAATTTACGAAATTTCGTAAATATCAAAAAAAATTTAAGGAAAATTTTGGAATTAATTTAAAAATCGAAACGCAAAAACTCCCTAAAAACTAATCGAGTTTAGAAACAATTTTTTCCGTGGTTGCCCAGCCCTAATAAATAAGACATTTTCATAGTTTATAAACACATTATATTCCTATGCAATATAAGAAAAATGTTTTTAAAAAACCAGACATCTTGGTCTTTAACTTTAACCTAAGATTTAAACACCAGAAATGGGAAAGCTGTTTCTTTAGCTGATTAAAAAAACATACTTGTCTTGATCTCTTTTTCCTGGAATTTTTCCTAAGATGAGCTACAAAAACATTTTCCCCACCCAACAAAAATTACTGGAAAGCAAAGTACCACATTTTTTAGATCTTCAACAAACCTGTTGGAAGAGAAGGACAAATTATTTCATATTAGGAGCCAGGCCCATAGCCAGGATTTCATTTCGGGGGGGGGGGGGGCTGAATTTTTTTTCAGGGGGGGTTTCGGGGGGGGCTGAGTTTCGGGGGGGGCTGAGTCTGAGTGAAAGAGGGTCTAGCCTAGCAAACCTTTTGTATCATTACCCCAATACCCCCATGCGTATGGGATATATTGAGTATGGTGATCAGATCATGATATGAATAAACATAACAGTTTAAATAATGCACCAGTAAGGCCTTTTCGCGAACCACCATGAAAATTTGGGGGGGGGGGGCTGAAGCCCCCTGAGCCCCCCCCCCCCCCCCCCCCGGCTACATGCCTGTTAGGGGCCCATCCAGACAGGGCCCATAATATGGGAGCTCTGAATTAACCGAATTATTCGAGACAAAGCAGGAAACCCCGTATTGAGGGCTTTCATGGCTGGAATCACTGAGTTGTTGTAGGTTTTTCAGGCTGTATGGCCATGTTCTAGAAGCATACTCTCCTGATGTTTCACCTGCTTCTATGACAGGCATCCTCAGAGGTTGTGAGGATGCCCTCTGAGGATGCCTACCATAGATGCAGGTGAAATGTCAAGAGAATGCTTCTAGAAAATGGCCATACAGCCTGAAAAACCAGCTACAATCCAGGAAAGCCATACTTTGTCCCAAATTAATTTGATACTCCATTAGACTGGGGTCTTCCTGAAAGACCCGAGTCTAATGAAGTATGGGTTTCTTAAATCCGCTTCAGTGTACATTTAAGTGCTGTCTGTAAGCGGCCAAGGACTTCCACTTAATAACTTCAGAGTAACAGCAAAAAGTAAGCACTTTAAAACATTTGTACCTTTGATACAATGCAGTCCAATTAGAGAAAAAAATATAAGTGTTCTATAACGAGTAACAATAGCTACAAGTTATTAACTGACCTGTGCATTATATACAGAACATAGGATATTTATTTTGCAATATAGGTAAAGGTAAAGGTTGTCCCCTGACATTAAGTCCAGTCATGTCTGACTCTGGGGTGTGGTGCTCATCTCCATTTCTAAGCCAAAGACCCGGCGTTGTCCATAGACACCCCCAAGGTCATGTGGCCGGCATGACTGCATGGAGTCCCACTATATTTTGCAATATAACATACAATATTATTTCTCCAGCTAGCAGGGGTCTATTCTAACTACCAAGAGTTCTGCAGAGCCTCAGTCAGACATATTTATTTATTTTTTTATTTATTTAAACTTATATGCCTCCACTCCCCTGGGGCTCGGAGCGGCTTACAAGAATAGCTAAAATCTAACAAAATTTAAAAGCAATTTAAAACAATTTAAAAACAATAACACTTTATTTAAGGCCTCTTCTACCCTGCCATATAATCCAGATTATCAAAGCAGATAATCCATATTATCTGCTTTGAACTTAATTATAGGTGTCTACACTGCCATATAATCAAGTTCAAATCATATAATCTGGATTTTATATGGCTAAGGGGCTTTAGGCCGGATCCAGACAGGTCTTTATCCCAGAAGCATCCACGTTAAAAAAAAATGCAGATGTTTCTGGGGGCCTGTCCACACCCACCTCAGAAAGTGCACACTTTCTGGGATGGGTGTCCAGACATGATTACTTCTGCACAAAGCCACAGTGAGGGTCAAAATATTACCTTACAATAAATAAGACAATTGCATAGTGTATAAACACATTATATTCCTATGCAATATACTAAGATGTGATAATAAAATGCCAGAATATAAACTTTACTAAAATTTTGTTACACATAGGCATCAAGTGAAATTTTGTATATACAAGATAAATAGCAATATGCAATGTAAGAGATTGAATATGGAGTTGCAAGAGATTAGACAGAGCTATGTTTTTGTAATATACTAGCTGTGCCCTGCCACGCGTTGCTGTGGCCTATAGTAAAACTTATCAAAGTTGAGGTAGATATCTGGACTATTACGAAAGAGAGGTCCCTACCTATTCCTTCCCCCTTTTCCTCCCCCTTTCTCTCCTTTCTTCCTTCTCTACCTCTTTCTTTCTTTCCTTCTTTCGCTCCTTGGTTTCATCCTTCTCTCTTTCCTTCATTCCCTCCCCCTTTCTTCCTTTGCCTTTCTTTCCTCCCTGTTTGCTTCCTTCTTTCTCTTTTTATTTCCTTTTATTTCACCACCATCATAACAATAACAATAATGCAATGCATTGCCTCTGGGACCTGACACCTCTCCCATTCCCCCTAAAAGGGTCTCACAGGAATAATAGCATCATAATAATCATAGAAATAACAACCTTTACCCGCCACGTGTTACTGTGGCCAACCTTCCCACTTTCCTCCTTTCCCTCCTTCCTTCCTTCCTTCCTTCCTTCCCATCTTTCCTTCTCCTCTTCCTTCTCTATCTCTTTCCTTCCTTCCCCCTTTTTCTTTCTCTTCTGCTGTCTCTCTTTTCTTTCCTTCCATCTTTCCTTTTCTTTCCTTTTCTTCTTCCTCTAACTTTCCTTCCTTCCCCCTTTTTCTTTACCTCCCTTTCTCTTTCTTCCTTCTTTCCTTCCTTCCTGTCTTTCCTAGATTTTGACAGGGCAGGAAGGGGTGGGGTTTGGAGGTGGCCTGAAGTAAAAGGAGGTAAGATTGGGGCAGGGGAGTGATGGAGTGTGGGGTTGCGTGTGTGTGTGCGGCGGCGGGGGGAGTGATGGAGCCTGGGGTTGTGTGTGTGTGTGCGGCGGCGGGGGGAGTGATGGAGCGTGGGGTTGTGTGTGTGTGTGCGGCGGCGGGGGGAGTGATGGAGCATGGGGTTGCGTGTGTGTGTGCGGCAGGGTGTGTGTGTGTGCGGGAAGCGGCGCGGCGGGGCTTGGAGTGGGCATGGTTTCCGCAGAGGGAACGTTGGCCGGAAGGCCATGTGCGCGCGCGATGGAATTTGCGGCTGGGCGCCAATGCGCATGCTCAGTTGTTTTGCCGTTTTGTGAGTGTGTTGTTGTGTTGTTTTTCATTTTGAGTAGATATGTTTGTACCTTGTGGGTTGTGTTATGGGCATGGGAATTTTGGTTAAGTTTCGTTGGGGTTTTTTTGAGTTTTGTTCTTTTGCCATTTTGTGAGTGTGTTGTTGTGTTGTTTTTCATTTTGAGTAGATATGTTTGTACCTTGTGGGTTGTGTTATGGGCATGGGAATTTTGGTTAAGTTTCGTTGGGGTTTTTTTGAGTTTTGTTCTTTTGCCATTTTGTGAGTGTGTTGTTGTGTTGTTTTTCATTTTGAGTAGATATGTTTGTACCTTGTGGGTTGTGTTATGGGTATGGGAATTTTGGTTAAGTTTCGTTGGGGGATTTTTGAGTTTTGTTGTTTTGCTGTTTTGTGAGTGTGTTGCTGTGTTGTTTTTCATTTTGAGTAGGTATGTTTATACCTTGTGGGTTGTGTTATGGGCACGGGGATTTTAGTTAAGTTTCGTTGGGGGATTTTTGAGTTTTGTTGTTTTGCCGTTTTGTGAGTGTGTTGTTGTGTTGTTTTTCATTTTGAGTAGATATGTTTGTACCTTGTGGGTTGTGTTATGGGGACAGGGATTTTGGTTAAGTTTCGTTGGGGGGTTTTTGAGTTTTGTTTCCTCGTTGGATGCCCCTAACAAATTTATATATATAGATTATGATTGGGAGAAGGATTGAAAGGAGTATGGGTCTGTTTAGAAAGAAGGGGAAAACTTGTAATGGTGACATTGCATCACTGTTAAATGCCTTGTAAGAAATAAGAAAAGTATAAGAAAAATATGGAGGCCCCAACCCCCCTCCTCCCAAGCCCCCAGACCGCTTAGAAATGTAATAAAAACTTACGTGGCCTCTATTAGAATCCTCGGTCAACTCCCCTGGCATGTAGAAATGATGTGCCAGGAGAGCTGGTGTGGGGGAGCAATTCCCCCCCCCCCTGCTCACCTGGCACATCATTTCTATGCTCCAGAAGAGCCAGCCGAGGCTTCTAATGGAGGCTACATAAGTTTCTATTACTTTTCTAAGGGGTTTGGGGGCTTGAGGGGGTGGGTGGTGGGCATTCCCACAGTTTACCAGGCTTATTTAGCCTGGTAAACTGTGGGAATACTGTCTGGACTGCAGTATTCTGCAGTCCAGACCCAGAAATATTGGAAATTGGAAATATTGGATTTATCCCACGCCTTCCAAGAAAGCATGGAATAAATCCACTATCAAATCAAATTAATTTGGGACTGTCCAGAACGTTGTCTGGACAGCCCCTCCTTTATTGTGGGCCCTGCGTCACCTACCAGATCTTTTTTTCAGCTGGGAATTCCAGGTATGCCATCCTTTCCTAAGAAATGCATACCAAAGGTACAAATCTTTTTCTAAAAGTTTTGAAAGATAATTGATCTATATTGATAATATTACTTTACAATAACTAACCTTCTAAAGAAAATAGGTACACATTTTTTAAGTACAGACTGATGTTTTTCTTTTATCTTAGATTTGGCTAGATTTGCTTAAAAACCCTTACTCCTCATGGAGTTGCACCTGGCTGTCTTCATGATGTCAGGGAATACTCTGGAGTTTGGCCAAACCTCCAGTGCAATTACAGAGGGAAAATGTTGCCATTGGCTCCTTCCACACTGCCCCTATATCCCAGGATCTGATCCTAGTTTATCTTCTTATTCCAGATTATCTGGCAATGGAGACTAATATAAACCAGTTTAAAGCAGATAATCTGGGATCAGATCCTGGGATATAGGACAGTGTAGAAGGAATCATTACTATGACTATAAAGTTTTGTGAGGTCCTGATCACCACATGATCAGGGAAAAAGACGGGTGAACTGGGCACAGTTATTATGGTATGATATAGGGCTGGGCGGTTTTGTTCGTTAATTTCGTAATTCGTTATTAATTTGTATTTAAATTAGCTTACGATCCGATATCGAGCCATGCAGGAGCAATTAAAAATCGAAACAAATTTTTCAATTTATTTCGTAATTGTTTCATAATTGTTTCAAAATTGTTTCGAAATTGTTTCAGAATTGTTTCAGAATTGTTTCCATATGTCTGGTGCAAGTTTTAGGGTTGTTGTTTGTTTTATCAGTGATAAAAAAATAAATTATCACACCAACAGTCAACAACAGAGGGAGAGGGAAGCTTCAGAAGTTCCCCCTGTCCCATTTGGAGGGGTTTTTTTTGCATATTGCGCAATCGCGTCCGCCATTAACAAATCAATTCGTAATTGTTTCGTAATTGTTTCGTAATTTACGAAATTTCGTATATTTTGAACTTTTTTAAAGAAAAAATTCAGAATTCTTTTAAAAAACGAAACGCAAAACCCCCCTAAAAACGAATCAAGTTTAGAAACAAATTTTTCCGTGGTTACCCAGCCCTAGTATGATATATTAAATGACTGTAAACAGTAGCACGTTGTTGAGTTGGGAACAAAAAAAGGGGGGATGTAAAATTGCAGTAATTAGGAACAGGAAAAGCTATCTCTAACATTTTTGTTGCATTTCTCAGAACTCCACCGGCATTATCATCTTTTCTCATATTTTTTTTCCTTCTGCTTGCATATGCTTTTTCCTAAACTGTATTTCTTGAATGTCTGTATCTTCTACCCATTGCTCCTCTAGACTTAAGGATGTTTTTGTGCTTTTCTCAAATATACTTATTTTTAATTGTGCATATTTTTCAATGTTGTTCACCTAAATGAGCAAAATGGATTGTTCTTGCAGAGAAATGAGAACTCAATTATTTTATTTTATCCATCCCTAGTTCTAGTACTGTAGATTGGATTTTGGCAGATGAGGCACAAATGCTGACACACACCGATATAAACGGCAAGGGGATTTTTAAAGCAAATAAAGAAACAAGTGTATCATTGTGTACACATTTAGGGCTTAGTATTACATCAACCCCTCCACCAAACACACTAAAATACTTTAGGAGAAAAATATTGTTTGTCCAGACTCTCAATAGCTGTTGAATAGATAGTTTGCCTCTCTAGCCCATTTCATTTTTGTGCCAGTGACCTCAGGAACTCTGCTGCATATATGTAATGCACTCTACCCATTCAGGAAAGGCTCTTACTGCAGTTTAAACCACTTACCATGTACATTTAGTTTCACTGACTGGGTTGCATTCCCAGCTATGTTTGTAGCCACACAGATATACACACCACTGTCTGAAACTCGTGTCTCAAGGATTTTCAATGAACCTGAAGGGAGGAAGGTGTGTCTGGAAAAATAGGACACAGATACGACTGTATAAATATTTAGCACTAGAAGAATAAGCATTACTTAGACATTAGTAATGAACACAACTCATTAAAAAGCATCTGTTTGGTATTACTTTTGCTCAGACAGGGCTGGGTTTTACTCAGCTGTGTTTGCAGCCTGTCTGACTTCTTCGTCCCACCTAGTTCAAGAATGAAATGAGATTAAAACTGAGTAAGTAATCTGCTTTAATAAGCCATGTTTTGGGTCCTGTCTACATCGTAGCTGAGGGAGATTCCTGTGTTGCACTGATGTTTGTGGAAATTCCTCCTCACAAAGAAATACAGATGTCCACACACAGATTAAGAAGTGAGGTGACTAAAAATTACAGATGCCAAGCAGAAAAGGAACTGGTAAATACATTTCAAAATCTGAACCAGAAGTGGTAGGAAACGCTCTGTTTTTAGATAGGTTGTTAATGATCGGCACATATTCAATATATTAGAAAATGCAGATCTTTTAAAATCACAAATTAGAACTTTATTGCAAGAGAAAGGAAAACTAGCATGGAGCAACACCATGTGCATCTCCCCATAATTTCACCAACCTGAGTTTGGTAAAACTGTCAGTAGCTCCCAATGTATTGTCAAAGGATTTCATGGCCAGAATCACTGGGATGTTGTGTGGTTTCCAGTCTATATGGCCGTGTGCTAGCAGCATTTTCTCCTGACATCTCACCTGCATCTTCAGAGGATGCCTGCCATGCCAACACAGCCATACAGCCTGGAAACTACACAGCCCCCAATAGCTCCCAATCTTTCAGCATTCCCATCACCTACCTTGTGTGATGGTCCCTTCTCCTATTGTGCCCCCCCCCCCACTCCTCTCTCCCCTCACTATTTCCAAGCTGTCTGTTTTCCTATTTATTGTAGATTTTATAGTTATAGTTGCCTCTTTTTTTGTTGTTCAAAGCTGAGATTGCAAAATTGATCAAAATTGATAATAAAAAAATTGGGAGCAGTTGTAGTGTGGGAAGTTGGTATTATGGAGTATGCAGACGCACAATCACAGGATCACAAATTGATAAATCAGCATAATTGTATGGTGCAATAAGGCTACAATACTGAAGATGCTCAATTCAGTATGTATCTGCTACCAATGATAACATGTAGTGGAATTGTTGTAGTAGACCCTGTAAGTAACGCTGCAAGCAGTAGTATGAGTGCCTGAAGGGGGGAAAGGCCTACTCGTGAGCAGGAGTCAGATGAAGAACAACAAAGGAAAAGGATCCAGGATATAATTATGGCACCTACCGATGAAGACTAATTCGAAGGGTTTTCTGGAGACGAAGGGTCAATGAGTGAGGGAGAGGAAGGAGATACAGTGGATGGGAATAGAGGAACAAAGAGGGTTACTGGGGAGCAGGAATCGGATGAAGAGCATGAGAGGAAGATGATCCAGGATATACTTACTGCCCCCACAGATGATGAACCGTTCATGGATTTCTCTGGGACTGATGGGTCTGGGAGTGATGAGGATGGGGATGACACATTGGATTGGACTAAGGTTAAAGAGGTACAAAATGTATGTGCGGAGCCAACGTCTAGTGGCACATTTATGGGTTTCTCTGGTAATGAGGATTGGCAAACAGGACATACATCTGATTCTTGGGGGGACCTAAGTCTTGACAGAAGATGGAGGAATTGGAGGGATGGAAACAGGAGTTCACGTGTGGAAACAAGAACAGCTGTAAGAGATAATGACGGGGCGGAGGTCAGCTCATCGTCTGATGATGATGTGTAAGATAAAAGTAGGCTCTGAAATGGGGAATCTTTGCAGAAGACAAAGTGTTGGTTACGTTCGTGTATCGTGTGAATTTGTCGCTGCCTGTTTTCGTGTTGAGCTTTGGGTCCAGGTTCTGCAGCCTGGAGTTCCTGTTCCTGTGCATGTTCGACTTGGACTGACTTCTCATGAGTGTGGCTTTCTCCCTTCCTGGATCTCGGACTGGCTTGATGACGACGCTGCTTGTGGACTTGGAAACAACGCTTATTTGGACTTCTCCTACGATGACTTCTGGACTTTGGCTGGCTTCAGTTTCTCTTTTGGCGGTTTCTCCTTGCTGTTAACTGAGTGTGGCACTGTTTGTTTGCCACTAAGTACTGCATTTAATCCGGTTCTTTTCTCAGGTTAATCCAGATTATATTTCCGTTTGCTTTTCAAGCCAAGTTTGGCTCATTTTTTGAGTTTTAGCCAGAGGCACTGGAGTTAAGCTGGAACTTATACTGTGTGTGGCCCTTTAAGGCGTCTGTGTCTCGACAGGAATAGTGGTTTCATGCAATAAAGTCCTTTGGACCCTTTCACACAGCCCTATATCCCAGAATATCAAGGCAGAAAACCCCACATTATCTGAGTGTGTACTCAGGTAACCCAGTTCAAAGCAGATATTGTGGGATATTCTGCCTTGATATTCTGGAATATAGGGCTGTGTGGAAGGGCCCTTAGTCTTCTTGCAAACAAGCCAAACCAAAGACAGACAACTTGGCCAGAAGCATTGCTGGCTGAGGTCCTGAAAAGACAAAAATTAGAAAGCCTGGCTAAGATAAAGTTAAATCTCTCTCCATTACATATGTCTGAGCTGTATAATCTGAGTCAGGTGAGGAACAACTTGAGCAAAGGAGTCAAAGAGTGAAGCCAAGGTAAACAGAAGATAGGCTCAGTTGAGGTGGGAACAACAGCTGGAAAGGAAGAACGTAGGGAGACAACAATGAAGCATGAAGCAAGACCAAGGCCCCATCTGCACTGACCGGTTTCAAACTGGGATTGAATAACATGGTTTTGCTGTACATATGATGGTATAGGAAATCCTGGAACTTGAGGTCCAGATGGTGATTACGCAAACCACAGAGCACTGATGCACATTAAGGAGGTTCTTTAACATGGTCGGTAGAGATGAGGCTCAAGAGTCAAACTACATAATGAAACAGTCTCACATGATTTTTAGCTATACAACATAAGGTTGTAAGCTCAAACTGAAAATCCTTCCTGACATTTGAAAATCCCTGTAGTATATTGCCAGAGCAGGACAGTCTGTTCTTGGAATATGGGTTGATCGATTTTAAATTTAATGGAGGAGGGTGCTTCGGACCAATACTGTATTTTGCGATTTCTAAGCTTGATGCTAATATGAAATGAGTAGAAAATTTGGGGGAAATGATTCCTCAATTCCATCCACCCCTAACCCCCATGTCCGCTTCAAATAGTAGTTTCCAGAAGTCAAGTATGTTTTACAGTATTAGGCTACAGGCCCAGAAACACTAACAAGTCACAGTAATGACATTCACTCTGGCCTTGTGCTGTTGCTAAGCCTCAGAGCAATCAGTGTTTTATCTACCCTTTTAAAAACAACAATTATTTCAAATGAGAGATATAATGTGACATAATGTAATATTTTAATAACTATCAGTGGATTATTTGGTTTTGGATCTCAATTTTCTGTGGTTACTACAATGAATACTGTAGTGGAATCTACCTTTAAGACGACAGGGCCGAAGCCTGCATGATAGTAGCTGTCATCTTGAAAGGCAGGCAGAGACAGGAGGAGGAGTCAAGCCAACTCCTGATTGGGTATAACAATTGGGGGAGGATTCGGTTGAGAGAGGGAAATAAGCTGTCAGCTTTTGACAGAGAGGGAGAAGTGTCTTGACATCAGACACAGAAGGATGAAATCTTAAGACAGGAAGCTACAGTAGGAATCTGACAGGGAAAGAAAGTTTTAAGTGAGCCTTAAGATTAGGGAATAAGCAGCAGACAAGGGCTAAGGTTACTGTATTGAGAAGATCAGTAACAGAAAGACTTGTCTGTTTATACTGAGGAAAAGTATAAGAGTGCTTATTTGCCCTGTGGGAGAGACAGATAGGGATCTGTTCTCAAGTGATACTGTGTCTAAAGATAGAGCAGTGTGTTTAAGGGATCTCACAGTTGATAAATGCTTTACTGTCAGTGGAACTACTTGCTTAAGTAACTAAGTCTCTACAACTGAATTACGCTTCTGTACCCCTCATGCTATGAGGTGATATTTGTTCCAAGTTCAATAAACTCTTTCTAGTTCACTTTCAACTGGTGTATGCCTCAGTCTATCCATCTCCTCAGAACCAAGTCTGTCAAACCCATTTTAAAGTCCAGTCATCCAGTGAAGAAGTAATAGGTGAACCAAGAGCTCAAACACACCTTACCTACAACACATTCACACCTTTGGTTCCTCAGGCCAATAGAAGCTGAGGTGGTGGCAGTCATACCATGGGTGTAGTTGATTTGTCCCTGGAGACTTGAATTTATTTAGAGTGGTCAGGTATTCCTGCTTCTGGGTTTAATGTGGCTGCACATGAGACTTAGCAGTAGTCATGGGCACAGTATTTGTTTCATTTGGGTATTCGTTTCATGCTGTCCATTCAGAAGGCACGAAACAAAAAACACCATTTTAGGGTTAAACGAAATGTGACATGAAAGAGAATGCTGCATGGTCACCGTTGCTTGCTTTTGTTTTTGGGCTGCATGGCTTTCCAGATGAGTTCTTCCACATGCATCAGAGGAGGAAGTGTTTGGGCCAATTAGGGCCCAAGAATTAGGCCCTAATTGACCTAATTAAAGTTCCCAATGTGGTAGTGTCCTCTCCTGCTACTGGGCTGGTTTCTCTCTCCACTTTTGCCTTGCCTTGCCAAGTTGCTGCTGGTGGGGAAAGCAAGATTTGTGTTGCTGCTGGTGGGGAAATATTTGTATTATTTTGGTTTGCCATAGCTTGGTTGCTTGGCATGGTTTTTAAATTCCTTCAGAGCTGCTGGTGGCATTTGCATACCTTGACTTTCTTTGTTGGGGATTTTTTTTTTTACCGTAGTATGGCTGCTTGGCGCCTTTTTAAATTTTTATTTGAAGGAAAGAGGCTGGGATTTTTGAAGGGGCGAGATGGGTTTGGCTAGGGAGTATGCATGAAGGATGGGGGAAAGAAGGGGATGTCTAGCTTTGCTGTACTTTAATATTTTAAATTCTTTAAACCTTTGTTTAACCCCCCCCCTTTTTTTTTTCTTCCTGCCTATTGTGTTTTATTAAAAAAATCATTTTTCAAAAGAAATATATATCACTAACTGTACCTTTGCATTTCCTTTGGGGTCCCATGTCTCCCATAAAATCCCACAATATCTACTTTGATCAGAGGGCCCTTCCACACAGTCCTATATCCCAGAATATCAAGGCAGAAAATCCCACAATATCTGCTTTGAACTGAATTATCTGAGTCCACATTCAGATAATGTGAGATTTTCTGCCTTGATATTCGGGGATATAGGGCTGTGAGGAAGGGCCCTACGTGCTTCCCATGCAATAAGATCTTTGGGCTGGCCTCAAAGTTCCCCCCCAAATCCCTTTGCCGCCACCTCCTCCTCCTCCTCCTCCTCCTCGGCGCTTTATTTTACTTCCCAGCAAACCTTAGGGCCCTTCCAGAAGCCCTATATCCCAGGATCTGATCCCAGGTTTTCTGTTCATCCCAGATTATCTGACTGTGCGGTCTCATATCATCCATCTTAAAGCAGAAAGCCTGGGATCGGATCCTGGGATATAGGGCCAATCTGGAAAGGCCCTTAGTGATATTATTCCATGCTGGAAAGTTGTTAGATGGGGTTAACTGCATAGTAAAATATACTTTAACCCAACCCATATTTTAGCCCCACTCATTGCTGGAATGCAGTATCTGAGGCCACTTATACACTGCCATATAACCCAGATGATCAAAGCAGACAATCCATATTATCTGCTTTGAACTGGATTATATCAGTCTACATGGCCATACAATCCAGCTCAAAGCAGATTATCTGGATTTTATATGTCGCTGTAGAAGAAGTCTAAGGGCCCTTCCAGACAGTCATATAATCCAGAATATCAAAGCAGAAAATCCCACAATATCTGCTTAGAACTGGGTTATCTGAGTCCACACTGCAAAATAACCCAGTTCAAAGCGAATAATTTGGGATTTTATACAGCTGCGTGGAAGGGCCATAGATGCTAGAAAGGGTTGCTTATGTCTAGAATTTACTTAATTGGAGAATTTATACATCCTAACAGTTTTTCTGATAGCCTTAACTGATATTGGGAGGACTAATTTAAAAAATCAAACAAAAAGACAAAAGGAAAGGTTGTTACCTTGGAGAGAAGGGAGAAATCAGCTGCACTTCTTTAGCCCAGGTTATCACAGGAGGTGGCAAACTCTTCACCTCACAAGGAAGCATGGCCTCTTCTCCAGCTATCACAGATATTTCTAAAGGATTTCCCATTGAACTTCCTTGTTGTTCCTCTGGTCTGGACACTCTTGGTTTCACTAAAATAAGACATAGCTATCATCATCAAAGCTTCTTCATTTATCAAAATATAGGTATATACCAAAATATTTCATTTCAGATTTTTGGGTTCTATCCCATGTTATTTCCAGAGAGTGTTGAGGTATCCTTGAGGTATCCATTGGATGGCATGTATATGGTTCCATACAGGATGTAACAACTATTTTTCACTGTCTGTAACGCAGCAAACATTGTAGCCAAATCCTACCCATGCTTCTTGGAATCTATTTCCTGTTGGGTTCAATTGAATTTATTCTCGAGTAAGAGTGTAATTCTCTGGGAGTAAGTCCCACTGAAATCAATTGGACTTACTTCTGTATACAAACATATCAAATGGGTTAACGAATGGTAGAAAAGAAGTGCTGAGCACTAATGTTTTGCCTCTGGCCTTTAACTGGGCATACATACCTGTAACAATGAATTTCACTTTCCTCCAAGTAAATAGGTTTACTAGCTGATCAAAGATATCAGGGTAAGCTAAGTACAGAGACTCTCCTCACCAGAAGGCTGGTAATCAAATGATGAACTGGTCAAACACCTATGAACTCAATGATGGTGTCTAATAGTTGCAATCTACTTCAGTGGATTAACCACCCACATACATACATTATTGGAATTCAAAATATCTATTGAGGCTATGAATAAGGCAAATCACATAACCAATCTTTCTCTTTCCTCTTCTCTCTTTTCCATTATGTGGCAGCACACATACCCATTTTAAACAAACAAACAAAAAACCCTGTCAGATCATCTGGCAGGGAGCCTGAATAGAGTGAGCTGTGTCATGTGAGGCTGTAATACAGGAAAGCAATCACCCAAAATCTTATTGATGCCACACCAGTATAGCATCCTACTGAATTATATAATCAAAACTGCCAAAAAATACATGAGCCAAATACTTAAAGTGAGACAACAGGGGCCAAGACCTAGTGACTATTCCATGGCCACACACACTCCAGAGAAAGCAGTTCCAGAAACAGTTGAATTTCAGCCCAGAAGGGAATGTAATGCACACATCTTTTAAAAGTGAGTTAATGGCAGGGGCCGGGGGGGGGGGGGGGCTGGGGCTATAGCTTTTCAGGCTATGCATAGTCTATTGATCCTTCTAGCTGTTATTGTGTTACAGTACACTAGAAAAAGATATTAAAGTGACCGGTAAGGAATATATTGTTAGATTTAAGAGTAAATATACAGCTGTCTTACTCTATGTCTTCTAACAGATTCTATTTTACAACAAGAGTATAATATGTAAAAAGGCTTTTATGTAACACATTCTATGGGGGAAAACTTCAATCACTGCAGTTTACATGAAAAAGCATACAACACAAATTGCAAAGAACCAACACAAATTGCAAAGAAGCCAGAATTGATGTCCAAAGAACTTCTAACTGGTCTAAGACTGCAAAGAGATATGCACAAAAAGTGGAAAATGGGAGAAATAACTAAAGAAGAATACAAAAAATAGCCAACTCCTGTAGAGAAAAGGTTTGCAAGGCTAAAGCACAAAACGAGCTCAGGTTTGCCAGGGAGATTAAAAACAATAAAAAGGGCTTCTTTGCTTACGTCAGTAGAAAAAAGGAACAACAAGAAGACGATAAGGCCTCTGCAAGGAGAAGATGGGGCAATGCTGATAGGGGATAGGGAAAAGGCAGAACTACTTAATGCCTTCTTTGCCTCAGTCTTCTAATGAAAAGCAAGTAATCCTCAACCTAAGCAAGATGGAGTGGCTGAGGGATTAGAGGACATCTAACCTCAAATTGGGAAACAAGATGTCCAGAAATACCTGGCCACTCTAAAAGAGTTCAAGTCCCCAGGGACAGATCAACTACACCCAAGAGTATTGAAGGAACTAGCGGAAGTCATTTTGGAACAATTCATAATCATCTTTGAGAATTCTTGGAGAACGGGAGAAGTCCCAGCAGATTGGAGGAGAGCCAATGTGGTCCCAATCTTCAAGAAGGGAAACAAGGATGACCCAAGCAATTACCATCCAGTCAGCCTCATGTTGATACCAGGTAAGATTCTGGAAAAGATCATTAAGGAAGTAATCTGCAAACACTTAGAAACAAATGTGGTCATTGCTAATAGTCAACACAGATTTATCAAAAACAAGTCATGCCAGACTAATCTGATTGCTTTTTTTTTTGATAGAATTACAAGCTGGGTAGATGCGGGGAATGCCGTGGATGTAGCGTACCTGGATTTCAGTAAGGCCTTCGACAAGGTCCCCCATGACCTTCTGCCAAACAAACTAGTCCAATGTGGGCTAGGCAAAACTACAGTTAGATGGATCTGTAATTGGTTAAATGAACAAACCCAGAGGGTGCTCACCAATGCTTCCTCTTCATCCTGAAAAGAATTGACAAGCAGAGTGCCGCAGGGTTCTGTCCTGGGACCGGTCCTGTTCAACATCTTTATTAATGACTTAGATGAAGAATTAGAAGGCATGATCATTGAGTTTGCAGATGACACCAAATTGGGAGGGATAGCCAATACTCCAGAAGACAGGAGCAGAATTCAAAACGATCTTAACAGATTAGAGAGAAGGGCCAAAACTAACAAAATGAAGTTCAACAGTGACAAATGCAAGATACTCCACTTAGGCAGAAAAAATGAAATGCAAAGATACAGAATAGGGGGCGCCTGGCTCGAGAGCAGTACATGTGAAAAAAAGTCCTCATGGACAACAAGCAACAGGATTTTGGCCTGCATCAACAGGAGTATAGTGTCTAGATCCAGGGAAGTCAAGCAACCCCTCCTTGGTTAGACCACATCTGGAATATTGTGTCCATTTCTGTGTCCTATAGCACATTTTGCTCTCAAAGTAAAATGACTTGTTGCACTGATATGTATAGAGGCCCTAAACTCCTAGAGAGGTCCCCAACCTGAGATTTCATTTTCTCTTACCATAGACCGTCAGTTGTACTCGCCGTGTTGCATAGCCTGCTGGATTTGTTGCAGTGCAGATATATTCCCCAGACTCTTCACCTCCTGGAGAGGCTACATACAAACTCCCATCAGATCCTGAAGAAAATTTCAGATTGCTGGGAGAAATTACCCCTCCTTTCTGTGAAGGACAGAAAAATACAAATGGGATGAAGTTGTCTAGATAAAACAACAATGTAAAGATTGCTATCCTGGGTCAGAAGAATTATTTATTTACTATTCTTATATACCGCTGTATCTCAAGCCCGAGGGCGACTCACAGCGGTTTCCAAACAGCAAAGACAATAAAAACACAAATAATTAATATACAATAACAGTTACATTACACATTTCCATTAATAACTAATAAGCAATCATCAATACACAGTTATCACAAATCCCATCCCTGATCGCCTCATCATCCAAGCGTGATCCAAATTCGTCGTCCATTGTTCCGTTCCTATGTTCAATTTACCAAAATTGCACTGAATTACTCAAACGCCTGCATAAACATCCAGGTCTTCAACTTTCTACGGAATGTCATGAGAGATGGTGCCAGCCTAACGTCTACAGAAAGGGCATTCCACAGCCGAGGAGCCACCACCAAGAAGGCCCTATCTCTCGTCCCCGCCAACCGTGCATGAGAGGCTGGCGGGATCGAGAGCAGGGCCTCCCCGGAAGATCTCAAAGTCCGGGTGGGTTCATAGGCCGAGATGCGGTCAGATAGGTATCTTGGGCCGGAACCGTTTAGGGCCAATACCAACACCTTGAATTGGGCCCGGTAGCAAATCGGCAGCCAGTGGAGCTGGTGCAACAGGGGGGTTGTGTGCTCCCTGCACTCCGCTCCTGTTAGAATCATGGCTGCCGCGCGTTGGACTAATTGCAGCTTCCGGGCTGTCTTCAGGGGCAGCCCCACGTAGAGAGCGTTGCAGTAGTCTAGGTGGGATGTGACAAGAGTGTGGACTACCGTGGCCAAGTCAGACTTCCCAAGAATGGTCTGTATAACTCAGCATCTTACCCACAACTTTGTTTTAAAAATTGATAGAGTTGCTGTCATTCTCAAATTGTTTTACACATTTTTGTATTTAGTCATATTAGGCATGCTTCATGGATATTTAAGATTCTAAATACCCAGATTTAGTCGAGTCTAATGTGCCATCATATCTAAAGTGCATTTTTTAAACCCTGAAACAAACAAAAAAAAGTATTTGCTGGCTAATATAATGCACAGCAACAAAAAATGCACTCTTTATCATTTGGCCAAAAAAGTGTGCATGAAAGTTGCTGCCTGCTTAGAATTTCTAATTTAAAAACCAGTGTTAGGACACCAAAACTTTCAGCAATGGAGAAGGAAATCTGGGGTGTATCTATGCTGTAGAATGAATCTACTTTAACTGCCCCGGCTCAATCATATGAAATCATGTAGTTTTACAAGATGCTGAACTTTCTCTGCCACAGAATACTGGTGGCTCACCAAACTACAAATCCTAGGATTGCATAGCATCAACCCATGACAATTAAATTACAGATGACATCCCTCAAATAGCTTCAATTAAAGAGCTTCAATTGCTTTAACAATAATGCAATTTCAACCTTTCAAACAACAGTGAATTCAGGGTTAATAGGGTTCCTGATCCCATGGAAACCTCTTTATCAACATTCAGTCTAGCAGAATGAGATTGGGAGTAGTTTGGAAAAAGCTCCACCATATTTATTTCCTCTGTGCAGCTAGAGGGAAAAACCCTGGAATGGGCCTTTTCTTCCTCTCCATTCGCTCATCAATTTTGCTGATCATTTCTAAACATTTTAGGCACTCTCCTATTTATTAAGAGATCTAAGACCTATTAAATCTTTTCCTTCTGATATTTTAAACTTTTTATATATACTTGTCATTATGCTTATGTTATTGTCTTCTCTGCTTTTATTGGTTTTACTCTTGTTCTAGTTGCATCACTTTCATTTCTAGTATAGATTTCAGAATAGTTTTAAGCCATCTTGAAGAAGAAGACTGAAGGATACCATAAATATTTAAAGAAATAGCTCTGTGTGCACACAGTCAACCCTTTAAAAAAAAAAACCATTAGGAAAGCAAGTTGACTGGGTAACTGGTAGATATGCTGACAGGAGTAGGCAAACCTTGACAGATATTTAAGCTGCTTTAATTTTGGCTTGTTACCATGCTAAGAAATGAAAAAGAAATTATTAAAAGATACCCTTTCATTTTCACAGTCATAGTTTTGAGATTTTGCTAACATGGACATTTATTTAAATTTAATAGGTGCATTAACTCATCTTGTTGCTCGGCTACGAATTCTGTTGATTTTTCACTACAAACAAGAAAAGACAATCACCTTGGACCAAACTATATTTGGCTTGGGAACTCCACTGGCTTTACAGGGTAATGTAACTGGGATGCCTTCTATAGTGTTGAATATCTGCTGGCCATGTTGAATTATAGGGATAACTGAAACACAAGCAAAGAGACACTTTGCAAATTATTCCACATTGCATTATGTCATGCCCTACATAAGTAATATTGTTATTCATAAAACCTAGCACTTTATTAGCAAGAGACCATTCTTTGTCATGTAATCAAGTACATACAAAACGTCTTACTTTTATCTCAGACTGGAACAGAACTTTATGGAATATATCCGAGTGAACATCTGGAGAATGTTACTGGAACAGCCCGAAAAACTCACAGAAACACATTGCCTTTTGGGCTGTTTCCTGGTTTCCATAAGCCACAATGAACCATGTGAAGTTGAGTGAATTGGGAAACTCACAATTGTTACGGCGATGAAATCATAGCACATTTTGGATTTCTCAACTTTGTCATCAGAGTAGGGGAGGAGGGACAAAAGAGAAAGAATAAGTAACATGGGATCACCTCTTATTATGGCCTCATAAAGATCCAGTCTCGGAACCCCCCCTCCCTTGAGAAAATCTCAACATAATGAGACTGCTTTCAATTTTTTTTAAAAAAAGACTTGGAACATCTTCTAAAGTGTACTTTTTTTAAAAAAAAATCTAAATTTCAGTAAGGATAAACGTTTTGCAGACTGTTGTCACCAGGCTTTAAGGTGTGGCTTTTAAATATCCCAGGCAACTACAGAGAATGAAAATCATGAGTATATTCCATTCCTTCTAAGTCATAATGTGAGCTATCCTTGCAGAATGGTCTAATGCAAAAAAAATGTTTTTATATCCACATTCATGCAAGCATTTATTAGCTAATTCTGTTTTTAATCACATCAACTAGTAATGACACATCATTACAAAGGAGAGTTTCTTGTTGTTTTTCAAGAAAAAAGGTGGCAGATATATAGGGACACACATCTAAAGATTCACATATATTTCCTTCTGCAGGAGGTGCATACTGGAAACTATCATGTAGCTTCAAAATAACATTTTCAGGAAATGCCTCATTTTTGAAAGGTCTGTCTATCACTGCATTTTTATTAGTGATTTTCCCATTTCTTCCTCACAAATCATGTCTTTATACATTTTGGATCCTGTCAATGACTGCTCCAGCTATTATATCTTATCAATATGAACAGTAGAACAACATCACTGAAAGGTGGGGGCAGAAACACTTGGAAATTGTAACCTTCCAAGCCTTCAATATTTGTTTGTTAATGTACATATTTGCTAATTTGTATGCTGATATTGATTCACCAGTTTGACTGACCTCTTTGGTGTGGGAGGGGCTCTGAAGTCTCTGCCTAGTTTTTACTCCCCTGTTCATTTCCTTGTTTGCTTTCTTTAGGGCAGGCTGTTCCATTTTGCTGAGTTTAGGGGTGGAGCTAGGGGCCTAGCTCTGATGGTTTAGCTCTGCTGGCTCAGAGCTTGGTGGAAAGATTTTCCCTCCATTCTTTCTTTGGAAGAGCTTTATAGTAGTTAGGCCAGAAGGTGTCTGGACTGGCTTCGTTTCTGTGAAAGAGGTTTTAGTCCTCAATGTCTACATTCCAGTGATAGGAGTCATCCCACCAGGTTTCAGTGATGCCAATTTGTGCTGTTGTGCTAAAAGTTGGAGTATGTCTTGTTTATTTCCCATGCTCTGTGCATTAGTGTAAAGACATATGAGCCCCTGAGATCTTCCCCTGAGCGGCTTATTTGGGATTATTGTGCTTTCAGTACTTGGTCCTCATTGTGTTTGTGCAGCCCTCTGTTTAGCCTTCTGGCAGTTCCCTGACATTGTGGGTAAAGTACTGTTCGTAAGGCTATTGTCCCCCTACCCTGGTGGACCTAGTTTAAAGTGCACCTAATGAGGTTTGCAAGCCTGTGAGCAAAATGGTGTTTTCCTACTTGTGTGAGATGCACCTCATCCCTTGCCAGTAGGCCATCGTCCTGGAAAAGCAGGCCATGGTTGAGGAAGCCAAAGCGTTCCTCCCGACACCATTTTCTAAGCCAGTTATTGACCTGTACTATATTTCTGGTCCTTTTAGGGCCGTGTCTTACAATTGGGAGGAGGGATGAAAAAACCACCTGTACATTACAATGTTTTAGCTTTGTTCTGAGAGCTCAAAAATCATTTATGATCTTTTGAAAAGTATGCCTAGCAGTATCATTGGTTCTTACATGAATCAACATGGGGGGCGGGGGCGGTGATGTGGCTTGAGGAGCCTAGTGAGCCTCTGAGTGATATGGTGTATTTTTGCTCCCGGGAGGCAGCATATTTCTCGAGCCATCCCATCTGGTCCGGGAATGATGGCTTCCGTTCCTCTAAGGAGGGAGTCACCTACTACCAAGATATGCTTACTTTGAGGATTGACAGGGTCCCTTTTGTGCAATGTAGTGTGTAGGTCCCCAGAAAAGTGATCCTGTTGATGTGAATTGTGTAGGTGTGAACTGTAAAGTGTTGTCCTCCTCTTCAACATCCCCGGTGCATTCGTCAAGGACATTGAGATTCGTCCAAGAGCCTGTCATTCTCCTGAGTATGTTCCTGTTGCACCTGGTCTATGATTGGGGATGGAACATTTGGATGATGACCCCTTGGGCCATCTAGTCCAACCCCTTCTGCCTTCATGCAGTAAAAGCACAAACAAAGCACTCCTGACAGATGGCCATCTAGATCTGAAACCGGACGGATAAGTTTTATACCTGTGTATGCTGAACAAATGAAGGTTATGAGTGAACCAAATATGTTATTTTATCAAAGTCTAGTTCATATTTGTCTCTTGAGTGCATGATATAGAACAAGGTGTTTTATGAGAGAGTAGATATACATTTTGGGTACTGAAAAACACTTCTGAAGCACTGCTGTTTTGATGCACTGGTAACAAGAGAGGGAGGACAGGAAGCAGTGAGAAAGGGGATGTGGCCTGGCACAAGCTTCTGCCTTCATTCAGCAAAAGCACAATGAAAGCACCTTCTGCCTCAGTGGAGCCAGGAGATGCTTTCATTGTGCTTTTGCTGCATGAAGGCAGAACCTTGTACCAAGCCACACCCCCTTTCTCATAGCTTCCTGCCCTCCCTCACTGCCTCTTGCCCTTTTGCTTTGCCTTGGTGACTCCCTTCCTTCCTTTCTTCTTTTGCAGAAGCCCAGCACTTCCATGGCCTCCTCCGCTGGTGACACCGCCTCCTCTGTCAACTCTGCCTCCTCCTTGATGCAGGCACCTGCCCTCCAGGACAGCATCATCAAGATGGGAAGAGACAGACAGGGCACCCCGGTGCGCATGCAGACTGCCCCCTCCCCCTCCTCTCCCTTGCCCTGACTGGTGACCTCCGTATCTCCATGGAGTGGGTCGGAGAAGAAGCCGCAGTGGTAACAGAAGCCTCCTTCTCCTCCTCCAGCCCACTCCATGGAGCCGAACGCCAGCTGGCTTCAGAGCCTTTTTCCTCAGTCTCCTGCCCTGGTTTATACCTTCACTCGAATATAAGCCGATGGAAGCTTTTTCAAGTCCCAAAAGGGCTGAAAACTTCACCTTATATTCGAGTATATACGGTAATTGTGCTGCATAAAACCATATAAAGAACATCCATTAGAGGGAGAACCATTTTTTTCCTGTGAGGACAACTCTCCCAGTGGTAACCTAATGGGAACTGCAGTGTGCTAGATGTGGCCAAAATTGAGAAGGGTCAACCATTTTCTTTCCCTCTCTTGATCTACTTATTACACTGCCCTTTAACAGTGATATTGCTCTTAATGGAAGTCTTGAGTGATTGTGGAATTTTGAAATCTGAGTGAGAGCTTTCAACTGACCACCACTAAACCATGTCTTCCAAACAAGAGCCAGTGCAATACAATGATAATTTAGAAGCCCCATTTCAGTGAATGGGTCTTGAACAAGAGAATTTCTAACTGTATGATGAATCCATCTCTCTTTTTAAAGTATGTAACATATGTATGTCTCCTAAGCATTTTATCGAGAACATTCTTACACAAAAAACCCAGGAAGACTGAAATGTTTTTCTCACCAAAGACACTGACAACAGTTGTTTTGTTGTATGTCCCCGCAACATTGCTTGCCATACAGGTATAATCTCCAGCATCCTGCAGTCGAACTCTTTCAAGGTGAAGGCTTCCATCACTACGAACATTGATGTATGGAGTTTGGACAACCTGTGGTGGGAAGGAAGTGAAAAAAGGACATGAGTCTTGTTTCTTTATATTTTTAGCTTGGACATTAATGCCCAGATATAAATGGCCATCTGTCAGGAGTACTTTGATTGTGCATTTGCTGCATTACGATTTATATACAGTTATAAATCTGTATATTCTGATTTTTAAAAGAAACACACAGACTTTCGCTCAAATTATAAACAAAAAAAAAGATCTCTAGTTTGATTTTGGTTTTGCCAATTATGGAAAGAGGCAAAGAATTTTGAAAGGCACTCAATATCCACTATCAATATCAGTGTCTCCCTACTAAGTTTTAATCAAAACTTGTTTTAGTTTTGGCACTTTACTCTAAGAGCTTTTCATGTTTCCTGAGGTTGACCAAGTACCTAAACCAAAGATGTGTGTGGTTGACATATATAAATAAAAAAGATTTATATCCTGAATGGAAAGGCAATTTGAATGCTCAGTTCTGACTAATCAATGATTAATTGTCTAAATTTATGCAGTAATACATCTCTGATGATTATTATCTATATATATAAAAATGCTCTGTGCATAATGAGTACCTTAAAAACAAAAGAACCAATGAACGAAATCACACCAAATTTGGCAACAAAACGTCTCACAACACAAGGAGTGACCATCACTCAAAAAATTATGATTTGTCATTTGGGAGGTGCAGTTGCTGGGATTTATAATTCACCTGTAGGTTCACCTGTAGGTGAACTCAAAGAGCATTCTGAACTCCATCAATGATGGAATTGAACCAAACTTGGCACACAGAACTCCCATGACCAACAGAAAATATTGGAAGGGTTTGGTGGGCATTGACCTTGAGTTTGGGAGTTGTAGTTCACCTACATCCAGAGAGCACTGTGGACTCAAACAATGATGGATCTGGACCAAACTTGGCACAAGCACTCAATATGCCCAAATATGAACACAGATGGAGTTTGGGGAAAATAGACCTTGACATTTGGGAGTTGTAGTCACTGGGATTCACAGTTCACCTACAATCAAAGAGCATACTGAACCCCACGAACGACAGAATCGGGGCAAACTTCCCACACAGAATACCCATGACCCACAGAAAATCCTTAAGTCCATCCAATCCAACTCCCTTCATCAGGGCAAGAAAACGTAATCAAAGTCCTCCTGACAAAGAGGCATCCAGCCATAGATACAGATAGATAGAAATTACATATATTAGAAACCAACACTTTCTTGTTACTTTATTTTCCAGATCATCAATTTATTTATTTATTTATTATTTGCACTTGTTAACCGCCACTCTCAAGCCCGAAGGCGACTCGTGGCGGTGTACAGAACATAGAACACAAAGGACAACAGGTTACAATAAATCTGGACCACAACACACATCTTACTAATACACAGCTACTTAACTAAAAATCCGCTTCGTCTTGTTTAGGGTCATAATCAATCTCGTAGTCATGGTCCATTCCGGTGGTCATTCCAAAAACATAGCACTTAGTTGAAGGCCTTCTCAAAGAGCCAGGTTTTCAGGCCCTTGCGGAAGGCCATGAGGGAAGGCGCCTGTCTGATTTCAGCAGGGAGGGAGTTCCACAGCCGGGGGGCCACCACCGAGAAGGCCCGCTCTCTTGTCCCCGCCAGGCGTGCCTGTGAGGCAGGCGGGACCGAGAGAAGGGCCTCCCCGGATGATCTTAAGGTCCTCGTGGGCTCGTAGGCCGAGATGCGGTTCTCAAGGTATTTTGGGCCGGAACCGTTTAGGGCTTTGTAGGATAACACCAGCACCTTAAATTGGGCCCGGTAGCTAATCGGCAGCCAGTGGAGCTGGAACAACAAGGGCGTTGTGTGCTCCCTGCGTCCCGCTCCGGTTAACAACATGGCTGCCGCACGCTGGACTAGCTGGAGCTTCCGGGCCGTCTTCAAGGGCAGCCCCACGTAGAGAGCGTTGCAGTAGTCGAGGCGGGATGTGACCAAAGCGTGTACCACCGTGGCCAAGTCAGACTTCCCAAGGTACGGGCGCAGCTGGCGCACGAGCCGAAGCTGTGCAAATGCTCCCCTGGTCACCGCCGAAACCTGGGGATCCAGGCTCAGTGATGAGTCCAGGGTCACACCCAAGCTGCGAACCTGTGCCTTCAAGGGGAGTGCGACCCCGTCCAGCACGGGCTGTAACCCTATACCCTGTTCGGCCTTGCGACTGACCAGGAGTACCTCTGTCTTGTCTGGATTTAATTTCAATGCTGTATACATGAAGTTTGTAAGTAAACTGATTGTGTTACTTTTAAAGAAGACTGTTTATTTTGTCTCTAGAGCATGATATAAATGGAAATAAGTTTTAAGGGAGAGTAGATTTTTTTGGGGGGGGGACTAAAGGAACACTTCTGAAACTCTGTCAGAACATGTTGTTTAAATGTAGTGAAATACTGTTGTAAACTGTGTTGGTGTAGCAATGTAATGCAAGAGTTAAATGTATAGAGCTGTGATGTCTTGCTAGAGTGTAATTTTGGAAACTTCTGGTGACAGAGAAGGATGCCACCATGAGATCTGATAAGCTAGGAATGCATGTTGCTTCCAGCGATGTATTCCAAATTGAACTGACATATTTTACTCTGCTCCTGTATATAGTTTTTAGTGCAGATTGTAATAAAAGAAAAGAGCTGACTGAGGTAGCACGTTTCATTATTTGCTTTTTGTGCCTTTGAGCAGATGCTCAAGAGGTCCATAAATCAACACACTCTGCTGAATATATGTTTTTGTGCATTGCCATGCCTTTGTCCCTAACAGTTCAAAGACACACCTAGGTACATCAGTTTAATAGCTGAGAGACCTAGTTGCCTTGCATGAATGCTGGTGAGCATCATTTTTCAAAAGCTTGTGACTTCTAACAAGATCATGCCTTTTCTGTGACCAGTGGTTTTCCCAAAGGTTATGAATCCCATTTCCCAAATGGTTATGGAGAGTCACATATTCCAAAAGCTATGGTACCCAGAGCCTTCCCACTTCTATTTCCCTGGTCTAATTGTGGATTTTGGATGTGTAGCTAGCCCCCATCCCTCATTCACTATGTATATGCAAATACAGGTATTTTTAAAGAAAAAAATCTGAAATCTAAAAAACCTTTGGTTCCTGTATTTCAGATAAGTTTTAAGTTTATCCTCCATGACTCAAAAGCAAAAAAGCTCAATCCCTTTTATCTTTTCAGTAACCATATAAAGATGGGTTGGATTGGGAGAAAGCCAGCAGAGTCTCTCAATAAATGAAAGCATCAGCATAGGATTCCACAAATCAACCATGACACCAACAATGTCTTTTTTTTTTCTTTTTGGAAAGGGGAAAATATTCCACACATATCAACTGCCTCATATTTAAAAATAACATGTTTAAACGGTGATGCTTAAATCTCACAGAATTTGGAATTAACTGGTTACACAGATTCACAATTAATTACTTTATCCCGGAACTACAATGTATATGTATTACACTATATATGCAACTTAACAAGGGATGATTTCAGATCTTTTAAAATGAAAATGCAAGTATATGGGAACTAACTGCTATTGGAAACTTAGAAGTATATAATAGGGCTGGCTGGTTTCGTTTCGTAATTTCGTAATTCGTTAAAAATTCCTTTTTTTATATAACGAAGCGATTTTGAACCATTCAGGAGCATCTAAAAAACGAAACGAATTTTTCAATTCGTTTCGTAATTGCTTCGTATTCGTTTCGAAATCATTTCGAAATCGTTTCGTTATTATTTCCGCATGTCTGGGGCAAGTTTTATAGCTGTTGTTTGTTTAATCAGTGAAAAAAAAATATAAATATCACACCAACAGTCAACAACAGAGGGAGAGGGAAGCTTCAAAAGTTCCCCCTGTCCCATATGGAGGTTTTTTAGCATATTGCGCGGTCACGTCCGCCATTAACGAATCGATTTGTATTCGTTTCGATATCGTTTCGTAATTGTTTTGTAATTTACGAAATTTCGTAAATATCGAACTTTTTTAAAGAAAAATTTCGAATTCTTTTAAATATCGAAACGCAAAAAACCCCAAAAAACGAATCGAGTTTAGAAACAAATTTTTCCGTGGTTGCCCAGCCCTAGTATATAACTGAATGGGAATAATGTAAACTAGTCTTTGTAATGTGGAATTATTTGGGGAAAGAGCTGTTTTTGCGATTGCTATAGGCTTTAAGATATGATGAATAGAGAATACAAAAGGAAGAGGAATGGAAGTCAATAGTTTACCCCACTCTTGCTCCCCCCTCCTTTATCTTCATTTTAGTTTTATGTTTAGTTATTAGCTGGTTTCATTTTGTATATACTGGAAAATCTCAATATTTTTTTTTAAAAAAGGAAAAGTATATAACTGTAATTCATTGATCTATAAATGTAACTTTTCACATTCTGCGATGCACACTTTTCAAGGCTCTACAGTGTAGTGAGTAGAAAATTACATCAAACACTGCCTTACCATCATACTATTTTTAATCCACTTTCTCTCTGGAATAGGGTTCCCTGCCAGCAGCATACATGACAATGTAAGCTGTTGACCTTCAATTACATTAGCTGCCGCTGGGCCCATTCCAATCAGGGGTGCAACTGTATCAAAAAAAAAAGGAAACGTGCAAAACGTTAATATGGAAATTATTCATGTTCCAAATAAAACTGTAAAGGAACTACTCTCAGCTACAAAGCACACATTACATCTAGGCTCAACAAGATTCTTTTTATAACACGTATTTCAAAATTAGCTACTTTATTGGGACTATTCTAGATTACAAACAATTCGTTGTTCCTATGATGTTGAAATATTGTTGAAATATTGAATTTTAAAATAATGCATATGCAATACCTTCTATTATTACTTTAAATATAATGAAACTAATGAAACTAATGAAAATGAATGCTCATTTGAGTGCTTTGCATTCAATTATTCCATGTTATGAATTATTTTATTTATTTATTTATTTAACTTGTATACCGCTACTCCCAATTTGGCTTGGAGCGGTTTACACAAGCAGATTAAAACAATACAATTAGCTTTAAAAATAACAGTAACAAACAATAGGTGGCGAGATCAGGCATAGTCCGGGTTGTTCACCCGTCAAAAGCTTGCCAGAAAAGAAAGGTTTTACAGGCTTTCTGAAAAGCAAGTATGTCTCGGATGGTTCGAGTTTCAACTGGCAAGGCATTCCATAAATAAGGGGCCACGATCGAGAAAGCTCTATGCCTAGTAGATGACAAATGATAAGTCAAGATGTTGGGGACTGCAAGCAAATTTTGGTCTTCGTACCGGAGTAATTTCTGGGGTTGGTAGGGGGATAAGCAGGCCCTCAGGTACGCCGGCCCCAGACCATGTAAGGCCTTGTAAAATTACACTTGTAAACATTCTGATATAGTGTTTTTATATGGTATTTTTGTTTTCAAAAAATCTTTGTATCTTAGGTATGCTATATGTTACATTGGCAGTTAAGTGTTCATTAACTATTGCCACTGTTTTTTTAAGCAGGAAAAAAAATATAATTAACTAACAATTATTACATTAATAGCAACAGTGCTATGAATTTTGAAGAGGCATCAATAGAAGGGGAAAGGGAAAATGTGCCAAGAGGAAGGCATGTTCAAGCAAATCCTTGTTGGGACCGCCTTCCATATGGAAAAGACCATGTGGATCCAGAAAAGGTATCTACCGTAATTTATAGACCCTCTGCTAAGACTCTATCCTGGGAAGACAATCATCCTCGGTCACGAGTGATCACCTATGATATGATGACATTAATGTTTGATTTCCCAATAGCTTATCTACTAAGGAGCAAACTAGATATGAGTTGAATGTAAATATAAATTTTGTACACATAGCATTATTCACACACCCTGTTCTTCAACCTGTGATGGCGAAGATCAATGGAAAACACTTTATTTCAAATTTGGGTACAGTGCTGGGGTCAGATTGATGCAGATTGTCTAAATACCCAAAAGGTATCAAATCCCATCTAATCTTGGAAGCTAAGCAGTATCAGCTTGGTAACTGTTTGGATGTTAGGCTGCCAGAGAATACTAGTTATTGTAGGCTGTAGTTTAGAGGAAGGAGCTAATAAAGGCACCTTGAGTGCCTTGCTTAAGAAAACCCTATGAAATTCATGGGGTCACCATATCCGAATGGGCGACTTAAAAGCACACACATAAACAAGTTAAGTGCTACAAATCCCACCAGGCCCGTAGCCAGGATTTTGTTCCGGGGGGGGGGGGGGGCTAAAAAATTTTCAGGGGGGGTTCGGGGGGGCTGAGTTTCGGGGGGGCTGAGTCTGAGTGAAAGAGGGTCTAGCCTAGCAAACCTTTTGTATTATTACCCCAATACCCCCATGCATATGGGATATATTGAATATGGTGATCAGATCATGATATGAATAAACATAACAGTTTAAATAATGCACCAGTAAGGCCTTTTCGCAAACCACCATGAGAATTTCGAGGGGGGGCTGAAGCCCCTCAAGCCCCCCCCCCCCTGGCTACATGCCTGAATCCCACATTATCAGTTCATTACCCAGTCCTGTCACTGTAAGCGTAGCCTGCCGTGATACAATCTTCCCAAACTGGTTTTCAGCTTCACAGATATAGATTCCTTCATCATTAACCCATAAATCTAAAAGTAGACAAAAGTGTTGTTTTTAAAAGAAAGAATGAATGCTTAGCTTCATAAGAAAAACAAAGAATTCTCATATAAACATATGAAAAATACAAAGTATAATCCTCATTAATGTAAGTTCTCATGTAATTTAAAATTTCAGTCTTGACATTGTAATAATTGATTATGAAATCAGGCACAATCTATCAGAGCAGTATAGCTAAACAAATCTCATTCAGGTTAATCAATTACACTATGAATTTGAAAAAAAATGTTCCTGGATTGAAAGTTTTAATATTTATTTAATTGCGTGGTACTTACTTTGAAAGTAGTTATACTCCAGAAACTTCATATTTGTGGCTGTTACAAAGTATGTTGAGATATTCATTGAAAAGCTATAGCAAAATATGCTGCAGGATGTCTCACAAAAACAATGTTTTTGCAGTTTAATAAACCTTTTCCACATATTTATGATAGAAACAACTAGGAAATTACATTTATAACCTTGGAACAAAAACGTGTTACATTGTGTTATATACATTCGACATGACTGCTGTTAGGTCATATCCAACACGACACATTCTAAATCTAGAATGTAGTACACGCTATTCATTACATTTCCCCCAAGCATTTGGTATATGCAAAAAGAGCATTTTCTACATACTGTTAATATAGAGGGCGCCTGTTTGGACTTGACTGATGGAACTAATTGAAAAGGGTCTTGCAAAAAGTGGGGTGCCATCCAGCCGTTGCCATTTCACCTTTGGTTCTGGGTAACCCTGAACATGACAAGCCAATGTCACATTTGAACCAATATCTGAGGATTCATCACTAGGTTCTTGTGTGAAAACTGGAGGAGCTGTGAAAAAATACACAGGAAGAGAAATATCAGCTATAGGAATACGGCTTCTATATTTCTTCTAAAATGTCCTTTGAATGATCATCAGTGATCGTTTATAATATGCAAGCACTGGATTGGTGACTCAGTCTGATGCTAATGAATATGCAGGAAAAACCTGGATGACAATCTAGGAAAATTAATTTATTAAACTGTTGGATAATCTTCAGGATGCAAATTATCACTGGACCTAAACCCTTCTGCAAAATAGGAATTGCCAAATCATGTGGCCAAAAAGCCTTTTAAAATTTAAAAACACTCTAAATTCACATTAAAAGTACTAGATAAATGATATATGAAATTTAATAATTTCCCAAGTTTCCCTAACTTTGCTTGTACTTCATATTCACATCCTCACTTCATTTGACTCTAAAATATTAGGAAATTGTATTTGAGTACTTAGGATGTTTTTTCGCTATATTATTCTCCTTCCTTTGTCATTAAGATACTGTTGGAAATAAGTATATATACAATCACAGTTGTTCAGAGAGTTTCATCTATGCTGATGATTGTGCCATTACCCCGCTCAAGCAGGGAGCTTTGAGATGGTTGAACAGAAGCTCTCCGAAGCTCTAGGTGCTCTTACTGCCTATTACAGGGAAAACCAGCTGATCCCCAACCCATCTAAAACACAGACATGTGCTTTTTACCTCAAGAACAGACAAACATCCCAAGCTCTGAGGATTACTTGGGAAGGAATCCCACTGGAACATTGCAGCGCACCCAAATATCTGGGAGTCACTCTGGACCGTGCCCTGACCTACAAGAAGCACTGCCAGAATATCAACCAAAAAGTGGACACTAGAAATAATATCATACAAAAGCTGACTGGCACAACCTGGGGATCACAACCAGACACAGTGAAGACATCTGCCCTTGTGCTATGCTACTCTGCTGCTGAGTATGCATGCGCAGTGTAGAACACATCTCACCACGCTAAAACAGTAGATGAGGCTCTTAATGAGACATGCCGCATTATCACGGGGTGTCTGCGCCCTACACCACTGGAGAAATTACACTGTTTAGCCAGTATTGCACCACCTGACATCTGCTGGGAAGTAGCAACCAATAGGGAAAGGACCAAGGCAGAGACATCTCCAGCTCATCCCCTGTTTGGATATCAACCAGCACGTCAATGACGTAAATCAAGAAATAGTTTTCTAAGATCTACAGAGACACTTGCTGGAACACTTCAGCAAGCAAGAGTCCAAAAGTGGTAGGCTCAAACCCAGAACCTCAATCAATGGCTGATATCAAATGAGAGACTCTCTCCTGGGCACACAGAAAACTGGGCAACTTGGAAGGCGCTAAACGGACTGCGCTCTGGCACTATGAGATGCAGAGCCAACCTTAAGAAATGGGGCTACAAAGTGGAATCCACGACATGCGAGTGTGGAGAAGAGTAAACTACAGACCATCTGCTGCAATGCTACCTGAGCCCTGCCACATGCACATTGGAGGACCTCCTTGCGGCCACACCAGAGGCACTCCAAGTGGCCAGCTACTGGTCAAAGGACATTTAATCAACTACCAAGCTTGCAAACTTTGTGTTTTGTTTGTTTATTTGTTTGTTAAAAAATGCAATGCAACTGTCTGGTCTGCCCCTGACACGATAAATAAAAAAGTTGTTCAAGGAATTCTGTGCCACTATGGATAAAAGAGGTAATTAGCAATCTTCATCTTGTGTTGTTTGAGGATGTCTTGCCCTACACTAGACCTCTCAGGGCTGAACTCACTTCCTCCCATATATCTATTATACCTTCTCTTTCTTTCTCTCTTAGTCATGTAGCCAGTAGGCCTGGGTAACAACAGAAAAATTTGTTTCTAAAATCGATTTGTATTTGGGGGGGTTTTTTGTTTCGATATTTAAAATAATTACAAAATTTTCCTTTTAAAAAGTTCGATATTTACGAAATTTCGTAAATGGTAAAAAATTAACGAATCGATTTCCGAAACAATAACGAATCGATTCGTTAATGGCAGACGCGACCGCGAAATACGCTAAAAAACCTCCAAAACCTTCTGAAGCTTCCCTCTCCCTCTGTTCTTGACTGTTGGTGTGATATTATAATTTTTTTTCACTAATTAAACCATAAAACTGGCCCAGACATGCGGAAATAATAACGAAACGACCTCAAAACAATAACAAAACGAATACAATATCGAAATACAAAGCATTTACAAAACGTTTTTGAAAATTCGTTTTTTTTAATAATTGCTCCAGAATGGTTTGTTATCGTTTTGTAATTGAAAAAATTAACGAATTATTAACGAATTACGAATTAACGAAACGAAACCGCCCAGCCCTAGTAGCCAGTGCTAGCAAACGTTATCTCCCCTCTGTTCCAGATATGAAGTTGACTCTTGTATTGGTTATTCCACATACCATTTTCTGGCAGCATAGTGTTTTCATTATACACACCCTTTTAAAGTTTCACCTTTCTTTCTGTATTTCATTGTCCCTCTATAGCCTTGGAGATTAGGGCTGGGCGGTTTCGTTCGTTAATTTCGTAATTCGTTATTAATTCGTATTTAAATTAGCTTACGATCTGATATTGAGCCATTTTGGAATAGTGTGAGGAGTTAAATAGATTCGAAACAATTTTTCAACTTATTTCGTAATTGTTTCGTAATTGTTTCGTAATTGTTTCGAAATTGTTTCGAAATTGTTTCGAAATTGTTTCGAAATTGTTTCGTAATTATTTTTGCACGTCTGGTGCAAGTTTTATAGTTGTTGTTTGTTTTATCACACCAACAGTCAACAACATAGGGAGAGGGAAGCTTCAGAAGTTCCCCCTGTCACATTTGGAGGTTTTTTCAGCATATTTTTAGCATATTTGGAGGGTTTTTTAGCATATTACGCAATCGCGTCCGCCATTAACAAATCGATTCGAAATTTACGAAATTTCATATATTTTGAAATTTTTAAAAGGAAAATTTCAGAATTCTTTAAAGAAACGAAACGTGATGGACCCCTTAAAAATGAATAGAGTTTATAAACAAATTTTTCCGTGGTTACCCAGCCCTATTGGAGATCAGATAACATAAAAACAGAAGGAACCCCTCCCATCTTATTGTGGGCAACTATTTTCCACTTGTACACAAATCACTAGGATTTCAGACAGTGTATAAAATATAAAAATTGCCCCCCCCCCTCATAAATCTATTATACTGGGTCCAAGTCTGGGCACCACAATTTAAGGGAGATGTTGATAAGCTGGAATGTGTTCAGAGAAGGGCGACTAAAATGATCAAGATTCTGGAGAACAAGCCCTATGAGGAGCGACTGAAAGAGCTGGGCATCTTTAGCCTGCAGAAGAGAAGGCTGGGAGGAGACATGATAGCCATGTATAAATATGTGAGGGAAAGTCATAGGGACGATGGAGCAGGCTTGTTTTTTGTTGCCCTGGAAATTGGACAATGACTTCAAACTACAGGAAAGGAGATTGTGCCTGAACATTAGGAAGAACTTTCAGACTGTGAGAGCTGTTCAGCATTGTAATGCTCTGCCCTGGAATGTGGTGGAGGCTCTTTCTTTGGAGGCTTTTAAACAGAGACTGGATGGCTATCTGTCAAAGATACTTTGAATGAGATTTTCCAGCTTCTTGGCAGGGGATTACACTGAATGGCCCATAAGGTCTTATCCAATTCTATGATTCTACTTACAACCAACATCCAGAGTTATTTTGCCAGATGCACTTCCTGCAATATTGGCTGCAACACACATATAGTCGCCTGCATCCAGATCTTGTGTCTCCTGGATCTTCAGAAGACCTCGATGGATATCAATAATAAGAAATGCTGTCGCCCGCAACTCTAAGTCACCTAGATCCAGGCAAGAGATAATGAAAATGAATAACTGTTTTTGTAAAAAAAAAAAAATGACCACTTCAGGAAAAAATTGATTTTTTTTATTATAGATTTATCAATCAAAATATATAAGTATACATCCTTTCCCCTTTCTACAATATCTTGGGCAGGGGAGTGTGCCATATTTTAAACAAATAAAAGAAGAAAATCACACACACCTCAAGCAAACATCTTATCAGTTTTCCCCAATTACAACTTATACTACATATATCTGTACTAGACATCTTTTATCTACTTATACATATTTTATTTCATTTTTCTTTTTAATAACAGGGAAACCCAGCCTTTTATATTGCAGTGCTCACTAATCCCTCGTACAGGAGAGCCTACACGCTGGCTAGATTTAATATTATGCCATCTACACTCCATAAAGGAAGACTCAACAGTCTACCGAGCAATAAAAGGCTTTGTCCCTGTAGCAGAAGACAGCTGAATTCCATCCCGCATATTTTTCTGCACTTTACCAAGAACTAAGTTCTAGCTTACTACTGCAAGTTATTGATTCTTTGAAAAACCATACCAACCCAGACAAGATAATATGCTTTGAAACTGCCAAGATTTTAATCATTGCCTTTCAGTGGCAAGGTACTTTGAATGAGATTTTCCTGCTTCTTGGCAGGGGATTACACTGAATGGCCCATAAGGTCTCTTCCAATTCTATGATTCTACTTACAACCAACATCCAGAGTTATTTTGCCAGATGCACTTCCTGCAATATTGGCTGCAACACACATATGAATGAAGTCTGTAAACTGAATGTGTAGCAAATGTGAAGTTAACTTTTTTATAATTTATACTGTATATTATACTGTATTAGGTTCTTGTGGGGTTTTTTTCGGGCTATAGAGCCATGTTCTAGAGGCATTTCTCTTGACGTTTTGCCTGCATCTATGGCAAGCATCCTCAGAGGTAGTGAGGTCTGTTGGAATTAGGACAATGGGTTTATATATCTGTGGAATGGCTGGGGTGGGGAAAGGAGCTCTTCCCTGCTGCAGTTAGGTGTGAATGTTTCAGCTGATCACCTTCATTAGCATTTGAAGGCCTGCCTGAGCCTGGGAAAATCTCTTGCTGGGAGGTGTTAATCTGTGCCTGGTTGTTTCCTCTCTGTTGTTTTGCTGTTGTAATTTTAGAGTTTTTTTAATACTGGTAGCCAGATTTTGTTCATTTTCATGGTCTCTTCCTTTCTGTTGAAATTGTCCACATGCTTGTGGATTTCAATGGCTTCTCTGTGTAGTCTGACATGGTGGTTGTTGGTGTGGTCCAGCATTTCTGTGTTCTCAAATAATATGCCGTGTCCAGGCTGGTTCATCAGGTGCTCTGCTATGGCTGACTTCTCTGGTTGAAGTAGTCTGCAGTGCCTTTCATGTTCCTTGATGCATGTCTGGGCAATGCTGCGTTTGGTGGTCCCTATGTAGACTTGTCCACAGCTGCATGGTATACGGTAGACTCCTGCAGAGGTGAGAGGATCCCTCTTGTCCTTTGCTGAACGAAGCATTTGTTGGATTTTCTTGGTGGGTTTGTAGATTGTTTGTATGTTGTGTTTCCTCATCAGCTTCCCTATGCGGTCAGTGGTTCCCTTGATGTATAGAGGGAACACTTTTCCTCTGGGTGGATCTTCATCTTTACTCTCATGGTTTGTTCTTGGTCTTGCAGCTCTTCTGATGTCTGAGGTGGAGTATCCATTGGCCTGGAGAGCCCAGTTGAGGTGGTTCAGTTCATCTTGGAGGAGGTGGGGTTCGCAGATTCTTTTTGCACGGTCTGCCAAGGCTTTAATGGTGCTTCTTTTTTGACTTGGGTGATGGTTGGAGTTTTTATGTAGATATCTATCTGTGTGTGTGGCTTTTCTGTAGACGGTGTGACCCAATTGTTGATCTGGTTTGCGGATGACTAGGACATCTAGAAAAGGCAGTCTTCCTTCATTTTCTTTTTCTATGGTGAACTGGATGTTTGGGTGGATGCTGTTAAGATGGTCCAGGAACCTGTTGAGTTCTTCTTCTGTATTATACTGTATTGTTATATATGTCAATAAAGGCCTATTGATTGGAATTATTATTATTATTATTATTATTATTATTATTATTATTATTCCTTTTTTCCTCTCCCCACCTCCAGTCCTTATTTTGTGCCACATTCACCAGGTCCAACCAACTCATCTTGTTTCACAAGTCCAAAATGTTGCCGACTTGTATCCCTTTCCCTCATTAAAAATATAATCAATAAAGAGTCCTCTAGCTAATCCTTTCATTGTATCCCATACTATTGTGACAGGACATTGATTATTATTATTTATCTCCCAAGTTTCCTTTAATTCTTTTAATATTTTCCCTGTTGCTTTTTATCTTCTAATACTCTATTATTAATTCTCCATCTTTTAGCTAATCTATAATTTTTATTTGTATTATGATACTAATTTATGCATAGTCTAAGGTTTTTATAATTTCTATTTCTAATATAGAAAAATTGATTTAATTCATTTTTCGGTTAGCAAAGTGGTACTACTTATACATTTCCTGAGGGACTACCCGTTCACTGAGTACAAGGCATGCTGCATATGCAGGATGCTATGCCAGGATTTATTTCCTATAACATCTGCTCTGCAATATGTAACACAGGATTGACTTCAGCAATTACATTTGAACTTTAGCCAACCCACACAGATAATAGATAGTTCCATCCATGCTTGGTAAATAAACTTTACTTCTATTCATAAGACACCTTTTTCACAATAAGATGCCCTATCCAAATTTGTAACATCCTTTTTAGGCTATCCACAAATACTCAAATTATACTACATGGATGAAATGATTAAGTTAGCTAAGACCTACAATCAGATAAGAAAATAGGATCACATGGCTGATAGAATTGTAAAAAAAAAATCATTCTATGAGATTAAATGATGCTAATGATGCAAAGATATTTAAGGAAGTTACCTTTAAACCATTTAATCTGTGGAACTGGGACACCAGTGCTTTTGCATTCCATCACAGTAGTGTCTCCAAGAGCAACCAGAAGTTCACTTTGGACTACTTTCAATGTAGGGACCTCTACAAAAGGTCAAGAGAAATTAGATTAAAATATAACTTTCTAGTAAAAAGTAAAGTTAAAGGTTTTCCCCTGACATTAAGTCCAGTCATGTCCAACTCTGGGGGTTGGTGCTCATCTCCATTTCTAAGAGCCGCCGCAAACTAGGTTCCTGCGGGAGAAAACCTTGCTAGCTCGTCCCTGACGTCATGAGCCTGCGCCTCTCGCCCCGCCCCTTTCTCCGCCCCTTTCTCTTTGCCAGCGTGGTTTTTCCTTTGCTAGGGCAGCATTGCCCGCATTTTCTCTCAGTTGAATTCTGCCAACTGAGAGAGTACGCTGGCAATGCTGCCCTAGCAAAGGAAAAACCACTCTCGCACTGAGAAAGGGGCGGAGAAAGGGGCGGGGCGAGAGGTGGAGTCTTGTGACGTCAGGGACGTGCTAGCAAGGTTTTCTCCCGCAGGAACCTAGTTTGCGATGGGTCTTAGCCAAAGAGCTGCCATTGTCCATAGACACCTCCAAGGTTATGTGACCGATGTGACTACATGGAGTGCCGTTACCTTCCTGCTGGAATGGTACCAATTGATCTACTCACACCAAGGCAGTGACATCTCCAGCCCCTCCCCCCCCCCCCGGTTTGGATATCAGCCAGCACACCAACGACTTAAATCAAGAAATACTTTTCTAAGATCTACAGAGACATTTGAGGGAACACCTCAGCAAGCGAGAGTCCAAAAGTGGCAGGCTAAAACCTCAAGCCATGGCTGATACCAAATGGGAGACTCCCCCCTGGGCACACAGAAGACTGGGCAACTTGGAAGGCACTGAACAGACTGTGCTCTGGCACCACAAGATGCAGAGCCAAACTTTAAGAAATGGGACCACAAAGTGGAGTCCACGACATGTGAGTGTGGAGAAGAGCAAACCACAAACCACCTATTACAATGCAGTCTGAACCCTGCCACATGCACAATGGAGGACCTTATAGCAACACTGGAGGCACTCCAAGTGGCCAGCTACTGGTCAAAGGACATTTAGCATAATGCCAAGTTTTTAAAACTTTGTGTTTTTAAAATACATTACAACTGTACCCTCTGTTCACTTGTGATAAGATAAAATAAAAAAAAATCTCCAGATTCTGCCCTCAATATAAACACGGGGTTGACTTATACATAAGTATATACAGCAATTATAATTATCCACAATTTCAGTGGGAAATGTACAATCCTCGGGCCTAAGTCCAATGGCTTGTCCCAACTAGAGTTGACCTGCTGAATCAGTTGGCAAGTCAACACTCATGCAAACCTCATTATAGGACTAGCAATTGTACTAGTACATCTGTGTCTTATTTGTTCTATCAGTACATTCCATTTCTTGTGATACTTGCCAATATATGTGAGGATAGCTGTGTCTTTTGCTGTTCCAGCAGCATTACTAGCTAAACAGCCATAGAATCCTGCATCTTTAGGAACTGCATTTTTTATAATTAAAGTGCCCTCAGGAGTTAATCTGTACCTGTAAAAGGAAAAGACAATGTGGGGAAAACAATTACTGTGACAGTCTTATTGTTATTGTTGAAAACATCAAATGTTAGAACAGAAACGCTTTCATACTACACAATTATAACTCTATGATGCCACTAATATGGTCATTCCTGTCTGGCAACGCTAAGCCCAACCTGCTATGGGGTTTTCTTGGCAAGATCGACTCAGAGGAATTTGGAATGTGGGTAACCAATTTCCTTGAAACTGAGAGCCATTGTGGTTATTGGCCATGCTGGCTGGAGATTCTGGAAGATTCAGATCCAAAAGAGAGAATCCTCCAAGTTCTGACTCTATGCCTTTTTTGGGCTACCACACTGGCAAAGACACTGGAGGAAATATTAAAAACATAAAGCCTTGGGACCCATCTGTAGCCCTTTCCCAACTGAACACTCCCCACTCTTGCTCCATCACCCAAGGGAACCTAATTCAATTGTATTTAGTTAAGCAATATTGCCACTGTTCCTTGCTAGGCATACACTGGAACTCTGTAATAGCCTCAGTTTGTTCAATCTCACAACAGACATAGATAGCCAAATAATTTTTAGCCAAGGACAACACAGCCCAACAAAACAAAAATTCTTGTGTTTTGGTTTTAAGGCTCATTCCTGGGATTATACACGATGCTGATTCAGAAAATTGCATTGGATAGACCACATCAGCTGTAGTTTCTTAGATTTGATTATCATTTTCTATGAGGGAGCAGATGAAGACTGGTACATGGATCAGTATCTCAAAAACTAGAGCTGATAGGGGAAAACTGGTGCAATTATTGGAATAGTTGGTCAAATACACTCAGAAATAAGGCTAACATTTGTGGCACCAAAATGTGTGTTGGCCAGTGCAATTGATGCATTTTTTTCTCTGAAAGAAAACATGGATCAAGAGCATTGCGAGAGGTTTAAATATTAGGCCTGGGTAACAACGGAAAAATTTGTTTCTAAAATCGATTTGTATTTGGGGGTTTTTTTTGTTTCGATATTTAAAATAATTACAAAATTTTCCCTTAAAAAAGTTCGATATTTACAAAATTTCGTAAATGTGAAAAAAATTACAAAACATTAACGAATCGATTTCCGAAACAATAACGAATCGATTCGTTAATGGCGGACGCGACCGTGAAATACGCTAAAAAACCTCCAAAAACTTCTGAAGCTTCCCTCTCCCTCTGTTGTTGACTGTTGGTGTGATATTATAATTTTTTTTCACTAATTAAACAAAAAACTTGCCCCAGACATGCGGAAATAATAACGAAACGACCTCAGAACAATAACGAAACGAATACAATAACGAAATACGAAGCATTTACAAAACGTGTTTAAAAATTCGTTTTTTAAAAAAATTGCTCCAGAATGGTTCGTTATCGTTTTGTAATTGAAAAAATTAACGAATTATTAATGAATTACGAATTAATGAAACAAAACCGCCCAGCCCTATTAAATATACCTGTGAGAGCCCATAAGAAACATATCATTGTGAGTCCACACTACTGTTGGTTTCGGATACCCGGTAGCAGAACAATGGATGGACACCTCAGATCCTCCAGTAAATGACTGGTTTTGGGTTGAGATGGTAGCTTTGGGTGGTTCTGTTAAATAAAATAACACACTAAGTTATTATGGTTTTCCAAAGTACAATATTACTCAAGAACTTTCTTTATTTGTAGGGGTTTGCTACGTGCCCAACATCATCTTATAGTTAGAAGGTGTACAAATCCAGCAACATTAATAAATCTGAAACAGAACAGTAGACATTGAGGGCTATAACCTCTTTCACAGAAACAGAACTAAGAGGAGAGGAAGGGAGTAGCCTTATATGCAGGGGCGGCTCGTCCATTACGCGAAGTAAGCAGTCGCAGAACACTTTTTTTTGGGCAGGGGCGCAGAGGTGCCTCTGTAAATGCCCCTCGACCACCACTTGAGGAGCACCCCCTTGGCTCACAACAGCCCTAGCAGTCTGGGGGGAGCCTCGGCTTTCTTGCCTCGCTGCCGGGCGATCCTCTTCCCAAAGGGGCCAGGCCCCTGAGCCTCGCCTAGCCCCTCTCGTTCCTGCTCCACCTGGCCACTGGGTGCACGAGCAGAGCCGGCGCTCAATCGTTCTCCGCGTTTGATCCCTTCCCCATGACCGGCTCCCTTTCCCGATCCCCCGGCACTCCACGCACCTCCTCTCCTCTCCCCAATCCGTGGGTGGGCCAAGGGGCGGAGCCGCCATGCCTGGCCCGCTTCGGGTCTGGAGGTGTGTCTGAAGACCCCAGCGTGCGCACCAAAAGTCGCCTCTTCTCCTGACTTTCTCTTCAGCTATTGGGACCAAGAGAGAGAGAGAGAGAGAGAGGGCCCCTCCGGCTGGAGGTATCTCCCACCTCCGCTCCCTCCTTTGTTTTTGCGCCTACCTTCAGGAAAGGTGAGCATCTCCACCTCTCTCTCTCTCTCTCTCTTGGTCCCAATGGCTGAGGAGAAAGTCAGGAGAAGAAGTGACTTTTGGTGCACACGCTGGGGTCTTCAGGCACGCCTCTGGACACAAAGCGGGCCAGGCAAGGGAGCAAGTGCGGCAAGTGCAGTTACTGGGATGTATAGTTCACCTACAATCAATGAGCATTTTGAACTCCACCAATGATGAAATTGAACCAAATATGGCACACAGAACACCCACAATGAACAGAATATATATATCAATGATTGGTTGGGGGGGGGGGGCACCAAAATACTGTTTGCTTACCTTTGAAAATTACCTAGGGCCGCCTCTGCTTATATGTCAAAAACAGATATGTCACTTTTACACTGAACTATGCTATAACCCTTAGATACAGTACTAGGACCTATAAAGGCATGCATTTATTTAAAAGTATCTCACACAACAGGAATACTGAACCACTCTTTCCATCTTGAGATTCACTTGAGATTCCACACAGGAATTAGTTGGTACTAATGCCAAAACAAACAAATCACAGGAAGAATTGTCTTCCCTAATACTCAAATGACTTTTCCTTTGAGAGTTTAAACAATGTGCCTGGGAGTATCAATTTCCCCTCATTCATCACCAGATTAAAAGAAAAGCCAGCTTTTCTCACTAACAGGCACATTGGCAAGATGAGATGTCAAAACCTTTGATGTGTAGCTGCACAATCTTGCTTCCAGTTTTTTTTTTATAGACTAGCAGGTCCAATAAAGTATACATCTTCCTACACTCTATGTTTCTCACCCAGTGAGGCTAACTTGGCTAATAACAATCCTATCTCCTATGAAACATGACATCATTGTATTTATTTCATAGAAGACAGCCAGAGACTGAAAACCAGAACTCACCAGATTTAGGGAATGGATTTGGCCTGTGGGTCATATGCATGTCCCAGACTATTTTTTCAGCCCCTAAAGTTCATTCCAGCCCCCCCCCCCCCAAAGTTATTTTTTGCATGATTTTAAGGTCATTTTTCTCAAAAGCAGAAGGTTGGGGGGAATTGGTCCACAATCACCACACACATTCCATCCATGAAAAGGGGTAAGATGAACTTTGCTTTCTAAAGCCACAGACTAAAAGATGCTCCATGTTCTAATAATAGAATTGCAAGTTATGCAAATAAGAATTCACCAATGGCAATGAAAGTAGGCTTTCCACACTCCGCAAACTCATTCTGAGAGCAAATGGAACTCACCTCAAGAACTTCCATGCCTATAAAGCAGATGAATATTTCAGGGAAATAAAAAAATCACAAAAGAAAAAGATGCAGAATTATAAAAAAATATGTAAAAATATGATTTAGTTTAAAGGGGAAATGCATAAATAAATATCTGAAATAAAACAAGAATAGAAGGAAATTTGGAGAAACACAATGAAAATAAGGCTGTAACATTTTTATATCCTTCTGTACAAGTGAGCATTTAGATCAGGGGTCCTCAAACTAAGGCCCGGGGGCCGGATGCGGTCCTCCAAGGTCATTTACCTGGCCCTCACTCAGGGTCAACCTAAGTATGAAATTACTTGAAAGCACACAATAACAACAACAATCCTATCTCAACGGACAAAAACATACCCACACTTTCCATATAGTAGGTTTATATTTGTTAAAATAGTTCTTAATTTTAATTATTGTATTGTTTTTAAATGTTTTTGCACTATAAATAAGATATATGCAGTGTGAATAGGAATTCATTTGTATTTTTTCGAATTATAATCTGGCCTGCCAACAGTTTGAGGGACTGTGACCTGGCCCTCTGTTTAAACAGTTTGTGGACCCCTGATTTAGATCATAACATAGAATGTTTATTGGTCCTGTTAAATTTCTGTCGATTTCAGTATCCTCCCTCATTCCCTCCCTGGACTGATGGGGGCTGCCAGGGAGGGGAAGAGACAAGAGTTAAAATAACACCACCCCACCACTGTCATCCAGCTATGTACTAGAAAGAATTAGAGCACCCCACTTCCTGTGGCTAAACAGGTGCAATATTTGTTTTTCTTGCAGCAACACACTACAAAGGACAAAGAAGGTGAATTGTGCTAATCTCTGTTCCCACATGCTTAGATGGGAATACCTATCCTTCACATCTTCTGAGCATGCAGCAGAATAACACCATGTAACACCAGTATAGCTATAGTAAAACACGAGTGATCTGTAAAGTGTGAAATAGCTTTCACATTTTGCGCAAAGAAAGAAAACTAAGCTCCAAATAGTTTTTTAACCGATGTGTATGACGAAGTGATCTGCCATGTGGCCAGATGCCTGAGTATTTTTATTCTGATTTAGATATTGCCAAAACAGCCTGGGGGGGGGGGGTATTTTAAATCCTTTGTAAATTTGAAGAAGATCTACTATTATACTGACATTAGGAAACTCAGACTGGCTCCAACAAAAAAGTTCACGCTGGGTCTGAACAGCACCTCTTCTGACAATACAGTGTTTATTTTATTACACTGTGGAACAGATACTTAAAGTGACTGCTTTTGGTTGAGAGACAAACTTTGCACATTGGAGTGGTTCGCTCTGAGGAAGGTTAACAAAACATGTGCAAGATCCAATGCAATGACATCTGGCAACAATTACTAGCTTTGTTTTATGTCCCAGCAGTAGCATATGACACAACAAGGACAAAGAAGCCAATGGGAATGTTTTTCTCCCATGGCCAGTTTGCTTTCCAATGGTGGAAAAAACACATCACATTCCATGGCAAAAGATTGCTTCCCTCCCCAATTTTTTTTACATACTTTGGTGGTATTCTTTTCTACAAATACAGTCTTTTCAAGTTGGGATTGCTTGTCCCACCAGCACCACCAGAACATTATGCTCCTGATATGAGAAATAATTTCACAAGAGAATGGAAGAATAAATGGAGGAACTTAGGAAACAACTGACCTCTGCCTTTATTCTTAAAGCAATCAGACCATAAAAAAATAATTCTATTTATTTATTTGTCGTGTCAGAACAACCAGTCAAATTATATTACATTTCTAACAGAACAAAGCAAACAAGCAGATTACAAAATTTGTGAGTATGAGAGTTGATTAAATGTCCTTTGACCAGTATCTGGCCACTTGGAGTGCTTCTGGTGTTGCTGCAAGAAGGTCCTCCATGGTGCATGTGGCAGGGCTCAGGGTGCATTGCAGCAGGTGGTCAGTGGTTTGCTCCTCTCCACAATCACATGTCGAGGATTCCACTTTGTAGCCCCATTTCTGAAGATTGGCTCTGCATCTCGTGGTGCCAGAGCGCAGTCTGTTCAGTGCCTTCCAGGTCGCCCAGTCCTCTGTGTGCCCAGGAGGGAGTCTCTCATCTGGTATCAGCCATTGGTTGAGGTTCTGGGTTTGAGTCTGCCACTTTTGGACTCTCGCTTGCTGAGGTGTTCCAGTGAGTGTCTCTGTAGATCTTAGAAAACTATTTCTAGATTTAAGTCGTTGACGTGCTGGCTGATACCCAAACAGGGGATGAGCTGGAGATGTCTCTGCCTTGGTCCTTTCACTATTGGCTGCTACTTTCCGGCGGATGTCAGGTGGTGCAATACCGGCTAGACAGTGTAATTTTTCCAGTGGTGTAGGGCGCAGGCATCCCGTGATAATGCGGCATGTCTCATTAAGAGCCACATCCACTGCTTTAGTGTGGTGAGATGTGTTCCACACTGGGCATGCATACTCAGCAGCAGAGTAGCACAGCGCAAGGGCAGATGTCTTCACTGTGTCTGGTTGTGATCCCCAGGTTGTGCCAGTCAGCTTTCGTATGATATTGTTTCTAGCACCCACTTTTTGCTTGATGTTCTGACAATAATTCTGACAAAACGCAAACAGGAAATGTGGTGAAAGCTGTTGTTTGAAAAAGTATTCATGCATATATAGGGGTGATTTCTTCTCCTCCCAGCTTCCCAAGTTTAAAACTAAATTCTCAGTTGTATAGATTTATCAGTTGTCACACATGGCAGTTCTCCAAGCTTCACCCAGAAAGTGTCCCAAAAGTTGAGCACCTGCATAGTTTCTGGTTTCAGCAACATCCACAACAAACATCTGATAGAATCTGAGCAGGTTCCATGTGGAGAACAAGGGATAACAAAAGTCAACAGGTAATAATATTGACTGTTTGGGAAATCAAGATCAGTCCTTCAACCAAGCAGATGAAATGGTGGATGCCTGAGGGAAGCAGAGACTATCCCTCCCAATAGTTCTGCCTGAACTCCTGGAGTTTTTCCTTTTTGGGAGGCTGTTGTGCTTTTGTTTCATCTATGTATTTGCAAATGCACAGGTGGGGCAGACAGAAAACAAGCATGTTCACAGTCAAACTTCCTTGTTTGTTCCAAGACAACCCAAGAAGTTGTTCTGCTTGGTGGAACTTCTTAGCAGCCTACTTCTGGCCATTCCAAAGTCAAACTTTTCCCTTGCCGTGGCCACGTTCCAAAACTTACAAATATCCTATAAAACTGTGGTCCCGCCCCCAAATGGGATGCCCTTAGGGTCATAAAAATTTTCCCACTGGAAAGGGATATCTACTGACTGGCACATTTTCCACCCATAGTTCCCCTTCATACAACAATATTTGAGAAGGAGAGGGAGAAAGAACAAAGGGAACTTATAAAAGGCAACCTTGACATATCATTGGAAGACTGATGAAAAGTTTCTCACCAATTTAATTCCTGAAGTGAAGGCAAGAATACTGATAGAATCAGGAACACATTATTATGGAAATTGCTTTTTCCAACTAAACTCCTCTTGTATTGCTTTCCTAGTTAAAATTGCTACCATTCTTGCTGAAGCTGTTTTGTCCCACAGACAGTAATAGCTGGTAGCACTGAAGCTACTGGAGCAATGAATTCACAGTAAGTTTCAGCCTGAACTTTAAGTGAATTATCCCAAGTATGAAACCTATTTTACAGATAAAATTCAGCAGGAGAAGGAATGACTGCTTATCTGTAACCATGTTTCTTCAAATGGTCACCTGTGAAATCCTCACATCCCGACCCATCCTTCTCGCTATCAGTCATGTCTCGGTCTCTCTGCCATTGCACAGTGAAAGAACTGGGAACTGAGGCTACAGCCCTGCCCATGCCCTATATGCCTTCTGGGGAAGATGGGCATGGCCATAGCCTTAAAGTCATAGAGAGCTTATCAGAAGAATCCGAGCTGCTCCACATGTGCATCAATTACTACTATATCTGTGGATTTCATAGGTGACCACTCAAAGAAACATGGTCACATGTAAGCAACCATTCCTTCACCCTTATCCAGAGAGCACAGAACCCAGTCAATATCAGATCTGGACCAAACTTGGCACACAGACCCTAGATGACCAACTGTGAATACAGGCCCGGTTTGGGGGTGATTGACCTTGGATCTGGGAGTTCTCCAGAGGAGGCTGACTAAAATAATCAAGGGTCTGGAGGAAAAGGTCTATGAGGAGTGGCTTAAATAGCTGATCATGTTTAGCCTGAAGAAGAGAAGCTGAGAGGAGATTGCGATGTATAAATATGTGAGGGGAACTCATAGGGAGAATGGAGTAAGCTAGTTTTCTGCTGCCCTGGAGACTAGGATGCAGAACAATGGCTTCAAATTACAGGAAAGAAGATTCCTTCTGAACATTAGGAAGAACTTCCTAACTGTGAGAGCTGTTCAGCAGTGGAACTCTCTATCCCGGAATGTGGTGGAGGCTCCTTCTTTGGAGGCTTTTAAGCAGAGGCTTGGATGGCCATCTGTCAAGGATGCTTTGAATGCGATTTTCCTGCTTCTTGGCAGGGGGTTGGACTGGATGGCCCATAAGGTCTTTTCCAACTGAATTATTCTATAAGTTGTCTCTGGAGGGTTACAGGTACACTGGGCATCATCAAGCCTGGAAAGAAGTATTGCTATCACTTAATTATGAAAGACATTTTGGATTTTTTAAGCACATGACCTTAAGCATTTCGGAGAAATTGAAGGAATTATACATGTGAATGTCTGTGTTGAAATAATTAATCAAATAGATAAGAGAAAAGTATAAGAACAACATGTCTTTATCACCATGCACACAAAGACCAAACTGTGATTACAGGTGGGGAGAAAGAAAGGAATCCCCCCCTTTCTAAATGCAAAAGGTTCTTTTCCATATTACCTTGCACTGTAAGGAATACAGATGCCACAGTGGAGCCACCTTCATTAGAAGCCACACAGTAGTACTCTCCCGCATCTGAAACTGTTACTGCTTTGACTTCCAGGGAAAGGTTACTCAGCATTCTTATCCTGGTAGGCTCCATGAATTTCAGGTCCCTGTTGTTTCGATGCCAAGTGAGATTGTAACGCACAGTGCTCACGGTTAAGCATGTCAATAGGGCTCGGCCCCCAGGAATTACAGTAACATTATTGGGAACTTGAATGATAGGGGGAGGTTCTGCAATGGAAACAAAAATAAGCAGCCATATTATTCGCAAGATCAATACTCAAGAATGGTGAAAGAAAAGCTTCAATTAACTACTAGCTCATGTACAAAGAGGATTAATCCTCCATGAGTGGCACAGTTCTTACGGCCAGTTGAGGTATGCTACAAAGCTGGGTTCTAAGCACTTGGCTACATCAAGGTTAGAGCTACCTGAAAGCATTTCTGTTAATCAGGAAATACTCCATATACAATATGTTGTGCAGATAAGATAACTAAGGTAACTAATTCTTCACATATATGAAGAATGCTAAGGGCATTTGACCCGGTTAAGTGAGTGATTGCTCCAATTGATGGACAGTTCATTTCCTGTTGTTGGATGGCTAAGGGCATTTGACCCAGTTAAGTGAGCGATTGTTCCCTGTTCTTTGAAGGCTAAGGGCAGGGCCATAGCCAGAAAAAAAATTCGGGAGGGGTTGAAATTTTCAGGGGGGGCTTGAAAATTTCATGGGGGGAGGTTGAAACCTGCCTTCTAGCTCACGCTGAAGCAAAGAGCACAGCAGGGGGCAGAGCAGCCTTCAATAGCCTGCAGCTCCACCCTTGTCAACCACCTCCACCAAGTCTGGCCTCCTTAATGAGAGCATTCAACACACACACACCCAACTTGGTTGCTTCACTACATCGGCTATTGCTGCAAGTAATGAATATATTGTCAATATTTAAGGCCTTGCACGGTCTGGGGCTGATGTACCTGAGGGACCGCCTCACCCCCTACCAACCCCAGAGATCCCTCCGTTCTGAGGACCAAGATCTATTGGAAATTCCCAGTGTCAAGACCTTGCGTCTAACAGCAACCAGACACAGACCCTTTACAGCAGTGGCACCATCACTCTGGAATAATCTGCCACCTGAAGTCCGTGCCTTGCGGGACTTATCAGCTTTCCGCAGGGCATGTAAGACATATCTGTTTCGACAGGACTTTGATCTCTGATATTGCTGTTTTTAAATTGTTTTAAATTGTTTTTAAATTGTGTTCGATTTTAGCCTGTTCTTGTAAGCCGCTCCGAGCCCCAGGGAAGTGGCAGCATATAAATTCGAATAACAAATAAATAAATAAATATTTGCTTGAGATAGTGTTTGCAGTTCTGGAGGGACTCTTAATTTTTTGCATCTCATAGACTTAGCATGGGGATTTGGTTAACCAGTAAAAATTCCTGAGTAAACTGGGTTTTTTTTAAAAAAAATCTGAAACATTTCGGGGCGGGGGGTTGAACCCCTAACCCCCCCCCCCCTCTCGCTACAGGCCTGGCTAAGGGCATTTAACCCAGTGGCTGAACTCAAGTGGCAGTTGGGCTCCTACAGAAGTTGAGGAATCAAGAAGCCATTTTTGTTCCCTTGCTTCATGACTTAGATTGAACTAGAAAGCTGAGTGTGTGCTTGACTCCTGTAGTTAAAGTCTAGCTGCTCTGCTGGGGGCACCAGAAAGCTGTGTGTTTGTTTTGAAGGCAAGGCTAGGTACTTCAGCCACCAGTTGATTGACAGTTTGTTTCCTGTTGTTGTTGGAGGGCTAAGGACATTTGACCCAGCATTTCATGCGCCACAAGGCACGTGCAAAACCACACCTTCACTACTGCACACGTTTACAATACACACAGATAGCAAAACAATACAAAACAAACACACAAAAGGAAAATGGCCCACCCTTGTATCCTATTACCGTTACCTCCTTCTCTGCCTCTCAACTCTTGCTCCTGAGGACTGCAGTGAAGCAGTGCAGGCGTGCATATGCAATTTCTGAGAGGTAGAGGAGGTACGGTAATAGAAGGAGGTTGTTGGGGTTCAGCCTGATCCTGATCTGTGTGAACAGGATTCTCTGAGCAAGCTCTCCCTGACTCTGACAGTGTGGAATCTGTTGTTGATGCAGAGGTCAGTGGGAATGAAAACGAAACCCAACAGTTAGAAGAGAATGTTTTGGAAGTTAGCCGTGATATCTCCCCACCTGGGCTTAATAATGAGGTCCGAAGAGAACAGATAGTCAGAGATAGATTTGTTTCCCAGTCTGTACGAAGGTCACAGCGCCTTCAGCAGAAAGAGGCCCAAACAGAAAAGTCAAGGGGCGTTTCTAAGAATAGCTTCTTTGGTTTAAGAGCATCCCTGCCGGGTGCTTCTTTAGGTCAAGCAACGTTCGGGACTGTGGCTGGTCTTGGCAGAATTCCTGTGTTCCATGGCCAGTAATCCCAGAGGCTTCTGTTTCCAAGTTCATGGTTAGTAAAAGGCTAACAGACTCCTGGTTATTGTTTTGTGGCTTTTGAAGTTTTCTCAAGTTCAGAGATCCTACTGACTACTGTGTTTCTCTGTGGCTTTTTTACTCTGCATTTACTTTTCTTTTGTAACCAATTTTTCATCAATAAACAAGGATTGCTTTTCCTACAGTCCAGAGTGGTGGATTTAATCTTATGGTCTTGTTTCTTGAACTGGGATGCAACAGAGGTACGGTAATCCACAACTCCCACCATAATGAGCCCTCCTCCACTAACAATTTGCTTCTCTTTTATCTCACTTGAGCTTTTTAACCAGTTTTAATTAGTTCATCTTTTAACCATTACATGTGGCCCGCCCATTGTCACTGTGTTTGTGTTTATTGTAATTTTATATTGTTGTATATTCATTTTTTTGTAATTATGATGTTGTTTATTGTTTATTGTTCCCGTTTTCAGTTTGCGTTCGGTTGTTCTTTATTGTAATTGTTGTTCGGGCTTGGCCTCATGTAAGCCGCTCCGAGTCCCCATCTGGGAGATGGTGGCGGAGTTTATTATTATTTATTATTATTATAGGAAAATTACCATACTGAAATCAAATCTGATGTTTTTAAATTTTTATTTGGTGTAGGTTGGAAGAGGGGTAGTCTTATATGGCAAGTTAGACCACACCTGGAATATTGTGTCCAATTCTGGGCACCACAATTCAAGAGAGATATTGACAAACTGGAATGTGTCCAGAGGAGGGCAACTAAAATGATCAAGGGTTCTGAAAAACAAGCCCTATGAAGAACGACTTAAAGAGCTGGGCATGTCTAGCCTGAAGAAGAGAAGGCTGAGAGGAGATATGATAGCCATGTATAAATATGTGAGAAGAAGTCACAGGGAGGAGGGAGCAAGCTTGTTTTCTGCTTCCCTGGAGACTAGGACACGGAACAATGGCTTCAAACTACAAGAAAGGAGATTCCATCTGAACATTAGGAAGAACTTCCTGACTGTGAGAGCCGTTCAGCAGTGGAACTCTCTGCCCCAGAGTGTGGTGGAGGCTCCTTCTTTGGAAGCTTTTAAACAGAGGCTGAATGGCCATCTGTCAGGGATGCTTTGAATGCAATATTCCGGCTTCTTGGCAGGGGGTTGGACTGGATGGCCCATGAGGTCTCTTCCAACTTTACGATTCTATGATTCTAAGTAAATAATAATAATAATAATACTTTATTTATATTCCCCCTTTCTCATCCCGAAGGGGACTCAGGGCGGATCACAGTACACATACATGCCGTTTTGTATAGACAATGCACAGACAGACAGAACAGAACAAAAGGAGGTCCCATGGAAGGTTGGGCTTGAGTCCAGGGGGAGCTGTTGCTCTATACTCTATGATGAAGAGCCATCAGGATTCCTCCCTCCTTTTGGTCACCCAGTATTCTCTGATCTTCCTTCTTTATGGCATCATAAAACACCTCTCCTGCTTTTTAGCGGTACCAACTGGGAAATAGAGGGAGAAAATGTGGAAGCCGTGACAGACTTTGTATTTCTAGGTGCAAAGATTACTGCAGACGCAGACTGTGGCCAGGAAATCAGAAGACACTTACTTCTTGGGGGGAGAGCAATGTCCAGTCTCGATAAAATAGTAAAGAGTAGAGACATCAGACTGGCAACAAAGATCCGCCTAGTCAAAGCCATGGTATTCCCTGTAGTCACCTACGGATGTGAGAGCTGGACCTTAGGGAAGGCTGAGCAAAGGAAGATTGATGCTTTTGAACTGTGGTGTTGGAGGAAAGTGCTGAGAGTCCCTTGGACTGTGAGAAGATCCAACCAGTCCATCCTCCAGGAAATAAAGCCTGAATGCTCATTGGAGGGAAGGATACTAGAGACAAAGTTGAAGTACTTTGGCCACATCATGAGGAGACAGCAAAGCCTAGAGAAGACAATTATGCTGGGGAAAGTGGAAGGCAAAAGGAAGAGGGGCCGACCAAGCGCAAGATGGATGGATGGCATCCTTGAAGTGACTGGACTGACCTTGAAGGAGGTGGGGGTGGTGATGGCCGACAGGGAGCTCTGGCATGGGCTGGTCCATGAGGTCACGAAGAGTCGGAGGCGACTGAACGAATGAACAACAACAACAATTTCTCTAATCACAGCCAAAGCTGTTTTCTAATTGCTTAGGTAAACAATGAGCTAGGGCTGACAGTTGGCCGCTCACACCACCCGGGGCTTTGAACTTGCAACCTTTTGGTTGATAGATCTTATACTTGCTGATGATTTACCAGCTGTGCTCAACCTCCTGCCCAAACTCTATATTTTAACTGGTTGATAGAACTTATAATTGCCGATAATTTCCCACCTGTGCTAAACTTCCAGCCCAAACTCTATATTTTAACTGGAAAAGTTGGGGGTCATCTTATATGCCCAGTCATCTTATATGCCAGTACATACGGTATTTTATATTTCTGTGTTAACAGAATTACCGAGAATGGAAAAAAAGTCTCTGAAAGTACCAAGACTTTCCAGTTTTTATTTTAAATGCATATTCATAGAAAAAGTTTGCAATGAAACTCTTTCTTGAAATATCCTAGATTTCTATCCCACAACTTTGTATTCTTCCTCCTCACCTTTTATTATTCAGGAGTCAGAGTCAAAGTTCAGCAGCATTTCACTAGTTAAGCCATAGGTTAATTTTATTTTGTTGCTAACATTCTTCTATCCCTCATTCAATCTCTGTTGAATCTGCAGTCCTGGGAATAACTGCTGTGTTTTCTGGCAGTGGCCACATTAGTTAGTTCCAGTATAACACAAACAGCCATAGAGAGGTATATTTCATTTCCTGAAAAACTGAGTTAATTTAAACTGACATGGAGAATGGAATGAAAAGTTCTTATAAATGCCAGGAGTTTTCTCTTAATATCTTAATATTTTGGGATGTGGGAAATGTTATGTTCACCTTAGATGGCTTGGAACTGTGATCCTTACAGGTGCCTGCACAATCCATGTCCCACAAGTGAGATCAATACACTGTGTTCAGACACAAGATGGCCATGCCATCTCAAATGTGGAATGCTATACCAACTGGCACCAATGCTCATTTCATTTAGGGGTGGTTTGTCAAAGCCTCTCCATCTCATTAATTAATCCCAAATACTGGAGGCCCCCGTGGCACAATGGGTTAAACCCTTGTGCCAGCAAGACTGAAGACCTACAGGTCACAGGTTCGAATCCAGGGAGAGCACGGATGAGCTCCCTCTGTCAGCTCCAGATCCCCAAGTGGTGACATGAGGGAACCCCCCCCCCTTCACAAAGGGCCTTCTCGGTAGTGGCTCCCTGGCTTTGGAACGCCCTCCCCAAGGAGATCAGATTGGTTCTAATCTAACGATCTTCAGGAAGGAATTAAAAACATGGCTGTGGGAGCAGGCTTTTGAAAACAGCAAACCATATGTGATGGAGGTTTTTAAAGGAGTCAAATGTTAACTGGATTTTTTTTGCTATCTCCAACAAGAGTTGGTTTTGCAATTCATAGAATCATAGAATCAATAGAATCAAAGAGTTGGAAGAGACCTCATGGGCCATCCAGTCCAACCTGCCAAGAAGCAGGAATATTGCATTCAAATCACCCCTGACAGATGGCCATCCAGCCTCTGCTTAAAAGCTTCCAAAGAAGGAGCCTCCACCACACTCCGGGGCAGAGAGTTCCACTGCTGAACGGCTCTCACAGTCAGGAAGTTCTTCCTAATGTTTAGTGTATTATATGTCTAAATCATTATATGCTTTTATAATTATCAGTGATGTTCCTTTGTGTTATAATTAACATGTTTATTGTGTTTTTATTTTCTTTTATATATTATGATTTGTGTATTGTCGAAGGCTTTCATGGCCGGAATCCATGGGTTGTTGTAGGTTTTTCCGGGCTATATGGCCATGTTCTAGAGCAATTTTTCTCCTGACGTTTCACCTGCATCTATGGCAAGCATCCTCAGAGGTAATGAGGTCTGTTGGAACTAGGAAAAATGGGTTTATATATCTGTGGAATGACCAGGGTGAGACAAAGGACTTTTGTTTGCTGGGGCTAGCTGTGAATGTTTCAGCTGATCACCTTGATCTGCATTCAATGGCTTGGAAGCGCCTGGGGGGGAATCTTTTGTTGAGAGTGATTTCATGTGCCTGTTTGTTTCCCCTCTGTTGTTTTGCTGCTGTAATTTTTGAGTTTTTTAATACTGGTAGCCAGAGTCCAGGAACCTGTTGAGTTCTTCTTCTCCATGGCGCCAAATAGTGAAGGTGTCATCCACATATCTGAACCATATGGTGGGCTTTTTGGTTGCTGTTTCCAACAAGCCCTGTTTCAAACAAGCTCTGTTTCACCATTGCCTCACCACCAGCTACTTTCAGTGGGACAATGAGTTCTACGAACAGAAAGATGGAGTAGCTATGGGGAGCCCTCTCAGCCCGGTCATAGCTAATTTCTACATGGAGCACTTTGAAAAACAAGCCCTGGAAACAGCAACCAAAAAGCCCACCATATGGTTCAGATATGTGGATGACACCTTCACTATTTGGAGCCATGGAGAAGAAGAACTCAACAGGTTCCTGGACCATCTTAACAGCATCCACCCAAACATCCAATTCACCATGGAAAAGGAAAATGAAGGAAGACTGCCCTTTCTAGATGTCCTAGTCATCCGCAAACCAGATCAACAATTGGGTCACACCATTTACAGAAAACCCACACACACGGATAGATATCTACATAAAAACTCCAACCATCACCCAAGTCAAAAAAAGAAGCACAATTAAAGCCTTGGCAGACCGTGCAAAAAGAATCTGCGAACCCCACCTTCTCCAAGATGAACTGAACCACCTAAACTGGGCTCTACAGGCCAATGGATACTCCATCTCAGACACCAAAACGCAGTGCCCAGACACGCATCAAGGAACATGAAAGGCACTGCAAACTACTCCAACCAGAGAAATCAGCCATAGCAGAGCACCTGATGAACCAACCTGGACACAGCATATTATTTGAGAACACAGAAGTGCTGGACCACTCTCACAACCACCATGTCAGACTACACATTGAAATCCACAAGTATGTGGACAATTTCAACAGAAAGGAAGAAACCATGAAAATGAACAAAATCTGGCTACCAGTATTAAAAAACTCAAAAATTACAGCAGCAAAACAACAGAGGGGAAACAAACAGGCACATGAAATCACTCTCAACAAAAGATTCCCCCCCCCCCCCCCGGCGCTTCCAAGCCATTGAATGCAGATCAAGGTGATCAGCTGAAACATTCACAGCTAGCCCCAGCAAACAAAAGTCCTTTGTCTCACTCTGGTCATTCCACAGATATATAAACCCATTTTCCTAGTTCCAACAGACCTCATTACCTCTGAGGATGCTTGCCATAGATGTAGGCGAAATGTCAGGAGAAAAAATTGCCTCCAGAACATGGCCATATAGCCCGGAAAAACCTACAACAACCCATTATGATTTGTGTTTTGATTTTCTGTTCTGAATTAACTTTTCCTCATTTGATTATGTGACTAATAATTTATACTGTTTTCTTTGTTGTAAGCCATCTTGTGTCCCCATGAGGAGAGAGGGCAGAATATTTTAAAAGTTTTATTATTATCTTTATTATATTATCCTTTTTTGCCTACTGCTAGGCAAATGTTTTGTGTGCCTTTGTAAGAAGGTAGTGATGGGTATAGTTCCTGGAATCTCAAGTAGAAATATAAGCAGTTTATAAACAGTATAAACATGTTAACATTTTATGTACCACTACAGAAGCTAATATTTAAACTGTATGTTGTTGTTGTTGTTGTTCATTCGTTCAGTCGCCTCCGACTCTTCATGACCTCATGGACCAGCCCACGCCAGAGCTCCCTGTCAGCCGTCACCACCCCCAGCTCCTTCAAGGTCAGTCCAGTCACTTCAAGGATGCCATCCATCCATCTTGCCCTTGGTCGGCCCCTCTTCCTTTTGCCTTCCACTTTCCCCAGCATAACTGTCTTCTCTAGGCTTTCCTGTCTCCTCATGATGTGGCCAAAGTACTTCAACTTTGTCTCTAGTATCCTTCCCTCCAATGAGCAGTCGGGCTTTATTTCCTGGAGGATGGACTGGTTGGATCTTCTCGCAGTCCAAGGCACTCTCAGAACTTTCCTCCAACACCACAGCTCAAAAGCATCGATCTTCCTTCGCTCAGCCTTCCCTAAGGTCCAGCTCTCACATCCGTAGGTTACTACAGGGAATACCATGGCTTTGACTAGGCGGATCTTTGTTGCCAGTCTGATGTCTCTACTCTTTACTATTTTATCGAGACTGGACATTGCTCTCCTCCTGTATAGAGTGGCTTATTTAATACTACTTCAGAGGAATCAAAATACTTAATGAAGACAACAATTACATCATTTTAACTTTGGCAGCAGAATGCTGATTAAATTACTCCCTGGATAATAAAAAGGAATGTAAATACTTCCTTGTGTGGAATCAGAGCATCCCATTGCCAACAGTCCCTTGTAAGTCTCTTTTGCCCTGGAAGAGAAAGACCAAGTACAGAATCTACCTGTATGGGATCATGCTTCCTTCACTTCTACCAGATCACATCTCCAAAGTCTACACATGACTCTAATCCTGAATTTGGAATTATGCAAATGGGAGAATACTAAATCTTTCCTCAGGTTACCCACAGATAGATTTATAGTTATAAAAACTAAACTAAGTAAACCTGATGATGGCACTTAAATCTTTCAGGACACTTTTGATTTATAAGTCCACATTTATCTTTCTATAAAGGCTTTCCGTAAAGTCTTTTACTTCAACATTCTTTCAAGACATTTATAGACATGTGAATAGTTGGCAATCCAGAGGTCAAGAAGGCAAGACAGAAGGACATGCAGAGGAGAAGAGAAATATACTTACAAATATGCATGAAGAGAGTGGGAAAGGAAGAATTGGAACTCAGAAGACCTC